>NW_025422199.1:0-600000 GCF_011764305.1 Mustela putorius furo | reverse complement strand
CCACTACCTCCCTCTTCTGTCTCAGAAAATGACACTGCCTGTTTCTTAGACAAAATGAAATAATAGGAGGAGATCCACCTCAACCTCCCACACTGAAACCACCTCCTTCTGCACCCATCCTTACCTCCTGTTACAAAGAAAGGACTATCCTTCCTCCTTTCTAAAGTCAGCTTTTCCACCTGGTTTACATCTTTTTGATCTTCTCAATCAATCAACCCTTTCTTCAGTATCTTCAACCTCTCCTGCCTTCCTTTCTTCCTTCTCCTTCACAACAGCATTTCAACAAGCCCACCTGGATCTTTACAGATGAAAAAGAGAAGGCACTCCCTCCTGTCTGCCCCTCTGCCACTTAACAGCCAAATATCTTCTTTGTTTAAACCTGTGCAGGTTCATGATGACTTGTTTGGATAGTTGTCACTTACACATGGTACAAAACTCAAAAGGTAAAAAACTGTATACAGTGAAAAGTCCACCGACTTCTTGCCACCTGGTATTGTCCAGAGACGTTTAACCAGAGCCAAAAACCTGTAAGAGGTGTTCCAGGGTTGCTGTGTATACTTTCTCACCCACTGCTATGGTCTGATTTTAGTCCCCACCTTCTTTAAAACAGAGCTCATCAATATTCTAACCTTCTTAGTGATACAAGCAATAAGCACTTCTCTCCTTTATCTCACTTGATCTCTTAGTGGGATTATCACACAGTGCTGACCCTGTGCTCTCTCCACTTGACAAGCTCTCTACCTTTGACTTCCAGAACAACCCCTCTGTCTGATGTCCAGTTCCTCAGTTAATAGCTGATGAGCATCTGCCACGCCCTGGTCCAAGTGCAGGGGAGACAAAGACAGAACAAAGCATACAAAAATCCCTGCCTTCATGGAGCTCACATTCTACAGAGCAAACAAGAAACAAAATAAATCAATGTAATCAGTAAAATACATTGTATCATAGTGAGAAGAGCCAAGCAGAAGAATCCAGCAGGAAGAGACACAGAGACACAAACACAGGTACACATGTGCGCGCGCGCACACACACACACGCACACACACACACATATACACTGGGGGGGGAGATGGCAACGGTGCTGAAATTTACATAAGAAAGCAGGTAGATACTAAAATTTTATGTAGCAACTCACTAACAAAATGACTTTTTTAAAAGATTTTATTTATTTGACACAGAGAGAGAGAGTGAGTTCACAAGCCTGGGGAGCAGCAGGTAGAGGGAGAAAGAGAAACAGGCTCTCCACCAACAAAGAAGTCCAATGTGGGGCTAGATCCCAGGACACCAGGATCATGACCTGAGTTGAAAGCAGATGCTTACCCCACTGAGCCACCCAGGCACCACAGAAGATGACCTTTGATTAAAGACCTGACAGGAGTAAAGGAGCAAGCCATATGGATACGAGGGAAGAACATCACAATTAGAGAGAATAGAAAGGACAAAAGCCCCGTGGCAGGAGTGTGCCTAGATTATTAAAGCAATGGAGAGGAGAATAGTGTTCTGGAATAGAGTGGGGGTGGGGGACCCTGATAGGTCAGAAAAGTAATGGGTTCATGCAGTAGGGTCTTGTAGGACATCATAAAGGACACTGGCTTTTCCTGAGTGAAAAACCAGGTGAAATCCATGGAACAACTATGAGCAGGAATGTGATGTGATCTTAGTTATGTCTTTGGCTGCTGCTTCTGTTTCCCACTGCACTCTTTTTCTTCTGCTCACTCCTGAAAGGTTGATGTTTCTGCAGCCTTCTTGCCTAGGCATTCTTCTCCCCTCACTTCCCCTTGTTGATCTTACTGCCAGGACTCCATGTGCCCTCTACACCCATAAAACAGGAAGCCAGATCCTTCTGTTGAGTTTCAGACCCTTCCCACAAAATGCCTCCTGGTACTTCTACAGGATAGCCTCCTTACCTATTTCAAATTTCACATGTCAAAATTCAAACTCTCCTTCTGCCTGCACTCTAAACCTGCTTTCTCTCTTGGCAGTTGCCACCATAACCTCAGACTGCCTGAGTGTATATCCCGGCTGTCCCTCTTGCTTATTAGCTGTGGGATCTTGGGCATGTTACCTCTCTGTGCCTCAGTTTCCTCATCCCTAAAGTGGAGATAAAAACTGTACATACCTCATAAGGTTATCAAAAATAAATGAGTTAATCCATACAAGATGTTTACAACAGTCCCTAGTGCACAGTTAAGTGTTCTGTGTTGCTACTATCATTCAAGTTATCATCACATCCTATCCTTCTATCTTGTGATTAGCCCTATTCTCACCCTTCCTGCCCTTGCTCTAATCCAGACCCCTATTATCTCTAATTGGGATTACTGTTGTCTTCCTAACTGGGCTCCTGGCCTCTACTCTGTCCTCACCCAACTGGCTCTCCCCACTATAGCCGAAGTGATTGTTTAAAAAACCCTTGCTCAGGGGCGCCTGGGTGGCTCAGTGGTTTAAAGCCTCTGCCTTCGGCTCAGGTCATGACCCCAGGATCCTGGAATAGAGCCCCACTTCGGGCTACCTGCTCAGCAGGGAGCCTGCTTCCCCTCTCTCTGCCTGACTCTCTGCCTACTTGTGATCGGTCTGTCAAATAAATAAATAAATAACCTAAAAAAATTTTTAAAAAAATACCTTGCTCAGCAATGTCCACAATAGCCAAACTATGGAAAGAACCTAGATATCCATCAACAGGTGAGTGGATAAAGAAGATGTGGCATATATACACAAGGGAATACTATGCAGCCATCAAAAGAAATGAAATCTTGCCATTTGCAATGACAGGAATGGAACTAGAGGGTATTATGCAAAATAAGTCAATCAGAGTAAGATAATTATCATATGATCTCTCTGATATGAGGAATTTGAGAGGCAGGGCGGGGGGTCGTTGGGGGTAAGGAGGGAAAAAAATGAAACAAGATGGGACCAGGGAGGGAGACAAACCGTAAGAGACTCTTAATCTCACAAAACAAACTGAGGGTTGCTGCGGGGAGAGGGAGGGATAGGATGGCTGGGTAATGGACATTGGGGAGGATATGTGTTATGGTGAGTGCTATGAATTGTGTAAGACTGATCATTCACAGACCTGTACTCCTGAAGCAAATAATACGTTATATGTTAATAAAAATAAAGTAAAATAAAATAAAAACCCTTGCTCAAAACCCCTCACAGGCTTCCCAATTTTTTAAAGTAAAGTTTAACTTACCACAGTCTAAAAGGCCTTGCCTCTTTACCCTGACCTCTGGCCTCTGACACACAGTGTCAGCTACATAATTTGTGATGCCTGGTGCAAACGAAAACCAGGGAAAAAAAAAAGAAAAAAGCTTCCTTTCTTCTGGGTCTCTCTCTCTCAACTTGTCATAGAGCTTTTTGTTATTTATTGTCATGCTCCCTTAGCATGAGAATACTCAAGGGGAAGTACAGGCCACGTCCTATGCTCAGTGCACAGGATGTATGAACCTAACCCTGACTCTCATGCACTTTCCTTCAGACCTGGTGACCCAGGCAGCCAATCGAGAACCCGTTTAGGGAGTGGAGAGGCAGTAGGAGGGAAGATCACATGTGAGTGAAAGCTCGAAGTCCCTAGGACACACTGCATTATCTAACTGGATTTCACATACAAAACACAAATTCAAAGGTAAAGTTATTAAGAATTTCAAGACAATAACCACAAAACATTAAACCTCAAGGATGGGGTCCCCTAATGAATATGAGGCTCTGTGTGACTGGTCACATTCCCATGAAGTCAGTCCTACTCTAAAAAGTCAGCTGCCATGCTTTTTCTGGTCTGGGTCTCATGACACGTGGCTCTCTGTGCCGAGGACATTCCTGCTCTTCCCCTTCCATGCCACCATGGCATGCCACACACACTATCCCTACTTCAGCACTCACCACGTGGACTTGCAACTGCTCATTTACTTGCTATCTGCCCCCACTACATTTGGCAGACAGCACTGATCTTGTTCACCAGAAATCTTTACCTAACTCATCTCCCAGTCCTGTTTTATTTATTCTTCAATTCAATTCACAAACATTCATTGGGCTAGATAATTCCTCACATCAGGAAGAAAGATGGATGAAAATCAGACTTCTGGCTGCACTGTCTCAATAATTATCACCTGGGACCAAGTGTCCTAAATGCTAATTTGCTTCCTTAGTGAAGAGGCCAATTATCACAGCACCAGGTCTCAAGACTAAGAGGACTTATCCCCACTGTGCACCAGAAAGCCTGGTACATGGTAGACAGTCAATCAGTATTTGTTAAAAAAGTGAATGCACAAATTCAATAAATATTGATTGAGAACAGCCACCTCCCTCATGGAGTGGACATTCTAGAGGGGAAGATGGACAAGTGGTGCCAAAAGTTTCTTAAGTGGTAAAAAGTAAAAGAGCAGGCTAAGGGGATGAGGGGAAAACAAGTGAATTTGAAGCTTGCATAGAGGAAACTGAGGAGAAAACTGAGGAGAAATGTGATTAAAATCACATTTAATCTCCACAATCAATCAGGACATTCTGTAAAGTATTCAGAGGCACTACAGCACAGAGGTTAAAAATACAGAGCTGGGAGCCAAACTGCCTAGGTTCAAACCACCTCTGCCACTTACTGGATGTGTGAACTTAGATGGAGAGAAGAAGGCAACCTGACTGGGGCAGCAGGACCTGAAGTAGCGGGTGTCAACAGAGACCAAGAGACCTAGACTTCTACTCTCACCTGTCAGTAACTAAGTCACACCCCCTTCACCTGCCACTAAAGTGCAGTGTCTAAAGAGGCCTGCAAAAACAGAAGATATAATAATACCCAGAATCTAATAATAACCAAAATATCCAGGATATCATGAAAATAAGCACTCATTATATCAAGAACAAGGAAAATCATAACTTGAATAAGCAAAGGAAATCAATAATCTCAACGCTGAGAGGACACAGATGTTGGAATTATCTGGCAAGGATTTTAAAGGAGTAATCATAAAAATGTTTCAATGAACAATTACAAACATGCCAGAAACAAATGAATAGATAGAAAATGTCAGCAAAAAAAAAAAAATGGAGACTTTCTGCAAAGTAGAAGATAAAGAAAAGAACCAATGGCACTTTTAGAACTAAACGCTGTAGTAACTTTAATGAAAATTCACTGGATGGGCTCAACAGCGAAATGGAGACAACAGAGGGGAAAAAAAAGACCAGTAAACCTGAAGATAAACAGAGATTACCCAATTTGAACAACAGAAAGAAAACAGATTGAACTATGAACAACTCTACACCTGGACAACCTATAAGAAATGGATAAATTCTTAAAAACAGAATCTACCAAGACTGAATCAGGAAAAAGTAGAAAATGTGAACAGATCAATTACTAGTATAAAGACCGACTAAGCAACAACAACAACAAAAAACTTCGAGTTAAGAAAAGCCCAGGACCAGGTGGCTTCACCAGGGAATTTTGCCCAAATATTTAAAGGCAAATTAATTACAATTTTTCTCAAACTCTTCAAAAATAATCAAAGAGGAAGGGAGACTCTCAAACTCATTTTAGTAGGCCAGCATTATCAAATAAAATAAAGCAAAAGCCAAATAAAGACACTAAAAGACACTACAAGAAAAGTACACACTAATATTACTAATATCCCTGATCAGTACAGATGAAAAAATTCTCAATAAAATACTAGCAAACTGAATTCAGCAGTAGATTAAAATAAGCATTTACCATGATCAAGTGTGATTTATCTTTGGGATGATCCTGGAGCCCCGCATCCTGGGATAGAGCAGGATCCCAGCTCAGCAGTGAGTCTGCTTCTCCCTATCCCTCTGTGATCTCTCTTGCTCTCACTCTCTATCAAATAAATAAATAAAATCTTTTAAAAAAAGACCTTTAGGAATCCAAGGGAAATCAAGACATTCTCATATGAAGGAACACTAATAGTATCTGTTGCCAGCAGACCTATCCTAAAAGAACGGCCAAAGGAAGCTCTCTAAAAAGGAAGATGACAAAGGAATCTTTGGGACAATCAGGAAATAAGCCAGAAAAGGGGAAGGAGTAAAAATATAGAGTAAATAGAGTATATAGAGTATACTATATAGAGTAAAGTAAATAGAGTATAGTTTCCTTACCCTCTTGAGTTTTCTAAATCTCTTTGACAGTTGAAACAAAAACTGTAACACTATCTGATGTGCTTCTCAATGTAGGTAGAGAAAATATTCAAGATAATTATATTATAAACCTGGAAGCATAAAGGAGTTTAAAGGGTAGTAAGGTTTATACTCTTCACTCAAATTGGTAAGATGTCAATACTAGATGATTGTGGTATGTTATGTATGTATTATGTTAAGTACCTAGAGCAAGCAGTAAAAAAAGCTATACAAAGAGATATATTCAAAAACACAACAGATAAGTCAAGGTGGAATTCTAGAAAATTCCACAGGATGGTAGGATAAAGAAAAGAGAAAAGAGGAACAACCAGAAAATAAAACAAAGCAAAATGACAGACTTAAGCCCCAATATATCAATAACCACATTAAGTAGAAATGGTCTAAATATAACAATTAAAAGAGAGAGGCAGAGTGGATAAAAATGATACTAAACTAACTATATGCTATCTGCTACAAAAACTCACTTTATATACAATGATGTAAACTGAAAGTAAAGGGATGAAAAAGGATATACGATGCAACCTTTAATCCGAAGAAAAAAGTGGCTATATTAATATCACATAAAGTAGACTTCCATGCAAAAAATTACCAGAGACAGAGAAGGACATCATAATAACAAGGTCAATCCACCAAGACATAGCAATCTTCAATGCATATGCATCAAACAACAAAGCTGCAAAATATGAAGCTGAACTGAAAGGAAACAAACTGAAAGGAAACTGATAGAACTGAAAGGAAACAAATTGACACTTGTAACTGGACACTTCAATACCTCATTCTCAACACTTGACTGAACTAGATAGAAAATCAGCAAGGACAAGGAAAAATTCAGCAACACCATCAACCAACAGGAGTAAACTTACATTTATAGAAAACTCAACCCAGCAACAGCAGGATTCTTTTCATGTGACCATGGAACATTTACCAAGACGGAGCATATCCCAGGCCATAAAACAAACCTCAATAAGTTTAAAAAAACTGAAATTATACAGAGAATATTCTCTGAGCACTATGGAACCAAAACAGAAATCAGTAACAGAATTAACAGGAAAATCTACAAACGCGTGGAAACTAAACAACACACTGCTATGCAATCCATAAGTCAAACATGAAATCTCTAAGGAAATTGAAAATTACATTGAACTAGAGGCACCTGGGTGGCTCAGTCGGTTAAACATCTGACTATTGGTTTTTAGCTCAGGTCATGATCTGAGTCATGAGAATGAATCCAACATCAGGCTCCATGCTTAGCGTGGAGTGTACTTGAAGATTCTCTTCCTCTCCCTTTGCCCCCCGCCCTCTCTCTCAAATAAATAAATAAATCTTTAAAAAATCACATTGAACTACATGAAAAGGAAAATATCAAAATTTGTGGAACACAGCTATATCCATACTAAGAGGGAAATTAGAAAGACTAAATACTTACAGTAGAAAATGGGGAAAGTCTCAAATCAATAACTGAAGATCCCACCTCAAGAAATTAGGTAAAGAGGAGCAAAATAAATCCAAAGCAAGCAGAAGGAAATAATAAAGACATAAAATCAATGACATTGAAAACAGTAAGACAATAGAGAATACCAATGAAACAAAAAGCTTGTTCTTTGAAAAGATCAACAAAACTGACAAATGTCTATCAAGTCTGAGAAAGAAAAAAAGAGATGCAAATTTTCAGTATCAGGAATGAAGTATCACCACAAAGCTAGCCTGTGGGAATACTGTCAACAATTCTACACACTTACATTTGACAACTGAGATGAAATGTATCAGTTCCTTGGCAAGCACAAACTACCACAACGTACCCAATATTAAATAGATAACTTTAATAGTCCTAAAACTATTAAATAAATATAATCCATAATTTTTAAATGATTAAATTTTTAAAAGATTAAACCAAGTTAATTAGGCAAAGTATTTAGCATAGTGGCTGACACATTTGTTAGTACTTGGTAAACAAAGGCCATTATTTTTTTTTCATTATCATTTTATTTAAATCACAACCACTCTTGGGGAAACTAGGCTTCACAGAGATGAAATCCTTTGATTAGAAGAGTCAGAACTCGAACCCAGTTCTGAAGCTAGTGCCATTTCCTCCAGGAAAAAAAAAAAAAAACCACCCCTGGAGGCTGTGCCAACCAATACTTCCTTTGTAGACAGGAACACTGCAAAGGGGTGATGTTTTGCCAAAGCCCCAGACATCAATAAATGCTCACCACATTGCTGGGTCCCAGCCCAAGAATTCACATTTTTAACAAATTTCGTTAATGAACCACACTTTGAGAACACTATATGATAAGGGTATGTTAGTTTGCCCATTCTCTCAACATCAGAAGCTGTCACACTCTGCAGAAAAGGGGAAGAACTGAGACAGAATAATGCTATAAATCAGGGATTCTGAGGGTGGTCCCCACTCACCTACTAAATCAGAAACCCTGTAAGTGGGGCCTACCTACCTTGTCTTTCAACAGGTCTCCCACGTGATTCTGATGCACATTAAAGTTGGGAGAACCACTGCTCTACAAATCAAAGTGACTTGCAAAAACCCCACCCTTTATAGTAGGAGAAATAAAGCTAATACCAAGTTTTTTCCACTTTTGAGAACCTGGGCTCTGGAGCCAGGTAATTCTAAGTTCAAATCCAGACTTTAGAAAGTAATTCCATGAATTATAGATTCTCACCAGCAAAATAGAATGGTCACCTTCTTTGTTATAACCTTTCCAGGAAGTAACTTGGCATTACTATTCCCCAACCAGACTTGAAGAAATCTAGCCTCTGGAAGTCATCAGAAATGTGGACAGATTTATATCACCTACAGGCATTTGTGGGCTTAACTATTGTGAGCAATCATGAAAAGTCCACAATATCGAGTCATTTTCAATTGTGCTTAAGTACAATTGTATATGGAGCACTGTGAGCCTGGCATGTGTGCGTGCATGTGCATGTACACAATGCACTGAGTAAGCAAGAGCGACCCAAGGACCTTATTCTCAGCTGGCTTCCTTGTTTTCTGCTAGCCCAGAGACAGAAGCATGATGACACAAAAATTTGGCCTCTTTCATAGAAAAAAGAAATTAAGGCAATTTGCCTGTGTTGGGGTGTTTACAGAAACACAGGACTTACCATAGAAATGTGATTAAGGAGGAGCATAGCCCGTAAACCCATTTCCATATTTGTAAATTTGGAATTCTTAAAGAACTCCGTGGCATTCATTATAAATGTCAAGTCTCTAATGTGCAACAGTATTCACCATAAGTTTTTCTTTTTGTTTTAACCGGAACCCTGTATCAAAATGAAAAACATTTCCAGAATCCTCCAAGTTTCCCTCATATCACAATATTTCATTATAAAAAAGTAGAACTAATGTTAAGTATCCAACCACAGGGGCACCTAGGTGGCTCAGTGGGTTAAAGCCTCTGCCTTTGGCTCAGGTCATGATCCCAGGGTCCTGGGATTGAGCCCCGCATTGCATCGGGCTCTCTGCTCAGCAGGGAGCCTGCTTCCTCCTCTCTCTCTACCTGACTCTCTGCCTACTTGTGATCTCTGTCTGTCAAATAAATAAATAAAATCTTTAAAAAAAAGAAGTATCCAACTACAGAGGAAATGACCAAGTAACTGATGACAAACATATATGCTGGGATATCAGAAATGAAGTTTAGAAGAATATTTGACGACCTGGTAAAATACACACATTATAATGTTCAGTAAGAATACAAATCAGGCTACAAAATGGTATTTATAATACAATCCTATTTTATAAAAATGCAGTTTCATATTCTAAGTCAAAAGACAGGAGTTAATGCAACAAAACATTTAACAGTGGATTATGAAGGATAGCAGATTCATAGATGATTTTCATTTCCTTCTTTATAATTTTTCTTTTCTACAATGAGTATGTCTCACATCTGCAGTCAGGAAAAAACTTAAAATATTATTTAAAAAAGAAAAATCTAACTTCCAGGATTGGGTGTGGATTGAAATAATTTATGCAAAGTCCCTGTCATGGGGACTGGCATATGAGAGAGCATTTGGTCCAGTTTTCTGTTCCTAAACTGTGCAGTTAGGGTCTCTACATTGTAGGCAGGAAGGAATTTCTTCCCAAGTTTGAACCTACACACTTTTCACATAAACCAAAGCAAAGGCCACAGACAATAGCTTTTTTTAAGAAGACACATTCATTCATTCATTTATTCATTCAAACATGCACTCAATCTATGAAATGTTTAGCACTGAGCTAGGTTCTACGGATAGCAAAACTGAAAAGATGACATATCTGCCCTCAAGTAGCTCTGGCTAATGAATAACACAGATGGATTTATGACTATGAGATGATGAAATAATTACTTTCGGTAAGGATGTACACAAAGTGCAATAGGAACCAAGAGGATGCAAGCCTTTCACAGAGGAGGTATATGCTATGAGTTGTAAAAGAGAGGACATTAGTAGGAATAGCACACACAAAGAAGAGGCATAAAGGAGTATAAAATTCTCCCAGAACTCTAAGTAGTTCAGTCTTGCTGGGACATAAAGAAGAACCAGGAGGAGGAGTGGCGGGAAATGAGACTGAACAAGTAGATCACAAAAGGTCTTGTCTGTCACACAAAGGAGACTGAATTTCATTCTATAGGGGAACCACCAAAAGAATTTTAAACAGAGTGACTTGATCAGCAGTAGCAAAGATACCAGGAATCCTGAAAATCATCTTAAACCTGCTAATTTCCAGAGGAAAGGAAAATGCCCCACCCTGTAGGTCTGTCCTCTCTTAAATCAAACAACATGAAGCAGCAAACAGAACTCCACACCTGGGGTGCCTGGGTGGCTCAGTTGGTTAAGTGACTGCCTTTGGCTCAGGTCATGATCCTAGAGTCCCAGGATCGAGTCCCACATTGGGCTCCCTGATCAGCAGGGAGTCTGCTTCTCCCTCTGACTCTCTCTCTCTCTCTCTCTCAAGTACATAAATAAAATCTCTTAAAAAAAAAAAAAGAACTCCACACCTGGCACACAGAAATACTCAATAAAGATCAGGTGAACATGAACGTGAATGCCCTGCAAGGGGCAATCCCTGCTGAGAACAGAATTTTAGCAGTATCATCAGCACCTTCAGTCTGGTCTTGGGTGAAGCAACGGAAACTCATTTGTAAGGGACTAGTGACAACGGAAAACTAGAATCTAACATGCAACAGGAGGCACCATATACTGTTCTGTTGTACTCCAGTGCAAAAACTCCTCTCGTGGTTTTCTTTCCATAACTGGAATTTAAGTCCCAATTATGGGATAACATCAGTTTTTTCCCACACACTAACCTCTCTGGTATCCTGGGTGACAGGTGCTTATGAGCACACATGGTTAACGAGGAAATTCATTAGTGGCTTTATTCCTGCTGTTTTACCCAATATCTCTTCTGCTTAATTCAATTCAGTTGGATGGTTCTGCAGATAAATACTGAAGAAACAGAAATCCTATTGTATTTCTGCCTCCACTCACTGAGTGCATGCAAAATACTTTAAATAATCAGAACAGATGTATTAGATAGATTAGATATATTTTATAGGCAAAGACAATGGGGCTCAGAGAGGCAAAGCAACTTACCCAAGGACACACTGATATTAAGTTGCAAAGCCACAACTCAAACCCATGTTTGTTGGATTCAGTTATCTCAAGAATATAGTACTGTATCCTACAAAGCCTGAGTCTAAGGCAAAACACAACTGCCAGGGTACAAAAATGATACACTGTGGCTCAAAAAATATTTTGCAAATTAGATAAAGTCAAAACGGGGCAAAGAAGAAACATATAAGGGAAAAGAGAAAAAAGGGAGACACCAAAAGCCAATGTCAGCTAGGCCCTGGTCTGCAAGAAGGGATGAGAGAACCTGGGTCTGGGAGGTGGGTTGGAGGTAATTCTTCACTGGCGTGGGGGGAGGGGCGCGGGGTGCGGGTTGTTTTCTGAGCGAGAACCTAAAACAGGGTTGAGAAAGGAGCGAGCAAATGAGCACCTGCCCAGCATGGCCTGCCCTCCTTACCTGCCATGAAACCAGTCCTGGCACATGTCACACTCGATCATGAAGCGGGTCACATCATAAGGCAGCCGGCAGAGGCAATACACTGGCACCGAGGCCATCTTCGCCCCGCCTTGGAGCGCTCTGCGGCGGGCCAGGTTCGTAGCGTCAAGAGAAGCAGCAGGCAGCAGCACGCGTCCTTTCTGGACGATGGCTGGGCACAAACAACACTTTTTAACCTAGTGAATCAGGTCCCCCAGTGTACCAACCCCTCAGTTCACGAATGGGCAGTTAGTGCGGCTGGGATGCAACACAGCTGGTGTGGCTGTAGGGGGCAATCAGAGAAAAGTCCACCGGCCTCCAGAATTTCCTTAACAAATAAAGGACGGCGTTTGACGGTCGAGGATTTTTTTGTTTTTCCCTACCTCCTTCGGCCCCCAGAGTCGTGATAACTTCTTTCCGGGTTTCAGGGAAATATATGACGCCTTCAGGAAGCTTCTTTGATCCCTCACTGTACCCTCTCCTTGCTCACAACCTTTTTCTTCCTAGGGCTCTATTATGACGCAAACGAGAGCCTATAGAAATACGCTGGGGTACATCAGAAAAAACCCCTTCTCTCAACCCCCCAACATAGGGGCAACTAGAGAGAGATGAGGGATCCCTGAAAGTTGGCTCAGATTACTCGACAATTACCTTGATGCCTTCAAGAACAAGGCAAACAAGACTAGGCGCCCAACTCAAATCACAGTTCTGGGTTATGCTGAGAGTTTAAATGGTCTTCTCCTTCACTCTCAAAATCATTCCATCCCCAACCAGTCAGGAGTATCATCACCCCAACAAATGAAAGAAATCTCAGAACTGATCCGATCGTCCCCTACTTCAAAGACGAAAGGGTTCCCGTTGCACCCCCAAAACTAAAAAGGATCTCTTTAAACCCCTGAAACTGACTAGAATTTCTTCACACTCTTGCAACTAAGCAAGGATTCCCCCCCGCCAACGATCAGAAACAGGAAGGCATTTCCTCACAGTCCCCTCAAAGTGACGAGGACTCCCTTGTCCCCCAAAACTGACAGAGATCTCACAAATCCCAAGATTGACAGGATCTTTTTGCAGCCCCCGAAACTTACGAGATCGCCTCACGCCTCCCAAAATGACAGGAACCTCCTCACGCCCCAAATCTGACAAGAATGTCTTTCGTCCCAAGCCCTACAGAGACCTCCTCATCTGCAAAGCTGCAGGGATTGCTCACACTCGCGAAGTTCAGTTCCAGCGACGCGCCGGGAGCCGGGCTCGCTCTGGAGCGCCTGGGCGCCTAGCTGAGCGGAGGATCGGCCAGCAGTTCCGGCCCCACCGGCTGCGCGCGCCGAATTCTGGGATCGTCACGGCAACTCTGCGAACCTTGCTCGCCTTCCCGCAGAACCACCCGCTGGGTCTCGCGGCCCCGGGCGCCGGGTAGTGCTTCAGGGCAGCTTTCCCCCCACGGTTTTGCTCCGGGCCCGGCGTTAGGGCCTACTGGAGCCCGCGGTTCAGGCCTAGCCGGTGGCCGCTGGGTGAACAAGCAAACGGCGTCGTCGCTGGGCCAGCAGGAGATCGCCGCAAGGAAGCCAACCAGGAATTAGCTGCGCCTGCGGCCAGGTCGGAGAGAAAACTGCCTGAAAAGTCGCCGGGAGCAGCCCAGTGGCAATGGTAGGCGATTCGAAGTAGTCAATAAAGTTTATTCAAAACAAGGAGGAAGTTGAAACGAAATGGGGAGGAGAAATATGGGATAAACAGCTACCATATTGAGAGTGGCGGCGGCGCCGCGGGGAAGCTACCCGACCGCCATCTTATGAGGGCTGGGCACAGGAGGTAACCGCGGCAGAGGCGGGGAAGGGAAGCTAGAGGCTCCCGCGTGACGCCAGCAGAGGCGGGGCGCCACCTTGAGAAAAGGGGACGGGATTCGACTACCTTTGGTCCTGTTCGTTTCTTCTAGGTAACCAATCGAGACTGAGGACCTTAAGCCACCATCTTAGGCGAGGCAGTCGCTTGGCTCCATTTTGAGTGGGGCCAGAACCTTCCCAGTTTTCCTCCTCCTCAGGGTAAACGGGGAGTTAAGCACCCCCGGCGCCAACACATACATACTAACTCACACTCCTCCTCCGCCTCCACTCCTTCCTTCTCTACCTCCCTCCCCTCCCCATCCCCACCCTTCTCGTCCTATTAGGGGAGGTGAACTCAGTGACTGCAAACTGGCAAAACTAATGGGTGACGGTGGGGACGGGCTTGGGCCAGGGAAGGGGTGTAGTACGCACAACAGCTTCTGGTCTTCGAGCACATTCAGTGGCTAGGCTGTTTTGCACCGTCTCCGAAGCGTTTATTCTTCACCCTGTAAGGGAAGCTCTTTTTTATTATTCTCAAGTGACCACATGGGCTTAGGGAAGACACGTGGCTTGAATTTCAGAGCCGAGAAGTTGAACTTTGCACCCTCTACTATCCCCGAGTTCTGTCATTGGTCCCTCAATTGGTCCCTCAATCCTAGTTCCTTCATGAAGCTTCTGTCTACTTCCCAGCGCCCTCTGAACTCTCTTTTCTTTGACTCCACTGTTTCAGTTCAGTTTGCTTCAGATACAGTGTAGGATTTTCATGCACAAGTCCCAAGATTTTCTGACTACAGCCTGAGGGTTGGGTGGGAGAAGAGGTTGAAAGAATGGAGCTCCACACACATGCTCTAAGATGGCGCTGGTGTTTCCTGACATTCTAGAATATTCTCTAGGAATCCTCTTACTATTTCATTTTTTTAAAGGTTCTCACCACTTTAAACAAGAAATTATATGTGTGCACACCAATTTTCTAAGTAGTGGTGGCTTAGGTCCAGGGGATACAATGTTGAAGAGGGACCCTGCAGTGGGAAAATTGCCAGCAGAGGCAGGAGACAAGCTTGCAAGTCAACAATTATATTACAAGGTCCACTAAGCACACAGGTACCTCTTGCAAGGTACAAAATAAAATCATGAAAGTGCATCAGAAGTTGCTTATTGCTGTCAAGGAAGGCGTCAGGGAGATCTGTAGGTCCAATAAATTAACAAGCACGAGCATGGTAGATAAAAGAATCAACATGTACAAATGCACAGAAGCACATGAGAAAATGTTTACAAAGAGAAATTAAGTATTAGATTTTACCCTGTAAGCAATAACAAACCACTGAAAGTGTTTGAGCGAGGGCAACTGAGTCACATTTGTGTCTTAGCCAGGGAAAAATCGAGGTTTAGTGGGACGTGAAACTTAAACAGTTTATGAGGTAGGAGTTTAAGAAACAGAGTCATGAATACAAAATTAGGCTCAAAGGTGGACAGAGTATTTCTAGAAGCTATTACTACACCTGGGTAATAATTATAAATCGAAGAGATACAATGTCTCACCAAACCCAAACTAAATGTAACTCCTAAATCAGCTTTCACTTAGCTGGTTCTCAAAAATGTCAGGCAGCTCCAACACCACCTAATACAAGAGAAAGTGTGACTAGGAGGAAACCAGTGGAAGAGGAAAGCAGTTTTAACCAATTGTGCTTTAAATATAGTTTGCAAACTTTATAAAAACATATGACAACATGACCATATGGCAAGTGATAGATCCCACAGGTAAAGCCTTCTTAGCTTCACAAGGAGACAGGATGGACTCATTTTGGCCATAATAAAATTGGAAAGACACAAAGAAGATTAACATGGCCCCTGCCCAAGGATGCCATGTAATGTTATGAAGTCTTCCACAATAAAAAAGAAAAATGAAGGGAGATAGGAGGGAGGAGGCTGTTGCATTAGTAATGAAAAAAAAAAGATTAGGACTGGATCAAGATAGCTGCCACACAGGTAGAAAAGGATTTGATAAGTGGAATATTTTGGAGGTTGAATAGGCAGGGCTTGGAGACTAATCGAAACTAGTATATGAGGGAGTGAAAGGAGTGTGAGTTCATTTCTGGGTTGGGTGTCAGAAGTGGATAATGATGCCATTGACTGAACTAGAGTGCACAGAAGGAAAAGCAGGTTTGGTGGAGAAGAAACTAAGTTCAGTTTGGAGCATGTTATGTTAAAGTGTGTGTGAGACATTAATTCACTGACCCAGAAATTCTTGAGCATTTATTATGCACCAGGCACCATGCTAGGTGCTGAGGATGTAGTGATAACCCAGAAAAGATCCTGGCCTCCATGGAGCTGACATTCTACTCGGGGATCAGTCAATAACCAAACAAATAGAGTTTCATTCATATATTTATTCAGCACGTGCTATATACCAGTCACTGTCCTAAGCACTGGGGACTCAAGGCAAACACAAAAAGACAAGGTCCCTGCCCTCCTGTGATTCACATCCCAGCTAGGGAAACAGACAATAAAGTGAGTCAAACATGAGAATTTCAGATTGCAGTGAGTGCTTTGAGGGAAATAAAACAAGTTATGAGATAGAGAAGGATTCGGGTAGAAGTTAGTCTGTTTTTAGATAGGGTACTCAAGGAAGGGTGCTTGGAGAAGGCAGTGTGTAATCTGAGATCTGAATAATATGAAGTGGCCAGGGACAGGGCAGAAGGAATAAAATGCAAAAGTCCTAATGTGGTGTGGGGAAGGGGGGCAGTTCAGGGTACCCTTTCAATAAAACACTTCCTGAGCATTTATGATGGACTGAGCCAGGTACAGGTGGTGACTGGGGTGGGGTCTCCAGCCATGAATAATAGACCCTGTATTTACCCTTACCAAGTAAACAGTTTAATGAGAGAGTCAAAGTTCGATGAACAACACAAGGCCGAAAAAAGTCAAACTCTAAGTGCTGCCTAGGCAGGTATCAACAACATGTGTGAGAACAAAGAGCCACAGTTAATTCAAACATGTTCACTTGGTATGTCAGGAAGGCCTTCACAGGAGGTGGCATCTGACCCAGGTACAGTAGTACTCATCCCCCAGAGTTCCTCCCTGGTGTCCTTGGGCGGCAGGGTGGGCATGCTAAAGGCTAATGGGAAAGGCAAAGCCAGCAGAGAGGTGAATCTGAGGCATATTTTGCGGACAAAGGAACTCTTGGCACTGCCATGGATAGGGGGCAGCTGGCTGCAGTCCTGGAAATGTGTTGTCTGGTTGTATCCCTCATAGCATCAGTGCATGATGTGAACTGGCTGCCATAGAAGGAGGCTGCCCTGGAGTCTTTCCTCCCCTACCCCACCTCCACTTAGCAGTTATAAACATTTCGTTTTAATTGCAGAAACAATAGTAAATGCATTCCCATTGTAAACATTCAAACAGGCTGAAGATACCCCCTGCCCACCACTTAGTCCCTGTCTACTTCCTTAGGGGGAACCTCAGTGGCCTCTTTTCCAATTCATCTCTCTGCATATGTTATGTACATTTAACTGGTTAGATGAAAAATGATAAGGGCTAAAGTGGACTATAAATTACAGGAGAAAGAGAGGGAAATGGAAAAATTACATGAGGAAGAATAGGCTTGCTCCAAAACAGACTGAGAAGTACAAGGACAGTGAAAACAAAAGTAATGACAAGTAGCATTATCTGAGGACTTTCGATGTGCTGAGCACTGTTCTAGGCTCCTTATATGCATGCATTAACTCACTCAATCCTTAGAGCAACCCTGTAAAGTAGGGACAGGTACTACCCCTATTTTAAGTATAAGGAATACAGGCATGTCTTAAAGATATGGTGGGTTCAGTTCCTGAACACTGCAATAAAGTGAATATCATGATAAAGTGGGTTAAATGAACTTTTTGGTTTCCCAGTGCATATAAAAGTTATGTTTACACTATACTAGCCTATTCAGTGTGCAACAACATTTTGTCTAAAAAACCAACATAGATACCTCAATTTAAAAATACTTTATTGTTGGGGCACCTGGCTGGCTCAGGCCATTGAGCACATGACTCTTGATCTTGAGGCCTTGAGTTCAAGCTCCATTGCTAAAAAAGTGCTAACAATCATCTGACCTTTCAGTGAGTTGTAATCTATTTGGTGGTGCAGGGTTTGGCCTCAGTGTTGATGGCTGCTGGCTGATCAGGACGATAGATGCTGAAGGCTGGGGCGGCTGTGGCAATCTCTTAAAATAAGAACAATGAAGTTTGCCACATCGATTTACTCTTCCTTTATAGAGAAAATTATTTCTCTATAGCATGTAGAGCCATTTGATAGCATTTTATCCATAGTAGAACTTCTTTCAAAAGTGGAGTCAATCCCTCAAACCCTGCAAATACTTCCTCCACTGAAATCTTGAACACCTCAAAGTCAAAAGTCACCCATGACCTTTTTTTTATTTTTTTTAAGAAATAGAGTGCATTTTATTTAAAACCAACCAAGCACTGATTAAAAAATATCTATCATGGGGCACCTGGGTGGCTCAGTGGGTTAAAGCCTCTGCCTTCGGCTCAGGTCATGATCCCAGGGTCCTGGGATCGAGCCCCACATCGGGCTTTCTGCTCTGTAGGGAGCCTGCTTCCTCCTCTCTCTCTGCCTGCCTCTCTGCCTACTTGTGATCTCTGTCAGATAAATAAAGAAAAAATCTTTTTTAAAAAAAAATATCTATCATGGCAGCTGTGATTGCATAGCAAAACTTAACAGTAAGAACTGGGCGTTTAATTCATTCTTCCAATCATGTGCTGGGCCTGGCAGAGGGAACCCACCCCCATCAGAGCCTCAGAGGAAGAATGAAACCCTTGGTGGAGAGGGCTCAGGTGGCAGGCATCCTGCCTTTCTCCAAGCTTGTGAAGGGAAGGGGCCATGCAGGTCTGGTTGTCTGCTCTGCACTGCTCCTGGGCCACAGGGTTGATCAGCAACTTCTTAGTGGCAATGAATGGAGGGAGAGGGGTGAAGAACTGTCTGGAGCTGTGCAGATGAGTCCCCCCTTTCTCCTTCAGTGTGTCTGAAATCCCCCATGGATCTGATGACCATTGCAGGGTCCTAGTTGCAGGCACAAGGCTATGAAACAATCACCTTTTCTTTGGCTGAAGGGGGAAATCAGGGTTCTGAGAGGGAAAACTCTGCTTGGAATCAACTTCTTAACTCTTGTTAATGTTGATATGTTGACTTCTTTCAATGAATCATGAATGTTCTTAATGGCATCTAGAATGGTGAATCCTTTCTGGAAGGTTTTCCATTTACATTGCTTAGGTTCATCAAAGAAATCACTATGGCAGCAATACTGTTAGGAAAGGTATTTATTCAGTAATGACATGAAAGTTAAAATTACTCCTTGATTCATGGGCTAGAGAATGGATGTTGCATAGCAAGCATGAAAACAACATTAACCTCATTGTACATACATCTCTATCAGAAATGTTGGGTGACTGGGTACATTGTCCTTGGGAAAGGAGTCTTTTCTTTGAGCAGTAGGTTTCCATAGTGGGCTTAAAATACTCAGTAAGCCACATAAACAGATGTATTGTCATCCAGGCTTTGTTCCATTTATAGAGCACAGGCAGAGTAATTTAGCAGAATTCTTTTTTTTTTTTTTTTTAATTCTGGGGGCGTCTGTGTGGCTCAGTGGGTTGAGCCTCTGCCTTCGGCTCAGGTCATGGTCTCCGGGTCCTGAGATCGAGCCCTGCATCGGGCTTTCTGCTCAGCAGGGAGCCTACCCACCCACCCCCGCCACCTGCCTCTCTGCCTACTTGTGATCTCTGTCTGTCAAATAAACAAATAAAATCTCAAGCCATGAGAGACTGTGGACTCTGAGAAACAAACTGAGGGTTTTGGAGGGGAGGAGGGAAAGGGGTTGGATGAGCCTGGTAGTGGGTATTATGGAGGGCACATATTGCATGCAGCACTGGGTGTGGTGCATAAACAATGAATGCTAGAACACTGAAAAGAAATAAAATAAAATAAAATAAAATAAAATGGGAAAAAATAAACTCTGTGTCCAATGTGGGACTCAGACTCATGACCCTGAGATCAAGAGTCACGTGCTCTATCGACTGAGCCAGCCGTGAACCCCATTAAGGGCCCTAGGGTTTTCAAAATGGTAGATGAGCATTGGCTTCACCTAAAAGTCACCACCTGCATTTGCACCCAATGAGAGTCAGCCTGGAGCCAGGGACTGGCTTCTCTTCTCTAGCTATGAAAGTCCTAGATGGCGTCTTCTCCCAATCGAAGGCCGTTTTGTCTACATTGAAAATTTGTTGTTGAACATAGCCACCTTCATGAATTACCTTAGCTAGATCTTCTGGATAACTTGCTGCAGCTTCTACATCAGCATTTGCTGCTTTACTTTACACCTTTGTGTTTAGAGACTACTTCTTTCCTTAAACCTCATGAACCAACATCAGCTAGCTCCAAACTTTTCTTCTGCAGCTTCCTCACCTCTCTTGGCCTTCACACAATTGAAGAGTTAGGGCCTTGCTCTGAATTAGGCTTTGGCATAAGGGAATGTTGTAGCTGGTCTGTTCTTCTATCCAGGCCACTAAACTTCCTCCATATCAGCAATAAGCCTGTTCCACTTTATTTTTTTTTAATAAATATTTTATTTATTTGACAGAGAGAACGAGCACAAGCAGGGAGAGCGGCAGGCAGACGGAGAAGGAGAAGAAGCAGACTCTCCACCGAGCAGAGAGCCTGACATGGGGCTTGATTCCAGGACCCTGAGATCATGACCTGAGCTAAAGGCAGATGCTTAACTGACTGAACCACCCTGGTGCCCCAAGGCTGTTTCACTTTCTTACCATTTGTGTGTCCACTGGAGTAGCAATTTTAATTTCCTTCAGAAACTTTTCTTTTGCATTCACAATTTGACTGTTTGATGCAAGAGGCCCGGCTTCTGCCCTATCTTGGCATTCAACATCTCTTCCCCACTAAGTTTAATCATTTTTAGCTCTTGAAGACCTGTAACTCTTCCCTTCACTTGAACACTTAGAGGACATTGTAGGGTTATTAACTAGCTTAATTTCAATATTGTGTCTCAGGGAATAGGGAGGCCTGAGGAGAATGAGAGAGAAGGGGAACGGCTGGAGGGTGGAGCAAACAGAACACACACAATATTTATCAAATAAATTTCCTGCCTTATGTGGCACAGTTCATGGTGCCCCAAAACAATGACAAACAGTAACATCAAAGATCCTTAATAAGAGATCACCATAACAAATAATAATAATAATAATAATAATAATGATATGAAAAAGTTTGACGTATTATAAGAATTACCAAAATGTGACACAGAGATACAAATGACATCGGGAAAAAGGCACAAATAGATTTGCTGATGCAAGGCTGTCACAAACCTTCAATTTGTGAAAAAAAAAACCACAAAAAACAAAACCCTACTATATGCAAAGCTCAGTAAAGCAAAGTACAATAAAACAAGGTATGCCTGAATAGAGACTTTATCACTTGCTCAAGGTCATATAGCTAGTCCGTGGCCAAGATGAAGTTCCTGGTGATACAGGTCCAGAGTCTAGGCCCTTCGCCACTCCATTACTCCACTAGTTGTATTTAAAAACAACTGGTGTGGTGAGTGCTGTAAAGTGTGTAAACCTGGCGATTCATAGACCTGTACCCCTGGGGCTAATAATTCATTATATGTTAATAAAAAAATAAAAACAACTGGTGTTTCTCAGATCGGGGGGAGGTTTTCAACCATTCTTCACATAATCTGAATCACAGAAACCAAAAGAGGGTTTATACTCACTTGGGATAAAAACTAGCAGAATGGTCCCTCAGGTGCCAAACTACTAGGTTGAGGACACAAACCCACTCCTCCAGGCTTGTTTAAGAATGTGCCACATGTGGGGTTGCTGTCTTGACATTTTTAATAATTTTGTCATTGAAGGGTTCCAGGGTGGCTGCTCAGTTGTTAAGCACCTGCCTTTGGCTCAGGTCATGATCCCAGGGTCCTGGGATCAAGCCCCACATTGGGCTCCCTGTTCAACGGGGACCCTTCCCTCTCCCACTCCCCCCCCACTTGTGTTCCCTCTCTCTCTGCCTCTTTCTCTGTCAAATAAATAAATAAAATCCTTAAAAAATAATTTTGTCTTTGGACTTGTGTTTTATAATTATAGTCCAATGTGACTATGGAGTGTACACGTAAGTGGTAGAGATACACTGGATCACAATGTGCATGGTAGGTTATATATATGCTGAGCAGGTGGTCAGTCCACCTGGTGTGCACCAGTGCATCTGGGGGAGCCTGGGGTGCCATGCAGCCCAGAGGGGAGACAGTGGGCCAGTGACAATGGTGCAGCAGCAGTAAAAAATAGAAGTGGTGGTGGGGTGGCTAGAGCCCTGAGAGAGGGGATGGCTTCTGCCTAGAGGCAGTGATGGGGCCCGGTGTGAGAGGCAATCTTGCCCTTCTATGCCCAGAGCCTGTCCTTGCAGCGTCTGCACAAATATTAACTCTGGCTTGAGCCCTAGGACAGGAACTGCCGGTGCTGGGGTAGAAAACTTTGTCAGTAAATGGTAACAAAATAAAAGTGTATCCATGACCATTGCAGTAAAGTACATCGGGAGTTACAATTCTTTGAAGAATTTAGAATCTCTGGTTTTCAAAACTGCTGCAACACTGCAACAAATAACAACACATAAAAATGGAAATTTAAAGATCATCACATTAGACACATTTGATTAAAGCTTCCGGTGCACTGATTATTAATCAGGAAGACAGTTTAAAAGTGTTTTCCTTGTAACTGAAGATACAGTGCTAAAATACATAAACAGGTATTTTGAGTTATAAATAAATTGTGAAGCCATTTTCCATTTCTTATATGAGCCTCTCTTAGTCTCTTTAAGCTGGTCTAGCAAAATTTTATTTCTGGAGGCTGGGAAGTCCAAGAACAAGGGTTTGGCAGATTCAGTGTTGGGTGAGAAATACCCATGGCTATCTCCTTGCTGTGTGGTGGATGGGGTGAAGGAGCTCTTTGGGGTCTCTTTCATAAGGGCACTAATCCCAGTCATGAGGGCTCTGCCCTCAAGGCCTAATCATTTACTGAAGACACCATCTCTTAATACTATCACATGGGGGATTAGGATTTTGATACATAAAGCTGGGGAGGGGGACACAGGAATTCAGTCTATAGTACACCTCCACAAGTTACATGAAATGTCAGAGGAAACACCAGATGCCATTGTATAAATTTATATTTAAAATTCGATTCAGACTTTCACAAAAGTGATTTGTATGAAGAGTTGATTTTTTTTAACTTGTTAACCAGAGATCATTATGTTCAAGGTCATTTTTAAAAAAAATCTCAAACAACTGAAGGGTCTAGAGTCATCCCCAGTAAATCATAAAAGACCTTGAGAGTTCCTAACACAGAATAGTGTTTGTCATATCATGGTGATCCAATGCCCCCCCTTGTCCAAGCCTTTATATGACCACCACATAATGAACTATGCCCACGAATAGTGGGCATAGATGTGAGAGAGGTGAGCCCATTTGAACTAAGGAGAGGCCAGTCAGGCAAATGGGATGGGGCTGGACAAGATTCTCAGAAGGTGGTTGAAGGGCCAGCAAGAGATTTGCATCTTATCAGCAAAAGAAGAAAATCCACAGGAGCTTAAATGGAAGGCTCTAATATCAGTATCTGTGGAAACGGAGCCTTCCATGTATCTTGGATAGATGTAATTTAGAGGCGAGTCCCATGAAATGGTGAGAAAAAAAGGGTGAGCTTGAACCCAAAGGGCAGAGTGCTTCTCTACGCAGACAATTTCGCCCTCTCCTCTCAGAGAACACCTGGCAATATAAAAATGTTTTTGATTTTCACACCCAGAGTTGGGGGGCGGGATGACTGGCTTCTAATGAACACCCGACAACACCAGCACAACTGCCTACAAGATGGAATGATCTGGTCAACAGTGTGGACAGCGCTGAGCTTGAGAGATGGCGCCACAGGGCAAAGGGCCAGGCACGGGACGGCATCCCCCTTAGGAAAACTTCATGGTTAGTCAAGAGAGGTGAAATTTTCTGATGTAGGCTCAAAAACTTCATCACACTGCTCTGCTTAAGATCATCAGCCGATGTCCTATTATTTTTAGGAAAAAGTCCAAGATGTCTCACAGAGCCCCCAGGGCCCTGTGCCAATATTTTCCTTGTCTTGTGCAGCAAGGAGGAGGAGGCCGGTTTAGGAAAGGAACACTGATCACATTACCCCCTCTTCCACTTCATGTTAGTCAAAAAGGTCAAAAAGGACAATTAAAAATGATCTGTCACTGGTATACCTGCAGAGAACAGGAGAGGGAGGGGATGGCAGCAAACACATTGCATCTGTAGACCCCGCGAGGGTAATCAATAGATCGATTCTCAAAGAGCAACAAGTGTCCAATCTGTTTTCAGATACTTGGGGGTCACTAAAACAAAGACGAGAGAGGGGGACCATTCAGACACCCTTCCTCCCTCATTCTCCCTTTAGAGTCCAGACTTAATGTTTTCCATGCAGCGGCTCCTGGGATTCAGGAAAATGAGGAAGGCGGATGGCTACATGTTCTTCAGGAAAGGTACACATCACTCTTCCCAGCTTTTCTTTGGCTTTGGATTTGCCTTTCGTTGGCACAATGCATTCTGAGACAGAACTGAGGGCTGCCCTGTTTCATCTGTGTCCCACAGCTGCTCCACAGCTGGCTCCCTGCCCTCCTGTCATCCGTCCCACTGGACTTTGTTCAGGACCTGGGGCATGCTGCTTCCTCTTCCCACAAGTTCTGCCCTCAGTGTTGGTTCCAGGCTCTCCCTCTACTGCTTCTCTTATGCACACAAACACACACACACACACACACACACACACACCCATACATCCACCCAAAACCACAATTCACACACACCCCCATATATCTACACACACACACACACATGCAGCCACCCAAACCAACACATGCCCGCACATCTACACACATTCGCACACATCCACACACATGTCCATACCCACATGCACACACACATCTATACACACACATCCACATACATACCCATCTACACACACACAGACACACACACCATACATCTACACACATCCATCTACCCAAACCCACACATGCCCACACATCTACACATATTTGCACACACATCCATACACCCCCCCAAAATACCCATATATCTACACACACATACATACCCACACAGATTCATACATACATATGCACACATGCATACACCCATATATCTATATACACATCCATCCACACATACAACATACACACATCCACATGTACACACAGACACACACACACACAACACAAACCCCACATTATTTATTCTTGCTCATATTTCTGATGTGAAATCACATATTATTTTTGGAATGATTTTCCCCACTCTCTCTGACCTGGCTCCTTTTTTTATATATATTCTTGTGCCTCCCCTGTTACACTTATATTTTTTTTAAAACAATTTCAAGAGCCTTTATTGAAACCAACATTCAAATAGTATCTTAAGGGTGAGATTCTGTTTCAGCAAAGCCAGTTTAACAATTCCAAACATTATAAAAACATTTAGGGGTGCCTGGGTGGTGCAGTCAGTCGAGTGTCCAACTTGTGGTTCCAGCTCAGGTTGTGATGGAGCCCTGCGTTAGGCTCTGTGCTTAGTATGGAGTCTGCTTGAGATTCTCTCTCCCTCTCCCTGCCCCTCCCATTTGTGCTCTCTCTCTCTCTTTAAAATAAATAAATCTTTTAAAAACCCCAACAAACATTTAAAAATTAATCTTGTTAAAGGTGATTCTTTCCCCTTTCCCCAGGAAAGACTTGTTCAATCACTCTGCATGATGGTTCCAGGCTGTTTACACTGCAGAAGCTGGGGCCCCCTGGCTATGTCCCGTGAGCAGGAGGAATCAGGCAACTGGAGGCGGGTCTACTCTGCTAGCCATGTCCGTCCGGAGGACACATCTCCCTCTGTTTGACTTTCCAGCACCTTCCCATGCACCACTTCCACTACAGGAGCCAGACACCACCTGAAGAGTTTGTTTTTTTTTTTTTAAGATTTTATTTATTTATTTGACCAAGAGAGAGCACAAGCGAGGGGAATGGCAGGCAGAGGGAGAGGAAGAAGCAGGCTCCACACTGAGCAGAGGGAGCCCAGTGCTGGGATCCCGGGGCTCTGGGATCATGACCTGAGCCGAAGGCAGTCCCTTAACCAACTGAGCCACCCAGGCACCCAAGAGTTAATTTTTTTTTTTTGAAAAAGTCTTCTACAAGAATCATCTACTCTAGATGCATTAAAATTTTTCTTTTGAAACAACTTATCAGAAATCCATCATACTCTTGCCACAGCCTACAAAAAACAGTCCCAGTAACAGTTGCACCAACAGAGTTCCCTTTCAAAATGAAAAGTTATCAAATACCATTTGCAACATTGTGACTGATGGTGCTTTCCATTATACTAGATGGAACTAAGGTTGCTAAATCTAAAAAACAAAAATAAATGAATAAGCAAAAAACGAATCAAACCTGTAACTACAGAAAACAAACTGATGATTGCTAGAGGGGAGACGGTTGGAAGGAGAGGCAAAAATGGGTGTAGAGGAATGAAAGATACGGGCTTCCAGTTATAGAATCAATAAGTCACAGTAGTAAAGGTACGGTATGGGGAATATAGTCAGTGATAATGTAATAGCTCTGTATGGTGACAGATGGTAGCTACACTTGTGAGCACAGCATAATGTATGGAGGAGTTGAATTACTATGTTGTATACCTGGAACTAATGTAACATTGTGGGTACACTATGCTCAAATAAAAAAATTTTTAAAAAGAAAATGAGGTTCCTAAAAATATAATTTTTTAAAGATTTTATTTATTTATTTATGTATTTGACAGGCAGAGATCACAAGTAGGCAGAGAGGCAGGCAGAGAGAGAGGAGGAAGCAGGCTCCCTGCCGAGCAGAGAGCCCAATGCGGGGCTCGATCCCAGGATCCCGGGATCATGACCTGAGCCGAAGGCAGAAGCTTTAACCCACTGAGCCACCCAGGCGCCCCAAATATAAATTTTGATGACTAACTGAGTTTGCAGAAAAGGGAGTCAGAAAAAATTTTTTTATTCTTTCTTTTAAAGTTTTTCTTTAAATTCCAGCTAGTTAACATACAGTGTAATATTAATTTCAGGTGTACAATATAATGATTCAACACTTCCATACATCACCAGATGCTCATCACAAGTGCACTTCTTAGTCCCCCAAACCTGTTTAATCCAATCCACCAACCACCTCCCTCCTGGTAACCATAAGTTTATTTTCTGTTGTTAAGAGTCTGTTTCTTGGTTCTCTCTCTCTCTCTTTCTCTCTTTGCTCATTTGTTTTGTTTCTTAAATTACCCATATGTGTGAAACCATATGGTATTTGTCTTTCTGTTACTGACTTATTTGGCTTAGCATAATACTCTCTAGCTCCACCCATGTCATTGCAAATGGTAGGATTTTGTTCAATTTTATGGCTGAGTAATAGTCCATTCTGTGTGGATATACACACACACATATTTATATATAATGTGGGATATATATATATATACACACACACACAATACATACATACACACACACACATACGCACACACACACACATATAGATAGCCCACATCTTCTTTATCCATTCATCAGTTGATAGATACTTTGGCTGTTTCCATAACTTCGCTATTGTTGATAATGCTGCTATAAATGTCAGGGTGCATGTATCCCCTTTGAATCTGTATTTTTGTATTCATTGGGTAAATACCTAGTAGTACAATTGCTGGATGGTAGGGTAGTTCTATTTTTAACTTTTTGAGGAACTTCCATACTGTTTTCAGAGTGGCTGCAGCACCTTGCAAGAGGGTACCCCTTTCTCCCCATCCTTGCCAACACTTGTTTCTTGTGTTGTTTACTTTAGCCATTCTGACAGGTATAAAGTGATATGTTATTGTACTTTTGATTTGTACTCCCCTGATGATGAGTGATGTTGATAATCTTTTCCTGAGTCTGTTGGCCATCTGGATATCTGCTCTGGAAAAATATCTGTTCATGTCTCCTATTTCTTAATTGGATAATTCATTTTGGGGGTGTTGAATTTTATAAGCTCTTATATATTTTGGATACTAACCCTTCATTGGATATGTCACTGGAAAATATGTTCTCCCATTCTGTAGTTTGCTTTTTAGTTTTGTTGACTGTTTCCTTCACTGTGCAGAAGCTTTTTATTGTGATAAAGTCTCAACAGTTTATTTTGCTTCTATTTTCCTTGCCTCAGATGTCATATCTAGAAAGAAGTTGCTACAGCCAATGTTAAAGAAGTTATTGCCTATTTCACTTCTAGGATTTTTGTGGTTTCAGGTCTCATATATAGGAGATTATTCCATATTGAATATATTTTTGTGTATGGTGTAAGAAAGTGGTCCAGTTTTCCCAACACCATTTGTTGAAGAGACTGTCTAATTAGATATTCTGTCCTGCTTTGTCAAACATTAATTGACCATACAGTCATAGGTTCAGTGCTGGGTTTTCTTTTATTCTGTTGTATTGATCTATGTGTCTATTTTCATGCCAGTACCATAATTTTTTGATTACTACAGCTTTTACTATAACTTGAAGTCTGGATTTACGATGCCTCCAGCTTTGCTTTATTTTTCAAGATGGCTATTCAGGGTCTTTTATGGTTCCATACAAATTCGAGGATTGTTTATTCTTGTCCTGTGAAAAATGCCATTCGTATTTTGATTGCATCTTACGTGTAGATTGCTTTGGGCATATAGACATTTTAACAATATATGTTCTTCTGATCTATGATTATGGAATGTCTTTCCATTTCTTTCTGTCATCCTTAGTTTCTTTCCTAAGTGTTTTATACTGTTCGGAGTACAGGTCTTTCAACTCTTTGGTTAGGTTTATTCCTTATTATTATTATCTAATTATTTTTGGTACAATTGTAAACGGGATTGTTTTCTTTATTTCTCCTTCTGCTTCTTCATTATTGGTGTGTGGAAATCCAATGGGTTTATGTACATTGATTTTTGTATCCTGTGACTTTACTGAATTTGTTCCTAAGTCCTAGCAGTTTTTTGGTGGAGTCTTTCAGGTTTCTAAATATGGTATGTCATCTGTGAATAGTGAAATTTTTGACATCTTCCTTGCTGATTTGAATGCATTTTATTCCTTTTTGTTGTCTGATTGCTATGGCTAGGACTTCCATTACTATGTTTAATAAAAGTGATGAGAGTGGACAGCCTTGTATTGTTGCTAACCTTAGGGGAAAAGCTCTCAGTTTTAACCCTTTAAGGGTTAAGGTTAGTTTGTTTACTTGAGATTTTTCTGTTTTAGAACCAGTTTTGCTGCATCCCAAAGGTTATGGACTGTTGTGTTTTCTTTTTCATTTGTTTCTATATTTTTAAAATTTCTTCTTTAATTTCCTGGTTGACCCATGCATTCTTTAGTAGCACATTCTTTAACCCCCATGTATTTGTGGTCTTTTCAAATTTCTTTCTTGTGGTTGATTTCTAGTTTCATAACATTATGGTCAGAAAAGATGCATGGCATGACTTTGACCTTATTGAATTTGTGAGACTTGTTTTGTGAGCTAATATGTGATCTGTTGAATGTTCATGTGCACTTGAAAAAGATGTGTATTCTGCTATTTTAGGATAGAATATTCTGAGTACATCTGTTCTTGTGTGTCATTCAAAGCCATTGTTTCCTTGTTGATTTTCTGTTTAGATGATCTGTCCATTGATGTAAGTGGGAATGTTAAAGTCCTCCAGTATTATTATCAATTAGTTATTTTATGTTTGTTATTAACTGTTTTATGTATTTGGGTACTCCTTTGTTGGTTGCATAAATATTTATAAGTGTTGTATCTTCTTGCTGGATTGACCCACTTGTTTTTATATGTGTCTTTGTCTCTTATTACATTTATTTATTTATTTAAGATTTATTCGTTTATTTTAGAGAGAGAGAGAGAGAGAGCACCAGTGGGAGGGGCAAAGGGAAAGAGAGAGAGAACCTCAAGTGAGCAGAGAGCCTGGACATGGGACTCCATCCCAGGACCCTGAGATCATGACCCTAGCTGAAAACAAGTGTCAGAGTTAAACCCAACTGAGCCACCCAAGTGCCCCTACAGTCTTTGAATTCAAGTCTCTTTGTCCAGTATAAGTATTAGTATCCTGGATTTCTTTTGATATCCATTTGCATGATAGATATTTCTCCAACCCTTTACTTTCAATTTGTAGGTATCTTTAGGTCTGAATTGAGTCTCTTGTAGGCAGCATATAGATGGGTCTTGTGTTTTGTTGTTGGTTTTTTTTTTTTTATTAATTCTGTCCACCTATGTCTTTTCTTTTTTCATTGAAATTTTAAAAATTATTTTCAGAGATAGAATTTAGTGAGTCATCAGTTGCACCCAGTGCTCATTTCATCCAGTGCCCTCCTTTTTTTTTTTTAAAGATTTTTAAAAAAATTGTATTTATTTGACAGAGAGAGATCACGAGCAGGCAGGCAGAGAGAGAGAGGAGGAAACAGGCTCTCCGCTGAGCAGGGAGCCCAATGCAGGACTCGATCCCAGGACCCTGAGATCATGACCTGAGTCAAAGGCAGAGGCTCTAACCCACTGAGCCACCCAGGCGTTCCATCAAGTGCCCTCCTTAATGCCCATGACCAATGATCCCTTCCCCCAACCCACCTCCCTTCCAACAACCCTTAGTTTGTTTCCTAGAATCCAGTGTATCTTATGGTTTGCCTCCCTCTCTGTTCTTATCTTATTTTTCCTTCCCTTCCCCTATATTTATCTGTTTTGCTTCTTAAATTCCACACATGGGTGAAATCATATGGTATTTGTATTATTCGCAGGAGTGTCTCCAGTGGGTGCTGCATGTGCTCTGCTATTGTGTCCTGGCCACTTTTTCCTTCAGGCAGAGGTTCTGTTTGCCTGTTGCGGACAATTTGGTCCCTGGCCTGAATGTTGTGCCTTTTAACTAGGCAGGCTCTATCACCACCACTGCAGGAACCAAGGCTACAGTAGACTCCTGTGTTGGAAGACATGGTGTGAGCAGAGGTTGGGCCTGTCTTCTCATAGAGGGGCCCCACCTTGTTGGGACTTAGACAAGTGTGCCTAAGAAAGACAGTTCCACTGGAGCTTGGGGTGGCAGGGCTTAGTGTAGTGCAATTTAGGTCATGAGTGTTGTCACCACACTGGTTTCCACAGGAGGCTCTGCGCTTATACTGAGTGGTGGGAGAGGGAAATGGTGCTGGCCTGTTCCTTTCTTCCTGGAGGAGTCTCTCCCTAAATGCTGTCTGTATGGGACATGCTCTGAGATGAGCAAATAACCTCCCCACTGTGTGCCCCAGGTGCTCTTCAGACCACCCTTTCCATGCTGTATGTCTGCAGATTGTTTGCCTGCTTTTTGTCCAAGAGTAGGGCCCTGCCCTCCAGGCTCTAACCCAGCCAAGCCCACTGACATTTGAAACTACAGTTTCTAAGTCCCAATGGTTGCCAAAAGTGACAAAATTTGGCCCCTCTCACTTTCCAAGCCAGTTGCTATGGGGATTTGTTTTCTCTGCATGCTCGTCTGTCTCTCACCCTTCTCTGTGACCACAGCTTCCTCCTCACTCCAGCAGCAACAATCTGCATCTTCCAAAACTGGCTCTCCACACTTTTTACCTTCTTTGATGTGGCCTCTTCTTTCCCTTTAGTTGTGGAGTTTGTTCTGTCAGTCTTCAGGTCAATGTCTAGGGTTATGTAGTTATGTAGTTATAGTCATGGGAGGAGGTGAGCCTAAGGTCCTCCTACTCTGCTGCCATCTTCCAACCTCACCCCTATTATATTTTATAGTAAATTTTAGTACCTTTAACTATACTTCCCACCTCTCCCCTGGTCTTTAAACAAGGAGCCCTCCATTTTCATTTTGCATCAAGTCCCACAAATTATGTAGCAGCCTTCAACTACTGTTGATGGTAATTATGGGGTAGGCGATTTTAGGGGATTGTAGCCACTCAAACAGTCTCACTGCCCTAACCAAACTCCTCTCCATTGGGAGTTGTGTTGACAGTGGGTAGAGACAGAACAACAATACAGATATATGGAGGTTAGTGTGGATATTTATCATTTTCACATGAATAGGATCATACTGTCCATATTATTTGGCTAATTGCTTTCTTCACTTGGCTATATATCTTGGAGATCTTTCTACCAAAACCAAAATCAACCTAGCTTTCTTTTTGGAATTCTTGTTCAGGGAATTCCATAATTAGATGAGTCCTGATTTATTTCCTTACTCCTCTGATGAACAGATTTTTTAAATGTTATATTTAAATTCAATTTAGCTATCCTAGAGTGTAGTATTAGTTTCAGGTTAGAATTTAGATTCATCAGTTGCATATAACACCCTAGGATCATAACTTCAAATGCCCTCCTTAATGCCCATCGCCCAATTACCCCATTCCCCCCACTTTCCCTCCAGCAACCCTTAGTTTGTTTCCTATATTTAAGAGTCTCTTATGGTTTGCCTCCCTTTCTGTTTTTATCTTATTTTAGTTTTCCTTCCCTTCCCCAGTTCATCTGTTTTGTTTCTTTTTAAAAATATATATTTTATTTATTTATTCGAGAGAGAGAATGAAAGAGAGAGAGCAGGAGAAGGGGGGAGGGTCAGAGGGAGAAACAGACTCTCTGCTGAGCAGGGCACCTGATGCAGGACTCAATCACAGGACTCCAGGATCATGACCTGAGCTGAAGGCAGTTGCCTAACTAACTGAGGCACCCAGGTGTCACATCTGTTTTGTTTCTTAAATTCCACAAATGACTGAAATCATATAGTATTTGTCTTTCTCTGACTGAATTATTTTGCTTAGCATAATACCCCCTAGTTCCATCCTCATCACACAAATGCAAGATTTCATTCTTTTCGATGGCTAAGTAATATTCCATTATATACATATACCACTTCTTTATCTATTCACCTGTCAATGGACACTGGGCTCTTTCCATAGTTTGACTACTGTGGACATTGCTGCACAAATACAAACAAATATAAAATTTGTATCCTTTGGATAAATACCTAGTAGCACAACTGCCAGGTCATAGGGTAGTTCCATTTTTAACTTTGTGAGAAAACTCCATACTGTTTTCCAGAGTGGCTGCACCAGTTTGCATTCCCAACAGTGTAAGAGGGTTCCCCTTTATCTGCATCCTCATCAACATCTGTTATTTCCTACATTGTTAATTTTAGCCATTCTGACTGGTGTGAGGTGGTATCTCATTGTGGTTTTGATTTGTATTTCCCTGATACTGAGTGAATGTTGGGCATCTTTCCATGTATCTGTTACCCATTTCTGTGTCTTCTCTGGAAAAATGTCTGTTCATGTCTTCTGCTCATTACTTCACTGGACTTTTTGTTTTTTGGGTGTTGAGTTTGATAAGTTCTTTATAGATTTGGATACTAGCAATATATCATTTGTGAATATCTTCTCCCACTCCATACATTGCCTTTTAGTTTTAATGATTGTTTCCTTTGCTGTGCAAAAGCTTTTTATCTTGATGATAAACAAGTTAAAACAACAGTTCATTTTTGCCTTTGTTTCCCTTTCCTTTGGAAACATGTCTATCAAGAAGTTACTGGGCTGAGGTCGAAGAGGTTGCTGCCAGTGTTCTCCTCTAGGATTTCGATGGATTCCTATCTCACATTTAGGTCTTTCATCCATTTTGAATTTACTTTTGTGTATGGTTGTAAGAAAGTGGTCCAGTTTTTTTCTTCTACATGAAGCTGTCCAATTTTCCCAACACCATGCGTTGAAGAGACTTTTTTCCATTGGCTATTCTTTCCTGCTTTGTTGAAGATTAGTTGGCCATAGAGTTGTGGGCCCATTTCATTGATTGATGTGTCTGTTTTTGTGCCAGTACCTTACTGTTTCAGTGTTTACAGCTTTGTAGTACAGCTTGAAGTCTGTAATAATGCCTCCAGCTTTGGTTTTGTTTTTCAACATTACTTTGGTTATTTGGGGGTCTTTTCTCATTCCATACACATTTTAGAATTGTTTCTTCCACCTCTATGAATAATGCTGGTGGTATTTTGATCGAGATTGCATTGAATTTGTAGGTTGCTTTGGGTAGCACAGATATATTAACAATATTTGTTTTTATAATCAATGAGCATGGAGTGGTTTTTTTTTTCCATTTCTTTGTGTCTTCCTCAATTTCTTTCATAAGTGTTCTGTAGTTTTCAGAGTACAGACCTCTTTGGTTAGCTTTAGTCCTTTGTATCTTGTGTTTTTTTGTGCAATTATAAACAGATTGATTCCTTAATTTATCTTTCTGCTGCTTCATTGTTAGTGGATAGAAATGCAACAGACTTCCATGTGTTGATTTCATATCCTGCAACTTTGCAGAATTCCTGTATCACTTCTAACAATTTTTTGGTGGGGTCTTTCTACATAGAATATCATGCCATGTACAAGGAGTGAAAACTTGACTTCTTATTTGCCAGTTTGGATGCTTTTGATTTCTTTTTGTTATCCAATTGCTGAGGCTAGGACTTCTAGTACTACACTGAATAACAGTTGTAAGAGTGGACATCCTTGTCATGTTCCTGACCTCAGAAGGGAAAACCTCTCGGTTTTTCCCCATTGAAGATGTATTTTTTTAAGATTTTATTTATTTAATAAGACAGAGATCACAAGTAGGCAGAGAGAGAGGAGGAAGCAAGCTCCCAGCTGAGCAGGGAGCCTGATGCGGGGCTTGATCCCAGGACCTGGGATCATGACCTGAGCCGAAGGCAGAGGCTTTAACCCACTGAGCCACCCAGGCGCCCCCGAGGATAATATTTGTTATGGGTCTTTTGTTTATGGCCTCTGTGATGTTGAAGTATGTTCCCTCTATCCCTGCATTGTGGAATTGTTGTTGTTTTTTTTTTAATCAAGAAAGGATACTGTACTTTGTCAAATGCATTTTCTGCATCTATTGAGAGGATCATATGGTTCCTCTCCTTCCTTTTATTAATGTGGGTATCATGTTCATTGATTTGCAGATGTTGAACGACACTTGCTGCCCAGGAATAAATTCCACTTGGTTGTGTTGAATAATCCTTTTAATGTACTGTTGGATCCTATTAGCTAGTATCTCATTGAAAATTTTTGCATCCATGTTCATCAGGGATATTGGTCTGTACTTCTCCTTTTTAGTGGGGTCTTTGGTTTTGGGAAGAAGGTAATCCTGGCATCATAGAATGAGTTTGGAAGTTTTGTTTCCATTTCTGGTTGGGTTTTTTTTTTTTTGGAACAGTTTCAGAAGAATAGGTATTAATTCTTCTTTTAAGTGTTTGGTAGAATTCCCCTGGGAAGCCCTCTGGCCCTGGAATCTTGTTTGTGGGGAGATTTTTGATTACTGATTCAATTTCTTTTCTGATCATGGGTCTGTTCAGGTTCTATTTCTTCCTGTTTCTGTTTTGATAATTTGTATGTTTCTAGGAATTTATCCATTTCTTCCAGATTGCCTAATATGTTGGCATATAATTGCTCACAATATTCTTTTATAATTGTTTGTATTTCTGCAGTGTTGGTTGTGATCTCTCCTCTTTCACTCATGATTTTATTTATTTGGGTTCTTTCTCTTTTCTTTTTGACAGAATAGATCACATACTGAGCCACAAATCAGGACTCAACTCGTACAAAAATTTTGAGATCATACCATGCATATTTTCAGACCACATGCTATGAAACTTGAAGTCAACCACATGAAAAATTTGGAAGGACCACAAATGCATGGAAGTTAAAGAGCATCCTACTGGAAAATGAATGAACCAACCAGGAAATTACCTAACCCTAACCCTAACCTTTCGGGTGTAGCAAATGCAGTCAGTCCTAAGAGGGAAGTATATGGCAGTACAGGCCTTCCTTAATAAATAATAAAGGTTGTGGGGGGATTGGGAGTAGAAAAAGAATGAATGAAACAAGATGGGATTGGGAGGGAGACAAACCATAAGAGACTCTTAATCGCAGAAAACAAACTGAGGGTTGCCGGAGGTGGGGGGTAGGGAGAAGGTGATGGGGTTATGGACATTGGGGAGGGTATGTGCTATGGTGAGTGCTGTGATGTGTGAAAACCTGGCGATTCACAGACCTGTACCCCGGGGAAAATAATACATTATATGTTAATAAAAAATAAAAAAATAAATTAAAAAGAAAGAAATAATAAAGGTCTCAAATACAGAACCTAACCTTATACCTAATGGACCTGGTAAAAGAAGAGCAAATAAATCTTAAATCCAGAAGAGAAGTAACAAAGATTAGAGTAGAAATCAATGATACAGAAATTTTAAAAAATAGTAGAACAAAAAAAAAAATAGTAGAGCAGATCATCAATGAAACTAGGAGCTGCTTCTTTGAAAGAATTAACAAGATTGATATAACCCTAGCCTCTGATGGATATATAATGTGGTTTCAAATTTCTCCAGTACAGAGTGGCAGCAAACATACCAGTAGGGGCCTCCTGAGGTCAGTCAGGTTTCTCTAAGTGGACACTTCAAAAGTGGGTTGCTGGTACATGGGGTATGGACATTTGAAATTTTAATAAATACTGCCCAATTGCCTTTCAAAATCATTATGCCCGCTTTCAATCTCATCAGTATATCTTCATGTTTCCTCAAACTCTGACCTTTAAATTGTTTACGAATCTGACAGATGAAAAAAATGGTAACCTATGTTTATTTGTTTTAAATTTTCATTCTCTCATCATTAGTGAAATTGTATATCATTTCCTATGTTTATTAGCCCATCCTTTATGAACGGTTTGTAAACTTGGTTTAGTGTTTCTTTCAGGGTTGTCTTTTCCATATTGAGTTGTAAGAGTCATTTCTAGTTCTGGATGTTAACCCTTTTTCTATTATGCGTGTTGCAGATAGTCTTCCATTGTATGTAACATGTTTATGCTTTATGTTATCATACAGAAGTTTTAAATATTTGATAGTGATTTGCTGTATTTTTTTTAAAGATTTTATTTATTTATTTATTTGACAGAGAGGGAGAGAGAGCAAGAGAGGGAATGCAAGCTGGGGGAGTGGAAGAGGGAGAAGCAGGCTTCCTGCTGAGCAGGGACCTCCCCCACCCCAATGTGGGGCTTGATCCCAGGACCCTGGGATGATGACCTGAGCTGAAGGCAGACACTTAACGACTGAGCCACCCAGGTGCCCCTGACTTGCTATATTTATTTCAACCTTTTTCTTCTATTGCTTTTTCTGTTTTATTAGAAGGCCTTTCTTATCCAAGGCAACAACCATTTTCTCTTTTTCTCATTCTGTTATAGTGCTTTCTGTTTAGGTCTTTAATATACTATAAACTTCCTTCTCAAATCTTTGTACTTTTCCTATCTAGATACTCTCTTCCCCCAGATCTTCCTATGGATGACAACTTCAGCACTTGGATCAAATACTGGTTTTTCAAAAGGCCTTCCCTGACTACCCTAACTAAACTGACCATCCCCTGTCCATTAAAATGTGCCCCAGTTTGGGGTGCCTGAGTGGCTCAGTTGGTGGATGTCTGCCCTTGGCTCGGTCATGATCTCAGGTTCCCAGGATCAAGCTGGCGTTGGACTCCCTGCTCAGTAGGAATCTTGCTTCTCCCTCTTCCTCTGCCCCTCCCCCTGCTTGTGCTCTCTCACTTGCTCTCTGTCGAATAAATAAATAAAATCTTTAAAAAAAAAAGATGTGCCCTAATTCATTACCTTAATTTATTTTCTTTATAGATCACCTCTCTGAAGTTATCTGATTTATTTGTTGTGTCTCCTTAGATTGGAAACTCTATGAGTGTAGGGATTTTGTCTTATTCCCAGCTACTAGAATACTGTTAAGAGTTTATTTTAAGTGAATTTGATATGATATAGAGAAAAGTAATTTCTTCCCAAATGGATAGCTGATTGTTTCAACACCAAGACTCCCTTTCTAAAAGGAAAATTATTTCAGTCATTCATCCTGCTTTTCTACCCTACTAAATACTGAGTGAGTCAAGAATGGTTATTATTATTCAGCCAAGTGGTTCTCAGCCCTGCTGGAGTATTAGAATTATACTTACAGATTTTTTTAAAAATTTAGATATAGGGTGTGTATTAGTTTTCTAGGGCTACCATTACAAAGTACCACAGAGTGGATAGCTGAAAACAATAGAAATTTATTGTCTCATAGTTCTGGAGGTGAGAAGTCCAGAATCAAAGTGACAACAAGGCAGGCCATGTTGTCTCTGAAAGCCCTAGCAGGGAATCTTGCATTTCTTTCTAGCTTTTGGTGGTTGCAATCCTTGACATTCCTTGGCTTGTAGATGCATCACTCTGCCTCCATCATCACATGGTATTTTCCCTGTGTGCTTGAATTTACGTTTCTTATAAGGATTCTAATTACTGGATTAAGATTCACCCTACTATAGTAGAACCACATTTTAGCATGATTACATCTGCAAAGACCATATTTCCAAATAAGGCTACAATCACAGGTTCTGGGTGAATGAGAATCTTGGGGGCATACTATTCAACTCATTACAGAGTGCCACATTTTAAAAAAAATTTGCTTCACTAGGTCGGGATACCCTAGTATCCTTAATTTTGAAAAGCTTCACTGACTTGAGTTCACCTGGAAAGGTAAACATGGAAGAATAACTAGAATATTTCTAAAAAAGAAATTAAAAAGAAGAAGTTATACAAAACTAGTTCTGTTAGATATTAAAAATACTACAGAAGCAAAATGATTAATACGGTTTAGAACAGGAAATGAATTAGATCAATGGAACAAATAGATTCCTTAAGTATACCTAAATACATAAAGGGATTTAGTTTATGATAAATGTAGCAATTAAAATTAGTGGGGGAAGAAGGGCTTATTCTATAAATAGTACTCAGCTGGCTATTTGGTGTTGGGACGGGGCAGGGAGTATCCTTACCTTACTCGTGTAACCAAGATATGATTCTAGATGGATCAGAAGTAGAAAACGACAAAAATGACAACATAATTCTAGAAGAAAAGATGAATGTACTTACATGTGGTTAAGAATTGGGAATGCCCTTTTAAAGCAGAATTCCAAACCCAGATACCCATAAGGAAAACTACTGATGAATTTGTGTGCATAAAAGTTAAAAGTGTTGTGGGTGCCTGGGTGACTTAGTGGGTTAAGCCTCTGCCTTCAGCTCAGGTCATGATCTCAGGGTCCTGGGATCAAGTCCCGCATCAGGCTCTCTGCTCAGCAGGGAGCCTGCTTCGCCCCCCCCCCGCCTGTCTCTCTGCCTACTTGTGATCTCTCTCTGTCAAATAAATAAATAAAATCTTTTTAAAAAAAAGTTAAAAGTGTTGTGAGACAAAAATACCATAAACAAATTCAAAAGATCAACAGAGCTGGGAAAACATACTTGCAACATATATGACAAAGGGCTAGTTTTGTAAATTTACAGTGAGTTCAGAAAAAAATCAACATGCGAAAGGCAAACCCCAATAGTAAAATGAGTTAAAGAATAAGCAAGTAATTTACAAAGACATATACACATCAATAAAGATTTGAGGAGGAAAGTCAAGATGGCAGAGAAGTAGCAAACTGAGATAACATCAGGTCGCAGGAGTTCAGCTAGATAGTTATCAAACCATTCTGAACACCACAAATCCAACAGGAGATTGAAGAGAAGAAGAGCAGAAATTCTAGAAAGAGAAAATTGACCACTTTCTGAAAGGTAGGGCATGCAGAGAAATGAATCTGAAGCAACAGGAAGATAGACTGAGGGGAGAGTGGCCAGCTCTTGGAAAGCGGTGGAGCAATGCAGCACAAAATCCAAACTTTTAGAAGTCTGCTCCACTGAGGGACATTGCTCCATAGGCTAAGTGGAGGTGGGGCACTCACGGGGACAGTGTGGTCTCGGGTCCTGTGGGGTCACAGAAGGATCCGGGATGTCTGAGTCCCTCTTTGAGCAGGGACCCCACAAGTGGCAGATATGGGGAGACCCACCTTCCTCCTCTGGAGACAGCAATCTGCTGGGTTTGGAGACTCCAAGTTGGGCTGCGTGCCAGAGACAGAAACGCTCAGTCACAGGCCGGGTGAGCTCTGAGCATGGCCAGAGACCAAGGAGATGGGAGTGATTAACGGCTTTTCTCTGAGGGTGCACTGAGGAGTTGGGCCCTGAGCTCTCGGCTTCTCTGGGCCAGAGATTGGGAGGCCACCATTTTCATTCCCGTCCTCCAGAGCTCTAAGGAAAGCGTTCAGGAGACAAAAGCTTCCAAGAGCGAACCCAAGCAGATTGTTTAGCGTGACCCCTGGCAAGGGTGGCACAATTCTGCCTTAGGCAAAGACATTTGAGAATCAGTACAACAGGCACCTCCCTCAGAAGTTCAGCAAGAACATCCAGCCAAGACCAAGCTCACTGATCAAGGAGAACAGTGGAATTCCAGAGGAGGGGAAAGCAAAGCATGGAATTCATGGCTTTCTCTCCATGATTCTTTAGTCTTGCAAAATCAATTAAATCTTACTAATTTTACTTTTTTCTTATTCTAATTTTTTAAACTTTTCATCTTTCCTCTTTTAACGTTTTTTAACTAGTTTATCTTAACAATACCTTTCTAAAAAAATCTTTTTAAACCTTCATTATTATCCTTCATTTTATCTAACTTTATTTTTTGTATACATATAGGGTTTTTTCTTCTAAAAAATTTTGGGATACAATTTCTTCTAATAGAATAATATATACCCTCAGTACAGCACAGGGCTTTGTCTAGTCTCCAGCCTGAGAAAATTCTGTTCACGTTCTTTTTCTTTCTTTTTTCAACCAACTGATCTGATCAATTCCTTTTTTAAATTAAAAAAACTTTTTTTTAATTTTCATATTTACAGTCATATTCCATCCCTTCATTGTGTTTATCCTTATTGGTGTGTGTGTGTGTGTGTGTGTATAAATTTTTCTTTCTTTAAAATTGTGGGAGGTAGTTTCTTCTGAGACCAAAATACATCCGAAATCAAGTGGGTGGCTCTGTTCTATTCACAAGTCTAAATTTTTTATAATTTATTTTTACCCCCTTTTTTCTCCCCTGATTTGGGTTTTTTCCTGATTTCATTGGTGTAGATTTTTCTGGGGTCTTTGCCACCCATTTAGTATTTTATTCTCTCCTTCATATATTCTTATCTGGATAAAATGACAAAGGCAGAAAAACTCACCACAAAAAAAAGAACAAGAGGCAGTACCAATGGCTAGGGACCTAATCAATACAGACATTGGTAATATGTCAAATCTAGAGTTCAGAATGATGATTCTCAAGTTACTAGCTGGGCTCAAAAAAAAGCATGGACGATATTAGAGAAACCCTGTCTGGAGAAATAAAATCCCTTTCTGGAGAAATAAAAGAGCTAAAATCTAACCAAGCTGAAATTAAAAGAGGTGCAATCAAGAATGGAAGCTCTTACTGCTAGGATAAATGAGGCAGAAGAGAGAATTAGTGATATAGAAGACCAAATGCCAGAGAATAAAGAAGCTGAGCAAAAGAGAGACATACAACTACTGGACCATGAGGGAAGAATTCAAGAGATAAATGATACCGTAAGATGAAACAACATTAGAATAATTGGGATTCTAGAAGATGAAGAAGGAGGGGGGCAGAAGGTATATTGGAGCGAACTAATAGTAGAGAATTTCCCTAATATGGCAAAGGGAACAAGCATAAAATCCAGGAGGCACAGAGAACCCCCCCTCACAACAAGATAACACCTCACAGCAGTCAGAATGGCTAAAATTAACAAGTTGGGAAGTGACAGATGTTGGATAGGATGTGGAGAAAAGGGAACCCTCCTACACTGTTGGTGGGAATGCATGCTGGTACAGCCACTCTGGAAAACAGCGTGGAGGTTCCTCAAAAAGTTGAAAATATGGGGTGCCTGGGTGGCTATGGGTTAAAGCCTCTGCCTTCGGCTCAGGTCATGATCCCAACGCCCTGGGATCAAGCCCCACATCAGGGTCTCTGCTCAGTAGGGAGCCTGCTTCCCTTCCGCTCTCTCTGCCTACCTGTGATCTGTCAAATAAATAAATAAAACCTTTTTTAAAAAGTTGAAAATAGAGCTACACTATGACCCAGCAAACGCACTACTGGGTATTTATCTTAAAGATATAAATGTAGTGATCCGAAGGGGCACATGCACCCGAATGTTTATAGCAGCAATGTCCATAATAGCCAAACCATGGAAAGAACCTAGATGTCCATCAACAGATGAATGGATAAAGAGGATGTGGTATCATCGGGCTCCTTGCTCAGCGGGGAGCCTGGTTCTCCCTCTGCCTCTGCCTGCCATTCTGTCTGCCTGTGCTCGCTCTCTCCCCAACCCCCTCTCTGATAAATAAATAAAATCTTAAAAAAAAATATTGAAAGAGGATGTGGTATACATACACAACACAATACTATGCAGACATCAAAAGAAATGAAATCTTGCCATTTGCAATTACATGGATGGAACTAGAGGGCATTATGCTGAGTGAAATAAGTCAGAAAAAGACAATTATCATATGATCTCCCTGATATGAGGAATTTGAGAGGCAAAGTGGGGGGTGTGCAGGGTACGGAAGGAGAAAACGAAAGAAGATGGGATCGGGAGGGAGACAAACCATAAGAAACTCTTAAACTCACAAAACAAACTGAGGGTTGCTGGGTGTAAGGGGATATGGAGAGGGTGGTTGGGTTATGGACATTGGGGAGGGTATGTGCTATGGTGAGTGCTGTGAAATGTGTAAGCCTGACAATTCACAGACCTGTACCCCTGGGGCAAATAATACATTATATGTTAAAAAAAATAAAGATTTGAAAAGATGTTCAATCTCATCCATGAGATATACAGGAGATATATTCTTATGTTTTATAAAATATATATATAATAAATATATATTGAAACACTAAGATTCCATTTTCACCTATCATATTGGGAAGTGTTTGAAGTTTGATTATATGCAGAGCAAGCAAGGATATGAGGAAATAGATATGCACTACTGGTGAGACTGTAAGTTGGTGCAACATTTTACACGTACAAATTGGCAATATTTATCAAAATAGATCATGCACATACTCTTTGACTGAATGTGGTGGCCTTTGCTATAGCATTCATAGCAGTCATTCCCCCACTTTTTCCTTTCTACCAATTTATAAGTTTTTATTTGTATACCTAATCTTCCCACTCCTAGCCCATGTATTTTGGGGTAAACTGATTCTATACCTAGTTCTTCTGGCCACAGACATTATTACTTCAGGGAAGAAGTAACAAGTTCAGGGATGGTAACATCAGTAACCATCTCATGGTTACCTTGCCTACAGCAATGGTTCTTTGCCTTTAGTGTGCATCAGAATCACCTAGTTTGTTAAAACGCAAATTGCTCATCCCCATCTCCAGAATTTCAAATTCTGTATATCTGAGGTAGGGACCAAGAATTTCCTTTTTTAACAAGTTCCCAGATGCTGCTGAGGCTGCTGGTCCAGGGAATGGGCTTAAAAATCCACTTGGACCAAGGAGGGACTGCAGAACATGGAGATAAATAGAAACTGTGTAGCTCTAGCTCACCCTACTGCTGGAGTTGTATTCTACTTGTAAAGAAAAGCATCCTAATCATTCGTTATACTTAATAATCTTGCCACTGAAAATTTACCCTACAGATATCCTTGCAGAAGTTCACCAAAATATATGTCCATTGATGATCATTTCAACCTTGTTTGTAATAGCTAAAACTGGAAGCAATCAAGGCACTTCTCAACAGGGAAATTATTTGATGGAATCATCCATCTAATGGAATACTATGCAGTGTCAAAAATTACAAAAGTCTATGCTCATAAAGAAATATCTCTAAGATACATTAAGTACAAAAAATAATGATGACTAAGAGGGAATAATTTATACTTTTTAAGCAAAAGAATAGACAGATAATAAAAATTATACTTTTTAAACAGAAGAAACAATTCTTTTTAAACAAAAGAATAAACAGATATATGTGTATATATGTGCATATATATGTGTGTGTGTGTGTGTGTGTGCGTGCACGCATGCAAGTAAATGCTTAATTATTTCCAAGAAGGTTAGTTACTTCCTGGAAGGTTAATTCTGATTAAGAATGGCTATATTTGAGGAGAGGGGTTGGGATTGGGGTAGTGCTAGAGGTTTTCCAGTCATTACTTTGTACATATTTTTTTTAATTGTCTAACTTTAGGTAAATTTTCCTTTTTTAAGAAAAGAAAATGTGATTTGGAGTTATCTGGGCAAGGTATAGGTCAATTTTAGTTTCTTTCTTTGTATTTCTGTATTTAAAAAACAACTAATAAATGTTATATTCTTTCTTAAAAGATGAAATCATGAAAAGACAAATGGAAAATTGAAGATTTCCCAGGTACTCAACCAGGCTCCAGGTTATAAACTGGTGAGGACATATACCTATCTAGATTGAGACCAAACTAGAGAGTTGTTTTTTGTACCCTAGTATGAATATGAATCACGTAGGGAACTTTTATTTTTTTATTTTTTTTAAAGATTTTATTTATTTATTTGACACAGAGAAATTACAAGTAGACGGAGAGGCAGGCAGAGAGAGAGAGAGGGAAGCAGGCTCCCCGCTGAGCAGAGAGCCCGATGCGGGACTCGATCCCAGGACCTTGAGATCATGACCTGAGCCGAAGGCAGCGGCTTAACCCACTGAGCCACCCAGGTGCCCACATAGGGAACTTTTAAAATGCAGATTCTGACTGAGTAGATCTGAGGTGGGGCTCAATGGTCTGCAGTTGTTATAGGCTCCCAAGTGATTGCTGGACCACTGATCAAACTTTGATAGCAAGAAAAAAGGAGGAGAAAATGAAGAAGAAAAAGGAAGCATGGGAGTGGGCTGTGGAGATGGAGAAGATGGGGTAGATACAAGACACTGCAGCAGAATGATTAGACATGATAGATGAGGAGAACATGGGATGATGAGGTTTTCTGGCCTGGGTGGTGTGAGGATAGTGCTAACATTAGCCAAACACAGAGGAATCAAGCTGGAGATAGGAGAAGTAGGAAACAATGGAGGAGGAGTAGCAAGACTTCACATTTAAAATATTGAGCTTTGCTTTTTCTGGGATTGTATTATACGGACTTGCCCAGCAGACCATTTGAACTCTGTATCTCCTCAGGAGAGTTCAGGTAGAGGTAGATTTGGAAGTCATCTATATAAAGGTAAAAGTTGAGGCCATGGGATGGGATGAATCTCACCAAGGAGAAAGAATAGTGAGAAGTTGGCTGACAACAGAAACTCTGAGAAATGTTAATCTTAAGAGATAGGCCAAGGAAGGAAATGAAGTACTGAAGAGGCAGTACAGAAGGCTAGATATCCTGAAGCACCCTCCTACTACCAAAACTTGATCCTGCATAAAACAATTTGTACCATATTGCTGGATATGTGAGTTAGAACTGCTGCTAAATAAACCATCCTCACACTCAGTGGTTTGAAACCAAACCATTTATTATTGCTTTGAATCTACAGGTTGGCTGCATAGCTCTGCTTTCTGGACCAGGCTTGGCTGATCTTGGCTTGGCTCGTGTACCTGTGGTCTGCTGGTGGGTTGGCTGGGGTTTGACAGGTCTAGGATGGTCTTGTCTGGTATTGCTGGATAACTGGATCCCACCCTCCAGAAGGCTAGCCCAGGCTTGTTCTCACAGTAGTTCCAGCAGTTCAAGAGTCAGCAGAAGCATCTAGCCTAGGCTTGAAACTGGCATAATTATCACTTCTGCAACAGTTTACTGGCCAAAACAAAACACTAGTCTGGATTCAAAGGCTGGAGAAACAGATGCCATCTCTTAATGGGAGGAGCTGTAGAAGATGTAGATACAGGAATATGTGAACAACTGTGGCCATTTTTGTAACCAATTAATCATGCTGGAATTAAGGAGTCTTTAGAGGACAAGCAAACAAACAAACAAATCTATGACAATGACAGTTAGCAAACTTACAAAAATAGCATAGATGTATGTCCTTGGAAATTTGAGGTGTTATTACTGTATAGAACAAGGAAGGGCTGCTGGTCAGGTAAGAAAAAACCAAACAGACACCTGCCTCAGAATCTAAGAATCTAGCCTTTTTTATCAGAAAATTCTAGAAATACTTTGACAATAGATAGTTTTGGTCTTTCTGGTCCTAGAAACTAGTATGCACGTGGGTCAACTTTAGGAGTCTGAACCTGGACTCAAAACCAGCAGGCCAACTATGTCTTCTTAGTGTACTGAATGTGTTTTCACATCCATTAGTTTGTTTTATGCTCACAACTATCTGTAAGGGAGGCAATTCCCACTTAATGCTACTTTTAAAAATAATTTTTCTTTTACAAAACAAATAATTTTTTCACTATCTTATAAAGGTGAACATTTGCATGCCTTAGGTCCCAGCAGGAGCCATATGCAGAAGTTTTCACAGCAACATCAATGGAAACCCGTTATTTCCACTGGAGAGAGAATGGGTAAATTGTGGTGTGGTCATACATGGAATACTATATAGATGTGAAAACAAATTAACTACAATTATAGCAATAACACGTTTGAGTCAGAAAAATCAAATTGAGTGAGCAAAGGAAGTTGTGGGAGACTACATAAAGATTATATTTGCATAAAATTAAAAACCTAGGAGTATATTGTTCAGAGATAACTATGTGATAAAAATATTTAAAAAGAAAACAAGAGAATGAAAAATAAAACTCAAGATACCTCTTCCAGAAGATAGAGAAATGGAATAGTTCTTAGGTTAGGCAGTGGGCCATGAATGTTCATTTTATTATCTCATCTCATAATGTATGTTACATATAGCCTCTTGTGTTTATCAAATATTACATGATTTTTTCAGAGTAGTCAAAAAGGAAAGAGAAAGAGGAGAAAGAAAGACCAGGGAAGCCAGAAAGTTTCAGAAAGTAAGTTCTGTTTCAGTGTCAGTTACTATAGAAGTCCTCAGTGAGACGAGGCCTGTATGAACATCCAGGACTTGGTGACAGGGAGCACACTGGTCACCTTTGGGAGCAGCCACATTCAAATGGAAGGACTGGCACCCAATTACAGGCAAGGAAGGAATGTGTTATTAGGAAGCCATGACTGGGAGCATAAAGTCTTTCATCTATCACCATCTCCTGCAGAATCTCAACAACAGCTCATATTTATCAAGGCTGGATTATGTGCCAGGCACTTTACATACACTATATCACTTAATCCTTACAGCCACACCCACAAAGTGGGTGAGGGGAGCCAAACTTGTGCTACCACCTGAATTGTATTCACTTCAGCCACATGCAGAGAATCCCTTAGGACACTTGAATGGGCATGAAGGCTTCACTGTTTCATTTCAAATTTTAGGTATAATAGCTCAAGTGGTTAGGTTATGGCAACCAGACAAAATGTGATGAATCAGTTCTACCCAGAAATGGGTCATTTCTCCTTGTGATGCTTTTACTACAACTCACCAAACTCTTATCTCTCCCTTGTTCCAGGCACCTAACAGAATTGTACTTTTCCACTTCCATGAAGTTAGGTGCAAACATGTGACTTGCTTTGGAGGATGAGAAGAGAGAAGTGCTGTATGCCATTTTAAGCTTTAAGAGTCAGTTTGCATTTTGCCACATGCCTTCCCCTGATCCAGTAATGGGGCGTGTCAGTCTGTGTTCCCGAAGGGCTGTAGATGAAGCGCTCCCATACCAACGCATGCTGGACATATATGAACAAGAAGTATACCTCTATTATGTTATTGAGATTTGGGGGTTATTGCAGCAAAACCTAGCTTATTCTGCCTGATACACTCCCGTTTTCAACAGTTAGAGATTATTGATATATAGGGGCTGAAAAATGAAATGCAAATATATACAAATGTGTAAAATAAAGTGCCCAGACCTCTCTCTGGCAAGACTTCGATAGACCACTTTCTGTAATCTGTTCCTAATAAATTACCACAGAATTTTCATGTTTCTCACACACGAAGACTAATTGTAGAAGATATAAATAGAAGGCAATGTTCTAGGCTCACATTATCCCTAATGTTTGTAAGTTTAAGAGCTATATTTTAATCCTTTGTCACTTTCTCCCTCAAATCCATAAAAAAGCACAATTGGCCCTGCTCAGATCATACAGCCATCCCACTGGGGAAGGTGAAGCCATTTGACTGACCACTAAGCCTCCTCTACCCCAAGATAGGGAGGAGCACTACCCCAAGGGGGAAAACTGGGTTTAATGTCTAGAAAGAAGAAGGAATGGTGGGCAGGCAGAGACAAAGTTATCTACTTAGTAAAAACAAACTTAGATTTAGAACCCTGGTTTTATTGCTCATTAGCGTGTGCAAACTTGGGCGCCACTGAATGCATCTGCTCATGTACAAAGTGGGGATGGTACTTACTTTGCAGAGTGGTTTGAAGATTAGAAATAAGCTACAAGAGCTTCGTACCCAACAGGTGCTCCATAAACGGTAACTTTCAAAAGCCAAATGCTCAAGATTTCCTACTATTAATTTCTGACTCCCAACCCCCAAAGATCAAAGGTTAGGAAAAGGCATCTGTAGCCACAATGAAGCCAATATAAAACAAAGTATATTACAAATAAGAGTTTTCAGTTAAGTGTAAAGTGTTTATAAGCATCCCTCTATGGCTCGAAGGTGACTCAGAGCTCAGGGTTGGTTTTTTTTCTTTTTATAACCCCATAACACATTTAAGTGAATACCATCCAGTGCTAAACCTTCATCCTCAATCTTATGTTTTTGCCATCAACACATCCTACCTCAGAAGTCTACAATCTGCTTTATACCAGGGAATATTTTCAAAGGTGGCTTAGCTGTCCTTGATTTGTTAGGTGCATGCTGGGTGATAGGTGCCAAGAAGACAGAGATGATCTGTCTTAACTGAGGGGCAGAGATGCAGGAAAGTGCTATAGGACTGGGTGCGAAGAGTCTGTAGAGGGATCCCTAGTCTGGGATCAAGAAAAGAATCACAAAGCTATGAGCTGAATCTTGGGGGGTCAAGTTGAGAATGCACCAGAGACAAAGGGAGAGAGGCATTCTAGGCAATGGTATAAGCAAATGAGAAGAAATGGGTATTAAGAGCTATATGGGATACACTTTAGTGTTGCTGAAGTGGGTTAGGGTTGTAGGAAGTGAGGCTAGGGAAGTGGTCAGGGACCTGATTATGAAGGGACCATGAAATTGGGGGTACAGCATGTTAGGAGAGATTACTCTGGAAGCTGATATACATAGTGGATTAAAGCAGTGGTTCTTAATGTCTCTTGAGTCATAGCCTTCTTTAAGAACCTGAAAAAAAAAGCTACTGGCCTTTTCATTGGGCAAAGGTACATAATGCTTAAACATGAAATGTTGCTTATAATTTCCCAGTTAGGCATAAGACAGGGGAGCAACTACAATAGTCCAGGTGAGCCATAAAGAGGCCTGAGCTAAACCACAGCAGCTCAGACAAAAAGGAGATAGATATGAGAAACAGAAGGCTGTCTGAGTATTATCAACAGATCTTGTCACGAGCTGGATTTCAGAAATGAGGGAAAGCCCTGAGTCTAGGAGAACTCCCGGGTTGGTTTGTGATTTCAACCACTGAGTGGAAGGTGGTGGTGCTCACAGAGAGGAGGAGGCTTCAGAAGAGAAGACAGCTTCAGTCTGGGAAATGTCAAGTCAAAAGTGCCTTTAGAACATCCACATAAAAAAGTTCAGTAGGAAGCTAAATATACCATTCCTTTTGATGATTCTTGTCGTGTTTCTCTTGCCCTGATATTCACCTACAAAGAGGCTCCTAAATCTCTGGGCAACATTTTCTGAATTGAGATAACCCCCACTTGCAGAAAGGGATCCAGGAATGGGAGAAGAAATTAAACTTCACACACCCCAAATTATTTCACATTTTTTTACTAAAAGAATAGACTTTTATTAAGCACTGTAAGTTTCTTTCCATCAGCATTAACAGAACAACAGACCAATTTCCATCACAGAACAACTCCTGAGACATTTTCATTCCTTTCTGAAACACTTCCAGAAATTCCTGCAGTTTTCCCTAAGAAGCATCCATTCAAACTTACATTAATAGACTATGGAGCTTTTGTGGGCCAAAAAGGCAGGGAATTTGGAATCTGGGAGTGGGAAAGAGAAATACGTATTATCCATCCACTAAGAGCACAGGAGAAGAGATATTAACACAGGAAAAAACAATGAAAGAATTTACTTTGTCAATAACATCATTTATTAGGGAGCACTAAAAATCATTGACTCTTTGCAGTTAAAGTTTCTTTAACCTAGTATGTTATTCTAAAAATAGAAGAGAATAGAATAAAATAAAAGGAGGGGAAGTGTCTTGGGGGGAAGTAACTAAAATGAAATCATCAGATTTGGCAGGGTTATGAGAGATTAATCGGAAATATTTAATTTGCTTCATTTACATGAAAATTCACTAGTCATTAGTTACTACCAACACAGACAAAAAAGAGCTATAAAAGTACAACGGCAATGTCAAAAGCTGAAATGGGCACCATAGCACAGGGGGTATTTTATTTTGCTTTTAACTTGGAAAAGATGATTTTGTAAAAAAAAGAAAAAAAATGAAGTTATCTTTTGAGAACATCAAAACAACCTTTGACAATATTGAAGGTAATCAGCAATAATAAGGGAATAAGTGCACTGAGCTCTACCTGCCCCAGCAGACTACTGCAATAAAGCCAAGGGAAAGAGAATAGAAAGTCAAATTAAAGATGCCAAAGTCACGAGAGGGAGAAAATATAGAGTGACATACCATGGAACAGTGAAAACTTATCCCCTGCCCCAAAACCCCAAGCATATTTAGGAAATATGCAACAGGAAGTGAACAAGTATAACGATTAAACCTTAGTAGAATTCTACTAGCTACTTTAAACTGTGGTCTACTTGTATTGTCATTTCAAAGGAGAGGGGGTCTTAGAGACTGAAAGGGTATCACTGACATGCCCACTGAGCCAAGGTTCCAACGGACTGGATCACTATAACCAAACAGTTACTTCCACATTCTCCCTACCCTACATAAGCATTCCTCCCCCCACCCCCCAACCCCACCTTAACCACCCTTCCTAATGCCTTGTAATGCCTTGTCTGGCTGTTTTTCTCTGTGATCAAAAGAAGCTAATGTGACTTGGCCAATCAATAATGCCAGAAAATCAAGATGGAGACTAAAATCAAATGTCACTGGCAGTGCCAGTGCCATTTCTTGGGCTTTAAAGTCTACCCAAAGTCCTCCTGGCTCAGAATGAAAATGATGCAAGTGAGCAAAAGTTTGTTGGGCCACTGAATAAGGATGGGAGTTATAGGCTGACCCCAAGACATACCAGCAGAAATCAAGAACTGCAGGTCCTTGGGAATCAGTGGCTATATACAACCAGGGTGCTTTTGCCTGTGTCCCTACAAGGTCAAGGGGTCGTCATCTCTGGGGGTACCGTATGACTTTGTTCAAGAGAAGCCACACACATCATAGTTAGAAATGGAACCTCAAGTAGAGGATGACAGTCTCTCCAAGTGGTACTCGCAGCAAAGAACAGACCCACCTTCCCCAATTTGTCCTCAGATAAGAACAAGTTCATCTTTCAGTAATGAACCTGAGCTTTTCTGGCTTTTAAGCTGCGTATTTTGGCAGAAAATTTAAATTCAGGAATGTGGCCCCTTTTGGTTCTTTCTTATAACCTTCCAAACCCTGAAGTCCAAATAAAAATCAAGGTTGGAAGTGAGCCACTTACTTTACCCTGGGCCAGGCTAGGAGAAAGCAGAGATGTGTAAGGGAGAGAAGCAAGCCTTTTGGCAAACTGAAATCATCCCTGTCAAAGCAGCAATTTTACTTCTCACCAGTGAATGCCTACAAAATAAGAAATTTTCTTAAGGCTGTGAGATTTAACAATACTGTTACTTGATTGTGTCAAATAGATTCAAGATGCACAGAAACAGCACCCGAAGAAAATACCTTTCCATAGAACTCCAAGTACTTCCTATTAGAAAATGGTGCCTACATACTTAATTTAACTCAGCTCAGTAATTCTACTCATTTTTAGAGTTTTGAGGATTCCTCCATCTGTGGCTCCAGAAACTTCCAAGCCACCTAAGCTCATTACCAAATTCCGATTTTGCTGGACACAATCATCCTACCCTTCAAGACTTTTGTGAAAGGCTGGGCAGGTCCACGAGAAGAAGAGGGCCCAAATTAAGGGAGCAAATTCCAAAGAGGAGGTCTCTGTACACTTTGTTTGTTCCTGGTTATATCTTGCTAGGTGTGTACTCTTGTCATCTTGCTTTGGTTTATGTAAGAAGTATCTGGGCAGGGGGAGAGGAATTCTAGGGCTCCCTCCCCCTACAAGCTGTGGGTTCTTTTAAACTGGGCCAGACTAGGATTAAACAGTCTGAGACTGTTTCTGGTCTCGTATGATGCACTCATTATAAGTGGGCAGTGAGCAAACAGCCTTGCCGGTTGTCTGGGAAAAAAATCACCAAGGACCTACTGTGGGTTAACGTGCATGGGGTTTTTCAAAAAGAGAGAGAAACCCTGCTAGAAGTCTAGTCAGTTGAATTCCTGTAGAAATGGTACTTCTTGGGCAAGAATATCACAAAGCCCAAAAGGAGATGTGTAAGGCTGGAAGCCTCAGTTCCTGAATGAAGACACAATGCTAATCTGTTGTAAGCCATGCTCCCTTCCCTCATACCAAAGCTGATGAGGAGGGAAATTGGAAATGCAAGGTTGTCTCGAGAGTATCTTCCGCAAGGAAGAACAACTTTTTTTGTCCTGGACAGATTCTGGCCTCCTCAGGGGCTGGGAGCTTTCCAGAATGCCCCTAAAGACCTGGGCCAGAGTCCTCTGAAGTCTTCCTTGCAAAGCAAATGAAAAGATCCAGTAGTCAAAACATCAATGAACAAATAAAACAATCTAGGCATGTAAAATAAAAGTGTCGATCTCCTCACACTTCCCTACCCATCTTTCCAATGCTAGTCTTCTCTTCTTCAAGGATTCATGGCAATCAATTCTAGCCTGAGGCCAGTTTGACCCAGGAGTTCCAGATGAGGTTTCCTCCAAATTGGCTGCAAGCCCTGGTAATTACCTCCCATCACCTTTCTCTCTCTGAACGTGGCTATTCTGGCCAAAGGAAAGGCCCGAATCTTCCCCCATGCCATTCCAACCTCCCTGCACTCACTCTATAGGATGTGAGGGCTCTGTTCAAGATTAAACTTGTGACAACCCAACTATTTGTTGTTCTGAGCAGGCAATCTCTGGAAAGTACTTTTTGTCTGCTTTAGAGAAGCCCATCTTCTCGTAACTGATGGGCTGTGACTCAGTAAGGATTTTTAAGTGTGGTCTTTTAAAACCCACCACTCCCTAGCAGTGGAAGCATTTCTGGGAAATTCAGTAAATCCTCTGATACATCACCATGTATGTAATGTATGTGTGCATGTGTGTACACACACACACATATATTTATATATATAAAATATGTATAGATAAATAGATCTGTCTCTTTTATATAAAGGGTATGTGTATGCATATAGATACACCCATTCATATATACATCCATCCACACACCCATCCATACACACACACACACACACACACACACACACACACACACACATGCATGCACTGTCTTTTCAGTTCCCTTTCGTACTCAGTTTTAATACATTGATTCCCACCCTTTTAGGGTGTGGGCAGCAAGGAGTGGGTGAACTGCGCCACATCTTCTATTTTACAAACAATGCATTAGTTCAGAGGCAGGAAAAATCTGCCCAGTACTTTTCCGACTCACTAGAATCCCCCAGTACAAAGGCCATTGGTAGTTTTTTTTTTTAAGTGTATAAAATAAAAAATAAAATAAAATAACCAATACTATTTCACTTCCCTGAAAACATTTACCTATCTGATTGTCAGGCCAGAGTTAGAGGCGGTGGTACAAAATCCTGGGTTAGGTGAATGGGGAGAAAGAGTGAGAGGAGGGTACAGATTATATACCAAGGTCCCACTACTTCACAGAGGAAAATACAAGTTAGGAGGCCACAGATGGCAGTCCCTACCCCTACCATCCATGGGTTTTGTAAATGAGTAACATGACGAAGACGCAGAAAACCAAGGCTGGAACTTTTCTATAGGGCCTTACGTGATGACACCAGATTTCTGACAGACACTGCCTTACTACACTCCCAGGGGAGGCAAAGAGAATATTGGCACTTCATATTCAATTTGAGAATAGGAGCTAGTGCTGCGGCCATTCATCTCTGGCCAGAGCTTCCCCAGAAGCTGACCACTAAGTCTGGAGGTCCAGAAAAAGACAGGGAATGGAAAAAGATGAATACAATAGGACATCTCAAGAAATCCTGGGTAAATCTAGGGTAAGCATTCATGTCCTCCTCTAACTTGGGCCTACAATCAGAAAAGTATAGGTTTTCCTCTCTTCCTGATCTGCTGAAGCCATCTTCTGCTCGTTACCCTTCCTTCTGCTGTGCCACAGTTCCTAGCTTTTGCTCTCGCAAGCGGCTCTTCTCCCCATTCTTCGCAGGGAAGTAGCGGTTACCATTATTACACATGTTGTTGTCTCTGGGTAAGGCACACTGGGATGAAGCTGGAAGGTGATGATCACTCTTCTCTTCTTTGACTGATGTGCCACTGTTTCCATTTACCTGTGAGTGGGACCGACCCTGATGAGGCTCCAGCGATTTAGAAACTCCATCAGAAGTGCCCTGTCAAACCATAAGAAGAGACTCTTAATCTCACAAAACAAACTGAGGGTTGCCGGGGGAGCGGGATAGGGAGAAGGTGGTTGGGTTATGGACATTGGGGGGAGGTATGTGCTATGATGAGTGCTGTGAAGTGTAAACCTGGTGATTCACAACCTGTATCCCTGGGGCCAATAATACATTACATGCTAATAAAAAATTTTTTAAAATTATAAAAAAAAATTCTTGGAAGCCAAGCATTCAGCTCTGCAAGGACTCCCAAGACCATGATTTGTTGTCAAGGCAGCAGAGCCCAAGAGATTGCCTTTGATACCTGACACACCTGACATTTGACAATATTAGAGATAATAATAATGTCTGCTGATATAAAAGTATTTAAGGTTAACATCCAAGAAAATAAAATAATTCCCCCATGGGAAAAAGAAAAGAAAAAGAAGTGCCCTGTCAAAGATGGAGTCAGTGGAATTGGTAATTACCCACACTGGCTGACACTTCCCAAACATGTTCCTAAGCTGCCTCCAGAAGCTGCTTCAGTTCTTCAAAGCTTGTTACCACCTAATAGTACACCCCGATGACTGTCCTGAGAACTTAGGGTGACAATAGATGGATTTGACCGAAATTCAATGGCCATGACAACCACGCAATAATGACACAGCTGTCATTTATAAAGCTCTACGGTATCTTTTTCTAAAAAGATACTACTATACTACTATAAAATGTTGTTCAAGAACCTGGAAAAAAAGATGAAACAAGTAAAAATCTGCACAATGGATGAAATTAGCCACCTGAGGGAGTTAACAAAGATATCAAAACATTACCAGTAAGTGACTTAATAATCTGAAAATACACAATACTCCAGTGGCCTAAGAATAATCTCAAGAGGACAGGACTATAGGGGCAGCTGGCTGGCTCAGTTGGTGGAGCATGTGACTCTTGATTTTGGGGTTGTGAATTCAAGCCCCATGTTGGGTACAGAGATCACTAAAAAAAATTTAAAAAGACTTGAGAAAAATAAAGAACATAGGACTATAATGTAAGCAGATTAAATAAGCTGGACAATGATCTCATACTCTGAAGAAAGGGTGGCTGAATAGAAAAAGGAGAGTCATCATGGCCCTCAGCAGCAGCTCTGTGCAGGAACCATGCCTCAGTTAAAAACAAAGTTAACATGAGAATTTCCTTGGCCAGGCTACCTCTGGAGTAGGTAACAGTATCCCTAGTAATCTTCACAAAGAGAAACTTAAGATCATCTACCATCCCTACTTCTTCCCTTAGTTTCTTCAACTGTAAAATATAATAATAGTATCTGTTTTTTAAATTCCTATAAGGATTCAATGAGACACTCTATGTAAAGCACTTAGAACTTGTTGTGCCTGGCACACTGTACAAACTCAGTAAATTCTAGCTAATACTATTGTTTGATTCCAAGTCTCCTAGCAAACTTCCAATACCATGGTTTCCCTTGCAGCTTACACTTAAAGAAAGCAAGCTCTGGTAGAAATGGTTAAGAGCATATGCACTAGCGTCAGCCAGACCTAAGTCTGAATCTTGTCTCTACCAATCAGAGCTGTTATACTGCAGGGGAATCAGGACAGTAACAGGCTTTGGAATCAGCTCAGGCTGGAAGGGCAGCGCTGATATTGACTTGATGGATAATTTGGGGCAAGATGTTTCATCCCTCTGAGCCTCAGTATCAAATGGAGAATAATAAACACCTCACAAGTTTTTATTATAAGAGTGACCAGAAAAGAGTAACTGTACAATATATGACAATACTTACTGCAGAAAGTACTTGATTGAGACAAAGTGCTGTAAATTCATACCTTTCACAAGATCTTTCACAGATCTTTCAGTATCTTTCACTCCCTCCCTTCTCCCCAGTGCCACTCTTTCGGTCATATCCACATAGCTATTTCTGTGATCTTAATTAATGTGAGTCAACCCCTGAGAGAGAGAGAGAGAGATCTACTCTTACTGTACCAAAAAAAAAAAAATTAGGTTTTTCAGACTGTATACCTAATGATCAGACCCTGAATCATGGTTAGTTAGTCAAGGCTGTATTACCTTATGGGAGCCTATCTGAATGACCAGTTTTCCTTCTAGGTATAATCCCTTATATCTTACTGAACAGCTTCTGGAAAAAGTTGAGAAGCTCTAGAAAAATCTCAAAGTTCTTGCTCTCTGACTTGTGTGGAGGACTTACCATTCTAGCTCCATTTTTAAAAAATTTTTTCAATTTATTTATTTTCAGAAAAACAGTATTCATTATTTTTTCACCACACCCAGTTCCATTTTTAGCTCAAAATAACATTAAAGCAAATACGTATCTTTGAGAAAGCATTAGACAATGGGGATTAACTGGATGCAGTGAGGGCTGGCTGTATACAGGAGAGCTAATTCGGGACTGAGAACCTATGTCAAAGCTGCTTTGCAATATGGTCTCATCAGTGACCCTTGGGAGGATTAGAAACTGCATGTAAAATGTCTAGTAGAGGGCTTGGTAGAAAGGGGGCATTCAAGAAAACAATAGCTCCTAGGGCGCCTGCGAGGCTCAGTCGGTTAAGTGACAGACTCTTGATTTCAGCTTAGGTCATGATCTCAGGGTTGTGAGGTCAAGCCCTGCAATGGGCTCCGTGTTGGACATGGAACCTGCTTAAGAATCTCTCTCTCCCTCTCCTCTCCCTTGGCCTCACCCCCACCCTGCTCATGAGTACTCTCTAAATAAATGAAAGAAAAGAAAGAAAGAAAAAGGAAGGAAGAAAGAAATGATAGCTGCTATACTAGGAGGAGCCCAGCAGGCTGAGTCCAATACAAGATTCTGGTTCAATAAAGATTAGGTTCTTCATGTCTGGGGAGAGGGGCATGTCTAATGAAGACCAGTGGAAACTGTGAGATAATTCAAGGTGTACCTTAGAGGAAAGTTTAAGACCATTTTGAGCCATTAAGAATAAACAAAACGGCAACATCTCCTTCCTTCTCATATTCAGCAAAGGCTGAAGTCCAATTTTCTAAGCATCTCTACTCAGAAAGCCCGAGCACCTGGAAATCCCACTGTTAACTTCACTCTGGCCCTTTTGTGGCTGCATGTAGCACATACTATGGTAGGTACAGGTGTTCAGGACACAGGACCTGGTTTCTCTCCTGTGGTCTCATTCAGAGGAAAGAATGACACTCTGCAGCATTGCGTAAACAGCCTGGGCAGGCTAACCCTCACTAGATCCTCACTAGAGCAAAAGAATGAACTCAAATGCTGGGAGAAGCCCTGAAAACACAGTTTTCCATGCCTGATCTGATCTTTTGCAAGTTAGGTGAAAAGAGGAGGTATCAAACAGAAGCTAAATAATCTCAAAACAGGGCTTACTTGTTTGTTTCCTTTTTTATGTCCTTTGGATCCTCTACCAGTCTGTTCTTTTCCATGCCTGTAGAAAGTGAGGGGGAAAGTGATCCTGAGGAATACACAGAGTCCATACCCACATTTTCACTTAGTTAACTACTCACCTCCTCTAGGAAGTTTGACTCCCTTAAGTTAGGTGCCCTTCCTCTGTGTTACCACTGTAAACCTTTATCTCTCTTATTTCTGTATTATACTAAATTGTTCTGTGTCCCATGTCCTCCTCTAGAGTAAAAACTTTTTCATTGAGGCTGGGAATATAGTGTGTGTTTGCTGAACTAAACTGAAAACTGGCTTTAAAAATAGAAAGTTAGTTAATACCTCTTACCTTAATAGAAGTATTCAGTAGTTGGGCATTTTCCCAATGGCACCTTGATTGACATTAGCTCATATCAACCTACTGGAATACATACCCTTTTCCTGGCCCACCGACAGAAACAACTTGCATGCCAAAAGAGCCTCGGCCCCTGGAGGACCTACTACCAGCCCACTGGCCCACAACCATCCCAGCGATCTCCAGTTTTCCTCCTTGGGGTGGGATTGGATGGAGACCTGGAAAGACAGGAAGAAGGGCAGTAATGAATGCTAAATGCAAGGTAGGATAAGAGGTAGAACAAAAGATCCTACAGTGCCCCCTACTCTGCTTATTTCCAATTCTCTATGATAAAGACTCTGGGGGCGCCTGGGTGGCTCAGTTGGTTAAGCGTCTGCTCAGGTCATGATCCCAGGGTCCTGGGATAGAGCCCTGCATCGGGCTCCCTGCTCAGTGGGGAGTCTGCTTCTCTTCTGCCTCTCCCATTCCTCCTGCTTGTGTTCTCTCTCTCGCTGTCTCTTTCTCTGTCAAATAGATAAGTAAAATCTTTAAAAAAAAAAAAAGACTCTGTGATAACAACAAAGGTTCATGGTGGAAGTGAATTTAGGGAGGGGGGTTGAAGATCTGTAGGACATCCACTTTGGCAAGCTGGGTGTGGACGACACATTTTTCAGCTACAGAGCCTGGCGGGCACAGAGTAGGCATGCAATATTTGTTGAAAGAATGAATGTCCTAAAATCTAGTTAATAGAAAATTATATGCCAAAACCACTTTAATTTTCCTTTCTTTTTTCTCTTTATTAAATTTTAGTTGACACACAATGTTAGATTAGTTTTAGGTGTACAACACAGGGATTTGAAAACTATGGAGTCACACTCTACTCACCGCAAGGGCAGCTACCATCTGTTGGCATACAATGCTATTACAATACCATTGACTAGATACGCTGTGCTTTTCATCCCTGTGACTTATTCATTCCATAATTGGAAGCCTGTACCTCCCACTCCCTTTCACCCATTCTGTCTAGCCCCCCACCTCCCTCCCCTGTGGCAACCATCAGTTTGTTCTCTAATTAAGGGTCTGATTCTGATTTTTATTTGTTTATTCATTTGGGCCAAATGATTTTTCTTTTTCTTTTAAGTTTATTCAAATTCTAGTTACTTAATATAAAGTGAACCCCAACAACTTCTGATTCAAATACATACCATGACACAGTGGAGGCTTAGCCAAACAACCAAACTAAATGGAAAATAATGAAACTAAACTGAAAGCAATTTATAATTAATAAGCAAGAATAGCAACAGCTGAAAACCAGAACTAATTTAAGGCAAGATAGCATATCTCCTTAAAACAGGAAATTCCAACGCTGTATATACATATGAGCTCACCAGCACAATAGAGCTTTGTAATCTGGCACAAAAGGAAGCCTTCACAGAATAATTTTAATTTTAGTTTATGGAAAAAACATGAATGTTAATAATCCTTCGCTCACTTAGCAGGTCAGCAGTAAAGAGTGCTTCATTCATATGACAGTGGGAGTCTAAGGAACTAGGGTACTAGCTAGTCCTAAGAAGGCTAGAAAGACTTGCCTTTTTTTTTTTTTTGGCATTTTATTTATTTATTTATTAATTCTTTCTTTTTCAGCTTTATTGAGGCAAAATTGACAAATAAAATTGTAAGACTGAAGGATACAATGTACTGACTTAAGTGTATGGGAGGGTCAGTGTCCTTAGAATTTCTCCATGGTTCGCTGGTTCCATCTGAATCCAGGCAGATCCTGTTTGCTTTGAGTATGATTTTAGGTCACTTGAAGTTAATTTTTATTCTATACTAGCCTCATTACTTTGGGTACCCCAATGTTTATAGCAGCAATGGCCATGATCGCCAAACTGTGGAAAGAACCAAGATGCCCTTCAACGGACGAATGGATAAGGAAGATGTGGTCCATATACATTATGGAGTATTATGCTCCATCAGAAAGGACGAATACCCAACTTTTGTAGCAACATGGACGGGACTGGAAGAGATTATGCTGAGTGAAATAAGTCAAGCAGAGAGAGTCAATTATCATATGGTTTCACTTATTTGTGGAGCATAACAAATAGCATGGAGGACATGGGGAGTTAGAGAGAAGGGAGTTGGGAGAAATTGGAAGGGGAGGTGAGCCATGAGAGATTATGGACTCTGAAAAACAATCTGAGGGGTTTGAAGTGGCGGGGGGTGGGAGGTTGGGGGAACCAGGTGGTGGGTATTATAAAGGGTACGGAATGCATGGAGCACTGGGTGTGGTGAAAAAATAATGAATATTGTTATGCTGAAAATCTAAAAAAAAATCAATAAATGCAAAAACATTTTTAAAAAATAAATAAAAAAATAAAGTAAGATCATCTATAAATTAAAAAAAAAAAGAAGAGATGGGGCCAAGGGCACAGGCCCACAAACTTGGGAAATAAGTGGGTCTTCATTTTCTGAAAGAGGAAGGAAGAAGAGAAGGGGACAGCGACATTTTAAGATGCATAAGAGGGACTTTAAGAAATTTCATTCATGCAACAAGTAGGTGTTAAGGGCCCAGGAAGTGCCAGGGCCTCTCCCAGGTGAGAAAACATCTGGTGAACAAAACAGAAGGAAATCTCTACCCTAGTGGAGCTTACACAGGTGAGTCTCCTTATTCTCGATAAAATGTGACAGGCTCAAAGATTGGGCTGGGAACTTAAGAAGATGACAAAGTAATGAGGCTAGAACAGAATAAAAATTAACTTCAAGTGACTTGCATTTGGGGGATCTTATTGTGGCCTTTCAGGAGGCAAGAGGCTCCTCATGAACCACCAGTAACTGGAGACCACGCATCACTGGGAGCTGGGACAATGTAAAGGACCTCCTGAGAACTTAACCTTAATTAAGGCTATCTTCTGAGACACAGTAAAATCAATGCACAAAAAATGAGAGCAACGATCTCTAAAGTCAGTTTCAAGGAATAGAATGAATGAATGGTCAGCTCCCTGGTTTATAACACTTGTTCATTAGCTGATTGAACAGAGCAGACATTCACACTGCTCATCTAAGTAGAGCCTTGAACTAAATATGCATACTGAAATTTATGAGCCTAAATTGAAGACAAACTTCAACTTCCAGCTTTATTTTTTTTAAATGATGAGCAATAGACAACAAACATTTCCAACCACAGCAATGACACTCCCACCTGATCACAGAACCTTGATATTTCATGTCAAAATGTCCCTATTAAAATATTGTGCTTTGCCAAGGTTGTTTGAATTATTAGGGTCACTATCTGAGCTACCTAAGCCTGACTGTCTATTCATCACTAAGCCACATCTCAGGTGTCACCATAATTTATACTTAGGTATGTCTGGGTATATGTGTGTCTATTTGTTTTCCCTACTAAACTGCAATCCCCTGGCGGGCACGGACTACAATTTATTTCTCTCTATGCTTCTGGAAATATGTCATCTACCCCCAGAGCCAAAATGGGTATATCAGGTATGGTTGTCTGTGGACACTGGTCATTTACTCTTACCTCCCATTTGGTCTTTCTGGAAGCTCCTATGTACATCTGCCTATGGGGAATGAGTGAGCTAACTGGCAACTATGGTGATCCAGTTCACTTGAGATATAGTTCTCAGAAGTAATAAAGTACCTCCTGGTTTCTACATCAGCTACTTTGTGAATTTAGTTGGTGATAGTCAAATCCTCAGGGACCAACTACCTCTATGGAGCATGGTCTGGGAAGTCAGTGGACTTCCTAGGCTACATCTAGGCCACACCTCTGTCAATAAACTCCTCTTCAAACTACCACAGCACAGCACAGAAGGTAAATTAGATAATACATATATAAAAAAACCCCTGCTGATTCAGTATCTGGCAATAATTACTAGATAGACTACTATGAAACAGACTGAGGATGACAAATACCTCATTTTTAGGTACTGACCCGCAAATCCCCGGCTCCGTCCTTGAGCGGGGGGAGGCATTGAGCCCATGGCTCGGGAATAAAGTGAAACAGGGTAGAGAGAGGGCACCATGGGAGGCACAAAAGTAGGTGATGGAAGTAGAGCAGAAGGTGGTGGATGGTTCATGTTGACTCCTTCAAGGATACTCTGTCTCATCTTTTCCACTTTGGTTGCCAGGTCAGCCTTCAAAGGAAGAACAGAATTAATAATAGCAACCGCCGTTTTTTAAAAAGATTTATTTATTTATTTTAGAGAGAGATGGGGTGGGGGGGTGGGGCAGAGGGAGACAGAGAGAAACCCATGCCAACTCCACACTGAGTGTGGAGCCGGATGAGGGCTTGATCTCACAACCCGGAGATCACGACCTGAACCAAAGCCAAGAGTCGGATTAAACCAACTGTGCCACACAGACACCCCTAAAGCTGCCATTTTTTAAGTTCTATGTTTCAGGTATAGTACTGGGCATTCTAGTTAAAGTTTCACAAATCCATTGCCATTAAGAGAACTGAGGCCTGGGCTAAATGGCTCAAGGAGCCATACCCAGGAAAACCTGCCTGGCACTTTTTACATGACACCAAATGATATTAGCTCTGGCCAAGGGCTTATTAAGGCACAGTGACTAGGTCAAGAAAGACAAATATAACCATAAGTATTTACTGATGGTCTACTACACAACCAGAAATATGCTAGGTTATTTTTTAAGGGGGAAATAAGTGGGTCTAATTAGATGAATGAGAGAATAAAACCTGACATATGCCAAGCTTTATAACCTTTTCCTCCATACCCAGGATCAGAGACCATGACCTCTGTCTAGGATTAGTCCATGCCTCGAGGCCAGAGGTCAGCAAACCAGTTCTGAAAAGGGCCAGATAGGATTTGCAGGCCAAACTGTCTCTGTCACAACTATACAACTCAGCTATTGTCGGGGGAAAGCAGTTGTAGACAATACATAAATGAATGAATGTGGCTGTGTTCCAATAAAACTTGACTGGAATAAAAATTCCAAGTTTTGCATTTTGAGGTAGTTTGATGACTCCTGTTCTAGTCCCTAAGCTCATTCCGCCCAAATGGATAAAGAAGTAAGGGTGCCTTTCCTCATCTTTCTTAAGGTTTCACTGTAAAAAATCCCCTGCTTCTACTCTGTCATCTACTTTACCACCCTCTTCTAGTTCCAAACATAGTTCCTTTACAAAAGAGGGAGTTTGGGGAAATTGGAGGGGGAGATGAACCATGAGAGACTGTTGACTCTGAAAAACAATCTGAGGGTTTTGTAGGAGTTGGGGTTGGGAGGTTGGGTGAGCCTGGTGGTGTGTATTATGGAGGGCACGTATTGCATGGAGCACTGGGTGTGGTGCATAAACAATGAGTTCTGGGACACTGAAAAGAAATTAAAAAAATAAAAATTTTAAAAAGATATCACTTGCAAAAGTATATAACAGGGTTTTTTTGTATTTTGCAAATAAGGGAAATGAAATTCTAAGAATTTCAGGAAAGGCATATAGTGTATCTGAGTATTCTATGGGCAAGAAATATTCAGTAAGAAAATATGAAAATTTGAAGTTCATAAAAAATACTTTCCAACATATGATTTTAGAGCATGTACATATCAGACTCTGAGCCTTTGGGCTGATCCTTGACCAAGTGCGGTTAATGGCAGATATATTCTCCCACTTTTCCTACCTCCCCCTCTAATGTCTGTGCTCCCTTCCACCCTCTGCCAATTTATCCCCACGGCAGATCAGAGATAGCCCTTAGCAGCTGCCTAACTTGCTGGTACCTGGCCATCACAGAGCTCAATCAAGGATACTCGCTCTCGGCCCGCTTTAATTAACTTGCTCTGGAACAGCTTGCCATCGAAGTAAATCCAGGGACAGCAGTGCTCCCATGGGACTGGCTGGCCACAGGCATCATTAGCAAACAGAGCTGTGTCGACCCCACTCATGAAGAGGGCAGCAAGCTGGATCCCTCGGGCATCCAGTTTTTCAATCTGAAACCACCACAGACGAAAAACTACTATTAAAAACTTATTGTTATTGGTTACATTTACTCTTGTCCCCATTGTGTTTATTATTCTAGTTAAAGTTGAACATGTTGGCTTTTAATTACAGACATCTGAGTTCACTAGTAGCTTCAATCCATGACATTCCAGGAGATTGAAAGACACTCATTACCCGCTCCCCCCAAAAGACATCAACTTTAAAACTTTAAAAAGACACCACCTTGAGATACCTTTTTTTTGGCCTGTCAAATTATGAAAAAAATTAAAAATTAAAGACAAAAAAGAACACCCAAAGCTGATGAGGAAAGACCAAAAGGAAAGCTGTGAGCTCATAGAGGAAAGAATTTAAGTGAGGGAAGATCAAATCACCTTGAGTTCTTGAAGCTGATCAGGTTCATAAAGCTGGGTAGATACTGCCTGAGCAAGGAAAGTGTCAAGCTCATGGCGATGCAGGATTCGGCCACCAGGCCACTGAACCATGTACCTAGAAAATAAAAGCATCATTATTGAGCCACAAAAGCTCATTTACTCATTTCATAAACATTTTTACTAAGCTAAGAACCTATCATGGACCAGACTCTAGACTAGGTTCTGGCAATTCCAAAAGAATAAAGTAAAAGCATCTCTGCCTCTGGTTGCTTGCAGTCTGAGTGGTAGAGGAGATAGGCACATTCATCAACAATGACAGGAGAGTGTTAAGTACCAAGATAGAAGAATGCCCAGGGTGCTACACAAGCACAGAAGACAGCGAGTCTGGAAAAGTGAGAGAGGGAATCCTGAAAAAAAGTCAGTAGGAGCTGGGTTTCAAAGGGCCTGTGGAAATAAGTAAAACAAAATGGGGAGAAAGGATGTCCTAGGTTGAGCAAATAGTACATGTGAAGGCACATAGTTGTAGAGTTCAGAATGATACAGCAGGTTCCATAATGCTGGAGCTTAGCAGGTTTGCAGTGACAGAAGGCAGGATTAGAAAGTAGGCCAGACTATGGAAACCAGTATGGAGGTTCCTCAAATAATTAAGAATAGAACTACCATATAATTGAGCAATCCCACCTCTGGGAATATGTCCAGAAGAAATGAAAACACTAGCTCAAAAAGAAATCTGCAACCCCCATGTTCACTGCAGCATTATTTATAATAGCCAGACATGGAAATTAACTAGGTGACCACTGATGGATGAGTGGATAAAGTAGTTGTGGTAATATATGCAAATATAACAGAATATTATTCGACCATAAAAAATGAAGAAATCCTACCATTAGCAATAATATGGAGGAAACTTGAAGGTATTATGCTAAGTGAAATAAGTCAGACAGAGAAAGACAAATAGTATATGATTTCACTTATATGTGAAATCTTAAAAAAACTGAACTCCTAGAAAAAAAGATCAGAGTTGTGGTGACCAAAGGTGAGGGGATGCTGGGGGAAGGACGGGGGAAGGACGGGTTGAGGGAAGGTGGTCAGAAGGTACAAACTTCCAGTCATAAGATAAATGAGTACTAGAGATAAGGTACATAATGACTATAGTTAACACTGTTGTGTGGTATATAGGAAAGTTAAGACAGTAGCTCCTAAGAACTCTCATCAGCAAGAGAAATTTTTTCTTTTTCTTTGTATCTATAGGAGATGATGGATATGAACTAAACCTATTGTGGTAATCATTTCACAATACATGTAAATGAAACCATCATGCTTGTACTCCTTAAACTTATACAGTGATGTGTATCAATTTTTTCTCAGTAAAACTAAAAAAAAAAAAAAAAAAGGCGGGATCATTTAGTGTCTCAAAAAACAAAATTAAGGAATTTGGGCCTTGGTTCTGAAAATGTAAGAAGACACTTAAGGATTATCAGCAGGACAGTGATAGTGACTGACTCATAGGGCAAGAGACAAGAGGCATGGGTACTAGTTGTGAGGCAACTATAGCAACATATGGCCGAAGAGTTATGAACAAAAGCACTGGCCCAGGGATGGAGAGGACCAGGGGACGAACATAAGAGCTACTAATGAGATAAATCCATAGGATTTGGTCATGCATGTTATGGAAAGGGGGTAAAGAAAAAAGAGGAGTCTAAGATACCTAGAATTCTGGCTTGGGCAGATGGCTAGATGATGGGGCCATTCCCCAAGACACGAAATTCACTAATTAAAAGAAGTAAGTACTCATTGATGAGTATTTGACCTGAACTTCATGAACTGAGTATGTTTTAATGTTCTAAGCACAGAAAATGCAGAAAGAGGAAGAGAAAAACGAAAAAAAAATACATCTATGTCTTTGTCCATAGCTTCCTGAAGACCCACAAGACAATGATGATTCACATTTATTGCAGCTGTGTGAGAAAGCTGGCATTTAAAGCAAAGGCTGGTCTCTTCTGAGTGGCTCATGGAATGAATTCCTGGGGACTCTGATCCCATTACTACTACTAGGAGGCAGTATGGTACCCTGAAAAGAGCCTGGGCTCTGCAGCCAGGCACCCCGCCTTTGAATCTCTAACCTGCTGTTTCCTCACCCAGAATGATCACAACAGCCCAGAGAATCCTCCTGCCACTACTCTTTCTTCAAGCGCAACTGTCATTTCCCTGAACTCAAGGGTATTTCTGGGACTACAGGACATGCTGACAAGTTCTGTTGCTTCTTTACAAACAAAGTTCTAAATGACTGGGCTTTCCAGGAGGTATCCTCCTGGGCCACAAATAAAGAACGATTTCTACCCTCTTCCCTGTCCACATGTTCTCCCTTTAGAAAATGTATTTATATCTTATAATCTATTTTACATTTTTTAAAAAAATATTTTATTCATTTATGAGAGAGTGAGAACAAGGTCAGGGAGGAGCAGAGGAAGAGGGAGAAGCACACTCCCTGCTGAGCAGGGAGCCCAGCATGGGGCTTGATCCCAGGACCCTGGGATAGTGACTTGAGCCTAAGGCAGATGCTTAACTGATTGAGCCATGCAAGCACCCTTATTTTACACTTTTTGATGCTATATTATACAGTACACAATTCAGAGCTTTTATCTTCTCTCAATATAAAATACTCTCCTTTGTCAGTGTTTTTTTGTCTTGGGAACTATTTTATTAACTAATACCGTTTCTTTCTTTTGATTTATACTTCATTGATTTACCTTTGCCCATTCTTTTATTTTTAATCTTTCCATCTGATTTTGTTGGCAAAATGTGAAGCAAAAATAGAAGAAAATGAACAGAAATGCAATTATAGTGGGAGACTTTAGCATACTACCATTATTAAGCTTTAACATGTAAAATACACCTGAAATACATTTAAAATCACAGAAGATTTGAGCAATACAATAAATAAGGTTCAAATGCTTGGTTGATTTTGTACAAAGAAAACATATTTCTTTCAAGTGGCCATGTGAGATCTCATGAGATCTAGGACCTTGTCTGTTTGGCCTTGTCTATTGTCTTGTTTCTTATTCATATTTATTATACACTATCTAACATAGTACATGGCATAGAGTAGGTATCAGTAAATATTTATTAGGGCACTGACTGAATGCATCAACCAGGTCATGGGGAAAAAAAGCGCCAAACCAAAAAACCTCCACAAAAATCCTCCAAAGGCAAATTGTACCAGTCATATCCTGACTACTATGAAAGAAAAACTGACCTAAAGGAGCTCCTAAAGAAGTCAAGTGTGGGAAAGAGGCAGGCTCACTGAAAGACAAATGCAATGAGAGGGATGTGACTTTACAAGTTGAACAGGTTGTTTTGGGTGCTCTTTAAAAAGAGTGACTAAATTCACCTGGGAGAATCAGAGAAGGCCTCACAGAGAAGAGAACATTTAATTTCCTAAGGATGTGAGATTTTTGGTTGGCTTGGTTGATACTTGTTAATGTTAATTTGCAATTTTTCACGTTTCTCTGACTCTAGCATGATGCATGGCAGAATGGATGTGCAAAAAATGTTTGCTGAGGGGGAGGAGTCAAGATAGCAGAGAAGTAGCAGGCTGAGATGACATCAGGTAGCAAGAGATGAGCTAGATAGCTTATGAAACCATTCCAAACACCTACAAATCCAACAGGAGATCGAAGAGAAGAAGAGCAACAATTCTAGATACAGAAAATCGACCATTTTCTGAAAGGTAGTACCAGTGGAGAAGTGAATCCAAAGCGACGGGAAGATAGACTGCAGGGAGAGCGGCCGGCTCCCAGCAAGAGGCAGAGCAACGGAGCACAAAATCAGAACATTTGAAAGTCTGCTCCACTGAGGGACACCGCTCCAGAGGCTAAACCGGGGTAAAGCCCACGAGGGGAGAGTGTGGCCTCAGGTCCCGTGGGGTCACAGAAGGATCAGGGGTGTCTGACTGTTACAGAGCTCGCAGGTATTAGAGCAGGGAAGCTGGATACAGAGACAGAGCTGAGGAGTGAGCTCTCAGCTCAGGGTCACTTTCAACCATAACCCGTGGAAAGGTCACTGCTCTGTGAGTGGGGTCCCCACAAGATCCGGGGAGACCCCCCCTGGAAGAGCTCAGGGATCTGAGTGGTCTGGAGACTCCAGGCAGAGCTGTGTGCCAGAGACAGAGAGGCTTGGTTGCAGGCTGGGTGAGCTTGGAGCGCAGCTGAAGGCTGGGAAGACAGGAGTGATTGAGCGCTCTTCTCTGACGGCACACTGAGGAGTGGGGGCCAGAGATTGGGAGGCCGCCATTTTCATTCCCATCCTCTGGAACTCCACGGAAAGTGTTCAGGGAACAAAAGCTCCCAAAAGCGAACCCGAGCGGATTACTTAGCATGGCCCCAGGTAAGGGAGGTGCAATTCTGCCTTGGGTAAAGGCACTTGAGAATCACTACAACAGGCCCCTCCCCCAGAAGATCAAGAAATCCAGCCAAGATCAAGTTCACTTACCAAGGAGAACAGTGGAATTCCAGAGGAGGAGAAAGCAAAGCATGGAATTCATGGCTTTCTCCCCATGATTCTTTAGTCTTGCAAAGTTAATTAATTTTTTTAATTTAATTTTTTTTTCTTCTGATATTTTTTTAAACTATTACCCTTTCCTCTTCTAACGATTTTTAACTAGTTTATCTTAACAATACCTTTCACTTAAAAAAAAATCTTTTTTGAACCTTCATTATTATAGTCAGATTTTATCCTTCATTGTATCTAACTTTATTTTTTGTATACACATAGGGATTTTTCCTCTAAAAAATCTGGGGTACAATTTCTTCTAATAGATCAAAATACACCCTAAATCTCACACCAGGCTTCTTCTAGTCTCCAGCCTAAGCAAATTCTCTCCACCTTCTTTTTCTTTGTTTTCCCAACCAACTTACCCTATCAACTCCTTTTTTAAGAAATTAAAAAAATATTTTTTTCATCTTTATAGTCATATTCCATCCCTTCATTGTGTTTACCTTTATATACGTTTTTCATTCTTTAAAATTTTGGGAGGTAGTTTCTTCTAAGAGACCAAAATACTCCCGAAATTAAGTGGGTAACCCTGTTTTAGTCACCAGTTTAAAATATTTTCTTTTTTATATTTTTTATTTGTTTTCTTTTTTAAATTTTTTTTTCTGAACTTCTTTTTTCCCCTCTTCTCCCCCCACGAGTCGGGGTCTCTTCTGATTTGGTTAAAGCACATTTTCCTGGGGTCTTTGCCACCCTCTTAGTACGTTATTTGCTCCTTCATATATTCTTATCTGGACAAAACGACAAGGCAGAAAAACTCACCACAAAAAAAAAAAAAAAAAAAAAAGAACAAGAGGCTAGGGACCTAACCAATACAGACATGGGTAATATGTCAGATCTAGACTTCAGAATGACGATTCTCAAAGTTCTAGCCAGGCTTGAAAAAGGCATGGAAGATATTAGAGAAATGCTGTCAGGAGAAATAAAAGCCCTTTCTGGAGAAATAAAAGAACTAAAACCTAACCAAGTTGAAATAAAAAAAGCTATTAATGAGGTACAATAAAAAATGGAGGCTCTTACTGCTAGGATAAATGAGGCAAAAGAGAGAATCTGTGATAAAAAAGACCAAATGATAGAGAATAAAGAAGCTGAGCAAAAGAGACAAACAACTACTGGACCACGAGGGGAGAATTCAGGAGATAAGAGATATCATAAGAGGAAACAACTTTAGAATAATTGGGATTCCAGAAGAAGAATAAAGAGAGAGGGGAGCAGAAAGTATATAGGAGAGAATTATTGTAGAGAATTTCCCTAATATGGCAAAGGGAACAAGCATCAAAACCCAGGAGGCACAGAGAACCCCCCTCAAAATCAGTAAGAAAAGGTCCACACCCCATCATCTAATAGTAAAATTTACAAGTCTTAGTGACAAAGAGAAAATACCAAAAGCAGCCCGGGACAAGAAGTCTGTAACATACAATGGTAAAAATATTAGATTGGCAGTGGACTTACCCACGGAGACCTGGCAGGCCAGAAATAACTGGCATGATATATTCAGAGCACTAAATGAGAAAAACATGCAGCCAAGAATACTAGATTCTGCTAGGCTATCATTGAAAACAGAGTGAGAGATAAAAAGCTTCCAGGACACCACTTCCTCATATCAGGGAGATCATATGATAGTTGTCTTTCTCTGCAACATGGGGGCTTAAGTGGGTAGGAGAAGAATCAATGAAACAAGATGGGATTGGGAGGGAGACAAACCATAAGTGACTCTTAATCTCACAAAACAAACTGAGGGTTGCTGGGGGGAGGGGGGTTGGGAGAAGGGGGTGGGGTTATGGACATTGGGGAGGGTATGTGCTTTGGTGAGTGCTGTGAAGTGTGTAAACCTGGCGATTCACAGACCTGTACCCCTGGGGATAAAAATATATGTTTATAAAAAGTAAAAAATTAAAAAAAAAAAAAAGCTTCCAGGACAAACAAAACCTGAAAGGATTTGCAAACACCAAACCAGCCCTACAGGAAATATTGGAAGGGATCCTCTAAGCAAAGAGGCACCCTAAAAGTAGTAGACCAGAAAGGAACAGAGACAATATACAGTAACAGTCACCTTACAGGCAATACAATGGCACTAAATTCATATCTCTCAATAGTTACCCTGAATGTAAATGGGCTAAATGCCCCAATCAAAAGATACAGGGTATCAAAATGGATAAAAAAAACAAAATCCATCAATATGCTGCCTACAAGAAACTCATTTTAGATCCAAAGACACCTCCAGATTTAAGGTAAAGGGATGGAAAAAAATTTACCATGCTAATGGATATCAAAAGAAAGCTGGGTTGGCACTTCTTATATCAGATCAATTACATTTTAAGCCAAAGACTATAATAAGAGATGAGGAAGGACACTATATCATACTCAAAGGGTCTGCCCAACAAGAAGATCTAACAATTTTAAATATCTATGCCCCTAACATAGGAGCAGCCAACTATATAAACCAATTAATAACAAAATATAAGAATTTTGACAATATACAATAATAGTAGGGGACTTTAACACTCCCCTCACTGAAATGGACAGATCATCCAAGCAAAAGATCAGCAAGGAAATAAAGGCCTTAAATGACACACTGGACCAGATGGACATCACAGATATATTCAGAACATTTCATCCCAAAGCAACAGGATACACATTCTTCTCTAGTGCACATGGAACATTCTCCAGAATAGATCACATCCTCGGTCCTAAATGAGGACTCAACCGGTATCAAAAGATTGGGATCATTCCCTGCATATTTTCAGACCACAATGCTCTAAAGCTAGAACTCAACCACAAAAGGAAGTTCGAAAAGAACCCAAAAACATGGAGACTAAACAGCATCCTTCTAAAGAATGAATGGGTCAACAGGGAAATTAAAGAAGAATTGAAAAAAATCATGGAAACAAATGATAATGAAAACACAACGGTTCAAAATCTGTGGGACACAGCAAAAGCAGTCCTGAGAGGAAAATACATAGCAATACAAGCCTTTCTCAAGAAATAAGAAAGGTCTCAAATACACAACCTAACCCTATACCTAAAGGAGTTGGAGAAAGAACAACAACAACAACAACAACAACAAAAACTAAACCCAGTGGGAGAAGAGAAAAAATAAAGATCAGAGCAGAAATCAATGAACTAAAAACAAAACAAACAAACAAACAAACAAAACAAATCAATGAAACTAGGAGCTGGTTTTTTTAAAGAATTAATAAGATTGAAAAACCCCTGGCCAGACTTATCAAAAAGAAAAGAGAAAGGACCCAAATAAATAAAATCATGAATGAAAGAGGAGAGATCACAACCACCAACAAAGAAATACAAACAATTTTAAGAACATATTATGAGGAACTCTACAACAACAAATTTGACAATCTGGAAGAGATGGATGCATTCCTAGAGACATATAAACCACCACAACTGAACCAGGAAGAAATAGAAAACCTGAACAGACCCATAACCAGTAAGGAGATTGAAAGAGTCATCAAAAATCTCCAAATGAACAAAAGCCCAGGCCAGATGGCTTCCCAGGGGAAATTCTACCAAACATTTAAAGAAGAGTTAATTCCTATTCTCCTGAAACTGTTCCAAAAAATAGAAATGGAAGGAAAACTTCCAAACTCATTTTATGAGGCTAGCATCACCTTGATCCCAAAACCAGACAAAGACCCCATCAAAAAAGAGAATTACAGACCAATATCCTTGATGAACACAGATGCGAAAATTCTCACCAAAATACTAGCCAATAGGATCCAACAGTACATTAAAAAGATTATTCACCATCACCAAGTGGGATTTATTCCAGGGCTGCAAGGTTGGTTCAACATCCTCAAATCAATCAATGTGATACAATACATTAATAAAAGAAAGAACAAAAACTATATAATACTCTCAATAGATGGTGAAAAAGCATGTGACAAAGTACAGCATCCCTTCCCGATCAAAACTCTTCAAAGTGTAGGGATAGAGGGCACATACCTCAATATCATCAAAGCCATCTATGAAAAACCCACCACAAATAGCATTCTCAAAGGAGAAAAACTGAGAGCTTTTCCGCTAAGGTCAGGAACACAGCAGGAATGTCCACTATCACCACTGCTATTCAACATTCTACTAGAAGTCCTAGCCTCAGCCATCAGACAACAAAAAGAAATTAAAGGCATCCAAATCAGCAAAGAAGTCAAACTATCACTCTTTGCAGATGATATGATACTCTATGTGGAAAACCCAAAAGATTCCACTCCAAATCTGCTAGAATTTGTACAAGAATTCAGCAAAGTGTCAGGATATAAAATCAGTGCACATAAATCAGTTGCATTTCTTTACACCAACAACAAGACAGAAGAAAGAGAAATTAAGAAGTCAATTCCATTTACAATTGCACCCCAAACCATAAGATACCTAGGAATAAACCTAACCAAAGAGGCAAAGAATCTATACTCAGAAAACTATAAAGTACTCATGAAAGAAATTGAGGAAGACACAGAGAAATGGAAAAATGTTCCATGCTCATGAAGAGGAAAAATTGTGAAAATGTCTATGCTACCCAAAGCAATCTACATGCTTAATGCAATCCCTATCAAAATCCCATTCATTTTTTTCAAAGAAATGGAACAAATGAACCTAAAATTTATACGGAACCAGAAAAGACCTCGAATAGCCAAAGGAATGTTGAAAAAGAAAGCCAAAGTTGGTGGCATCACAATTCCGGACTTCAAGCTCAATTACAAAGCTTGACAGTATGGTACTGGCACAAAAACAGACACATAGATTAATGGAACAGAATAGAGAGCCCAGAAATAGACCCTCAACTCTATGGTCAACTAATCTTCGACAAAGCAGGAAAGAATGTCCAATGGAAAAAAGACAGCCTCTTCAATAAATGGCGTTGGGAAAATTGGACAGCCACATGCAGAAAAATGAAACTGGACCATTTCCTCACACCACACACGAAAATAGACTCAAAATGGATGAAGGACCTCAATGTGCGAAAGGAATCCATCAAAATCCTTGAGGAGAACACAGGCAGCAACCTCTTCGACCTCAGACACAGCAACTTCTTCCTAGGAATATCGCCAAAGGCAAGGGAAGCAAGGGCAAAAATGAACTGTTGGGACTTCATCAAAATCAAAAGCTTTTGCACAGCAAAGGAAACAGTTAACAAAACCAAAAGACAACTGATAGAATGGGAGAAAATATTTGCAAACCACATATCAGATAAAGGGCTAGTATCCAAAATCTATAAAGAACTTATAAAACTCAATACCCAAAGAATAAATAATCCAATCAAGAAATGGGCAGAGGACATGAACAGACATTTCTACAAAGAAGACATCCAGATGGCCAACAGACACATGAAAAAGTGCTCCACATCACTAGGCATCAGGGAAATAGAAATGAAAACCATAATGAGATACCACCTCACACCAGTCAGAATGGCTAAAATCAACAAGTCAGGAAATGACAGATGCTGGTGAGGAATGCAAGCTGGTGCAGCCACTCTGGAAAACAGCATGGAGGTTCCTCAAAATGTTGAAAATAGAGCTACCTTTCGACCCAGCAATTGTACTACTGGGTATTTACCATAAAGATACAAATGTAGTGATACCGTGTACCGGAATGTTTATAGCAGCAATGTCCACAATAGCCTAATTTGTATTTTTATTTTCATTTCATTCCATGTATTTCTTTCTTCCTCTTGAGACTTGTTCTTTGACCCATGAATTGTATTAAAGTGCTCTGTAATTTTCCAAGTATTTCCAGGTTTTCCTATTAATTTCTAGTTTGATTCCATAGTGGTCTGAGACTATACTCTGTATAATTTTAATGAGCTTAAGTTTACTGAGTTTATTTACCCTAAAGATACAGATGTAGTGATCTGAATGGGCATGTGCACCTGAATGTTTATAGCAGCAATATCCACAATAGCCAAAGTATGGAAAGGACCTAGATGTCCATCAACAGATGAATGGATAAAGAAGATATGGTATATATATACAATGGAATACTATGCAGCCATCAAAGGAAATAAAATCCTGCCATTTGCGAAGAAGTGGATGGAACTTCAGAGTATCACGCTTAGCAAAATAAGTCAATCGGAGAAAGACAACTATCTCCCTGATATGAGGAAGTGGAGATACAAAGTGGGGGGTTTGGGGGGGTAGGAAAGGAATAAATGAAACATGATGGGATTGGGAGGGAGACAAACCATAAGAGACTCTTACTGTCACAAAACAAACTGAGGGTGACCGGGGGGAGGGGAGGTAGGGAGAGGGTTGTGGGGTTATGGACATTGGGGAGGGTATGTGCTATGGTGAGTGCTGCGAAGTGTGTAAACCTGGCAATTCACAGACCTGCACCCCTGGGGTTAATAATTCAGTATATGTTTATTAAAAAATTAAGACATTAAAAAAAAGTTTGCTGAAAAAATGAGTCTACAGCACGATATTCATAAGGAAACTCTAGCTCCATCTTTTGGCCAACGCTGCTAATCAGCCCGCCTCAAATGAATTACAAGAAAGAGAGGACAGTGTCCAAAGAGAGTGAATGAGACAAGAGGAAACAGTAATTATTAAATCAACCAATATTTGGTGATGCTCATCATGTGTTATTTTTTAAATCATGATTCCATTGGGAATTTATTCTGGGAAAAATCACAGGATTACTAATTCCCCATGACAAGACAGCTTGATTACTCTTAGTAGTATTTACATTATTATAAAGATTTTTTAAAAAATTTATTTATTTGACAGAGAGAGAGATCACAAGTAGGCAGAGAGGCAGGCAGAGAGAGAGAGAGGGAAGCAGGCCCCCCGCCAAGCAGAGAGCCTGACAGAGTCCTAGGGCTCTATCCTAGGACTCTGAGACCATGACTTGAGCCAAAGGCTTAACCCACTGAGCCACCCAGGTGCCCTATGTTATTATACATACATACGTACAAACATTACATATTATAATATATGCAGCAAACTATAAGTTACTCATATGACCAACATTTACAAATGCCTCTTGTATTCTAGACACTCTGCCATAAATGTTATGCACATAGAACATAGTAGCAAATACATACTTGGGGTCTGACATAGTTGGTCTCAATCTAGGTTCTACTTCTTTTCTATGTGATTCCGGGCAAATGCTTCTTCAGCTTCTAGGGGCTGTAGTTCTCTTCCTCATCTCTAAAATGGGGATAATACTACCTACATCTCAAAAGGCTGTAATAAGTAAAGGAGAAAATGCACATAAAAGCACTTAGCAGAGTGCCTGCTATAGCAGCACTACTGGTTACCATTTGTAGCTGAACTAATTATGGTCTAAGTCTTCCTTTACTATTTGGTGAGGCCCTCATATCATATATTAAATTCAGAATCTGTTTCTACCTTATTTATTCTATTTTTATTTCTTATGCCAGTACCATGCTGACTTAAGTTTTAAATATGCTTTAGTATATGTTAGTTTCCCCATTTACTTCACTTCTTTTAATTTTAAGTAATATTTATGATTTTATTCTGATTTCAAATGTTCATTATCATTCAGAAAATAGGAAAAAAGCAAGAACAAAGTATAAAGGAAATGAAAGATAAACACGGAAATAATCTGTACTCTTACCATTCAGATATTACCACTGTTAAGATTATGATTTTGGCTTCCTTCTTCCTATACTCTGTATAATTTTAATAGCTTAAATTTTCTCTATTTCAATTTTCTCTATTTCAATAAATAGAACTCTGTATCTTACTTTTTTCACTCAACAAACATTATGAGAACTCTTCATTCATTAATTACTTTTCAAAAACATTTACCTTTCGTTTTCTTATTTCTTTATTTTTTTCATTTGATGGGATGCCTGGGTGGCTCAGTGGATTAAGTGTCTACCTTTGGCTCAGGTCATGATCCCAGGACCCTGGGATTGAGTCCCACATCTAACTCCTTGCTCAGCAGGGATCCTGCTTCCCCCTCTCCCTCTGCCCCTCCCCCAGCTTGTGCATGCTCTTTATCTCTCTCTCCCATCTCTCTGTCAAATAAATAAATAAAATTTAAATAAATAAATAAATAAATAAATGTTTATTTAATAACTAAAATACATAAAAATAAATATTTGTTTATTTGACAGACAGATCACAAATAGGCAGAGAGGCAGTCAGAGAGAGAGAGGAGAAAGCAGGCTCCCCACTGAGCAGAGAGCCCGATGCGATGCGGGGCTCAATCCCAGGACCCTGGGATCATGACCTGAGCAGAAGGCAGAGGCTTTAACCCCTGAGCCACCCAGGCGCCCCTAAATAAATAAAATCTTAATTTTTTTTTTCATTTGAGTATAGCTGACACACAATGTTACATTAGTTTCGGGTGTACAACTCAGTGATTTTATATATATATATATATGATTTTATTTGTGAGAGAGAGAATGAGCAGTAGGGAGGGACCGAGGGAGAGAGAGGCAGGGGGGAGAGAGAGAGGAGCAGACTCTCCCCTGAACAGGAAGCCCGGTGAGGGGCTCAATCCCAGGACCTGGAGATCATGACCTGAGCTGAAAGCAGATACTTAACTGACAGCCACCCAGATGTCCCACGTTTATGTATTATGCTCTGCTCACAAGTGTAGCTACCATCTGTTACCACACAAAGCTATTAAAATATCACTCACTATATTCCCTATGCTGTGCCTTTTATTCCCATGGCTTACTCATTCCTTAAATGGAAGCCTCTATCTGCCACTCCTCTTCACCCACTTTGCCCAACCCCCACCCACTGTCCTCTGGCAACCATCACATTGTTCTCTGTATTTATAAGTCTGATTCTGCTTTTTGTTTGGTTAATTCATTTGATTTTTTAGATTTCACGTGTAAGTGAAATCATATGGTATTTGTCTTTTTCAGTCTGAGTTATTTCACTTATCATAATACCCTCTAGGTCCTTTCATGTTGTCTCATTTGACACAATCTCATCTTTTTTGTATGGCTGTGTGAAATTCCATTACACACACACACACACACCATTCTTATCCATTCCTCTAATGATGCACAGTTAAGGTTCCTTCCATATCTTGGCCATTATAAATAATGCTGTAATAAACACAGGGGTGCTTATGTCTTTTTGAATTAGTATTTTTGTATGGGTAAATACCCAGCAGCAGAATTACTGGATCATATGGTATTTCTATTTTTAATTTTTCAGGAACCTCCATACTGTTTTCCACAGTGGCTGTACCAATTTACTTTCCATCTACAGTGCACCAGGGTTCCTTTTTCTTCACCTTGTTATTTCCTGTACTTTTGATTTTGGCTATTTGACAGGTGATACCTCACTATGGTTTTGATTTGCATTTCCCAATGATGAGTGGTGTTGAGCATCTTTTCATATGTCTGTTAGCCATCTGGATGTTTTTGGAAAAATGTCTATTTAAGCTCTCTGTCCATTTTTTAATTGGACTGCCTTCTGGTGTTGAGTTTTAGAAGTTCTTTATGTATTCTAGATATTAACCTCTTATCCAGATATATCCTTTGCAAATATCTTCTCCCATTCAGTAGGTTGTCTTTTTGTTGATTTTTTTCACTGTGCAAAATCTTTTTGTTTTGGTATGGCCCTAACAGTTTATTTTTGTTTTTGTTCCTCTTGCCTTAGGAGACATATCTAGAAAAATGTTGCCAGGCCAATGTCAAGGAAGTTAGTGCCTATGCTCTCTTCTAGGATTTTTATGGCTTTAGGACTCATATTTAGGTCTTTAATCCATTTTGAATTTATTTCTGTGTAAGGCATCAGAAGGCAGTCCAGTTTTCCCAGTACCACTTATTGAAGAGACTATCTTTTCCCCATTGTATAGTCTTGCCTCCTTTGTTACAGATGAATTGACCATGTAAGTGCAGGCTTATCTCTGGGGTCTATATTTCATTTCTCTGATCTTTGTGTCTATTTTTGTGCCAGTACCATACTGCTTTGATTACTACAGCTTTGCAGTATATCTTAAATCTGGAATTACGATACCTCCAGCTTTTTCTTTCACAAGATTGCTTTAGTTATCAAGGGCTTTGTGGTTCCACATAAATTTTAGTATTATTTCTTCTAGTTTTGTGGCAAATATTGGTATTTTGATAGGGATTGCATTGAATGTGTAGATTGCTTTGGGTAGTATGGACATTTTAACCAAAAACATAATTTTTAATGACTGCATATTCATGATGTGAACATGCCACTTTACTTAACATTCCTGTAACAGTGGAAACTTGTTTTTCTTTTTACATATATTATATTTAATAGTATAAATAGTATAAATAATACTACAAAGATCACATACATATCTCATCAGTATCTCTGATTATTCATTCTCTTAGGATAGATTCCTAGATTTGGAATTACTGAGCCAAAGTTATGTCCATTTTAAAGGTCCTCAATACATTTTGCCGAACTGTTTTCCATACTAGTTTGTCCCATCTTCTAGCAGTGTATAAGCATGTATTGTTATCATTAATCTTTAATGATTTAATGGGCAAAAAAGGCTCTTGCTATTTAAATAGCTCATTGATTGCTAATGATGAGGTTGCATTTTTTAAAAAGATTTCATTTATTTATGAAAGGGAGAAAAAGAGAGCATGCAAAAGCAGGGGGAGCAGCGGTGGGAGAGAAAGAAACAGGCTCTCTGCTGAGCAGGGAGCTTAACTTGGGGCTCAATCCCAGGACCCTGGGATAACGACTGAGCCGAAGGCAGACGCTTAACCAACTAAGCCACCCAGACACCACAAGGCTGCATATTTTTTTTACAAACACTTATATACTTCTATGACTGCTCTAGGTCTATCATTAACTATCAATTCTCTTGTCCTACTCATAGCTCCTTCTCAGATAATCTAAAGCTTTAATCTTTATGTTAGTGACAGCCATTTCGACACAGAGTATATAGCTAAGCTAAATCAAATCAATCCATGGCTTGCCAGACTCTCAAGAACTTGAATTAAGAGATCCCAAGAGTGGTGAAACAGAAAGAGTGACACAGGCCCATGAAAGAGTAGGCAGTCTCCATTTCTGCCTTTCCAGCACTATTCCTTGTGTGTACCTTTCTTTTCCTTGGAAGACAGTAAGCCTACCTGGTAGGCAGAGATGGCTTTTGTTCATTGTAAACAAATGAATCTGAAGAGTGTCATTTACCCATTTTTGTCTTGGGGTGCTAGAACAGGCATATCTTGTTTCATTGTGCTTTGCAAATACTGAACTTTTTACAAATTGAAGGTTTGTGACAACCCTGCATCAAGCAAGTCTATCAGTACCATTTTCCCAACAGCATTTGCTCAGTGTCTCTGTATCACATTTTGATATTTCTTACAATATTTCCTATACTTTCATCTTTATTATGGTTGTTATGGTGATCTGTGATTAATGACATCTGATGTTGCTACTATTTTGGGGGGCATGACAAACCACATCCATATATGACCGTGGACTTAACTGATAACTCTGTGTGTGTGTGTGTGTGTGTGTGTGTGTGTTCTAACTGTGCCATCAACAGGCTGTTCCCCAGTCCCTCTCCCTCTTCCCAGGCCTCCCTATTCCCTGAGACACAACAGTATTGAAATTAGGCCAGTTAACCCTACAACAGCCTGGAAACGTTCAAGTGAAAGGGAGAGTCACATATCTCTCACTCTAAATCAAAACTGAAAAATGATTAAACTTAGTGAGAAAGGCATGTCAAAAGCCAAGACAGGATGAAAGCTAGGCCTCTTCTGCCAGTTAACCAAGTTGTAAATGCAAAGAAAAGGTTCTTACTATTCCAGTGAATACATGAATGATAAAAAAGAGAAACAGTCTTATTACTGATGTGGAAGAAGTTTTAGTGGTCTGTGTAGAGGATCAAACCAGCCACAACATCCCCTTAAGCAAAACCTAATCCAGAACAAGACCCTGACTCTCTTCAATTGTGTGAAGACTGAGAGAGGTGAGGAAGTTGCAGAAGAAAATTTTGAAGGTAGCCAAGGCTGGTTCATGAGGTTTAAGGAAAGAGGTAGTCTCCATAACAAAGGTGTAAGGTGAGGCAGCATATGCTGGATGTAGAAGCTGGATGTAGCAAGGGAGTCACCTGCTCTTCATGAAAGTGAGTCAATGGTAAACTTCACTGCTCTTACTTTAGGAAATTGCCACAGCCATTCCAGCCTTCAGCATCCACTACCCCTATCAGTAGAAGCCATCAACATTGAAGCAAGACCCTCCACCAGCAAAAAGATTGATTTGCTGAAAGCTCAGATGATGGTAAGCATTTTGTAGCACTAAAGTATTTTTTAATTAAGGTGTATACATTGTTTTTTAAGACATAATGTTATTGTATACTTAACAGGCTACAATATATGGTGTAAACATAACTTTTATATGTACTAGCAAACAAAATACTTGAATTGACTTACTTCACTGTGATACTCACTTTATCACAGTGGTCTGGAACCGAACATACAACATCTCCGAGGTATACTTGTAATTAGAAAGCCATTATATGTTGAGAATATTGACAGATGAACTGTCCTGACTTGCAAATATTTCCCATTGGTAATTTGTCTTTTAATTTTATGTATTTTGGAATACACAAGTTCTCATAATTATTGATCTCTTTTTTACATCTTCCCCTTTTGGTGGGGAAGTGCCTCAAGTCTTTATCTTTTTTCCTTAACACTAATCATTTTTTAAAATAAAATTTTTACTTTGCAAAATTTTTATATATATAGAAATTTACCTTTAAAAAGTTCAGTTGAGGTATAATTTAATATACCATAAAACTCATCCACTGTAAGTGTAGAATTTAATGATGTTTAGTAAATTTACAGAATTGTGCAACTACCAGGATAATTGAGTTTTAAAATATTTTCATTGCCCCAGAAAGATCCCTCATTCTCCTGTGCAGTCACTCCTCATTCCCACCCCAAAGGCAACTATGGATCTGCTTTCTATCTCCATGGATTCACCTTGCTGAACATTTCATATGAATGGAATTTTGTGGTCTTTTGTGACTGGCTTCTTTCCTTAGCATAGTTCTTAATTCAACTTTTAAGTTTGATATTGTAGATTCATATGCAATTTTAAGGAATAAAATAGAAGGATCCCGTGAACACTTTACCTAGCTCTCCCAATGGTACCATCTTACAAAATATAATACAACATCACAGCCAGGATACTGACACTGACCCAGTCATCATCAAAAGGATTCATCATATTGCCTCTTTTATAACCACACCCATCTTCTTCCCCCACTCCATGTTCCTAACCTCTGGAAATAACCAATCTGTTCTCCATTTCCATAATTTTGTCATTTCAACAACATCATATAAATGGAATCATACAGTATATAATCTTTTGGGATTGACTTTTGAAATTCAGCATAATTTCCTTAAGATTCATCTGAGTTATTGTGTGTTATCAAGATTTTGTTGCCTTTTATTGGTCAGTAGAATTCCATGGTATATATATATATACAATAGATAAACAATTCATCTATTGAAAGACATCAGGGCTGTTTCTAATTTTGTAGTAATAAGAATAAAGATGTTATAAACATTAGTGTTCAGGTTTCTGTGGGGACATAAGATTTCATTTCTCTGGAATAAATGCCCAAGAGTGCAATTTCTGGGTTGTACAGTTATTTTTTTTAAGAAATTGACAAATTATTTTCCAAAGTAGCTGTACCATTTGACATTTCCAACACCACTGTATGAATGATTCAGTTTCTCCACATCCCCCCAGTATGTGGTATTATCACTATTTCTATTTATTTTTTGAGAGAGAGAGCATGTGCATGCATGCAGGGGAGGGTTGGAAGGAGAGGGAGAGAGGGAAGGAATCTTAAGCAGGCTTCACAATCAGCATGGAGCCTGTCATGGGGCTTGATCTCAAAGCCCTGAGATCATGACTTGAGCTGAAATCAAGAGTCGGATGCTTAATTGGCTGAGCCACCCAGGTGCCCCATCACTATTTCTTATATTAGCCATTCTGATAGCTGTATAATATCTCATTGTGGTTTTAATCTGCATTTTCCTAATGGCTAATAATATTGAACATATTTTCGTGTATTTATTTGCTATTGTATATCCTCTTCAGGGAAATGTTTGTTCATGTATTTTGCCCATTTTTTAATTGGATTGTTTGGGTTTTTTTGTTGTTGTTTTTCATGTTTTGTTTTGTTTTGTTTTTACTGTTGAGTTTTGAGAGCTCTTTATATACTGTAGATACTAGTCCTTTGCTGAATATGTGGTTTGCAAACATTCTCTTCCAGCCTGTAGTTTGTCTTTTCATCCTATTCAATGGGCTTTCTTTCAATTGGCAAAAGTATTTTTTAAACACTTATTTAAAATTTTTACATAATCTTTGGGTAATTCAGAATTAGATTAGACATGTTTCTGAAGCTTCTGAGATTGAGGTTTCCAAACCAATGTGAATAGCTTATGTGATTGGTGGAAGGACAGGGGGACCTCATGATATAGGATGAACAGATGGCTACTGATGAAGACAGAACCCTCCTCCCCTTATGGACAAGGACTTTCCTGTCACACTCAGTCATCATTTTTAAGTTATCTGTCACAAATATTAAACATATCACTAGACCAACAATAATACCCCTATCTAATGTGCATTTTACTAGTTTCCATATGTAAAGAACACAGAATTAAAAAGTTTATAGTCCTAGAATCACACATAAAATTAATCTGATCCCATATTACAATAACAAATAAAAGCTAGCATCTACCCAGCATAGTCTCAGTGTCCACACCAACACCTATCTTCTGTTGATGGAATGCCACCTTCCTCTCACTCAGTGTTTGTGATTCAAAGATTGCAATGAATATGTTGATCAGAACAGGAACCAACCCAGATGCGTACCTGGCTAGCTCAGTCAGTACAGCATGTGACTCTTGATCTTGGGGTTGTGAGTTCAAGCCCTATGTTGGGTGTAGAGATTACCCCCCCACCAAAAAAAAAGCAGGCCAGGAATTCATGGGCCCAGAGAGGCAGAAAAGACTTGCTCCACATAGCAGTAAATGGCCCAAGTGCTCCACCCGTTCCGAAGCAGAATTAGGCCTGAACTGCAAGCAGGGATGATGATGAGGAAAAGGGCCATGTTCTGTACCTTCCACTGCCTTGTATGGTTTCCTGGGTGTTCCAGGCAGGGTAGTTATTGTCTCCCAATAAGACAGTTAATTCTCTGAGGACAGGAACCCCTCTCTGCCCTCCCTCAAAGCAAGGTCCTAACCAGGTGTGAGCACAGAACAGGTCCTTAATGAAGGAAGGAATAAAACCATAATGTACTGAGCACCTGTTATGTGCCAGGACAGATGTTTCATGTGATCCTCACAATAGTCCTGATGTAGGCTCATCACCCCCATTTTACAGATGAGGAAATAGTCTCAGGAGATTTCGCCCATGGTGGCACTGATAGTAAACAGGGGATCATCAATTTAAAAACCCAGGGCTTCTCCCTTCAGGGTTCCTTTTACTGCTTATTTAAGCCAAGTGTTTGGCAGCAAATGAGCACTGCAGCTCCCAGATGGCTGGTCTGTAGCTCACGCTTAAGAGGCTCTTGAGTACATGGAGCCAGGAGTCCAAAATCCTGGGTCTAGGAGCCCTGGCTCTATAGCATTACTTTGTGACCCTATGTGAGTCCTTTACTTTCTCCACACTGGAGGCCGGACTATTCCAATGCGGTTCTTCAATGGGGGAGGGGGTAGCAAAACTACCTGGAAGCACCTTTGCAGACTACGGTAGCAAGGCCTCTGTCTGGATACTTGACATTGTTCCCTTGCTGGAGGGGTGGAGGGCACGGCAGTCTGATAAATTTTGGGAGAATCAGTTATGATCTCTAACTTCTGAGAGTGACTAAATTCTAGGGAACCACATCCCCACTCCCTGAGAGACATTCCATAAAAGGCCCATGAAGATCAAAGAAATTGTCAGGTCAGGATACTTTTAAAGTAGAAAATGCTTAAAGGCAATTTGAGAGAGGGGGAAAAACTACTACTTTCAAAGGGAAAAAGCAAGATTGCGGTCAGGAGGGGGTAGGGTGGGCATCAATAGGGAAGCAGTGGACATGGTGGGCAAACCCAGCTGTAGGGTAGGATCAGGCCAGGGTGAGCCTGGACAAATCCAGTTTTTGGCATCTGACTTGCCTAGTGTCTGCCATGGGGCTGTACTTGCTACCTCAGACAGGACAAGGGGTTTCCTCAAAAAATAATTTGACCCTTTAAGTTCAGGTAGACCTTAGAGAATAATTACAGGCAACAGAGGCAGAAAGGAAAACACAATTCAAATGACTCAAATATCTGCATGACATGTTTCTTCTCTTCCTCTAAAATTTCCTTCATAGCCGCAGCTCTGTGAAGCCCTCTCCAGCCATAGATACAGCAAGTGTATGATCCCTCCCAAATGTGCTTGCCTCTCCACAACACCTCCCTCCCCCAAACCCATGCACTGAACACAGTGAATCTTCCCTCTCTCTCAGTGAACTATGAGGAACTGGAGGATGGAGACTGTGCCCTCTGTGCCTCTTACCTCCAGATGGAGGTGGCTATGGGATCATCAAGACCCTTTGCTCATAAGCACCCAGCCTAAGGACCCACCAAACCAGCTAGACAGACAGAATACCACCTCTCTCAGGGGCATGGACCTGGGGGGGGGGGACAACTTTGTACTGGAGCAACTGAGCATGTTTCCTATGTCCTGTACCACTTACTGGCCCCCCAGAGCCACCCTATATGCAAGCTCAATCATAATTTGGGTAAATTTCTTTAACACATGAGATCAGTATCTAGGTGCAGATTTCAAGCAATAGAGTGCTGGTTTGTGAGAATAACATCATTCCAATGGGGGAAAACAGCCCAGCTGTGGTGAGAAAGGTAGATCTTGCATTTACCTTTGTGTGGAAAGAAAGCTAGGTGTGTGTTTACGTGTGTGGCAGGAGGATTTGGGCTCACACACCTCTGTAGCTACAGGGCAGACTGGTTGCTGTTGGCTGCTTGCTGTTGGGCTCCTACAGCCTGGTACTCTTGTGGCCTGAAGGCCTACAGTGCAAGCTGTGACTATTCAGGAATGTGGTCTGCCCAGGCTTGGTGGAGAAGAGCTAGGGGACATGACCAGGGAGCCCATGCTCAGCAGCGAATTCTCTGGAAGCCAGGCAGTGGAGTTTTGCCAAGCAGGTAAATGTCCTTGTCTGTGCCCTGGTTAAGGTGCTTCACCAGATTCTTCTCAAAGAGGAGTGAGTGGTAGGTGCTCACTGTGCAGGCACTGCGAAAGAATTTCTGGTAGTAGTAGCACACATTGGTCTTGCACTTGGATAGGAGGAACTCATAAATATCCACCTGGTCACACAGCATGATGATGATGATGATGATGATGATGATGATGCCACCAAGCATCCCAGAAGATGGGGGATTTGGCTGAATGTCTTCTGTGGAGACTTCTTGAATGTTGTCCCACAGCTTGGGCTTGAGGATGTAAAAAGGCTGATCAGGATACAGCTCGCAACTGCTCTTATAGTACTTAAAGAAGCTGTAGTCAGGGCTCTGGTTCCATGCTGGGATATCTGAATTGCAAAGAGACGGGTCCCACACAATTCTCTCAATGCATAAGCTGTCTTGAGGAAGTGTCCCGAAGAGGTGACCAACTGAGAATTCATCAGGTGAATGGTAGTTTTTGTGCCCACATTTTCCCGGAAATTAGTTGCAGGTGTCGCATTAAACCACAGGACTGCATCATGATCATCTACTTCTTGGCCCATCTGAGAGGACTTCAGAGATTTTCTGCTCCTGAGATAATAGCACATCTGCCCCATGGCCAAGGCTTGGTCCCAATGTTCTCCTTGGGCAGGAAACCCTCCCATTCAGAAACACTGAAGGGAAAAATTTGTGGCCTTTACTATGGATATGTTCACATGGTCCCAGAGGTGGCAGTGCAGGGCCTCTGCACTGAACTTGAACCCTGGCCCTAGCACTTTATATTTCTTTTTAAATTTTTTTTTAAAAAAATTTCGTTATGTTAGCCACCATACAGTACATCATTAGTTTTTGATGTAGTGTTCCATGATTCATTGCGTATAACACCCAGTGCTCCATGCAATATGTGCCCTCCTTAATACCCATCACCAGGCTAACCCATCCCTCCAACACCCTCCCTTCTAAAACTCTCCGTTTGTTTCTTGGAGTCCATAGTCTCTCACTCCAGCTTCTCCCCCTTCATTTTTCCCTTCTCCTTATGTTCTCCATGCTGTTGGATGTTCCACAAATAAGTGAAACCATATGATAATTGACTTTCTCTGTTTGACCTATTTCACTTAGCATAATCTCCTCCATTCCCACTTTATATTTCTTCATGTTCAGATAATTCCTCCAGATTTTCTGCAGCCTGGTGATAAGGTTTTTGGAAGAGCTGTCCTTGTTTCACAACTGAAAGGAGGGCTCTGGCTTGGTCTTGGCTGGGCCCCGGGGCCTGTTAAGGACATGGATGTTGAGGGCCTTGCTGCCCCTGTGGGGGTCCTGGAAGCCATAGACCATTTCTCCAAACTTCTCAACATCTGAAATTGGTTTGCAATTTAAGGGAATCACAGTAACTCCATTTCTTCTTCTCCTTCCCCACAGATGACTGCGAATAGGAGAAAGGCCAGCACACAGCAACTCAACTATCTCTTCAAGTTGGTGTGAATCATAATGAAAGAGGCATTCAAGGCAGTCACTCGGTTCTGAACAGGAAAACAAGACTGGTTTTGGCTAAGGCCCCTGGGGCTGCAGATCCTTCCAGTCTTTAGGAACCAGCACCATTCTCCATGGGAGGAATATTTACTTTATTGAGCCTGGAAGCCAATGTTCATTTATCTCAGGATGATCACAAATCATCTTGATGTTCCCAGGGCTAAGATCAGTGTCCATAGCTCAGCTCATGTGCCAAATAAGCAAACGTTCTCTTCCCCTAGTCCAGAAGTAGGGGCACACATCCAGCCTGGGATCAAAGTGCTCCTGGATGAGGAAAACCTCAGTGCTGGGACAGAGGCTTGGCCCCAAGGAGACCAGTTCATTTTCGGCTGGGCTCCATGATTTCACTGTCTCTCTCTGGGCTGCTCACTGTAGAGCTCTCCACAACTGGCTCCACCCTGCTTGCTGCACACTTGACCACCTGGGCTGCAGCTGCTCTGCCTGCTCTGTGCCCTTGCAGGCAGCTGCTCCCTTGGTTCCTGCCCGTTGTCCACCTAGGCCCAGCCCTGTCACCCCACTCTTCTCCACCAGATGCCGGCCAACTCTGTGCCCTGCGGCCACAAGGGAGCCTGGTGCCTAGTATCAGGTCCTGACAGGAGGCTCTGCTAGGTAGGGGTGGGGGACCTGAGCTGTGGGGTGGATGGGATGGTGAAAGAGGGAAGAAAAGAGCTCAACTCGCAAAAGTTTTTAGCTCTAAGGAGGTCCAATTTATTAGTTTTTCCTTCTATGAATTGTGCTTTTGGTTACAAGTCTAAGAACACAAAATCTTTAAAAAATCAATTAAGTGAGTAAATTAGAAAAATATATTTGGAGACAAGATGGCGGGGAAGTAGGAGGAGGCACCTTTACAACCTGTACCCTAAAGTAAGCTGATTACCTACCAAAGAACTCCGATCACCCATGAAATCAGCCTGAGATCAGAATTATACCCATCTGGATCTCTACAGGGGCAGAAAACGCCAGTGGGCAGGTAAAGCAGAGTGGGAAAAGTGAACTGCTATTGGCGAACTGATATCAGAAGATAAACAAAAGGGGGAGGGAGCGACCAGAGGCCACTGGTTGGAAAGTAATATCCCTAATAGGAGCGAGAGTGCCCTGCGTCTGGGGACCAGCATTAACTTGGAGACTGGTTGAAAGCACTCCAAAAGAGCAAAGGATCGGGGTGGGTGGGGGGGTGGGGACTATGGGAATAGGGGCGGCTAGGGACAGGGGCTTAAGTCCCTGGTCCCAGGACAGCCTCCCCTGGCGCTGAGCCAGAGAGAGTGCAGCAGAGAAACCAGGTCTTGGTCCCTAAGCCGCCAGCGAGCCGAGAAAGCCTGGGGTCTGGCTCCTATGAGGGAATGGGAGCCAAGCTGGATGGCAGAATGCGCAAGCCCTGCTATACAGCCTGAGATGCGCATGCCCCTCATTCTCCCCTGAAAAAGGTACACAATGGCCCAGCCGGTGCTCTTTGACCCACGCCATTGTTTCAGAGCCTAAGACGTGCGCCCCAAACTCTCCCCTGAAAGAGGTGCGCGAAGACCCAGCCTGGTGCTTTCAGACCTGCGCCCTGTTCTATCAAAGCCTGAAAAGCGTGCGTGACCCACAGCCTCCCCTGAAAGAGGTGCACGCAAGCCGGGCGCTCTTAGACCCAGAAAGACCAGGCACTCCCAGCCCGGGCCAGCGGGAAAATCTCAGTGTGCGATCGCTGCTTGGAACCTCTCCAGCAGTCTGGAGCTGCCCAGAGAGCCGCTGCTGCCATGGTTTTGGGTACAAGCAGAAGATCCTGCGCTCCCAGGGACCGCGATTTGGAACCTGCTCTACCAGAGGCCAAGGGGGAACTTATTTGGGCTATGCAGCCAGACTGAGGCTTCTCTGTGAGAGGGAGGTCAGGATGCAGTTTGTTTTCCTCTAAAACTACAAAAACCATCAAAGGCGGTCAAGGTGAGAGAAAAAAAAAAAAGTGAACAAACATAAAAACCGCCAGAGAACAAAAGCCTGAAAAAAACCAGTTTCCTCAGAGCCCACCCCCTTGAGGGGGAAAGGGGGAATTAACTCAAGAAAAATCTGTGACTGAAAACCCATGTGGCAGGCCCCTCCCCCAGAAAACCAACCAAGAAAGGAAAAAAAAAAAAGACTACAAGAGAACAACCACCACTACTTCATAGGACAACCTTTATTTTTAACTCATTCCCACTATTCTGGTTCATATTTTTTTATATAGATAATTTTTTAACCTATTTACCATCAGTGAGCTGTCCAGTATATCAAATTCTATAATAACCTTCTAACCTGAACTTTCTGATACATACACCTGTGTTTTTCTTTTGGATTTCTATTTTTTGAAATTTTTAAAAATTTTATAGTTTAGTCTAGTTTATTCCTTTTTATTTTTATTTTCTAATATTCATATAGAGTTAAACTTCAAAGTAATCCCCGTTCCCCAATCAATACTACCCCTATAGGTAAGCCAATTTCTAATCCCCCTTTATCTTAGGGAAGTTGAGTCCTTTAACAAAGATATCAAGATACATACAGGAAGAGTAAAAACAATCTTCCTTGCCCACATTGAGAATTTATAAGCACTCTCCCATCTTTTTCTTCCACCACTGTTTCTGTGTTTCTGTGTTTGTCCTGATAGTATATAAATCTTACACTTGGGGTTCTTTTTGACGAGGTTCTTCCTTTATTTTCATATATATATTTTTTTCTCTTGTCATACACTTTTATCAGTCTTTTGGTTTGTCTGTTTTTGTTTGTATACTTCATAAATCTTACCTTGGGGCCCATTTGGGCTGAACCTTCTCATTCATCTTCCCTTTCTTTCCTGTCTCTCTCTCTCTTTCTTTTTTGTTTCTTTTCTTTTGTCTCTCGTATGGGTGGGGAATCCTGATTGCTCAGAAGTTCTCCAGGGTGCACCTTGAATGCACCATGGTCAATACATCCAGCTACATCTGTTCAGTCATCTCTCACCAAAATGACTAGGAGGAGGAATGCCCAACAGAAGAAGAATACAGAGGATGGACCTTCTGCAACAGAGCTAACGGCTATCAACGTAGACAATATGCCGGAAAGAGAATTCAGGCTAACAATTATCCAGGCAATAGCTAGGCTGGAGAAAGCCATGGATGACCAAATGGAATTGATTAGGGCTGAGCTGAAAGCGACCAGAGATGATGTTCACAATGTTAGGGCGGAGTTAAAAGCTACCAGGGCTGAGGCTCACAAATGCTCTCAATGAGTTCCAATCTAATCTAAATTCTCTCAAAGCTAGGGTAATTGAGACAGAAGATAGAATTAGTGATCTGGAGGACAAACAGATAGAGAGAAAGGATCAGGAGGAAGCCTGGAACAAACAGCTTAGAAACCACGAAAACAGAATCAGGGAAATAAATGATGCCATGGAACGTTCCACCGTCAGAATTATTGGAATCCCTGAAGGGAAAGAGAAGGAAAGAAGTCTAGAAGATATAGTGAAACAAGTTCTTCATGAAAATTTTCCCAATCTCGCGAATGGAATCAGCGTTCATGTACTAGAGGCCGAAATGTCTCCACCCAAGATTATACATTCCAAAAAAACATCAAGGCACCTGATAGTCAAATTGAGGAATCATAATTGTAGGTATAATCTCTTGAAAGCCGATAGGACAAAGAGGCTTCTTACTTACAGACCTGTCCACAGAGACCTGGCAAGCCAGAAAGGGCTGGCAAGATATATTCAGGGCACTAAATGACAAGAACATGCAGCCAATAATACTTTATCTAGCAAGACTGACATTCAAAATGGATGGAGATAAAGAGTTTCCAAGACCGGCAAGGCTTAAAAGACTATGCAACCACCAAGCCGACACTGCAGGAAATATTAAGGGGGGTTCTATAAAAGAGTAAAAATCCTAAAAATAGCATTGAACAGAAATAAAGGGACAATCTACAGAAAGAAAGACTTCAAAGGTAACACGATGTCAATAAAAACGTATCTATCAATAATCACTCTCAATGTGAATGGCCTAAAAGTGCCCATAAAATGACACAGGGTCGCAGACTGAATAAAACGACAGGACCCATCCATATGTTGTCTACAAGAGACCCATTTTGAACCTAAAGATACACCCAGACTGAAAGTGAAGGGATGGAGAAGCATCTTTCATGCCAATGGGCTTCAAAAGAAGGCCGGGGTAGCGATTCTCATATCAGATAAACTAGATTTTAAACTAAAGACTGTAGTCAGAGATACAGAAGGACACTACATAATCCTTAAAATGACTATCCACCAAGATGATCTAACAAACAATTGTAAATATCTATGCCCCCAATATGGAAGCAGCCAATTAAATAAGAAAACTATTAATCAAGATAAAGAGTCATATTGATATGGATACATTAATAGTAGGAGATCTTAAAACACCTTTCTCAGAAATAGATCGTCAAAGCAGAAAATTAATAAAGAAACAAGAGCACTGAATGACACATTGGACCAGAAGGACCTCATAGATATATACAGAACATTCCACCCTAAAACAACAGAATACTCATTCTTCTCTAGTGCACATGGAATCTTCTCCAGAATAGACCACATACTGGGTCACAAATCAGAACTCAACCAATACCAAAAGACTGAGAATATTCCCTGCATTATTCTCAGATCACAATGAGTTGAAACCGGAGCTCAATCACAAGGAAAAGTTCCAAAGGAACTCAAACACCTGGAAGCTAAAGACCACCTTGCTTAAGAATAGTTGGATCAACCAGGAGAGCAAAGAAGAACTGAAACAATTCATGGAAACCAATGAGAATGAAGACACTTCGGTCCAAAACCTATGGGATACAGCAAAGGCGGTCCTAAGGGGTAAATACATAGCCATCCAAGCCTCTCTCAAAAAAAAATTGAAAAATCCAGAACACAGCAGCTGTCTCTACACCTTTAAGAACTGGAGAATCAACAACAAATCAAACCAACTCCACACATAAGAAGGGAAATCATCAAGATTAGAGCTGAGACCAATGAGGTAGAAACCAGAGATACAGTAGAACGTATCAATGAAAGTAGAAGCTGTTTTTTTGAAAGAATCAATAAGATCGATAAACCAGTGGCCACACTAATCCAAAAGGAAAGAGAGAAAGCCAAAATTCATAAAATTATGAATGAAAAGGGAGAGATCACAATGAACACCAAGGAAGTAGAAACAATCATCAGAAGTTATTACCAACAGTTATATGCCAATAAGTTAAGCAAACTAGATGAAATGGATGCATTCCTGGAAAACTATAAACTCCCAAAATTGAACGAGGAAGAAACTGACCAACTGAATAGACCAATATCTAGTAACGAGATTGAAGCGGTGATCAAAAACCTCCCAAAAAACAAGAGCCCAGGACATGACTGATTCCCTGGGGAAATCTACCAAGCTTTCAAAGAAGAAATAACACCTATTCTCCTGAAGCTGTTTCAAAAAGTTGAAGCAGAAGGAAAATTTCCAGACTCTTTCTATGAAGCCAGCATTACCCTGATCACCAAACCAAGCAAAGACCCTACCAAAAATGAGAATTTCAGACAAATATCACTGATGAATATGGATGCTAAGATTTTCAACAAGATCCTAGCAAACAGGATCCAACAGCACATTAAAAAGATTATCCACCATGACCAGGTGGGATTCATCCCTGGGCTACAAGGATGGTTCAACATTCGCAAATCAATCAATGTGATACAACAAATTAATATGAGAAGAGAGAAGAAACACATGGTCCTCTCAATCGATGCAGAAAAAGCATTTGACAAAATACAGCATCCATTCCTGATTAAAACGCTTCAAAGGATAGGGATAGAGGGAACATTCCTGAACTTCATCAAATCTATCGATGAAAGACCTACAGCAAATATAATCCTCAATGGGAAAAGGCTTGCAGCCTTCCCGTTGAGATCAGGAACACGACAAGGATGCCCACTCTCACCACTCTTGTTCAACATAGTATTAGAAGTCCTAGCAACAGCAATCAGACAACAAAGAGAAATAAAAGGTATCCAAATTGGCAATGAAGAAGTCAAACTCTCTCTTCGCAGATGACATGACTCTTTATATGGAAAACCCAAAAGACTCCAGCCCCAAACTACTAGAACTCATACAGCAATTCAGCAACGTGGCAAGATACAAAGTCAATGTACAGAAATCAGTGGCTTTCTTATACACTAACAATGAAAATACAGAAAGGGAAATTAGAGAATCGATTCCATTTACTATAGGACCAAGAACCATAAGATACCTGGGAATAAACCTAACCAAAGAGGTAAAGGATCTGTACTTGAGGAACTACAGAACACTCATGAAAGAAACTGAAGGAGACACAAAAAGATGGAAGACCATTCCATGCTCTTGGATCAGAAGAATAAACATTGTTAAAATGTCTATACTGCCTAGAGCAATCTATACTTTTAATGCCATTCCGATCAAAATTCCACCGGTATTCTTCAAAGAGCTGGAGCAAATAATCCAAAAATTTGTCTGGAATCAGAAGAGACCCCGAATCGCTAAGGAAATGTTGAAAAACAAAAATAAAACTGGGGGCATCATGCTACCTGATTTCAAGCTTTACTACAAAGCTGTTATCACCAAGTCAGCATGGTACTGGCATAAAAACAGACACATAGACCAGCGGAACAGAGTAGAGAGCCCAGATATGGACCCTCAACTCTATGGGTAAATAATCTTCGACAAAGCAGGAAAAAATATACAGTGGAAAAAAGACAGTCTCTTCAATAAATGGTGCTGGGAAAACTGGACAGCTGTATGTAGAAGAATGAAACTCAACCATTCTCTTACACCATACACAAAGATAAACTCAAAATGGATAAAAGGCCTCAATGTGAGACAGGAATCCGTCAGAATCCTAGAGGAGAACATAGGCCATAACCTCTTCAATATCAGCCACAGCAACTTCTTTCAAGATATGTCTCCAAAGGCAAAGGAAACAAAAGCAAAAATGAACTTTGTGGACTTCATCAAGATCAAAAGCTTCTGCAAAGCAAAGGAAACAGTCAAGAAAACAAAGAGGCAACCCACGGAATGGGAGAAGATATTTGCAAATGACAGTAGACAAAAGGTTGATATCCAGGATCTATAATGAACTCCTCAAACTCAACACACACAAAACAGACAATCATATCAAAAATGGGCAGAAGATATGAACAGACACTTCTCCAATGAAGACATACAAAGTGTTATCAGACACATGAAAAAATGTTCATCATCACTAGCCATCAGGGAGATTCAAATTAAAACCGCATCGATATATCACCTTACACCAGTTACAATGGCCAAAATTAGGAAGAAAGAAAACAACATGTGTTGGAGGGGATGTGGAGAAAGGGGAACCCTCTTACACTGTTGGTGGGAATGTAAGTTGGTACAGCCTCTTTGGAGAACAGTGTGGAGATTCCTCAGGAAATTAAAAATAGAACTTCCCTATGACCCTGCAATTGCACTCCTGGGTATTTATTCCAAAGATACAGATGTCATGAAAAGAAGGGCCATCTATACCCCAATGGCCACGGTCGCCAAACTGTGGAAAGAACCAAGATGCCCTTCAATGGACGAATGGATAAGGAAGATGTGGTCTATATACACTATGGAGTATTATGCCTCCATCAGAAAGGATGAATACCCAACTTTTGTAGCAACATGGACGGGACTGGAAGAGATTATGCTGAGTGAAATAAGTCAAGCAGAGAGAGTCAATTATCATATGGTTTCACTTATTTGTGGAGCATAACAAATAGCATGGAGGATGTGGGGAGTTAGAGAGGAGAAGGGAGTTGGGAAAAATTGGAAGGGGAGGTGAACCATGAGAGACTATGGACTCTGAAGAACAACCTGAGGGTTTTGAAGGGGCAATGCGTGGGAGGTTGGGGTACCAGGTGGTGGGTATTACAGAGGGCACGGATTGCATGGAGCACTGTGTGTGGTGCAAAAATAATGAATACTGTTATGCTGCAAATAAATAAAAAATAAATTTAAAAAATATATATATTTATACAACTTTTAATATTTGTCTATGCAATTACCTAACAGGTGGTCATTTGTCCATTTGGTGTCATTGCCTTTCAGCCCAAAGGACACGATTTTTTTTTCTGTTTTACATATTTATTTACTGTTTTTTTTTTTATTCTAATTCCAGCATAGCTAATATAGCGTTAAGTTAGTTTCAGGTGTACAATATAGTGATTTAACAATTCTATCTACTCTTCATTGTGAATCAAGGTAAGTGTACTATTAATCCTCTTCAACTATTTCACCCATCCCCTCACCAACCTCCCCCTTCTGACAACCATCTGTTCCCTATACTTAAGAGCCTGTTTTGGGTTTGTTTCTTTTTGTTTTGTTTTTAAATTTCATATATGAGTGATATCATATAGTATTTGTCTTACTCTTATTTCATTTAGCATTATACTCTCTAGATCCATCCAATATGTTGCAAATGGCAAGTTTTCTTTCTTTTTTTCCTGATTAAAAAACATTCTGTTGTATACAAATACCACAGCTTTATCCATTCATCCATTGATGGACACTTGGGCTACATTCATAATCTGATATTGTAAATAATGCTGCAATAATCGTTGTGGTACATATATCACTTTGAATTAGTGTTTTGTATTCTTCAGGTAAATACCTAGTGGTTTTGATTATTGGATCATATGATAGTTCTATTTTTAAATTTTTGAGCATTGTCCATACTGTCTGTCCTCCAGCTGTACCAGTCTGAATTCCTCCCAACAGTGCACAAGGGTCCCTTTTCTCCAATCCTCACCAACACCTGTTGTTTCTTGTGTTTTTGGCTTTAGTCCTTCTGACAGGTGTGAGGTGGTATCTCACCGAAGTTTTGATTTTCATTCCCTGATGATGAGTGATGTTGAGCATCTTTTCATGTGTATGTTGGCCATCTGGATGTCTTCTTTGGAGAATGTACATTCTTCTACCTGTTTTAAACTAGATTACTTGCTTTTTGGGGTGTTAAATTGTATGTTATTTTTATACTTTGGATACTAACCCTTTATCAGATATGTCATTTTAAATATCTCCCATTTGGTAGACTACTTTTTAGTTTTGTTGATAGCTTCCACTGCTGTACAGCAGCTTTTTATTTTGATGTAGTTCCAATAGCTTATTTTTGCTTTTGTTTCTCTTGCCTCAGGAGACATACCTGGAAAGATGTTGTTATGTCTGATGCCTATGCTCTCTTCTAGGATTTTTGTGGTTTCAGGTCTCACATTGAAGGACATCATTTAATACTTCCTATAATGCAAGGTGGTAGCAATAAATTCTCCTTATCTTTGGTTATCTGGCAATCTATTTATTTTACTCTCCTTTCTATTTTACAGGTTGAGATAAAATTAACATACTATACATTTCAAGTATTAAATTGTACCCATTTACATTTACATACATATAATTTACATACATATTGTTTGATGCAATTACATTTTAAATAAGAACTATGCAATTATTCTGTCTTCTGTATTGACCTACACAATTACCTTTGCTGGCGTTGTTTTTTAGTATGAATTTGAATTATTGTCTGTTGTTATTTGCTTTCAGCCTGTAAAACTTCCTTTAATATTTCCTATAACAGAATTCTGCTAGCAACACATTCTCTCAGTTTACCTTTTAATGTCTTTTTTTGGCTCTCACATCTCAAACATAGTATTATTGGATATAAAGTTGGCAGCTGAGAATTTTATATTTAAGCACACTGAATTATATTGTCCCATGCTTTCTGGTCTCCATTGTTTCTGATGAGAATCTAATCTTTGTGGTTTCCTTGTGTGATTAGTCATTTTCTTCCTTACAGCATTCAAGATCCTCTTTTTGTCTTTGTCTTTCACCATTTTGACTATGTCTAGTGTGGTTCTCTGAGCTCATCTCATCTGAGATGTATGAGATAATGGTTTTTTTTTTTTTTCAAATTTGGGAAGCTTTCAGCCATTTTTTTCGAATTTTTTTATTCCCCCCTGCTGGTACTCCCGTTACATGAATGTTGGTACACTTAATGGTGTCACTCATTTTTCTGAGGCTCTGTTCAGTTTTTTTTATTCTTTTATCTTTCTGGCCTTCAGGCCACATAATCTGTATTAATCTGTCTTCAGGGTTGCTGCTTCTTTCTTCTGCCAGTTCAAATCTACTGTTTATCTCTAAACTTCATTTTGGTTTACTATATTTATCAACTCCAGTGTAGTCCACTTGGTTGTTTTAAATACTTATTCTTTACTGATATTCTCTATTTGAGGAGACACTATCATCATGTTTTAATTCTTTATGCATGGTTTCATTTGGTTCTTTGAACATTTTTATTTATTTATTTTTTTAGATTTTATTTATTTATTTGACAGAGAGAAATCACAAGTAGACGGAGAGGCAGGCAGAGAGAGAGAGAGGGAAGCAGGCTCTCCGCCGAGCAGAGAGCCCGATGCGGAACTCGATCCCAGAACCCTGAGATCATGACCTGAGCCAAAGGCAGCGGCTTAACCCACTGAGCCACCCAGGCGCCCCTTTGAACATTTTTAAAATATCTGCTTTTAAGTCTCTCTGCTAAGTCTGTAATTAGGCTTCATTAAAAGTCTGTTTAATGGGCACCTGGGTGGCTCAGTTGGTTAAGCGATTGCCTTCCCCTCAGGTCCTGATCCCGGAATCCAGGAATCAAGTCCCACATCAGGCCCCCTGCTCGGCAGGGAGTCTGCTTCTCCATCTGATCCTCCCCCTCTCATGCTCTTTCTCATTCTCTCTCAAATTAAAAAAAAAAAGCCTGTTTTATTTAATATGAGTGGGTCAGACTTGCATGTTTTTTAGAGAGTCTTGGAAGTCTTTTGTTGAAAACTGGATATTTTAGATAATATATTATAATGACACTGGATACTGACCTCGCCCTCCAGCCCCTGGCTGGTTGATGTTTGCTTGATTGTTCTCTTGTTTATTTAGTGACTTGGCTGAACTAATTCTGTGAGCTCTATTTCTGAAATAGAAATGTAGGGTGAAGCCTCCGATGTCTCTACTGATGTCTCCACTTGTTTTTCTTTTAGCTTAGCAAACAAGATGTTCCCCCTGGGTCTGCTTAAGCCACTAACTGATCAAAGATTTTGCTTAAGCCTTCTTAGCCAGTTAGATTTTTACCTTTTACCATTGAATGTGTAGAGTGAGGCTTCTCTCATGGCTCAGGGAGTTTACACATTTTTGACCCATATTCAGTGAGGGAATATAAGTTTGGAGGTTCCTTCTCTGATCACTGCTAAGAAGGCATAACTCTGGGTATTTACAATCTTCTAGTCTGGCAATGATAAAAGTTTTATTTTAGTGCTAAATTTGGCTTCCTAGGAGTTGCTTCTGGGTCAGAAAAGCTTACTGTTCAGTTGATACTTGATGAGAGGTGGTATTTCGGTTCCTTGTATCAGTGAGGCATCTGCCCTGTATTGATGATCTTGGGTGGTTTGGAGAATGCTTTGAAGTCTGTCCTATGTCCTGTTCTGGTTGCTCCTGAGTGGGTTCCATCTAGCTCATGCATACACCATTCCTGATCTCCAGAGTTCATTCTGATCCTAGGAGGGTTCTTCTTGGCTGTTTCTTTCCCTGGTGTCCTCTATAAAACCTGGATGCCCTGGTGTTCTGCTCAGATCATGGAGCTACAAGCCTCCTCTTAATTGTTCATCAAAATACTTATTATTCTTGACATACTCTTAGGCACAGAATTCTCCATACTCTGCTCCAAGTAAAGACAGTCCCTTCAGGCAGGTGTAGAGCTCCTCATTCTTACAGCCTACTTTCTCCCTGAAAAGAACTGCTCAGTGCATCATTCTGAGGCTGCTTTTCCCAGAAAGACAAGTGACACCCCTGCTCTATAAGTGTGCACTGAAAAAGGGTGGGGTAGTTGGCAGCCCCTACACTTTTTGGCTTGATCTACCCAGTGTGGAAACTCCTTATTACACATGAGCTGGGGTAGGAATGATTAGAGCTCCAAGTATTCCTGGCATGCTGCCCCTAGATTAGACCTTCTGCCCTGAGTCGGGGTGGGGCGGTTGGTGGGTGATCTTCTTTACCATGCCTACCTGAACACAGGGCAGGAATTGATGAGAAATGGCAATATTTTCCTCCCCAGGTGAAACCATAATCCAGGAACGAGAGCAGGGAAAAGGAAACCTCATCTTCTTGGCTATATATGCTTAAGGGTTAAGTGATTAAAATAATTTTCACCAGATAAGCTGCAATTTTCCTGGGAAGAGTGTTTGTCTATGTCCTTACTGTGTCCTTCTGGAAGGGGAAGAGGAAGGGTCCTACCACATATGGACTTTTTTTTCTCTTGTGGTAAAATATATATAATATTTACCATGTTAATAATGTTCGGTGTATTTCACAATGGTATTTAAATAAATTTACACCATCAACACCATCCATCTGCAGAACTTTTTATTCTTCCCAACTTGAAACTCATGCCCACTAAATATTCCCTATTTCCCCAACCCCAACTCTCTGGAAATTACCATTTTACTTTCTATCTCTGAATCTGACTACTCTAGGTACCTCATATAAATTAAATCATACTGTATTTGCTTTTACTGACTGGCTAGTTCACTTAAGTATAATGTCTTTCATGAACGGACATTTCTTCAAAGAAGACAACCAGATGGCCAATAGACACATAAAAAAATACGCCACATCACTCGGCATCAGGGAAACACAAATGAAAACCACAATGAGATACCACCTCACACCAGTCAGAATGGCTAAAATTAACAAGTCAGGAAATGACAGATGCTAACGAGGATGCGGAGAAAGGGGAACACTCCTACACTGTTGGTGAGAATCCAAGCTGGTGCAGCCACTCTGGAAAACAGCATGGAGGTTCCTCAAAAAGTTGAAAATAGAGCTACCCTACAACCCAGCAATTGCACCACTGGGTATTTACACTAAAGATACAAATGTAGTGATCTGAATGGGTATGTGCACCTGAATGTTTATAGCAGCAATGTCCACAATAGCCAAACTATGGAAAGAACCTAGATGTCTATCAACAGATGAATGAATAAAGAAGATGTGGTGTATACACACACACACACACATACACACACACAATGTAATACTATGCAGCCATCAAAAGAAAATGGAATCCTGACATTTGCGCTGACGTGGATGGAACTAGAGAGTATTATGCTGAGCGAAATAAGTCAATCAGAGAAAGAAAATTATTATATGATCTCTCTGATATGAGGAATTTGAGAGGCAGGGCAGGGGGTTGTGAGGGATAGGGAAGGAAAAAATGAAACAAGATGGGATTGGGAGGGAGACAAACCATAAGAGACTCTTAATCTCACAAAACAAACTGAGGGTTGCTGGGGGGTGGGAGGGGTAGGGAGAGGGTGGTTTGGTTATGGACACTGGGGAGGGTATGTGCTATGGTGAGTACTGTGAAATGTGTAAACCTGATGATTCACATACCTGTACCCCTGGGGCAAATAATACATTATCTGTTAATAAAAACAACTTTTAAAAAAGTATAATGTCTTTAAGGTTCAGCTGTGTTCTATCATGCATCAGAATTTCCATCCTTTTAAAAGCTGAATAATATTCCATTTTATGTATATACCACATTCTGTTTATCAATCCACCCATTAGTGGAAACAGGTGCTTCCACCTTTTGATTATCTTTTTTAAGATTTTATTTATTTGACATAGAGAGAGAGAGACAGTGAGAGAGGGGATACAAGCAGGGGGAGTGGAAGAGGGAGAAGGAGCCCAATGCGGGGCTCAATACCAGGTCCCTGGGATCATGACCTGAGCCGAAGGCAGATGCTTAATGACTGAGCCACCCAGGCGCCCCATACATTTTGATTATTATTAATCTTCTTCTGATTCCTTATATGTGATAAATTATATTTTCCTTGCTTCTTCCATGAGTGTCTTTGTCTTTTAATAGTGTTTGAGTATGGATCTTTGAGTTGACCTTGGAATTTTTGATCTTGGATATGTAGATCTATGTTTTTCACCAAATTTGGGAGGTTTTCATTTCTTAGTTCTTCACGTATTTTTTTCAACCACCCCCCTCTCTCTAGGTTCACCTATTGTGCATATGTTGGTATGTGTGATGTCCATATAGGTCTCTTAGTCTCTTTTCATCTTTATTCTTCTTTATTACATTCTGTTCTCTTGATCTTTTTCTTCTCTCAGCTCAAATCTACTAGAAGGAGCCTCTTCCTTCAAGTTAATTTGTCATTTCTATTATTGTATTTTTCAATTCCTGAATCTCTATTTGGTTTCTTTTTGTAATTTCTATCTCTCCACTGCTATTCTCAATTTGATGGGTCACTGTTATCATACTTCAATTTTTTAAAAAGATTTTATTTATTTGACAGAGAGAGATACAGCAAGAGAGGGAACACACGCAGGGCAAGTGGGAGGGAGAAGCAGGCTCCCTGTGGAGCTCGGAGCCCGATGAGGGGCTCAATCCTAAGACCCTGGGATCACGACCCGAGCCGAAGGCAGAGGCTTAACCAACTGAGCCACCCAGGTGCCCCTCATACTTCAATTTTTTAAATATGGTTTCCTTTAGTTTTCTGATATATCTATTATAGGTATTAAAAATTCTTATTTACTTTGTCCTACATCCATACTCCCTCAGAGACAGTTGCTATTCAGTGCTCTTTGTTCAGTGTATAAATCACACATTATTTCTTTGAAAGCCTTCTTTTCAATCATATATTGCAGCAACCCTCCCCAAGCACTATTGTTGCTATTGCTTTGTTTGCTTAGTGAAATGTCTGGACTAATTTTGCAGAGCGTGTCCCTCCTGCAGAGTGTGGCCCGATAGCCCTGTCCCGATTTTTATTTTTATTTTTAACTCTTCTTTTCATTTTTTTTTAAAGATTTATTTATTTGACAGAGAGAAATCACAAGTAGACAGAGAGGCAGCCAGAGAGAGAGAGAGAGGGAAGCAGGCTCCCTGCTGAGCAGAGAGCCCGATGCGGGACTCGATCCCAGGACCCTGAGATCATGACCTGAGCCGAAGGCAGCGGCTTAATCCACTGAGCCACCCAGGCGCCCCTCTTCTTTTCATTTTTAAGCCTAGCTTCCTAGGCATCTCCCTTGGATCAGCATTGCTTAGTGGTCAGCCAATGATTAGTCAAAGGTTGTGTAGAAACATCTTGAGCTAATAAAGCTCCCATTTTTGCCAAGGGGATATAAGTGTAGGTTAGACATGCATTAAAATTTTAGGCAGTTATAAATCAGGCTTTTATTTTTACCTTGTGCAGGCCTCATGTTCAGCCTGGGAGGAATATGTAATTGGCATTTTCTCCAGTTTCTCTTCAGTGTGTATATAGCCCTACGGATGTACACAGCCTTTCAGAGCCCCAGGAATATAAAGCAGCTTATCAAAGCCCTTTATGACCATCATATTGCCCAGATCAATCAGTTAAATTTTTAGCACAGTGTAAAGCAGCCACTGGCAACAGAGGTGTTTGCCTTCCCTGATACTGTTACTGTTTTTGATATTGCCCTGGACTTAAGCTTTTCATTTAAAAATTCCTTTCTTTTCTCAAGATCAGTTAAATCATTGCTTAGTTTTTATTCTATCTTTTCTCTTTTCTCTTTTACCTTTATCTCTGTAATAAATCTGTCTGGAATGTATGTGAGGCTAGGCCCAAACTTGATGTTTTCTCCCTAAATACCAATATAGTTTTTTCAACAACTATGTAAAAATTCCTCTATTCCTCAGATTTTTGAAGCTTCCTTTGGCTTGTTTTAAGTAATCATGTGTGATCTTACTATTATCTGCTCTGAAACAATGACCTGTCAATTTTAATGCCAGTATCACATCATTTTAGTTTAAATTTATAATACATTTTGGTATTTTTGTTTGTTTGAGCCAAGACTTTTTTATAATCCCAAGCTATTCTTCTTCATTTGTTTCTCCCAATAAACTTTAGAATTATTCTGTCAAGTGAACAAAACCTAGTTCTTTTTTATCTTTACTTTTTACATATCAAGATGGCACATGTTTAACTCAAATGCCCTATTACAGCTGATAAATCCACTGCTTTTTAACAGGATTATTTGTCCAGAAAGATTCAACTTTTACCCATAAATCTAGAGGTATGACCTTGTCCAATTCCATGTTCTGTTTCTGGAAAACTGTTGAGATTTGAATGAAACCTTGCTAGAAATGCCTTGCTACATGCTTCTCACATTCAACAGGGCTGTACCCCACCCCTGGAAGGTTATGCCTTCCTCAAACTGTACTAGCCTGTCCTGTACACTCTCTTTTCTCTAGGCCAATTGTCTACGAGCTGCATCAACATTAATTTTTAGTCACAACTTCCCCAGCATTACTTTACTTCCATGAGAGGTATCTTATAGTTAGCAGAAGCAACTGAGGAGTTTAGACTCCAGGTACTCAGTCAGGCCACAGTTCAACACTGCTACCCAGTCTTTATCTGACATTGCTGAGCAATGCAGTACTTAGGATAAGTTAATCTTCATTTCAAGTTGAATTTTAAATTTCCAACCAGATTTTATGTTAATTTCTAAGGCGTATTTTTCTATTATTTTGTCTTTTAAAGAGCATAGGAATTCAGAGGTGGAGAGACTTGGGTTCAAACTCTTAACACTACCCATTACTAGCTTTGTAACCTCCACAAGTCACTTCTCTTTGAGCCTTTATTCCCTCATGTATAAATGGAGATAAATAATATTTACCTATTAGCACTGTTATGAGAATTAGAAGCATTGTACACAAAGAGCTGACTTAGTACACTGCCAGGTACATAACATGTAATATTACAAAACCTGTTCTTGATGATTTTATGAACAATGATTATTGCCTATGCTTTATTAATGAACTTATATGGGTTCCCGGTTTATACAGGGCAGTTTCCCCCTCTACCACATGGGTTCTTAGGTCTTTTTAAAAGTAATCTTTAGGGACACCTGGGTGGCTCAGTGGGTTAAAGCCTCGGCCTTCGGCTCAGGTCATGATCCCAGGGTCCTGGGATTGAGCCCTGCATCAGGCTCTCTGCTCAGCAGGGAGCCTGCTTCCCTTCCTCTCTCTCTGATTGCCTCTCTGCCTACTTGTGATCTGTCAAATAAGTAAATAAAAATCTTTATTATAAAAAGTAATCTTTATATCTTTTTCCCTGCTTTTAGGCAGCTTTTAAGCTGCCACTTATCATTGCTGTCACTGGGGCTGGTTCTAAGAATAAGTCCTATTCCTTGTCTCACCCCCCCTTATAATTTGCTGCTTCTGATCTGTTGTACACTGAAAAATCATATAACCAAATTGTCAGAAATGTATCTAAATTAAGAATAAATAGGTTAAGAAGGAGGCCAAAGGGTTTTCTTCAGGGAAAGCATATGGAACCTAAAAGACTATAGAGCCTTAGGCTTTGTGATAGCTATTATAGCTACGCATAAGCCATTCTTATTTTCATGCTCCTGGAAGTGTTTTAAAAAATCCAGAGAATCAAACATATGGAAAAATGAGCTATTACTGTATTTTGAGAATAAAGGTAAACAAAACAGGTGATTCCAGAGTTAATATTCAGGGCTATGGACCAGAAACATGTTAGAAGCTAGGAGGAATGAATCCTGTCATTATTCTTATTGGGAAGACTTCTTAAATCACCAATTTTAATCTCAAGGCAGTTAGAAAATTAAAATACTAAGCATCTATTATGTGATAGGGCCCCTACATGTATTATCTCACTCCTTAAAGAGCTCTGAGAAATAAGAATTATTATACCCATTTATGGTAAGGGAATGAATGTGCTAAAAGGTTAAAGTGACTTATCCAAGCTGCAAAGTGCCGAAACCAGAATTCAAATTAAGATCTGTCCAATTTCAAAGGTCAATGCTCTGTAACCCTTTAATGACTTTTTTAAAAGATCTTATTTATTTATTTGTCAGAAAGAGAGGGAGTGAGAGAGAGAGAATATGAGCTGGGCGTGGGGTGAGGCAGGGAGAGAAGGGAGAAACAGACTTCCTGCTGAGCAGGGAGCCTGATGCAAGACTTGGTCCCAGAACCCTGGGATCACGACTTGAGCCAAAGGCAGATGATTAACCGACTGAGCCACCCAGGCTTCCCTGATGACTTATTGAGACTGACTTCTCTACACAAAAATTTATTTCCTCTACATCAGCAAATAAACAATGAGAAAGTGTAACAGATAACAGAATGTCAACCATAATCACTACAATATATATCAAGTACTTACAACTTTAAAACGCAGACCTCTATGGAAAAAAAGTAACTCTACTAAGACATAAAGGAAGAGACCTAAATAAAGGGAGAGGTAAACTATGATCTCTGGATGGGAGTACTTAACATGATAAAGATGTGAACTCTCCCAAAATTAATCTATAAACTCAATTCATTAACCCAAAAATTCCAACAAGATTTTGTGGAAACTGGATGAATTTTAAACTATATGTGGAAGAATAAAGATCACATGATTCAGAAACAGTACACGTCTGACACAAGAAAAGTACAGAGTAGAGATTTGTCCTACCTGATATTAAGGAAAATTAAAAACTTATAATAATTGAAACAAGGTGCTCCTGGTCAGAGATCAAATAGGCAATGGAAAAAAAATGAATCCAGCAATGTACTCATGAATATATAGGAACCTGGTACATAAGAAAGGTGGTAATATACATCAATGGGGAAAGAAGAGATCATTTAATAAATGGAGTTGGGAAAACTAGCTTATTATGTAAAGAGAATAAAATCAGATCCTTTCTTACAGAATATACAGAATACCTACTATATTAAAGAACTGACGTGGAAGGCAACATTATAATACTATTAAAAAATGTAGAGAATTATCTTTATGACCCAAAGGTAGGGAAGAATTTATTAAATAAGAGTTCAAAAGCACACACCACAGGGATACAATTTGAAAGGTGTGACAAAACCAAAATTAAATATTTCTTGGTTAGGGGTGAAGTACACTGATGTCTGCAACTTATTTGGAAATGCATCTAAAAGGATGGATGAATGGCTGTTTAGAGATGGACAGATGGACAGTTATAATAAGATAAAGTAAGTATAGTAAAATATTACAGAACCTAAGCAGTGGTCATACGGGTGTTCCCCATACTATCCTTCCAACTTTTCTGTGTGTACGAAGTTATAAAAATAAAAAAGCTGGTGAAAATGAAGCACTTCTGTTCAACAAAATATTGTACATAGTTTTTAAAAACTGTGAATGGAAATATATTTGATATACACACAGATACAGAAATGATACTTGCTATATACATATGTATATACACACATTTGACAAGAAACTTCTATGATCCGCAAGACAAGTAACCTAAAAGAAAACTTGCAAGGTAAAATAAACAGGCACTGCAGAGAATGAGAAAAACAAATGGTTAATATGTATAAAGTAGAAGCTCATCTCATCTGTAGTCAAAGAAATGAAAAGTAAAATAAAAGATACTACTTGAGGGGCACCTGGGTGGATTAGTTGGCTAAGTGTCTGACTCTTGGATATGGCTCAGGTCACGATTTCATGGTCATGAGATCCAGACCCCTATCCAGCCCTCTGTCAGGCTCTACACTCAGCGCAGAATCTGCTTCAGATTCTTCCTCCCTCTGTCCTTCCCCTACCCCTCTCTTAAACAAACAAACAAACAACAAACAAACAAAACAAACAAATCTTTTTTAAAAGATACTACGTGAAGCCCACTGGACTGGCAAAAATTAAGAAGTTATGTGATATCAGTACTGGCAATACTACGAAGAAAGAGAAACCCTTAAGTGTTGCTCACAGAACTATATATTGGTTCAGAAACAATCTAGAACAACTTGGCAATATGTGACAAAAAACCTATATGTGTATCTTATAGGGTCCAGGAATTCTACTCCTGAGTATATACTTCAGATAAACTGACACAGGAACACAAAGAAACAAAGACATCTATGAAAATACTTCCTGCAGCACTGTTTGGAACACCCAAGAACTGGAAATCAATAAATAAAATACTGTGACATTACTATTTGATGGAACATAATCCAGCGGTCATGAGGTATGAACCATGCATGAATATGGATAGATCTTAAAAATAACAGAGTGAAAAAAATAAGTAGAATGAGATGTACAGCACCTTTCCTGTTATAAAGGGGGGAAAATCTACACATACAAACAACACTATAGACTCTGTAAGGATATACACATGTCTAAATAAATACATGGAGAATGACTTGAAAGGACATACTCCAAATACCCAATAGCGGGTAACTATAGGAAGAGAAGGGAACTAGATCATGAATAAAGACTGAAGAGGACAAAAACCAAACATAAAACCAAATACGAAAGTTCACACAGATCACGCATGAACTGATGATGACAGAGGATCATGAACTGAGAAGACTGTCATAGCAATCCATTTCAGTGTTTCTGAATTCTAAGCTAAACATAAAACAAAAACCTCCCCATCCCCAAACACCATAAAAACACATACTTAAAGGAAATGTGAAAAAAGTAAAAGAGAAATGAACTGGCCACCTCCCTGTCACATGGCTTACCGGAGTACACAGCACATGAGCAGCAGATGGGTTGGGACATTAGCTGGATTGAGCATACTGGGTGTATCTGACTTCATACAGGCCAGGAAGGCCCGCATCCTTCTGTTCTTGTCCTCAACGGCTTTGCCTAGCCAGAGCTTCTTGAGGTTTGGGCAAGTCCATTCCCGAAACGTCAGTGCAGACACCAGCTCAGGGGTTTGAGGAGACTTCCCTTTATAGGCAGACCACTCTTTGAGGATCACTGAAGGAACTAGAAAACAGAAATTGAGAAAAAACAAGTTCTAGAGAATGTCTGAGCATTTCATCAACTGGCCACAATTGACAGGATCATCTGTCATATTTCAACATCTTTTTATTTTTTGTTACCATTAAATTTTATCATTAACAGTAGTAACAGCAGGAACAGTAAACACTTATCAGATATTTGATATATGCTAAGAACTTTACATATAAATATAAATCTCACTTATTTCTCAGAACTCCAATCCTGAGAGAGAAGTATTATATTATCATAAAACATAGTGCCCATTTTTCAGATGAAGAAATAAAGTCTCAAAATCACACAGTTAATTATATTAAAACTCATTTAAGTACATGTACCAGGCTATCAAGGAAAGAAGTCCAACTAAGAATTACCTAAGTGTCTGGCTTCATACAAGCTGGGATTGGGAGGAAGACAAACTGTAAGAGACTCTTAATCTCACAAAACAAACTGAGGGTTGCTGGGGGCAGGGGGGTAGGGAGAGAGTGGTTGGATTATGGACATCAGGGAGGGTATGTGCTATGATGAGTGCTGTGAAGTGTGTAAACCTGGTCATTCACAGACCTGTGCCCCTGGGGCTAATAATACATTATATGTTTATAAAAAATTTTTAAAAATATCTGGCTTCATTATAGACTACAGGACGCTCCAAAAGATTTTTTTAAATTTCACAAAATTCTCAAAAAAAAATCTTTTAGATTTTTGAAGGTTTAACAGATGAAGAAAACATGGCTTCTGTCTACTTCTGGTATATGTCAGGCTCTTAAGCTATGGCCTCTTTTACTTAAGACATCTAGCATTTAATCATTACCCAAGCTAGAAACCTGGAAGTCATCCCAGAGTCTACACTCTCCTTCACCTCCTACACATCTGGTTATTTCCAAGGTCCTGCTGATTCTATTACTTGAATATATTTTGTATCTGTGCCCTTTTCTTCATCAAAACAAATATTGCAGAGGTTCAGATCTCATTACCTTTCACCTGACAAGTCTCCAGACTGCTGTCCCAGACTTCATCCTGTCTGGTCTACCTCATATGCATGCTCCACAACTGTGAGAATTCTCTTTTTAACAAAATTTTTATTTTGAAATAATTAATTCATAGGGAGTTGCAAAGATAGTTGAGAGAGGTCCTGTGTCTCCTTACCCAGTTTCTCCCAAAAGTTTTATCTAAAACAATTATAGTATCAAAGCTAGGAAGTTGACCTTGGTATAGTTGTGTGTATAGTTCTATGTCACAGGTAGTTTTTAAAAAATTCTATTTATTTGACACAAAGAGAATACAAGTAGGCAAAGTGGCCGGCTGAGGGAGAGGGAGAAGCAGACTCCCCGCTGAGCAGAGAGCCTAATGCGAGGCTTGATCCCAGGACCATCATGACTTGAGCCAAAGGCAGATGCTTAAACCGAGTGAGCCACCCAGGCACCCCTCACACAGAGGATCTTTTTTTTTTTAAGATTTAATTTATTTATTTGACAGAGATCACAAGTAGGCAGAGAGGGGGGGGAAGCAGGCTCCCCGCTGAGCAGAGAGCCAGATGCAGGGCTCGATCCCAGGACCCTGGGATCATTACCTGAGCTGAAGGCAGAGGCTTTAACCCACTGAGCCACCCAGGTGCCCCCACACAGAGGTTTATATAACCACCACTGTAATCAAGATATAGAACTATTCAATTACTACAAAGTCTACTTTATGCTACCCCTTTTATGGTCACACCCAATGCCCTACATCCCTGGCAACTGCTAATCTATTCTCCATCCTTACAATTTTATCAATTTGAGAATGTTATATAAATAGAATCATATAGTATGTAATCTTCTGAGATTGGCATTTGCACTTGGCATAATGCCCTCAGGATCCTTCCATGTTGCTGCATGTATCAATACTTTTTTTTGCCAAGTAGTATTCCATGGTATGCCATACCACAGTTTAACCATTCATCTTTTGAAGGACATCTGGGTTGTTCCCAGCTTGGGGCTATTAGAAATAAAATTTATTATGAATATTTTTTATAGGTTCCTGCATGAAAGTAGGTCTTCATTTCTCTGGGATAAATGCCCCAAAGTGTAAGTGCTGGGGTGCACGAGAAGTCTATTTTGACTTTTGAAAGGAAATGCCAAGTATTTTCTAGAGTGGTGGTACCATTTTACATTCCTACCAGCGATTTATGGGTGATCTAGTTCCTCCACATCCAATCCAGCATGTGGTATTGACACCATTATTCATTTTAGCCATTCTGATAGATATATAGTTATATCTCATTATGGTTTTAATTTGAAATTCTTTGTGCACCTGGGTGGCTCAGTCACTAGGTGTCTGCCTTTGGCTCAGGTTGTGATCCCAGGGTAATGGGATTGAACCCTGCATTGGGCTCCCTGCTTAGCGGGAAGCCTGCTTCACCCTCTCCCACTCTCCCTGCCTATGTTCCCTTTCTCACTGTCTGTTTCTCTGTCAAATAAATAAATAAAATCCTTCTTAAAAAATTGAAATTCTTGGGGCGCCTGGGTGGCTCAGTGGGTTAAGCCGCTGCCTTCGGCTCAGGTCATGATCTCAGGGTCCTGGGATCGAGTCCCGCATCGGGCTCTCTGCTCAGCAGGGAGCCTGCTTCCCCCTCTCTCTCTGCCTGCCTCTCCATCTACTTGTGATTTCTCTCTGTCAAATAAATAAAATCTTTAATAAAAAAAAATTGAAATTCTTTAATGGCTAATGATGTGAAACATCTTTTCATGTCTTTATTTGCCACACATATAACTTCTTCAGTGAAACTTTCGAATTCTTTTGCTGATCTTCTAATCAGACTGTTTCCATAATGCTTAGTTTTCAGAGTTCTTTATATATTTTATATTTGAAAAAATATTTTATTTTTTTTTTACCAGAGAGAGAGCAAGAGAGTGAGCACAAGCAGGGAGAGCAGCAGGCAAAGGGAGAAGCGGACTCCCCAGTGAGCAGGAAGCCCAATGTGGGAATCGATCCCAGGACCCTGGGATCATGACCTGAGCCAAAGGCAGATGCTTAATCGACTGAGCCCTCAAGAGTTCTTGATGTATTTTAGACAGTAATCTAGGTATGTGGTATCTGTTCACCTATGGATGTCCAATTCATCTAGTACCATTTTTTAAAAGGACTATCCTTCCTTTAATGAAGTACTTCTGCAGCTTTGTCAAAAATCAGTTGGTTGTACTTGCATGGGGCTATTTATGGATTCCCTATTCTGTTTCACTTCTCTGTCTGTCCATATTACTACCACCAATACCACACAGTCTTAATTACTGTAGCTACACAGAAAGTCTTGAAAATCAAGACAGAGTGATTGTTGCCAACTTACTCCTTTTCAAAATTGTTTTAGCTGTTCTAGTTCCTGTCTTTTCATATAAATATTAGAATAATCTTGTATATATCTACAAAGAACCCTGCTGGTATCTGGATAGGAATTGTGTGAAACCTGCATATCAATTTGAAGAGAAGTGACATTTTACTATGTTGAATCCTCCAATTCATGGAGATCTAGGTCTCTCCATTAATGTAGTTCTTCACTGATTTCTTTCATCAGCATTTTATAATTTTCAGCATACAGATCTTGAACATCTTTTGTTAAATTTATGCCTAAGTATTTCATTTTCTTTGGAGGAATTATAAATGGTATTTTAAAATTTTGGTTCCTCATATTCATTGTCAGTATACAGAAATATAATTAATTTATGTATCCTACAAACAAGATGAACTCACTTATTAGCTCTAGGAATTTTGTTGTAGATTGTGATTTTCTACATAGACTATGTCATCTACAACTAGGGACAGTTTTATTTCTTGCCTTCTGATCTGTACGTCTTCTGTATCATTTTCTTGCCTTTCTATGCTGGCTCGAAGTTCTGAGATTGTTTTTTTATCATGAACTGTTAAATTTTGTTAAATATTTTTCTGCATCCATTGAGATGACCAGATACTTTTCCTTTATCCTGTCTATATGGTAGCTTACATAGACTGATTTGTCAAATATTGAACCAATCTTACAAGATAGAATAAACCCTATTGGGCAGTGGTGTGTAATTCTTTCTATATATTGTTGAATTCTACAGATGAATATTTTGTTAAGAACTTTTATATCTATACTGATGAAGGATATTGGTCTGAAGTACTGTTTTTATATACTATCTTCATCAGGTTTTAGTATTGCGGTAGTAACTGGCTTCATAGAGTGATTTGGTAAGTGTTCTCTCCTATTTCCTGAAAAAGATTTGTGTAGAATTGATGGCAATACTTTTTTTTCAATTTAAAGATTTATTGTCCACAATAAGTGCCTGACTGTATAAAGCACTGTTGGAAATTAAAAGACTTACGAGACAGACTCTATGTACTCTTTTTAAAAAATAATTATTATTGAGGGGTGCTTGGCTGGCTCATTCAGTAGAGCATCCAACTCTTGCTCACAGAGTCATGAGTTCGAGCCCCATGTTGGCTGTAGAGATTACATTAAAATGTTTAAAAATTTTTATTACTGAAATATAATTGATATAAAATGTTATATTAGTTTCAGTTGTACAACATAGGGATTTGAAAATTATCCGTTAAAAATTCAGTAGAATTCTCCAGTGAAATCAATTCAGTCAGATTTCTTTTCTGGGAAAATTTAAATTTTATTAGTATTTACAGGGCTATTCAAATGATCTATTTCATATTAGGTGTGTTGTGGTAGTTTGCAATTTTCAGAGATTGATCCATTTTGTTTCAGTTGTCAAATTTATGTGTGGAGTTGTTTACAGTATCCCTATATAACCCTTTGGATATCTGTAGGTACTATGGTGTTATTCCCTGCCTCATTCTTGGTATTAGTAATTGTGTGTTCCCTATTTTCTTCTTTGCAGACTTTCTAGAAGTTTGTCGATTTTATTGTTCTTTTCAAAGAACCAGGTTTTTGTTTCAATAATTACTCTGTTATTTTTCTGTTTTCAATTTCATTGGTTTTTGCTCTTTATTATTAATTCCTCACTTTGGTTTGCTGCAGGCTTAGCTTTCTCCTCCTCTTGTTTCTTGAGGTGGAAATGCAGATGATGCTCTAATTTGAGCATTTAGTACCATAAATTTCCTTCTCAGCAATTTAGCTCCATACCACAGACTCTCATACTGTATTTTTATTTTCATTTCATTCCATGTATTTCTTTCTTCCTCTTGAGACTTCTTCTTTGACCCATGGATTGTATGTATTAAAGTGCTTTGTAATTTTCCAAGTATTTCCAGGTTTTCCTTTTACCTTTCTGTTTTTAATTTCTAGTTTGATTCCATAGTAGTCTAAGAATATACTCTGTATAATTTTAATGAGCTTAAGTTTACTGAGTTTGAGTATTTACCCTAAAGATACAGATGTAGTGATCTGAAGGGGCACGTGCACCCGAATGTTTATAGCAGCAATGTCCACAATAGCCAAAGTATGGAAAGGATCTAGATGTCCATCAACAGATGAATGGATAAAGAAGATGTGGTGTATATATATACAATGGAATACTATGCAGCCATCAAAAGAAATGAAATCTTGCCATTTGCGACGACATGGATGGAACTAGAGGGTATTATGCTTAGTGAAATAAGTCAATCGGAGAAGAAAGACAACTATCATATGATCTCCCTGATATGAGGAAGTTGAGAGGCAACATGGGGAGCTTGGGGGGTAGGAAAAGAATAAATAAAACAAGATGGGATCAGGAGGGAGACAAACCATGAGACTCTTACTGTCACAAAACAAACTGAGGGTTGCTGGGGGGAGGGGAGTTAGGAGAAGGGGCTAGGATTATGGACATTGGGGAGGGTATGTGCTATGGTGAGTGCTGTGAAGTGTGTAAACCTGGTGATTCACAGACCTATACCCCTGGGGCTAATAATACATTATATGCTAATAAAAAAAGTTTACTGAGTTTGTTTCATGGTCCAAGATATAATTTATCATGGTATATGTTAAGTGGGCATGTGAAAAGAACATATATTTTCCTCTTGTTGCATGTTTTATTAAGAGTCAATTAGATCCTATTCATTAATGGTACTGTTGAGTTCTATATTCCTGATGATCTCCTTTCTAGTTGTTTTACTAATTATTGAAAGCAGAGTAGAAGTCTCTGATTATAATTGTGGATTTGTCTCTTTCTAAGTTTTTTCAGTTGTGGCATCACATATTTTGTGGCTCTGTGGTTTGGTGATAGACATTTAGGATTGCTAGTCTTCTTGGTATACTGACTCTTACCAGTATATAATATCCCTCTCTTTTCCTGGCAATCTGCTTTGCTCCAAAGTCTACTTTATGGGGTATTAATATAGCCCTTCTTAATTTCTTTTGTTTAATGTTTTCATGGTAAATAATTTTCCATCATTCAACTTTCAACATGCATATCATTTATATTTGAAGTGAATTTTTGAAGACAATATATAATTGGGTTATGATTTTTATCCAGTCTGCGAATGACTGTATTTTAACTGGTGTAATTAGACTACTACATTTAATGTAATGTTAGGGCTTAAGTCTATCATTTTTTTGGTTTGTTTTCTGTTTTTCGTATCTCCGCTTTCTTCCTCTTCCCTTCCTATAGGTTACATGAACTTATTTTAGATTCCGTGTTGATTTATCTATAGTGTTCTTTAGTATTTCTGTGTATACCTTTTCTAACACATTTTCTAGGCATTGCATTATGTACACATAAGTTACTACAGTCCACTGGTATTGACATTTTACCCGTTCAAGTATAGAAACCTTACCGGTTACATCCCTTTAATCTTCCTGACTTAGAACTGTCTTACATATTTTCCCTACAGACACTAAGAACCAAATTAAGCAGTGACACTTTTGCTTCAACTGTGAATTTTAGAAAACTCAAGAAAAGCAAAGTCTATTGTTTTTACTTACATATTTGTTCTCTCCATTGTCTTTCCTTCCTTCCTGATGTTGCAAGATTCCTTCTATAAGTTTCTACTTTAACTCTAGTTAGTTAACATACAGTGTTACTAGTTTCAGGTGTATAATACAGTGATTCAGCACTTTCATACATTACCCTGTGCTCATCAGGACATGTACCCACCCTCCTACTCCCCCGCTCTGGTACCCATGAGTTTGTTCCCTATGATGGAAAATCTGTTTTATTTTTTTTTTAAGATTTTATTTTACTTTATTTATTTGACAGAGAGAGATCACAAGTAGGCAGAGAGGCAGGCAGAGAGAGAGAGAGGAGGAAGCAGGCTCCCCGCTGAGCAGAGAGCCTGATGCGGGACTCGATCCCAGGACCCTGAGATCATGACCCGAGCCGAAGGCAGCGGCTTAACCCACTGAGCCACCCAGGCACCCGGAAAGTCTGTTTTTTGCTTTGACTATCTCTCTCTCATTTTTTTCCTTTGCTTATATGTTTTGTTTCTTAAATTCCACCATATGATTCCACAAATCATATGGTATTTGTCTTTCTCTTATTTTTGCTTAGCATTGTATTCTCTAGCTCCACCAATACTGTTGCAAATGGCAAGATTTAGTTATTATTAGGACTTAATAATGTTCCATTATGTATTACTATACAATATTCCATTATATTCCATACATACACATCTTTATCCATCCACCAACTGATGGATACTTGGGCTATTTCCATATTGTGGCTATTATAAATAATACTGCTATAAACATAAGGGTGCATGTATCCCTTTGAGTTAGTGTCTCTGTATTTGGGTAAATATCCAGTAGTACAAATACTGGTTCATAAAGTAGTTCCAGTTTTAAATTTTTGAGGAACTTCCATACTATTTAGCACAGTGGCTGTACAACTTTGCATTCTCACCAACACTGCAAGAGGGTTCCCAGTTCTCTACACCCTTGCCAATACCTGGTGTTCCTTGTGCCTTTGATTTTAGCCTTTCTGACAGATGTGAGGTGTTACCTCATTGTAGTTTTGATATGCACTTCCTTGATGATGAGTGATGTTGAGCATCTTTTCATGTACCTGTTGGCTACCTAGATGTCTTCTTTGGAGAAATGTCTGTTCATGTCTTCTGCCCAATTTTTAATTGGGTTATTTGTTTTTTGGGTTTGAGTTTTGTAAGTCCTTTATATATTTTGGATACTAGCCTTTTAGTGGATATGTCATTTGCAAATATCTTCTCCCATTCTGCCTTTTAGTTTTGATTGTTTCCTTTGCAGTGCATAAGCTTTTTATTTGATATAGTCCCAAGAGTTTATTTTTTGCTTTTGTTTCCCTTGCCTCGGGAGGCCTATCTAGAAAGAAGCTACCACAGCTAATGACAAAGACGTTACTGCCTGTGTTCTCTTCTAGGATTTTTATAACATCAGGTCTCACATTTTAATATTTCTTGTAGGGCTGGTTTAGTGGTCATGAACTGCTTTAGGTTTGTCTGGGAAACTAAGTCTCCTTCTATTCTGAATGACAGCCTTGCTGGATAGAGTATTCTTGACTCTTGATTTCTCCCATTCAGCTCTTCAAATATAACATGCCACTCCTTTCTGGCTTGCAAAGCTTCTGTTGCAAAATCTCCTGCTAGCCTTATGATTTTTCCCTTGTAAGCTAATGACTTGTTTTACCTGCTATCTTTAGAATTTTTTCTTTATCACTATACTTTGTAAATTTAATTACAATATGTCTTGCTGTTGGTCAGCTTTTGTTGATTCTGTTGGGGTTCCTCTGTGAGTCCTGCACCCAGGTATCTGCTCCCTTCTCCAGCTTAGGGAACTTTTCAGCTGTTATTTCCTCAAATACATTTTCTGACCACCTTTCTCTCTCTTCTGAGACTCCTGTAATATAAATGTTATTACATTTAACGGAATCAGTGAGTTCCCTAAGTCTATTCTTGTTTTGCATAATTCTTTTCTCTCTCCTTTATTCAGCTTGCTTACTTTCCATTACTCTCTCTCCTAGGTCACTAATTCATTTTCATTTGTTTCCATGTACATGTTCCTCTGCTTCTTCTATCTTGCTGTTCATTCCATCAAATGTGTTTCTAAATGTCATTTATTGTGCCCCTTATCTTTGCTATGTCATCCCTATCTCTGTGCTAAGTGTCTCATACATGTACTCTACTCTTTTCTCAAGTCCAGTGAGTATCCTTAGAATCATTGCTTTAATGTCTTTATCCAGCATGTTACTTATATCTGTTTTGCTTAGATCTCTGGCTTTGGCCTTATCCTTTCTTTCAGCTGGGATAAATTTGTTTTCTCATTTTTGTCTGCCTCTCTGTGTCAATTTCTCTGTGTTAACAAAGTCAGTTCCATCTTCTCCTCTTGAAAGTAGTGACTTCATAAAGAAGAGGTCCTGGAGTGTTAATCCCCCATTCACCAGAACCTGGCACTTCAGGAGAATAGCCTATGTATATTGCTTATGGCCTTCTTTTGTTTATGGGTCCCTTTTCCTTTCCATGTAGTCATCAGCACTGACTCTCTGCCTGCTGTGGGTTGTGCTTGCTCTCTATGGTGGTAGTGGGACCCAGGCAGGCTAGCTCTGGGGGAGTGGGGCATGCCCACCAAGGAAAGGGAACAGGACAGTTGTATTAGCAAAATGTACACTGGGCAACTAGACCTATGCCAGATCTCCTTCAGTGTTGTAGTCGTTGGAGGCTGCACACTGGGCAGCCAGAAAAACAAGACCAGCTAGGGGTACACAGCTGGGCATGGTAGGAGATGATGCCTGTGGGTGCACAAAGGTGCCTGGAGGATTGCTGCTCAGTGTGGTACATGCTCGTGGCTGGGGGCACATGTCCTGGAGATCACACAAGGGTGGCTAGGGGTATACAGCTAAGCACAGTGTGACAGACATGCATGGTGCTCAGTGGCAGCTGTGCACCTTGGTGGCTGGGTAGGGAACCTGTTTAGCTTTAACAAAATTTGCCCTGGGGTGCTTGGGTGGTGTAGTCAGATAAGCATCTAACTCTTTTTTTTTTTAAGATTGTATTTATTCATTTGACAGAGAGAAAGCACAGCAAGGGGCATGGCAGGCAGAGAAGAAGGAGAAGCAAGCTCCCCACTGAGCAGAGAGCCCAAAGTGGGGCTCAATTCCAGGACCCTGGGATCACAACCAGAGCCAATGGCAGATACTTAACCGACTGAGCCATCCAGGTGCCCCATAACTGCCCAGCTCTTGGCTTCAGCTCAGGTGGTGGGGTCAAATCCCGTGTCAGGCTCCATGCTCAGCATGTAGTCTGCTTGGGATTCTCTTTCCTTCTCCCTCTGCCCCTCTTACTTGTGCTGTCTCTCTAAAATAAATAAATCTGAAAAACAATCTGAAGGGTTTGAAGTGGCGGGGGCATGGGAGGTTGGGGTACCAGGTGGTGGGTATTATAGAGGGCACGGATTGCATGGAGCACTGGGTGTGGTGAAAAAATAATGAATACTGTTTTTCTGAAAATAAATAAATTTTTTTAAAAATTGCCCTGAGCCCAGGGTCAACAACAGCGGCTTGGAGTTGATAAGTCCTCAGGAGAACTCAGGGGCATGGAGCACTGCTAGCAAGTTAGTTGCCAAGTGTCTGTGCAGCCACACCTCCAGCAGGTGTCTCTGTGCTTACGCTGACAGTTGGGGATGGAAAATGGTACCTGCCAGCTCCCTTGTTTCAGAAGTATGAACAGATCTGTCTACTGTTTGTGCAGTTTGTTCTATCAGTCTTCAGATTGCTCTCCAGTTTATTGACTTGGATGTGGATGATATCTAACTGGAAACATGGGATGGGGTGAACTCAGGGTCCTCCTATTCTGCCATCTTCCCAAGCTCCTCCCAAGATTCCTCCTTTTATCTTCTTTTTTGTGTAGAGGAATACCTTTAGCCCTTCTTTTACTGCAGTTCTGCTTGTGAAAAATTATCCTAGTTTTCTTTCACTTGAGAATATGTTGATTTCCCCTTCATTCCTGGAGGATGCTTTTGTTTGATATAGAATTCCAACATGACATTTCTTTCCTTTCAGCCCTTGAAAATGTTGTGCAACTTCCTTCTGGACTCTGGCTTCTGAAGAGAGATCAGCTGTTATTCATACTGTTTGCCACAATAGGTAAAGCATTGCTTTTCTCTGGAGGCTCTCAAGAATTTTTCTGCCTTTAGCTTTCACAGGTTTAATCAAGATAAATCTTCACAAGATTTCTTTGGGTTTATATTATTTATAATTCACTTAGTTTCCTGAATCTGTGGGCTTGCTTTTCCCAAATTTTAAAATATTCCAGCCATTATTTATTTGAATACATCTGCTGCAGTCCACCCTCTTCCACCTCTCCTTCTGGAACTGTGATGACACAAATATTAGACCTTTTGTTTTAGTTTCACTGATCCCTGTCCATTATTTCAGCCTATTTTCTATTATTCAGACTGAGTAATTTCTATTGTTATGTCTCCACATTCACTGATTGTTTCTTTTGTTGTCTCCAATTTGTTATTTAACCCATCTATTGAGTATTTTGTTATTGTATTTTTTAGTTCTTAATTTCCCCTTCTTCTATCTTCTGTTTTGTTGCTAAGACTTTCTATTTTTAAGTCATATCATGCATGTTCAGAACTCTTCATCAAAGCATTTTTAAGATGGCTGCTTTGAAATCCCTATCAGGTAATTCAAACATCTACATCATCTCAATGATGGCACCCACTGACTTTCTTTTCTTGGTGTGACATCTAAGTTTGAAATCTTTCTGGTTCTTAGTATGATGAAGGATTTTCAACTGAAACCTGGACATTTGGGATATTATTTTTAAAAATTCTTAATTCAGTCTTTTAAAAGGACCTTTAATTTTTAAAAGGATCTTATTTTAATTTTGTTGTTTTAGCAGGTATTTTCTGCTATTACTACCGTGAATAAAGGGGGATGCTATATCATTCCTGCCAAGCAGGAGTGAATGGAAGTCCTGGCTCCCCACTCAGTTCCCCTCTCTCTTTTGATATACATGCTGGCAAGGATAGAAATCTAGGTTATTTATCTGGCCTTTGCTAGTAGGGGTGAGGGTGGGCTGCAGTTTTTCTGTGGTATTTGACTAGTGTAGAATGGTTATTATCTAAATATATTGTGTTGCTAGGTTCTTTCGTTTGGGTCCTTCGACTAGAGTGAGAAGGCATTTCTTGGGGCTTTTACTGGTCTGTACATGCTGGGTGTTTCTGGGATGCCAGCTTGTCCCACACCTAGTCTAGGATATATGTAGCAATAAGAAAACCCAGGGAACTCAGCACTGCATTACTCCTTGGATCCCAAAGTCCTTAGCCAGTCTGCTGCCTTTTTGTCACCTTTGGGAATGTCTTGTGCTTGTTATATATATAATGTCCTGGGCTTTCAGTTGTATTTAGCAGGAGAAATAAGGAAAAGTATATGTACTCCATCTTCCCAGAAGCAGAAATCTAGAGGGTTCTACTGAACACACTAATCTGACCATGTCCTTCTGCAGCTTAAAACATCTCAATGGCTCCAACTCTCTACGGGATCAAATCCACAACAAAACCTTACTGAGGAGGAAAATCTATGTCAGATATACCTCTACATTCCCAAAGTCCAGCATGCTTCTTTTAAGTAGTAGTGACTCTGAATGCTTAATGATTAAAGAATTGAGGCTTAAGTTAATGCAGTTCCCATACTAATGTGTATTCTGGTGAATTATGTATTTTCTCAAAGACTGCTCCATAGCCAAAAGTATTATGATGTGCTTGCACAGACATTTTTGTTCCACACCAAGCTCTGAGAGAGCTATTGAAGCTAGAACTAAACCTACCTTCTACAGGTAGCCGACGCCGGATGGCTAGGCGTTCCATTTTCCGCTGTGTTTCTGCCAGACTGAAAAGGACTCCATAAACATATTGACGTGCAGACCGGAACAGGAGAGTGGCTGGAGGCAGCTCCATGTTACACTCATCCTCAATACATACGGGGATCTTAATCTCACCCTAACAACAACAAAAACAAACAAACAAACAAACAAACAAACAAAAAAACATCCAGGAAAAAGAACAAAATGAGTTACCTCAAGATTTGGAATTGAGCTGAGAAGAATCAGTAATGAACTATAGCCTCTGTAGCCAAGCTACCAAATTTTCTACTTGTATTTAACAGTTTCAGAATAAAAAGAAGGTGTAATAAGCCCCCTGATCATAGCCAGCTTAAAAGCTATGCTCCATTTTTAGAGTCTCTGCTATGACTGACTATAGCTGACTAAATGGAGAAAGTCACATCTTAGACATTCTGCTGGGGGACAGATTTGTCTAGTAAGACTGGGGGAAGGGAACAACTCTGGAAAAGTAGAAGTAAAGAACAAAGGTGTAAAGAACAAGGGCATAAAACCTTTTCTTAGATTGTGTCCAGCCCTAAGTCCACAGTCTATCAATATGGTGCATGATCTTCTTTGACATCTCACAATTACAGTTCTCTTCTTGGGGCCTCATTTATTATAAATTTCTGTCTCCTGCTGATGTCAATTTACCTGAGGCCCTTAATACAATGAGGGGCCCCAGGATACTTGTATTTTATCTCCCTTCAGAACCAATTAGAATTTTCTCTGGTAACTTATGGTTCTAGAAGTGTGTAGTACAATGTTGAAAGCAGGGAGGTAGGTGCCGATGTGCTCTCTTACCTTAGTGAGGACATGATAGATATATGGGTACATAAGACCCCTTCGGTGTCTGTGTTCAGCAACCCGTAAGACTTCAGGAGCTACTGGAGGTAAGGGGGGAATGGTGATGTCAATGTGGTTCCTTGTAGACATAGACAGCAGGGATGGGATGTGGGGCTCTCCATCACCCAGGTTGGTATCTGCAACTCCAGCATCGATGGGCTGTACCCAGGACCCTCTGTCACCATTTGGATCCTCCCATCCAGGGTGCTGCTGAAGTGTTTCTGTGATGTGACTAAAAATTTCAAAAGATCATGTAGAAGAGATAAAGGAGTAACAAGCACTGGGTGTTATATGCAAATAATGAATCACTGAATACTACATCAAAAACTAATGATGTATGGTAACTAACATAAGATAATTCAGCTGGAAAAAAAACAAAGATATAAACATATGAGTATATTTAAAAAAAAAAAAAGACATTCCAACTGAAGATGTCTGTTCTGAGGCTAAGGATTCTTCCAGACCCTCTGGAAATCAAGACACTAAATTAGTATTGGACCTGATTCATTTCCTCTACACCTTATAAAAGGCCATGTCTAGAGTCAGCTTACATTCTAAGAAACTAATTACAATTGAAACCTCAGTGTTTCCCAGGAAAAATCTGCTTGGAGAAATAATCTAAGAACAAATAAGCTAGTATAAAATACCACTCTTTTCAACCTCAGAACCCTATCTTCAGCAATGTAACTGCATACTCAACTGTTTTAATACTTCAATTCTTTTTTTAAGATTATTTTTATTAATATATAATGTATTATTAGCCCCAGGGGTACAGGTCTGTGAATCATCAGGCTTACACATTTCACAACACTCATCATAGCACATGTCCTCCCCAATGTCCATAATCCAACCACCCTCTCCCTACCCCCTCCATCAACCCTCAGTTTGTTTTGTGAGATTAAGAGTCTCTTATGGTTTATCTCCCTCCTGATCCCATCTTGTTTCATTTTTTCCTTCCATACCCCCCAAATCCCCCACCCTGCATCTCAAATTCCTCATATCAGGGAGGAATTTGACATGTGACAACTATCTTTCTCTGATTGACTTATTTCACTCAACCCTCTAGTTCCATCCACGTCATTGCAAATGGCCAGATTTCATTTCTTTTGATGGCTGCATATAATACTTCAATTCTATAAATCTTATCATATTTTCTCTACATCCAATCCATCCTTCTCAAAATTAAAAAAAATGGCAGCCATGACATGTAGCACACCCATACCTACAGCTTCCCTAACCAGCTGCAATGCTTCCTTTTATTGCAGGGGCATGGGTAGCTGAAAATTACCACTGGTGCAGAGTCAATATGAGTATGAAGTAGTCAAGCATAGAGTCTTCCTACTTCATTTAAGAGTAAAGAGCCACAGAGAAAAGCCAGAAACATATACTTCCCCACGCCCCACCCAGGTTACAAGCAAAATAAATAAATAAATAAATATATATATATATATATATTTTTTTTTTTCCTTCTCCAAAAGTCTGTTCTCTTGAGTGCCTACTGAGATACTTACTCAGAGCTGGTTCCATTTGGTTCATCACCATCAGAGGAAGAGGAGTGAGAAGAGTCTGGTCCCAAAGGAGGTGAGGTTTTGGAAGTCAAGTAATTGGGAAAATGGGATGCAGAGGAATCATAAGAGACAGCCCAACTGGCAAAGGGGCTGTCCTGCAGCATGGGATCCTCAGAAAAAGCATGGGATTCCCCCAAAGCATGGGGAGAGAAGAGAAGAGAGGAGTTGGGTCCAATTGGGAATGGTGGTGGATATTTCATTTTCTGGGGCACATGGTGAGAAAACTAAAGGATAAAACAGACAGAAAAGCTATTTAACATTTGAACAGGCTCCAGAATGGTTCCCTCAGAAGTTGTGATACAGTGGATAATGCCAGTAGCAGGGATTGTTTGGATACAAAGAACCTACTGAGAATAATAAGAAATTATTCTAATAGTGAAATATGGACAGAACCCTCCAGGGGCAGGGCAATGGACCAATACATGACTCTTAGAACCACTCTCCAACATTAGCTAATCTACCTTCACAGTGCCCTAGTGATTACTAATCTGGATGTTTTCTTTATATAATCTGCCAGCCTCAAGTTGAGAATGCAACATAGGTATATAGAGCCTTGATATTCTGATAACATTGAATTATCTTAACTCCTTAACTCAGAGTATAAAAATCAAGAAGCAACCTGAGTCTAATGCTAACACATGGTCTTAGGACTCTTGAAAGATATTACCATTGGCTTTCCAGCAGAGATAGTGCTCATCTGATTTCGTGGAAGGGGAGGATTTCCAAGCCGATTATTTCGAAAACCTGAAGCCAAGAGAAAGTGTTATACTTCAGTCAATCCTAGTAATTCTACCATATACATTCTGCTAACCCCACATTGCTTGAAAAATTATTAACAGATAAGTTATAATTTATTGAACACCAGCTATGTGCCATGACAAGAAACTTAGAGAAATTATTTTATTTTTTAAAAAATCCTATAAAATAGGTATCATGAGCCACATAACATACATGTAAATGTGACTAGTTAAGATCACACAGGTATTAAGCAGCAGAGGTGGAATTCAAACTCAGGCCTGAACTGAAAGACAGGGCTATTTTTCTTACACCAGGCCATAATGGAGATTAGTACCAGAAGAAGCCCAAGCAAAGGAAATGGCATTGGACACCATCCACAAACTTGAGAAACCAGTGCCCTGTGTCTCAGGTCACCACTCTTATTACATGAAAATCGAAAGGAAAATATCCACCAAATAGGAACGATTTCTCTAAGAGTGCAATACAAGTTGTCATTTCACTCTGGCCCAGGAGTTCCCATGAGGGACTCGGTTTCCCCTTTGGATACAGAAGCTCTGTATCAGATGGAAGCCTTACCTAGAAAGGACGAGGGACCCACTGGCAGTGAAGAGAGTTTGGTTGTGACAGAATAATATTCAACTGCTTTCTTGAATCGCTCTATTTTATCTTCTGTCCTGGACTGGACATTGGAACATCAGATGTTCAGAAGAAGAAACAACATGAGAGTATGTTTTTCATGCAATGTATAATTGAAGAGTCAAAACAGTAGCAGAAATGAAATATATTAAGAAACCCAAAGTGCGCCTGGGTGGCTCAGTCGTTAAGCGTCTGCCTTAGACTCAGGTCATGATCCCAGGGTCCTGGGATTGTGCCCCACATCAGGCACCCTGCTCAGCGGGAAGCCTACTTCTCCCTCTCCCACTGCCTCTGCTTGTGTTCCCTCTCCTGCTGTGTCTTTCTCTCTGTCAAATACATAAATAAAATCTTTAAAAAAGAAAGAAAGAAAGTAAAAGAGGATGCCTGGGTGGCTCAGTGGGTTAAACCTCTGCCTTAGGCTCAGGTCATGATCTCAGGGTCCTGGGATCGAGTCCCACGTCGGGCTCTCTGCTCAGCGGGGAGTCTGCTCCCCCACTCCCCTACTCTTCTTGCCCCTCTGCCTACTTGTGGTCTCTCTCTCTCTGTGTGAAATAAAGAAAGAAAATCTTTTGAAAAAAAAGAAACAGAGCAATTTTTCATGGTGCAGAAAAAATTAAGTAGTGATAAAGCATTATAAAATGTAAAATTAAAAAATTAAGCTTAAAAATAATAAGAAACTGAAGTTTACTTATATTTTGTGCTATTCTAAAATGTTCATATGATCATTAGGAAAAATAGATAAGAGTGGGGAAAAATTACACAGTACCACCACCCAAAGATATTTTTGTCATTTTCTTCCAGTATTTTATCTTATATATTTTATTTTTTAAATCTTAAAAAAAGATTTAGTTATTTGAGGGGTGGGGGAAGAGAGAGAGAGAGAATTCTCAAGCATGTGAGTGGGGTGAGGGGCAGAAGGAGAAACAGAATCCTCAAGCAGACTCCATACTGATCACAGAGCCTGACACGGAACTCAATCCCAGGACCCTGAGATCATGACCTGAGCTAAAATCAAGAGTTAGACACTTAATCGACTAAGCCACTCAGGTGTCCCTTCTTCCAGTATTTTAAAATAAACTTTTTTGTTGACATATTGCTGGGCTATTTTAATGTACACATTTTTCTATAGTTGATACTATATAATTTCATATTCTCCTTCTATTATAATTTTGAATGACCATATTTTTAAGCATAAATGTTATCATAAATTACGTAACTACTACCCTAATACCTGACATTTAGGTTATTTCTCACATTTGGCTATTGTAAGTTATGCAACAAAGAGCATATATGTACATATAAATTTTTTCTGGATTTCAGATTACGTTCCTAGGAAAATGTCCCCAAAGTGGAATCATTGGTTCAAAAGGTCTGAACACTAAAATAAAAAGCACTAAAACATATATAAAAACCACAATGTTTCATCACTATATATCTTAAAATTAAAGGTTATAAGCATCAGGCACTGGTACGGATATGGAATAACTGGAACTGCAGTGCATCGCTGGTAGGAGCATATACTGGTATAATTTGGACAACCGAATGGCAGTTTCTTAAAAAGTTAAACATATATTTACCATATGGTGCAGCAATCCTACTTCCAAGTATTTACCTAGGAAAAATGACTACATGTGCCCACCAAAAGATAGGAATGAAAATGCTAACAAGAACTTTATTCATAATAGCCCAAACTCAAATAACTCAAATGTATACCAAGAGAAGAATGGATAAATTGTGGTAGATTCCTACAATGGAATACTACACAGTTCTAAAAAGAACAAAGTACAACACAGATAAATCTCAAACACCTTATACTACGTGAAAGAAGAGAGACAGACACAAAAGAGTACATATGAAGTTCAAGTAGAAGTAAAACCGATCTATGGCAAAAGAAGTACAAATACTGTTCATCTCTGAGGGATTAGGGCTGACTGAGGAGTTTTTCCTTATCAAACCTTTTCCAACGTAATTTTAAAGTCCTCTTGGATATAATTTTATGAACTTCCTAACATTTCATCAAATGAAATATAAACTATTAAAGTCATTTCTACTTTATCATTATATAAAATGCTTTAATAAGCATAATTTTACATAAATTTCTTGGATTATTTCATAGGGACTTCTCTGGTCCACTTCTTAGAAGTGGAAAATATTAGGTCAAAGGATATGGTAATTTTCATAGACACATTTTTTAAATTTAAATTTTAGTTTGTTAATGTACCATGTAATATTGGTTTCTACAGTAGAATTCAGTGAGTCATCACTACATACAACACCCAGTGTTCATCAAAAGTGCCCTTTTTAGTAACCATTACTCATCTATCCCATCCCCCACACACCTCCCTCCAAAAACCCTCACTTTGTTCTCTATAGTTAAGAATCTCTTATGGTTTAGGGGCACCTGAGTGGCTCACTCAGTTGAGCATCTGACTCTTGGCTTTGGCTAAGGTTGTAATATCGGGGTCATGAGATCAAACCCACACTGGGCTCCACACTCAATGAGGAGTCTGCTTGTCCCTTCTCTCCCCATCTGCCCTCCACCCCACTCTCTCTAAAATAAATTAATTAATTAAATCTTTTTTAAAAAAGTCTCTTATGGCTTGTTTCCCTCTCTCCATTTGTTCTTTTCCCCCTTCCTTAATGATCCTGTTTTGTTTCTTAAATTCCACACGTGAATGAGATCATATGGCATTAGCCTTTCTCTGACTGACATGTATTTCACTTAGCGTCATACACTCTAGTTCCATACACATTATCGCAAATGGGAAGATTTCACTCTTTTGATGGCTGAGTAATATTCCAGTGTATGTATGTGTGTGTGTGTGTGTGTTATATATACACATCACATCTTCATTCATTCATCAGCCTAAAGACATTTGGGCTCTTTCTATAGTTTGGCTACTGTTGATAATGCTCCTATAAACATCAGAGTGCATGTACCACTTTGAATCTGTATTTTTGTATTCTTTGGATAAATGCCTAGTAGCACAATTGCTGGATGGTAGGACAGTTCTATTTTTAACTTTTTGAGGAAACTCCAAGTTCTCTAGAGTAGTAGCTGTATCAGTTTGCATCCCCACCAATAGTGCAAGAAGGGGCCCCTTTCTCTGCATCCTCACCAACACCTGTTGTTTCTGGTGTTGTTAATTTTAGCCATTCTGACAGGTGTGAGGTAGTAACTCATTGTTATTTTTTGTTTGTATTTCCCTAATGATGAGTGATGTTGAGCATCTTTTCATATGTTTGTTAGCCATCTGAATGTCATTTTTTGGAAAAGTGTCTATACATGTCTACTGCCCAGTTCTTAATTGGATTATTTGTTTTCTGGGGTGTTGAGTTTAGTAAGTTCTTTATTGATTTTGGATACTAGCCCTTTATCAGATATGTTGTTTGTAAATATCTTCTCCCATTCCATATGCTGCCTTTTAGTTCTGTTTTTATCTTGAATAAGTCTGAACAGTTCATTTTTGGTTTTGTTTTCCTTGCATTTGGAGATGTGTCTATGAAGAAGTTGCTGCTGCCAAGGTGAAAGAGGTTTATACCTGTGTTCTCTAGGATTTTGATGGATTCCTGTCTCATGTTGAGGTCTTTCAACCATTTTGAATTTATTTTTGTGTATGGTATAAGAAAGTAATCCAGTTTCATACTTGTGCGTGCTGCTGTCCAGTTTTTTCAACACCATTTGTTAAAGGGACTGTTTTCTTTTTCCATTGGATATTCCTTTCTGCCTTATCAAAGATTAGTTGACCAAAGAGTTGAGAGTCCATTTCTGGGTTTTCTATTCTGTTCCACTGATATATACGTCTGTTTTGTGTCAGTAGCATACAGTTTTAATGACTATAGCTTTGTACTATAACTTGAAATCTGGAGCTGTGATGCTTCCAGTTTTAGTCTTCTTTTTCAGGCCTGCTTTGGCTATTTGGGATCTTTTGTGGTTCCAAACGAACTGTAGGATGTTTTGTTCCAGCTCTATGAAAAATGCTGGTGGCATTTTAATAGGGATTTCATTAAATGTGTAAACTGCTTTGGGTAGTATAAACATCTTAATAATGTTTGTTCTTCTAATGCACATGGAATGCTTTTCCATTTCTTTGTGTCCTCCTCAATTTCTTTCATAAATGTTCTCTAGTTTTGAGAGTACAGATTTTTTTAACCTCCTTATAGTAAGGTTTATTCCTAGGTTATCTTCTTGTTTTGGGTGCAATTGCAAAGGGGATCGATTCCTTGATTTCTCTTTTTGCTGCTTCATTATTGGTGTATAGAAATGCAGATTTCTGCACATTAATTTTATATTCTGCAACTCTGCTGAATTCATGTATGAGTTCTAGCAATTTTTTGGTGGAGTCTTTTGGGTTTTCTACATAGAGTATCATGTTATCTGCCAATAGTGAAAGTTTGACTTCTTCCTTGCCAATTTGGATGCCTATGTTAAATAATGGTGACAGCAGACATCCTTGTCTGGTTCCTGACCATAGGGGAAGGGCTCTGTTTTTCCCCATTGAGGATGATATTAGTTGTGGGTCATTTGTTTATGGCCTATATGAGGTTGAAGCAAGTTCCTTCTATCCCTACATTGTTGAGGGTTTTTTTTTATCAAGAAAGGATGCTTTATTTTGTCAAATGCTTTTTTTGCATCTATTGATAGGATCATATGTTTCTTATCCTTTCTTTTATTAATATGATGTGATTGATTTGTGAATATGGAATCACTTCTGCGGCCCAGGATTAAATCCTACTTGAACATGATAAATAATTATTTTAATGTATTGTTGAATTTGATTTGCTAGTAGTTTACTGAGAATTTTTACATCCATGTTTATCAGGAATATTTGCCTTTAATTCTCCTTTTTAGTGGGGTCTTTTTTTGTTTTGTAATCAAGGTAATACTGGCTTCATACAATGAGTTTGGAACTTTTCCTTCCATTTCTATTTTCTGAAACAGTTTGGGGAGAATAGGTATTAACTCTTATTTAAATGTCTTGTAGAATTCTCCTAGGAAACCATCTGGCCCTAGGCTCTTGTTTGTTGGGAGATTTTTGATTACTGATTTAATTTCTTTTCTGTTATGGATCTGTTCAAATTTGCTATTTGTTTCTGTTTCAGTTTTGGCAGTTTGTAGGTTTTTAGGAATTTGTCCATTTCTTTCAAGTTGCGTGGTGTTTTGGCATATAATTTTTCATAGTACTGTTTTATAACTGTGTTTCTGTGGTGTTGGTTGTGATCACTACTCTTTCACTCATGTTTTTTACCTATTTGTGTCCTTTCTCCTTTCTTTTTGATAGGGGTTTATCAATTTTCCCAATTATTTCAAATAACTAGCTCTTAGTTTTTTTAACTTGTTCTATGGGGTTTTTGTTTTCTTTTGGTTTGGTTTTTATATAGTTTATTTATACTCTAATGTTTATTATTTCCCTTTTTCTCAAGGACTTAGACTTTATTTGCTATTCATTTTCCGACTCCTTTAGGTGGTTATTTGCTGTTCTTTTTCCAGCTCCTTTAGGTGTAAGGTTAGATTATGTATTTGAGACTTTTCTTCTTTCGTGAGGTAGGACTGCGTAACAATGTAATTCCCTCTTAATACTGCCACTGCTGCATCCCAAAGGTTTTGGACAGACATGTTTCTATTTTCATTTGCTTCCATGTATTTTTAAATTTCTTCTTTAATTCTTGGTTAACCCATTCACTCTTCAGTAGAATGTTCCTTAATCTCCATGTATCTGCAGTCTTTCCTTTTTTTTTTTTCTTATGGTTGACTTCAAGTTTTGTAATGTTGTGGTCTAAAACTATGCATGTTATGATCTCAGTCTCTTTGTATTTGTTGAGGGCTGATTTTTGACCCCGTATGTGAATCATTCTGGAGAATGTTCCACATGCACTCGAAAAGAATGTGTATTCTGCTGCTTTAGGATGAAATGTTCTGAATATTATCTTTTAAGTCCACCTGGCCCAGTGTGTCATTCAAAGCCAAGTTTCCCTGCTGCTTTTCTTAGATGATCTGTCCATTGCTCTAAGTGGGGTATTAAAGTCTACTGTTATTATTGTATTATTATCAATGGATTTATGTTTATTATAAATTGATTTATATATTTGGGTGCTCCCGAGTTAGGGGTATACATATTTATAACTGTTAGATCTTCTTGATGAACAGATCCCTTAATTATGATAATGCCCTTCTTCATCTCGTTAGTCTTTGTTTTAGAATCTCATTTGTCTGAGAGAAGCATGGCTACTCCAGCTTTCTTTTGATGTTCACTACATGACAGATGGTTCTCCATCTCCTCACTTTCAATCCGCAGGAGTCTTTAAGTCTAAAATGCATAGACTTTTGACATGATAGTAAATCTCTTTCCAAAACCGATGTCTTAAATTATACTCTCATTATCAATGCATGAGAGTGCCCAATTCACCATATAGCCCCAATGTTGAGTACCTTCTACAAAATAACCATCTAGCTACAAAAAACATTTCTTATAGAAATATATAAAAATTATTAAAATATGTAATCCAAAAAGGTATAATTTTAAACATTTATAATCTTCTCTCTCAGAATCTATAATTGTTAACATTCTAGGATCTATATAGCATTCCAGATGTCTTTATTTATAAACATTCAGGCACACAAACACAGAAATCAAGATCACCAGGTCCTCTAGCCTCACTTAGAAATAAAATCACTCTGCTTTCTCAATAATCTTTTGAGTATGTAATTGTCTGAAAAAGTATCCCAACTCTCAAGATTACATGCAAATTACTGACTTATAGAATGATATTTGGCTGAATAATATTCCACTGTATCAAGGTTCCATTAGTTACATATTCACTATTATTTCCAGATTGTATTTAATTACACACCTAACAATCTCCTAAAAGATAAAAGACATACAGTCTTCCTTAATATCTATAGCTCTGTACTTACTCCCCTCCCCAGAAGTGACCAGTGTTATCAGTTTGATCTGTGTCCTGTCATATACATATTATGTATATATACCAATATAGTTTTGCTTTTTTCATATATGTGGAATCATATTATTATACTGTTTTTTCAACTTGATTTCTGCACTTAACTTGTAAACTATTCAACATCAGTGAATAAAGATCTATGACCTCATTCCCTGAAATACTGAATTATGAGTATGTCTCTCAATGTATCACTCTTCTGTGCTCTGACATAACATTTACTCTTCCTTCAAGGGTACAACTTCTATGAAACCTTTCCTCTTGTGACATATTTATTGTGGTTTTTCTTCATTTTACTTATTTATGTGCCTCTGCCTCACATTTGACCAAAAGTTCTGCAAGAACAGAGAAGAGTTTATTCACACTTATATTTTAGTGTCTAGCATGAGACCTTGTCTGTGGAAGTATATTCAGTATTTCATATATGATCATGTTTAATAATATCCTCCCCTTTTCTTCTATAGATCGCCAGAGAACATGGGAAGCAGAGAAGAACATTGTCCTTTAATGCTATTACCTAGCAGTTTTTTTTATGTTTGTTTAGGAGAGCTCTCATAATTCTACAACTGCTAAAAATGATATGTATGAAAATTATACAACAACGATGAAAACTGTTTTAAGACATAATGTTAAGTGAAAAAAGCAGGTTAAAAATTTTAACACATCAAAACATACATACATACATACAAAGGAGATTAGGAAACACTGTAAAACATTTAGGGTGGAATTCACAGCAAAGTCCCTATTTTTTAAATTTTTTGTTCTTATTGTTTAGTGAAAAGGGGGATCCTTGTTTTTAATGAATAGTCATTATCCAGATTCCAAAGATCATAAAGTTCTAAAGGGAACCAAAAGCTGTAACATCAAAAATATTCACCACTCAGATGAACACTTAGAAACATTTTCCCATCAACATATGATGGAATATTATTTGGTTTAAAAGGAAAGAAATTCTGTCACATGTTACAACATGGATAAATCTTGAGGAAACTGTGCTAAGTGCAATAAGTCAGTCACAAAAAGACAAATAATGTTTAATTCCATTTAGATGAGGCACCTAAAGTGGTTAAAATCATAGGGAAAGAAGGGTGCCTAGGTGGCTCAGTAAGTTAAGTGTCTGCCTTTAGCTCAGGTCATTATCTCAGGGTCCTTGGATGGAGTCTCACATCAGGCTCCCTGCTCGGTGGGAAGCCTGCTTCTCCTTATCCCTCTGCTGTTCCCCCTGCTTGTGCTCTCTCTCTCCCTTGCTCTCTGTCAAATAAATAGATAAATAAATAAAAATCTTCTAAAAAAATCATAGGGAAAGAAAGTAGAACTGGGGTTGCCAAGGGCTAGAGGGGAGGGGAAAATGGAAAGATATCATTTAATGGGTACAGAGTTTCAGTTTTACAAGATGAAGAATAATGAAGATGGATGATGGTGATGGGTACACAACACTATGAATGTATTTAATACCACTGAACTACACACTTAAAATGATTAAGATGGTAAATTTTATGTTATATATATATATTTTCGTAACTGAGTTTTTATTGGTTGTTCTGAGGATCAGTACAGACATTTCAATTTTGTACACAATTCCTAATGTACGTACCAAAAATCTAAAAAATCACGTAGTTGTGATTCTTTTCTAAAAGTTATTCCAGTGACCTTCCAGCTTAAAATTTGGAGGCAATTTTCCTTAACAGTGTATCAAGTACCAATAGATTCAAATGCTGATACACTGTTACAGTGTTAAGTCCCATTAATTCATAATTTAATATCATATACACTACATACTCAAATTTTCAATCTTGCACAGCACATTAACAGAGTTACTAGGAAAACTGGACTACCACAACCAAGATGTTACAGAGTGCACAAGAATTCTGACAGAGAGAGCCAAGATCTAGGAGTGGTTTTCTTTAGGCAACAATTCTACCAAAACAACATGGGAAAAGGAGTAATTTAAAAGATTCAAGACATATCAAATGCACGACTGACTCCAAATTGCCATTTAGTATGCTTGGTTTTACAGGATATAAAAAACTACCCCATCTATGGATGTTGAGCTGACACCCAAGACAATCAAAGCCTCCCACATTCAATACCCCACTATTTTCTGGTTGTACCAAAAAATAAACAACCAGCAAATGATTTCACCTCTTTAAAAAAAGCATTTACACTTAAAAAATGGGATGAGGTGGGATTCTGTCCTTCTTAAAAATGTTTCTAGAGCTACTAAAAAACTTGCATTTACAAAATAGTTGATAAAAATATTCCTCTGGTTTGTACAAGAAGGGAGACAGGGACCACGGATAAGACATGGTATGTGATATTAATCAGAGTTGGCTTCTTTCTCTCCTGCTTCATTGGATACTGGACTCTCCTCATTTTTTATTTCTCCATTTTCGGCAGGTAAGTGTTCTTTCATTTCTTGGTTAGCCACTTCAGCCTATTTTCCCTTTGCTCCCCTTTTCTCCTATGTTTGCACTTTTTTGTCTGAAGATTTATCCTTTGCTGCCGCCTTCTTGGGCTTCACTTCCTTTCGTAGGCACAGGCTTCGCAGACAACCCCGCCGACCTCCTCTTGGGCTCCTCCTTTGCCGCGCCCTCAGCGGAGCTCACCTTCCTCTTGGGCATCATGGTGGTGGGGCAAGCGCGAGCCCGGTGGCTGAGGGCCGCCACGCGCCCAGAGCCTTCGCGAAGCTGGGCTGTCTGGCCACTGCCGCTCCTCCCGCACGAGCTGCTGCAACGTGCCGGAGGGGGGGGGGGGAACCAGATGGAACTGGATTGAGAGCCCGCCCCCCTTATGCTATATATATTTTATCACAATAAAAAAGGGAAGGAAAATTTATTCTCCATCTAAACAGTATCTCCTACTTAACATTAAAATCTCTCCCTACTCACTATGTGAATTTCTTTCTTTGTGAGTCAGTGCCTTTGCAAACAGCTGAAAGTACAATGGAAATCAAAAAGTGAATGAGCAAAATCTATCATAAAGGTCAAGATTTCCTTAAGTCAAGGGAAATGATGGAGGACTGTGTACATCATGCTAGAAGTCATGGAACAAGAGATCTAGTACAGTTAGTGTTCAACAACAGTGGAAGAAAGAATTATGAAAGATGTTAGGAAAGGCACTTGGAAAAATAATGATTTGAATATAAAAAGAAATTAAGCCCTTTGGGAAAATAAAGCCCAAGTACATTTTTTTAAATGAAAAACAACCCTTTTTCTAATTATGCTAGAAAGTTAGATGTAAAGTAATGGATACTAGATTGTGCTACCACATAACTAGTTAGGAAAACTTATGTTCCCAAAAAGAAGTGCTGATTTCATGCTTTATTTGCTTAAAAAAAAAAAATCTACGGAGAGAGTTCTATTCCAGATAAGACGGAGTAAACATACTACCTTATTCCCATTGGAAGTTTGTCATAAAACCTAGGAGCAACTATTTGAAGACTGTGAAAAAGTAAACAGTGGCAGGAGGACTGGGGAAGAAGACCAGAATTCAAAGTATCACAGAATCATGTGTGAGTTTAGCATTTCTTTTTCTTGCAGTATCCCTTGGTGTGGACAGACTGCAGCCTAACACCTGGAAGCATACACTGATGTGGACAGAGAGCACCAGGGGAAACCTAAGTTTAGTTCTGGCTTAAAATGGGAAAGGGGTTCTTGAAAACTCAAGAAAGTATGCGGAAACACCCCCAAGTTTTTTTCTTTTCCTTTTGTCTGTTCTCATGTGTACCAGCCTGAAACAAACTTAATGTAGCAGCATGGCAACCTTCTTCTCCAATCAGAGAAGCAGCAGTCTCAGTAGGGTATGGCAAACCTTTGATGCTTTTCCTCTCTTTCTATCCTTCTGCTGGTTAGCCCCAGACACTGAGAAAGGGTGGAACCATATGAACTAGAAGTACTGAAGAGATAATAGAGAGGGAACAACAGAATGGGTGGATCTGACACTAAACAGCAGACAATAGACTCTGAGAACTGAAGAAATAAACAACCAAACAAGTCCCAGACTGGATACTGAGTGGGTAGCATACACATGGGACCAAGCCAAATAAGTTTGCAAACTTTGAAAATTGCATTGACAATGATACCACTGCCCACAGAAGGATGGTAAGAACCTGTGGTCTGAACCTAAATGGGTCAATTGCCTCCTAAAACAAAACTGTAAACATTCCCTATTATATTGAAACAAGACCAAGAATTTCAATGCCAAGATGACAAACATGCTGGAATTATCTGACAAAGACATCAAAGCAGCTTTATAAAAGTGCTTGAAAGTAAGGTGAACACTTCTGAAACAAAAAAGAAAGACAGAAAGCCTCTGCAAAAAAAGATCATATGTAAAGAAGAACTAAATGGAAATTTTAGAACTTAACAATTCATAACCAAATTCATAACCAAAATTTAAAAAAACCTCACTGGATGGGCTCTATAGCAGACCAGAGATGACCAAGGAAAGAGTCAATGAAATTGATGATAAATCAAAAGAAATTATCCAGTGTGAAAATCAGTGATAAAAATGAAATTTTACTGAAAAATATAGAGCCTCAAGGATACACAGGAATACCAAAATTTCTAACATTGGTGTCATTATACTCATGGAAGGAAAAGAAAACATGGAACAGGACAACTATTTGAAAAAAATAGCTGAAAACTTTTCAAACTTAGTAAAAGACATACTTAGATATTCAATTAGCTTAGAAAACTCTGAACAGCATAAATTCAAAGAAATCTCTGCAAGAAATCACTGGCAAATTCTACCAATTAAAGAGGAAAAACTAATTCTACACAATCTTTCCCCCCAAAAAGAGAAGAACACTTGCCAACTCATTTGAGTCCAGCATTACCCTGATACACCAAACCAGACAAAGACAGCACAAAAAAAAAAAACCCTATAGACCAATATTCCTCAAGAAAATAAATGCAAAAATGTTAAATAAAGTACTATTCAAATACAATAATATAAGAAAGGAAGTATACCTTCAGCACATCCTGGGAATGCAAAGAAGGTTCAATATTCAAAAGAAGAAGAAAGAAGAAAAAGCACATGAGCTTATCAGTAGATGCAAAAAAATACATTTGACAAAACAGACCATTCTTTAATGACAAGTACTCTTAGTAAAAGAGGAGCATAACTTCCTCAGCCTGATAATGTACATTGACAAAAACTATAGCCAATATAAAACTTAATGCTGACTGAATGCTCTTCCCAAGGATTGAGAACATGAGAAAAAGATATAGCCTCTCTCATCACTCCTAATCACCATTGTTTGGAAATCCTAGATGGTGCAGTAAGAAAAAAAAAAAAGGCAAAGAGACTAGAAAAGAAATAAAACTGTCCTGATTCACAGCCAATTGATCATCTACACAGAAATACCAAGAAATCTACTAAAAAACTTCTTGTGAGTTTAGGAAGGTTGCAGGATACAAGGTCAACACACAAAAAACAATCATATTTTAATACAGTAGCAATGAACAATTAGAAATTGAAATAAAAAAACCAAATAGGTACCTTAATTATAAAATACTTAATTGTAAAAAATGTATGGGGCTTGTCCTAGCCTCAGCAATCAGAAAATAAAAAGAAATAACAAGGCATACAAATTGGCAAAGAAGTCAAACTCTCACTCTTTGCAGATGACATGATCCTCTATGTGGAAAACTCCAAAGACTCCACCAATATTGCTAGAACTCATACAGGAATTCAGCAAAGTGGCAGGATATAAAATCAATGCACAGAAATCAGTTGCATTTCTGTACACCAATAATGAAGCAGCAGAGAAAGAAATAAGGAGTTACAATTGCACCCAAAATACCTAGGAATAAACCTAACCAAAGAGGCAAAGTATCTGTACTCATAAAACTATAGAATAATCGTGAAAGAAATTGAGGAAGGCACAAAGAAATGGAAAAACATTCGATGCTCACAGACTGGAAGAACAGATGTTGTTAAAAATGTCAACGCCACTTAGAGCAATCTACAGATTCAGGTCAATCCCTATCAAAATACCATCAACTTTTATCACAGAACTGGAACAAATAATCCTAAAAGTGTATGGAATCAGAAAAAACCCTGAATAGCCAAAGGAATGGTTGAAAAAAACTAAAGATAGTGGCATCACAATTCTATACTTCAAGCTGTATTACAAAGCTGTCATCATCAAGACAGCATGGTACTGGCACAAAAACAGACACATAGATCAAGGGAACAGAACAGAGAACTCAGGAATGGACCCTCACTCTATGGTCAACTAATCTTTGACAAAGCAGGAAAGAATATCAATGGGAAAATTTCTTTCACAAATGGTGTTGGGAAAACTAGAGAGCAACATACAAAAGAATGAAACTTGAGCACTTTTCACACCATATACAAAAATAAATTCAAAATGGATGAAAGACCTCAATGTGAGACAGGAATCCATCAAAATCCTATAGGAGAACATAGGTAGCAACTCCCTGACCTCAGCCACAGCAGCATCTTGCTGGACACATCTCCAAAGGCAAGAATGAACTATTGGGACTTCATCAAAATAAAAAGCTTTTACACAGCAAGGAAACAGTCAACAAAACCAAAAGACAATTGAAAGAATGGGAGAAGATACTTGCAAATGACATATCAGATAAAAGGCTACTGTCCAAAATTTATAAAGAACGTATCAAACTCAATACCCAAAAAACAAATAATCCAATCAAGAAATGGGCAGAAGACATGAACAGACATTTCTGCAAAGAAGACCTCCAAATGGCCAACACACCATAACAAAGTGCTCAATATCAATCAGCATCAGGGAAATACAAATCAAAACCACAATGAGATACCACTGCACATCAGTCAGAATAGCTAAAATTAACAAATCAGGAAACAACAGATGACAGATGTTGGGGAGGATGTGGAGAAAGAGGAACCCTCCTACACTGTTGGTGGGAATGCAAGCTGGTGCAGCCACTTTGGAAAACAGTATGGAGGTTCCTCAAAAAGTTGAAAAAAGAGCTACCCTATGATGCAGCAATTGCAATACCGGGTATTTACTCCAAAGATACAAATGTAGTGATCTGAAGGGGCACTTGCATCCCAATGTTTATAGCAGCCATGTCCACAATAGCCAAACTGTGGAAAGAGCCCAGATGTCCACTGACAGATAAATGGATGAAGAAGATGTGGTGTGTATGTGTGTGTGTATGGAGGTGTGTGTGTGTGTGTGTGTGTGTATTATGTGTGTGTGTGTGTATTATGTGTGTGTGTTTGTATATATAATACATATATACACACATCCATCATACACATTCACACATAGACATATATATGATGTATATATTTAAAGAAGAACTAATTCCTATTCTCCTGAAACTGTTCCAAAAAATAGAAATGGAAGGAAAACTTCCAAACTCATTTTATGAGGCCAGAATCACCTTGATCCCAAAACCAGACAAGGATCCCATCAAAAAAGAGAGCTATAGACCAATATCCTTGATGAACACAGATGGGAAAATTCTCACCAAAATACTAGCCAATAGGATTCAACAGTACATTAAAAGGATTATTCACCACGACCAAGTGGGATTTATTCCAGGGCTGCAAGGTTGGTTCAACATCTGCAAATCAATCAGTGTGATACAACACATCAATAAAAGAAAGAACAAGAACTATATGATACTCTCAATAGATGCTGAAAAAGCATGTGACAAAGTACAGCATCCCTTCTGATCAAAACCCTTCAAAGTGTAGGGATAGAGGGCACATACCTCAATATCATCAAAGCCATCTATGAAAAACCCACCGCAAATATCATTCTCAATGGAGAAAAACTGAAAGCTTTTCCGCTAAGGTCAGGAACACGGCAGGGATGTCCATTATCACCACTGCTATTCCATATAGTACTAGAAGTCCTAGCCTTAGCAATCAGACAACAAAAGGAAATTAAAGGCATCCAAATCGGCAAAGAAGAAGTCAAACTATCACTCTTCGCAGATGATATGATACTATATGTGGAAAACCCAAAAGACTCCACTCCAAAACTGCTAGAACTTGTACAGGAATTCAGTAAAGTATCAGGATATAAAATCAATGCACAGAAATCAGTTGCATTTCTCTACACCAACAGCAAGACAGAAGAAAGAGAAATTAAGGAGTCAATCCCATTTACAATTGCACCCAAAACCATAAGATACCTAGGAATAAACCTAACCAAAGAGGCACAGAATCTATACTCAGAAAACTATAAAGTACTCATGAAAGAAATTGAGGAAGACACAAAGAAATGGAAAAATGTTCCATGCTCCTGGATTGGAAGAATAAATATTGTGAAAATGTCTATGCTACCTAAAGCAAACTACACATTTAATGCAATTCCTATCAAAGTACCACCCATCCTTTTCAAAGAAAAGGAACAAATAATCCTGAAATTTATTTGGAACCAGAAAAGACCTCAAATAGCCACAAGAATATTGAAAAAGAAAGCCAAAGGTGGTGGCATCACAATTCCGGACTTCAAGCTGTATTACAAAGCTGTCATCATCAAGACAGCATGGTACTGGCACAAAAACAGACACATAGATCAATGGAACAGAAGAGAAAGCCCAGAAAGAGACCCTCAACTCTATGGTCAACTAATCTTCGACAAAGCAGGAAAGAATGTCCAATGGAAAAAAGACAGCCTCTTCAATAAATTGTGTTGGGAAAACAGGACAGCCACATGCAGAAAAATGAAATTGGACCATTTCCTCACACCACACACGAAAATAGACTCAAAATGGATGAAGGACCTAAATGTGAGAAAGGAATCCATCAAAATCCTTGAGGAGAACACAGGCAGCAACCTCTTCGACCTCAGCCGCAGCAACATCTTCCTAGGAACATCGCCAAAGGCAAGGGAAGCAAGGGCAAAAATGAACTATTGGGATTTTATCAAGACCAAAAGCTTTTGCACAGCAAAGGAAACAGTTAACAAAATCAAAAGACAACTGACAGAATGGGAGAAGATATTTGCAAATGACATATCAGATAAAGGACTAGTGTCCAAAATCTAGAAAGAATTTAGCAAACTCAACACCCAAAGAACAAATAATCCAATCAAGAAATGGGCAGAGGACAGGAACAGACATTTCTGCAAAGAAGACATCCAGATGGCCAAACGACACATGAAAATGTGTTCCATGTCACTCGGCATCAGGGAAATACAAATCAAAATCACAATGAGATACCACCTCACACCAGTAAGAATGGCTAAAATTAACAAGTCAGGAAATGACAGATGCTGGAGAGGATGCGGAGAAAGGGGAACCCTTCTACACTGTTGGTGGAAATGCAAGCTGGTGCAGCCACTCTGGAAAACAGCATGGAGGTTTCTCAAAATGTTGAAAATAGAACTGCCCTATGACCCAGCAATTGCACTATGGGGTATTTACCATAAAGATACAAACGTAGTGATCCGAAAGGTTATGTGCACCCGAATGTTTACAGCCGCAAGGTCCACAATAGCCAAACTATGGAAAGAACCTAGATGTCCATCAACAGATGAATGGATAAAGAAGATTTGGTATATATACATAATGGAATACTATGCAGCCATCAAAAGAAATGGAATCGGGATGCCTGGGTGGCTCAGTTGGTTAAGCAGCTGCCTTCGGCTCAGGTCATGATCCCAGCGTCCTGGGATCAAGTCCCGCATCGGGCTCCTTGCTCGGCAGGGAGCCTGCTTCTCCCTCTGCCTCTGCCTGCCATTCTGTCTGCCTGTACTCGCTCTCTCTCCCTCTCTCTCTGACAAATAAATAATCTTAAAAAAAAAAAAAAAGAAATGGAATCTTGCCATTTGCGACAACGTGGATGGAACTAGATCCTATCATGCTTAGCGAGATAAGTCAATCCGATAAAGACAACTATCATAAGATCTCCCTGATATGAGGAAGTGGTGATGCAATATGGGGGCTTAAGGGGGTAGGAGAAGAATCAATGAAACAAGATGGGACTGGGAGGGAGACAAACCATAAGTGACTCTTAATCTCACAAAACAAACTGAGGGTTGCTGGGGGGAGGGGGGGTGGGAGAAGGGGGGTGGGGTTATGGACATTGGGGAGGGTATGTGCTTTGGTGAGTGCTGTGAAGTATGTAAACCTGGCGATTCACAGACCTCTACCACTGGGGATAAAAATATATGTTTATAAAAAATTAAAAATTAAAAAAAAGAATACAGTATATAGTACATTTAACATACAAAATATGGGTTGACAGTTTATGTCATCAGTAATGCATCCAAGCAACAATAGGCTATTAGTAGCTATGTTTGGGGGGGGATAAAAATTATACATGGATTTTTTAAAAAGATTTTATGTATTTGTCAAATAGAGAGCAAAAGCACAGAGAGCTGAAGGCAGAGCAGGCAGAGGGAGAAGGAGCCTTCCTACTCAGCAAGGAGCCTGACGTGGGGACCCTGGGATCATGACCTGAGCTAAAGGCAGATCCTTAACTGACTAAGAAACCCAGGCATCCCTATACATGGATTTTTTACTGCATGGGGTGGGGGGGTCAGTTTCCCTAACTCCCATGTTATTAAAGTGTCAATCGTATATTTAATATAAGAAATTCCCATTAAAATCCCAGCAGGATTATTTTTATGGCTACAGAAAAGATTATTCTAAAATGATTATGTGATTTGGTGAGTGCTGTGAAGTGTGTAAACCTGGTGATTCACAGACCTGTACCCCTGGGGATAAAAATATATGTTTATAAAAAAAATTAAAAAAAAATTAAAATAAAATAAAATAAAATGATTATGGAGAGAGAAAGGAATTAGAATAGACAAAATAATTTTGAAAAAGATAAAGAAAAATAAAATTGGAGGGATCACTACTTAATTTTGACTTACCATAAAGCTACAGTATTCAAGACAGAGTCTTATTTGCAAAGAAATAGACACATGGGTCAACTCAACAGAACAGTGTTCAAAAATAGACCCACACAAACAGCAATTTATGGAGAAAAGACAATCTGTTCAACGAAATGCTGAAAACAACTGAACATCCATATGCAAAATGTAAATAAAAACACCTGACAGGTTATACAAAATGAACTCAAAATGGATGATTTGTTCTAAATGTAAAATATAAAAGTATATCATTTTTATAAGAAAACAGGACAATATTAGCACACCTGCAGTTAGGCAAAGGATTTTTATATATGACACCAAATGCATGATCCATAACAGATGAAAATTTAAAACTTTTCCTTTGTAAAACATACTGTTAAGGGGTGCCTGGGTGGCTGAGTGGGTTAAAGCCTCTGCCTTCAGCTCACATCATGATCCCAGGGTCCTAGGATCGAGCCCCGCATCAGGCTCTCTGCTCAGCTGGGAGCCTACTTCCTCCTCTCTCTCTGCCTCCCACTCTGCCTACTTGTGATCTCTCTGTCAAATAAATTAATTAATTAAATATTTTTTAAAAAGACACTGTTAAGAGAATGTAAACATGAACTATGGGCTGGGAGAAAATATTAGCAAACCAAATATCTGACAAAGGACTTTAAGCAAGAATATATAAAGAACTCTCAAAAATCGACAGTGAGTAAATAAACAACTCGTGTAAAAATGGACAAAAGACTGTTGAAGAACATTCACCAATAAGGGTTGATGAATGGCAAATACACACAAGAAAAAAGTGTTGATCATTACTCATTTGAGAAATTCAAATTAAAATTATGGATAACTACCACTATACCCCTTTTAGAATGGCTGTAAAAAAAATACTGACAGTAACAAGAACTAGGGAGGAATGGAACAGCCACACTGGAAAATGGTTTGGCAGGGGCTTATAAAGTTATAGTTAGATATGTACCTACCATATGACCCCGAAATCCCACTCCTAAGCATTCACACCAAGGAAATGAAAACTTTTGTTCATAAGAAAAAGTCCGGTATACAAATGTTTATAGCAACTCTATTCAAACCACCAAAAATTGGAAACAACTCAAATATCTTCCAGGGGTGAATAAATAAACATATTATGGTATAGCCACACAAGGTATACTACTTGGTAATAAAAGGAATGAATTATTGATATGTGTAATATGTAACAATTTAGAAGATTCCTGAAGGCATTATGTTGAAAGAAAAATGTTATTCTTAAAAGATTACATACTGTATGATTTCATTCATATGTTATTCTCTAAAAGATATAACTGTAGTGACAGAGAACAGACTGGTAGTTTGCAGGAGGTAGTGATGTTTGGGTGTGATTACAAAGGGATAGCATAAGAGATTTCTGGGGTGGTTTAATCTACACATGTGCTAAAAATTCACAGAACTATATACACACATATATAAACATTGGTTTTACTTTATGTTAATTTTTAAAATAAACTGAAAAACCCATAGTATAAGTATAAATTAAATTATTAGAAATGACAAATTCCCAGTAGAGCCCATATTTCATTATTAACAATGACATATTGATTTTTGTTTTATGTGGACCTTGTAGTCTTTTTCATTACCCATTAACCTCTACTAAGCAAAAACTTCTTTAAAGTATACATTGAAACAAATAGAAGAAAAGAAGGACATATTCTAGAGTGATAACTACAGCAAATTGTTTGTGAACAATGAGATTTTAAGTGGCTTTATTTTCTAAATTTTCCAGAATGAGCTTATATAACATTGATAATTAGTGGGGAAAAGCTAAAGAACCCTTTCAGCCCAGGCCTAGTATTGTTTTCAAAGGAAACTTTAGGGCTCTGGTCTGTAAGCATGGAGAAGACAAGCAGCTACAAGGAGAGAAGGTAGGTAGCACAGAGGAAAAAAAAATCAGATCTGCTGGTGGTACTAGTAAAGGTAAGAAAACTGGTGACTCTTAAGTAGAAGCCAACTTACCTGAGACTGTTTGAAAACATCCTTCCCAACCACATCCAGGTTTGAGGGGTCTTTGATGGAACTAACATACTCAGAAACAGCCTTGATCACCACATCACAGGGAGGAAGCACCAGCTGATGAGCTCGTACCTAAAAGAGATAAGATACCAAGGTACACTGACATCAGTGATGGATCACTAAGACAAAGAGTGAGGTAGGGGGCGCCTGGGTGGCTCAGTGGGTTAAAGCCTCTGCCTTCGGCTAAGGTCGTGATCCCAGGGTCCTGGGATCGAGCCCCACATCGGGCTCTCTGTTCCGTGGGGAGCCTGCTTCCTCCTCTCTCTGCCTGCCTCTCTGCCTACTTATGATCTCTGTCTGTCCAATAAATCAATAAAATCTTTAAAAAAAAAGAGTGAGGTAGGCCTAATACAGAGAATTCAAACTCAGTAAATGTACTGATAGTTAAAATCTTTTCTTTGAAAGTATTTTCCCCTGTAATTCTCAGTATACAACACTTGGAAAAGATCAAACAGTATGAAGAAAGATAACATCGTATCATTTATAATCCTACTATAGAGAGAGCCACTAGTTGATGACACTGTCATAATTCATCAGTTTTCTTTCATAATACCATTTGGCTGCTTCAATATTTTGCTATTAAAGGTAAGGTTTTAATTTATAGACCAGGTTTGGATCCCGATTTGAACTAACCACAAAAAAGCCTTTTTGGGACAATCAGGAAGATCTTAAAATGGACTAGATATTAAAATGTTACCAAGAGGGCTCCTGGGTGGCTCAGTGGGTTAAGCCTCTGCCTTCGGCTCAGATCATGATCTCAGAGTTCTGGGATCGAGTCCCGCATTGGGCTCTCTGCTCGGCAGGGAGCCTGCTTCCTCCTCTCTCTCTGTGCCTACTTGTCATCTCTCTCTGTTAAATAAATAAAATCTTTAAAAAAAATGTTACCAAGAAATTATCATTAATTTTGTTAAGAGTAGTAATAGCATTGTGCTCATGCATGAAAATGCCCTTATGTTTTAGAGATGCATATCGTAGAATGTGCAAGTGAAATGACTTGAGGTCCAGAATTTATTTTATAATACATTAGCAACAGAAACAAACAAATAAACAAAAACCAGCAAGTGTGGCTACATCTTGATAACTGTTGGAGCTAGAAGATGTTACAATAGTGACTGCCTATGCTATTATTTTCTCTATTTTTATCATGCTCGAAAATTTTTTAAATACAGGGATTTTTAATGCCATGATAAAAATGTAGGCATGATTTGTTGTTTACTTTCCAGTTATATAATTACAAGCTTCCTAAAATTATAATTAGTCAAAGAGTATAAACTTCTTAAAGACTTTTTATATAAAATTGTTTGGGCAAAAGTCTGTACCACTGATTCCTTCAACAAGTGTTTACTGTTTACTAACTAGGTACTGTCACAGGCACCAAGAATAAAGCAGTGAACAAGACAGAAAGATCGCTATCCCTATGCAAGCTTAAATTGCAGTGTAGGCATGTCAGGATAGGGTGAGGGGAGTCAAACAGAATAAAAAAGTAAAATGCATACTGTGAGATGTAGATAAGTGCTACGGAGAAAATCTAAGCAGAGGATGGCCTTGGGAATTCAAGTGTGTGCATGCATGTGCACAAGCACATAATATTAAATAAGATGGTCAGGAAAGGCCTCACTGAGAGAATGACATTTGAGAAAACCTCTTAAGAGTGAGGCACAAAGCTATGTGGGAGGGAAAAGCATCCCAAATAGAGGGAATAATAAGTACAAAGGTTCTACAAACAAAAGAAAAGAAGAGATGACATAATAACTGTAACAGAGGCCAGTGAGTACAGGACTTTGTAGGCCATGGTCACAATTGAGTGAGTGACATGAAGAGCCACTGGAGGATTTTGAATACAGAAGTAACATGATCTGAGTCAGTTTTTACCCTTCACTCTTGCTGTTGTACTGAGAATAGGTTTTGGGGAGGGAAGAGTGCAAACAGAAGACCAATAGTCAATAAGCTGTTCTAATAATCCAAGCAAGAAATAATGGTGGCTTGACCAGTGTAGTAGCAATGAAAATGGTGAGAAGTGGACATATATTAGAGGGAGAACTGATGGTATTTGCTGGCAGAAGAAATACAGGGTGTGAGAAAGAGAGCAAGAAGTCAAGGATGACCTGTGGTTTTTGGCCTGAGCAATTAGAAGGATGAGACTGCCATTAATAAAAATGGGGAAGGCTCTAGGAGGAACACATTTAGGTGAAAGATCACAAGTTTCCACTTAGATACACTTCCTTAAGATGTTTAGTAGGCTGTTAGATATTACAATCTGGAGTTCAAGAGGGATGTCAACACTAGAGATACAGATTTAGGAGTCATCAAGGGACTGGTGATACTTAAAGTCATGAGATTGGACGCTATTAATCACTAAGGCAAAATGTGTAGGGAGAACTGAGAGAAGGGACCAAGGACAGAATTCAGGGACACTCCAAACATAAGAAGTAGAGAAGAAGACAAAGAAGCAACAAAGGAAACAGTAGCAGCAGCCGGTGAAGCAGGAGGGAAACTAGAAGAGAGTGGTGTCCTTAAAGCCAAGTGAAGAACATGTTCTAAGGAAGAGGGAGTGAGCAATTGGGTCAAATGCCACTAACTGGTCAAGTAAGATGAAAACTGAGAACTGGCCATTAGATTTATTAACATCAAGGATTATGAACATCTGGACCTCATCAAGAACCATTTAAAACAGACTGCAGAAAGAATAGGGAAAGTGGATAACAAACAGTTCAAGTGTAGATGATTCTCTAGAGGGTTTTGCTATAAGGGAAGGAAGAAATGTGGGCCATAGAGAAAAGGAAAGATGGAACAATAGCTTTGATGGAGGGAGTAAGGTCAAGAGCAGGATTTGCTTTATTTTTTTAAGATGGATGCATGGTTATAAATCTGATGGGAAAAATCCAATGAAGAGAGAAAAACTGATGATGCAGGAGAAAGAAGTAAGAATTGCAAAAGTGATGCCCTTCAGTTAGCAAGAGGGAATGTGATTTGGCATGTCAGTAGAGGGGTTGGCCTTAGATGGGAACATGGACAGGTCATCCACAGTTAACACAAGGCAAGCAGAACACGCGGGCACATAGATGCATGTAGGTGAGAAGATGAAAGGCTAGGAGCCGGTGAAGTGCTGTTTCAAATGTTTCCATTTCCTCAGTGAAATGGGAAGCTAGCTCATGAGCTGACAGTGAGCAAGGAGGAGGGAGTATCAGCAGCTTGAGGAGAGAGGGAAAGGTATGAACTAGCAGAGTGAAAGAATTAGAGAAAAGTTATATATTCACCAACTTACACTACCACCAGAAACGTATGGGAGTATCAGTTTCAACATAGCCTCGACAGGAGTGGACAGACTCGTCTTTCAGGATCTGCCAAACTGTTAGGTTAAAAAAAAATATTTGATTTACATGTGTGATCACTAGGAAGATTTAACACCTATCTAGTCATACTATTGACCACTATATTTCTTCTTTTGTGAACTGTCCACTTCAGTCTTTCGCTCATTATCTCATTTACTGGGGTATTAGTATTTTACTTCATAGGTTTATATGAATCCTTAAGATATTAAGGGTATTGTCTTGAAGAGATGGTGCTGGGAAAACTGGACAGGTATATGAAGAAGAAAGAAACTTGTCCATTCTCTTACACCATACACAAAAAGAAACTCAAAATGGATTAAAGACTTAAATGTGAGACCTGAAACCATAAAAATCCTTGAAGACGGCACAGGGAGTAATCTGTTTGACAATGGCTATAACAACATTGTTCTAGACATGACTCCTGAGGCAAGGGAAACAAAAGGAAAAATAAACTATTGGGACTACAAAATAAAAAGCTTCTGTGCAGTAAAGGAAATAATCAACAGAATGAAAAGGCAACCTATAACTGAATGGAAGAAGATGTTTGCAAATGACATATATGATAAGGGGTTTATATCTAAAATATAGAACGAACTGATATAACTCAATACCCCAAAAGACAAATAATCCAATTACAAATGGGCAGAAGACATGAACAGAGATTTCTCCAAAGAAGACATGAAGGTGGCCAACAGACACATGAAAAGATGCTCAATATCACTTAACATCAGGGAACTGCAAATCAAAACTAACAATGAGAATCACCTCACACCTCTCAGAATGGCTGAAATCAAAAACACAATGAACAACAGGTGTTGGTGAGGATGCGGAAAAAAAGGAACCCTCCTGCACTGTTGGTGGGAATGCAAAGTGGTGCTGGCACTGTGGAAAACAGTATGGAGTTTTCTCAAAAAGTTAAAAATAGAACTGCCTTACAATCCAGTAATGGCACTACTGGGTATTACACAAAGAACATGAAAACACTAATTAAAAACTATATATGTACTCCTATGTTTATTATAGTACTATTTATAATAGCCATATTATGGAAGCAGCCCAAATGTCCATCAACAGATAAATGGATAAAGAAAATGTGGTATGTATGTATGTGTGTGTGTGTATGTATGTGGGTGTTATGTGTATGTGTGTGTGTGTGTATATAAATATATATATATATATATATATATATATATTCAGCCATAAAAAGGAATGAAATCTTGCCATTTGCAATGACATGGATGGAGCTATAAAGTATACTGCTATGTATACACTGCTAAGTGAAATAAATCAGTCAGAGAAAGACAAATACCAATGATTTCCCTCATATGTGGAATTTAAGTAAGAAAAAAATGAACAAAGCAAAAAAAAAAAAAAGAGAGAGAGAGACAAATCAAGAAACAGACTCTTAACTGTAGAGAATTGATGGTTGCCAGAGACAGGGATGGGTGTGGAGATGGATTACATAGGTGATGGTGACTAAGGAGTGTACTTGTCTGGGTGAGCACTTGATGCGTGGAATTATTGAATCACTATACTGTATACCTCAAAGTAATATAATACTGTGTGTTAACTATACTGGAAAAAGATATTAAGGGTACTGATCATAATTATAATTTCTGTATTTGAAATATTTTAAGCCTAATGAAAGGTAATTATTCTATCAAAACTCCAATGGAAAAAACCTGATATCCCCTAGGCATGGATGTATAGGCAGGAAATGGGGGCACTTTACCTTAAGTGATGCAAGGGGATGCTCTGGTCCCAAGAGGCTCCAGTGAAAAGCAGCCAGGTCCTCATCTGGAAGAATGTGGTTACCTATAAAGTACATTTGTCATTTATTGACTGTGTAAATGTTTTCATAGAACCTCCAGGCCATGAAAGGGCTTCTGGGAAAGAAAATAATCAAATAATTCACAGAGGTGCAGATTCTCAATGTAGTATCTATAGTATCTATGTGTTGATTACTTACTATGTATCACATGCATTATATGTTTTATTATTATAATAACCATGCCTAAGAGTATTATTATCCCCATTTTACAGATAAGGAAACAGAGGTTCAGACAAGTTTGGTGACATAGCCCAAAGTAGCTTGGTTAATAAGTGCCCCCACCAGGATAAGAAGCAAGCTCTAAAGCCCATGCTATTATCTCTCATCTAGTCATTCTGCCTTTTATAATAGCACCCACAATTACTGACTGCCTACTAAGTGCTGGGCATTTTATACGTCTCATTTCATTTAATTCTGTCAATAACACAATGAGGTATACTATTCCATTTCACAGATGAAGAAATTGAAACCAGGGAGGTGTGACTTCAGCGATTTGTCACAGGCCTAATTCTATGACTTGTGCTAACTCCATTAGATGTGCCAAACTCAAATCCTTTGGGATTATAAGCAGAGGTTACACCTGAGACAATATATTAACCTTCATGCTTAGAAAGCCACCTGAAAACATAACTCTCCGGGTGCTTGGGTGGCTCAGGTGTTAAAGCGTCCAACTCTTGGTTTCAGATCAGGTCATGATCTCAGGATCCGGGACTGAGCCCCGTATCAGGTTCTGCATTCTGCAGAAGTCTGCTTTAAGATTCTCTCTCCCAGGGGTGCCTGGGTGGCTCAGTGGGTTAAGCCTCTGCCTTCAGCTCAGGTCACAAGCCCAGGGTCCTGGGATCGAGCCCCGCATCGAGCTCTCTGCTCCGCAGAGAGCCTGCTTCTTCCTCTCTCTCTGCCTGCCTCTCTGCCTACTTGTGATCTCTGTCTGTCAAATAAATAAAATCTTAAAAAAAAAAAAAGATTCTCCCCTCCCCCACCTGCCTTTTCTCTCTCTCTCAAATAGAGAAATCTTAAAAAAAAAACAACAACCAACTCTCTGGAGTTTACTTTTTTTTTAAGATTTTATTTATTTATTTGACAGACAGAGATCACAGGTAGGCAGAGAGACAGGCAGAGAGAGGAGGAAGCAGGCTCCCTGCTGAGCAGAGAGCCCGATGCGGGGCTCGATCCCAGGACCCTGGGATCATGACCTGAGCTGAAGGCAGAGGCTTTAACCCACTGAGCCACCCAGGCACCCCTGGAGTTTACTTCTGAATGCATCTTTAAAAGATAAATTGATGGATGGCTAGAATGGACACATATATGATAAAGCAAGTATAGGAAAATGTTAATGGCAGAATGTAGGTGGTAGATACAGGATATATAGGATTTTCACTACCAAATTCTTTTAATTTTGCTGTGTGTTTGGAAATTCTTATAATACAATGTTAGCACAAGAGAAAAAGAAAAAACATATACAACAAATTTTGTTCTTCATCTAAACTGAGACAGCAGGAAAGAAATGCTAATGCTCTGAATAGGGAACCAAAACTATCTGGGGCTAGTAAAACATTTGGCCTAAGACAGTACTCTGTATAAAATGTTATGGAATTTAAGAAAAAAAGTTTTACAAAAATCAAAATAATTTTCTACGATGTCCTATATTAAATTCATAAGACAAACATGCTGAGTTTCTAATAAGAAGCCCAAAAGCCTGCTGGGTTTTCCCCAGTAGAGTGTTTAGCATGTGGACTTTAAAAAGATAAATTCAATTATGACAGGCTAAATTGCTGATCTTTGTGTCTTAACACTGGAACAGGAAACTTCACCAATCAGAGCCCGTTCTTGGATACCTACCTAGCAGTGCAGCAAATATGGGAAAATTCATTCGCTTCAAGCCCAGCTGCTTGGCTACCTCCTGCATCAGGAACTGATTGGTAGTGAGATTCTTCCCATTCCAGCTCAGCTTCAGAGCATGGGAACTGTAGTAAGAAGGAATATTGTAGAGAGCATACTCGGAATCATGGGCAAGAAGGCCATGGAAGCCATTTTCCCTGAAAAAAGCCACCACTTCCAAATGGTGATCTTCAAGGCTCTGAAAGACCTAGGAGGGAAGAAGAGAGGAACATGTCATGTAACAGAAACTGACTATTATTCGGTTAGAGTCCAGAAAGTTAGAAACAGACTTTTGTAGTTGAAATTTAAGATCACTCTTGAGATCTAAGATCATTGCTCAACACAATACTCAACAACAACAAAAGTGTCTCCCAGATTCAAACTTGATTATTCCTACTATAAACAAAGATAGTATTATCTATGTTTTCATTGAGATGCCCAGTGCTTTCATGAAACTGTGGTGTGAGGCATTTCAAGAGAATACTGAACTTAACATGGTATATATTACTTAAGTTTCTGCTGCACACAGTAACAGAAGAAATCTTGGTTAGAAAGATAATAAAGCTATTATTTATTGCTCATCACCTTCTATATGCCTTCTATATGCCACATATACCTTACCTACATTATCTCATTGTCAGAACAACCAAGAATAAGTTAGGTATGGATGAAAAAACGTACATGTAGAAATAGACACAGGTTAAATTAACATAGTTAGAATCTGATTCTAAGTTCATTTTTTTTTTAAAATCTAACACCTGTCAAAAAAATCCTTGCTTGTGGATACCTGGGTGGCTCAGTTGTTTAAGCCTCTGACTCTTGGCTCAGGTCATGATCTCATGGATGGTGAGATGGAGCTCCAGGTTGGACTCCATGCTCAGTAGGGAGTCTGCTTGAAAAGTCTCGCCCTCTGCCCCTCCCCCAACTCACCGGGGTTGGTGGGGGGTTGCTGCACTGTCTCTCTAAAATAAATAAATAAATCTAAAAAACCCTTGCTTGCTTTCTTAGGAACATCTTAGACCACAGAGAACTTCCAGCAGGTAGAGGTCAGAAACGTCATCCCATTTTGGAAATGGGAAAACTAAGTCTATGAGAGGTTGGCTGCCCCTAAAGCTGCATAATGAATGAGAGTACACAGGATTCAAACTCAGGCTGTTCTGAATCTGGAATGCACTTATTTCTACAGTACCAGGCTTCTTCCTAGGGAACATTATATTTCATGTAACAGAGGCAGACCCTTAAATGCCCTTCCGTTGTATGCCTCTATCCCTGCACTTAGAACATACTGAGATAATCTGCATACTGGCTATACCTTGCTAACTTCCTTGACTACAGAGACTTAATTTATCTCCTTATTCCTGATTCCAACATAAAACCTGGAGCATTACAATATGAATAATAATGGTTAACAGATACTGAATACATACTATGTGCTAAGCAGCATTCCAAGTACTCTGCATTCATTAACTCATTTAATATTCAATCTTATAAGGCCATATCTATTATTATCAGCTCCATTTTTACATTGCTATTCCTAAGGTCGCATGGCCAGAAGGAACAAAGCCTGGATTTTGGCTCTAGAACCTATGGACATAAATATTTTTGCTGACTCAACTAACCTATTTTATTTTCACTTAAATTAAAAAATAATGGATAAGGAAGATGTGGTCCATATACACTATGAAGTATTATGCCTCCATCAGAAAGGATGAATACCCAACTTTTGTTGCAACATGGACGGGACTGGAAGAGATTATGCTGAGTGAAATAACTCAAGCAGAGAGAGTCAATTATCATATGGTTTCACGTATTTGTGGAGCATAACAAATAGCATGGAGGACATGGGGAGTTAGAGAGGAGAAGGGAGTTGGGGGAAATTGGAAGGGGAGGTGAATCATGAGAGACTATGGACTCTGAAAAACAATCTGAGGGTTTTGGAGGGGTGGGGTATGGGAGGTTGGGGGAACCAGGTGGTGGGTATTAGAGAGGGCATGGATTGCATGGAGCACTGGGTGTGGTGCAAAAACAATGAATACTGTTATGCTGAAAAGAAATTAAAAATAAATAAATAATTACAAAATAATGGTAGTTTTCTGCAGCCTGACTGGAGTTTCAATGCATTAAGCTTCTGCTAGGCTATGGGAAGAGACTAGTCACAGCAGATAGTCATGTCACACATTAAGTCCACAAGGGGAGGGTCACTGATAAGCAGATAGCACACAATGTGTGTACATGTTTGTTTTCCAAGCAAAGGAACCAAAAATCCTTACTTTGTGCGGCAACATATTTACACCTAGAGTTATGATGAACTCCAATTGAGTCAGAGTAGGAGTACAGTTTATGCTGTCTACTGGTGCTAGTTTGTTCCAGCAGACCTCTCATACAAGTCACTCATTGAGCATTCATCCGTACCAGGAGTAGTGCTAGGTATGGTACCTTCCATCTCTTCATCACAATCAGACCAAGTAGGTGTTACAAGTCCCATCTTACAGATGAGGAAACTGAGGCTCAGAGAAGCAACGTGCCTTGCTCAGGGCCACGGAGCATTCCAAATGTCCATCGACAGAAAAAATGGTTAAACAAAGTATTGCATAACCATACAAGGGAATATTATTTAGCTATAAAAAACAATGAAGTACTGATTCATGCTACAACATCAATGAACTTAAAAACAATATCGAGTGCAAGAAGCCAGACAAAAAGGCCACATATTATACGATTCCTTTTATATGAATTTTCCAGAATAGAAAAATCCACTGAGAGGGAAAAATAGATTAGTGGTTTCTAGGGACTGAGGGAAAAGGGAAATGAAGAATGACTGCTAGAAGGTACTGAGTTTCCTTTTGGGGTGTTAAAAATGTTCTGGAATTAGACAGTGATCATAGCTGCACAACTCTGTGACTACAACTTATACACCTTAAAAATGGCAAATTTTGGGGTGCCTGAGTGTCTCAATTGGTTGAGTGGCAGACTCTCGATTTCAGCTCAGGTCATGACCTCAGGATCCTGGGATCAAGCCCTGAGTCAGGCTCTGCACTCAGTGGAAGTCTGCTTAAGGATTCTTTCTCTCCCTCTCCCTCTCCTCTCACTCAACTGTGCATTTTCTCTAAGTAAATCTTTTTGTTTCTTAAGTAAATCTTTTTAAAAAATGGTAAATTTTATGGTATTATGTGAATTATATTCCAATTATTAAAAAGCAGAACTAGAATTCAAATTCAGCCCATGCTCCCTAAATCTCACTTTTAAAATGTATGGAAAATTTTAAACACACAAAGGTAAAGGAAATACCATAACGAATCTCTATGATACCATTATCCTGTTTCAACCACTATCAATGTTAAGTCATTGTTTCATCTACTATGCTGCCCTTTTGTTCTGGCATTTTAATTTTTTTTAAAGATTTTATTTATTTTTTTGTCAGAGAGAGATAGGGAGGGAGAGAGAGTGAGCAAGCACAGGCAGAGTGGCAGGCAGAGGCAGAGGGAGAGGCAGGCTCCCTGCCAAGCAAGGATCCCAATGTGGGACTCCATCCCAGGCTGCTGGGATCATGACCTGAGCCGAAGGCAGCCGCCCAACCAACTGAACCACTCAGGCATCCGTTTTCTGGCATCTTTAAATGCACTTTTTAAGTCATGACTAAAAAAAAAAAAACACATAAAATTCACCATCTGAACCATTTTTAAGTGTATAGTTCAATAGTGTTAGATTTAATAACACTGTTGTGAAACACATCTCCAAAACTTTTTAATCTTGCAAATCTGAAACTCTCTACCCATTAAACAACTCCTGATTTTCACCTCTCCCCCAGCTCCTGGCAACCACCCTTTCAGTTTCTACGAATTTAACTACTTTAGATACCTCATATAAGTGGAATCATACAATACTTGTCTTTTTATGACTGACTCTTTTCACTCAACATAATGTCCTTCAAATTCATTCACACTGTAGTATGTGACAGGCTTTCTTTTTAAGGCTGAATAATTTTCCATTCTATGTACACACCACAATTTCTTCCTCTGTTAATCAATGGACTTATGGGTTACTTCCACTTCTTGGCTATTATGACTAACACTGCTGTAAACATAGATGTGAAAAATATCTCTTCAAAATCCTATTTTCAGGGGTGCCTCGGTGGCTCAGTGATTAAGCATCTATCTGCCTTCGGCTCAGGTCATGATTCCGGGGTCCTGGGATCAAGCCCCACATGGGGCTCCCTTCTCAGTAGGAAGCCTGCTTCTCCCTCCCCCACTCCTCCTGCTCGTGTTCCCTCTCTCACTGTCTCTCTCTCTGTCAAATAAATAAATAAATAAATCTTTAAAAAAAAAAACAAAACAAAATCCTGTTTTCAGTTCTTTTGGGTAAATACTCAGAAGTGGAATTGCTGAATCACATAGTAGTTTCATTTTTAATTTTTAAAAAGAACTTCCATATTGCTTTCCATAGAGGTTGCTTGATTTTATATTCCCACCAACAATGCACAAGGTTCTAACCTCTCCACAACCTCACCAAAACTTCTTTTCCTTTCTTTTTTATAGTAGCAATCCTAATGAGTATGAGGTGATATCTCATTTTCATTTGCATTTCTCTGATAGTTAATGATGCTGAACATCTTTTCGTATGATTGTTGGTCATTTCTGGCATACTTTCAAGCAAATTCCAGATACCAAATCACCTATACATACTTCTTTCTTTATCTGTAACAGATGAAGAGTTAAAAAAGAACACACAAAACTATCATCTCACCAGGGGCGCCTGGGTGGCTCAGTGGATTAAAGCCGCTGCCTTTGGCTCAGGTCATGATCTCGGTGTCCTGGGATCGAGCCCCGCATCGGGCCCTCTGCTCAGCAGGGAGCCTGCTTCCCCCTCTGTCTCTGCCTGCCTCTCTGCCTACTTGTGATCTCTCTCTCTGTCAAATAAAATAAATAAAATCTTTAAAAAAAAACTATCATCTCACCAAAATTAACAAGTTTTTTAATATCTTAATATCCAGTTCCTACTCTATTTTCCAAGATTACCTTAAAAATGTCTTTTGACAGCTGGCTTGTTCAAATCAGGATCCCAATAAGGTCCACATGCTGTACTTGGTTGATATGGCTTCTAAGTATCTTAATTTTAACAGTTGCCCCTGCCTTTATTAAATGCCATTTACCTATTGCAAAAACCATAACTCACTTTTTAAATTACAAAGATAATATGGATTATTCTACAGATGGTGTTGAGATAACTGGACATTCGTTTGAGAACAATAAGACAGATCCATTCCTCACATTTTAACTAGGATAACCATAAAAATAATATTAGATTTCATGGGGATTTTTAAAAATATAATTTCACAGTGAGGAAAATTTATGTGTAAGAGAAAACCCAGTAAGAGTAAAGAGGAAGATCAATCCTTAAAAATAAAACAGGGACGCCTGGGTGGCTCAGTTGGTTAAGCAGCTGCCTTCGGCTCAGGTCATGATCCCAGCGTCCTGGGATCGAGTCCCACATCGGGCTCCTTGCTCTTCAGGGAGCCTGCTTCTCCCTCTGACTCTGCCTGCCACTCTGTCTGCCTGTGCTCGCTCTCGCTCTCTCTCTGACAAATAAATAAATAAAATCTTTAAAAAATAATAATAAATAAAATAAAATAAAACATTATTAAAAATAAAACATTATTAAAATAAAACATTGTTTGGGAAAAGCCAAAGTAAGTAAACTCAAAAGACAATTGACAAACTGCAAAAAACCCTGCATAGAGGGTTAATTTCTCTAATAGAAAAGAAAAAACCTAACAACACAAGAAAACAGTTCACACACAAAAAAATGAAAAAACAAATTGATTGTAAGCATATAAGAAAATGATCAAATTCACTTGTGTTAAGGGAAAATTAAAACAATACTGAAAGATGGTATTTCAACTATAACATTACCAAATATTATACTGGTAAGGGAAACAGGCACACACAAATATTGAAGGTAGGCATGTAAATGGTATAATCTCTATGGAGAAAAATTTGGCAAGATCTGTCAAAATTACAAATGCACATATCCTTTGACCCAGTAATTTTGCTTCTATGGATTGATCTTTTAGATATGTAAAGTACTTGGAACAACACAAGTGCTTAGGTATTGGCAAGAGCACTGCAACTGTATAAGTATTTGTTATAGTATTATTATAATAGCTGAAAACTGGAAAAAATCTAACTGCCCATCAATAAGAGACTAGTTATATAAGTTATTACATAACCATACAACAGAATAAGGTGGAACCATAAAATATAAACACAAAACTTTTATGTACTCACATGGAAAAATCATGATATAGTAAATAGAAAAGTAAAATACAAATTATGTATAGTATGCTACTATTTTTTGAAATGTATATTTATGGTGTGTGTAGCAAGTAGTTTTAAGTATTTGCTCTCATAGGCATAATAACTGGAAAAATACACAACGGATTATATTGGTCAACTCTGGAGAAAAGAATCTAGTGACTATGTACAGGGGTGAAAGGGAGATTTTATCAAATATCCTTTTGTACCTTTTGAATTTTTATAATGTGAATTGCAATACTTAATACAAAAGATAAATTACAACTGAATAAAAGAATATACTCCAGATCAAAAAAATAAAAAATACAGAAAGGTATATGATGAAAAGTAATACAGGGATGCATCAGAGATATTGTGGGTTCAGTTCCAGCACACTGCAATAAAGCAAGTATCTCAATAAAGCAAGCCAAATGAACTTTTTGGTTTCCCAGTGCATGTAAGTTATGTTTACACTATACTGTAGTCTATTAAGTATGCAACAGCATTATGTCCCCAAGTATATTCCTTAGTTTAAAAATCCTTTATTGTTAAAAAATACTAACAATCATCTGAGCTACAAGTCATAATCATTTTGGTGGAGCAGGGTTTTCCCTTGATGTTCATGGCTGCTGGCTGATCAGGGTGGTGGATGCTGAAGGCTGGAGTGGCTGTGGCAATTTCTAAAAAGACAGTAATGAATGTCACACAGATTGACTCTTCCTTTCAGGAATATTTCTCTGTAGCACCTGGTGCCATTTGATAGCATTTCACCCATAGTAAAATTTCTTTCAAAAGTGGAGTCAATCCCTCAAATCCTGCCACTGCTTATCAACTAAGTTTATGTAATATTCTAAACCACTTGTTGTCATTGCAACAATCTTCCCAGCATCTTCACCAGGAGCACATTCCATCTCAAGAAACTACTTTCTGTGCTCATCTATAAGAGAGAACTCCTCACCCGTTCATTTTATTATGAGATTGCAGCAATTTAGTCACACCTTCAGGTTTCACCTCTAATTTCAGTTCTCTTGCTTTTTCTACCATATCTGCAAAGTACTTCCTCTGTTGATTTTGAACACCTCAAAGTCATCCATGAGGGTTGGAATCAACTTATTCTGAACTCTCAATAATGTTGTTATGTTGGCTTCTGCCCATGAATCATGAATATTCTTAAAGGCATTTAGTATTCCAGATGGCATCTAATACCCTAGATGTCAATTCTTCCCAGGAGATTATCAGTTTACTCTGCCCAGATCGATCAGAGGAATCACTACCTATGGCAGCTATAGCCTTACAAAATTTCTTAAATAACAAGACTTGAAAATTGAAATTATTCTTTAATTCATGGGCTGCAGAATGGGTGCTGTGTTAGAAAGCATGAAAACAACATTAATTTGGTGTATATCTCCATCAGAGCTCCTGGGTAACCAGGTACACCGTCAATGGGCCATTATATTTTGAAAGGATTCTTTTTCTGAGCAGTAGGTCTCACCTATGGGCTTAAAATAGTCAGTGAACCGTGTTGTAAACAGATATGGTGTCATCCAGGCTTTGTTCTGCCATTTATAGAGCACAGGCAAAGTATATTTACCATAATTCTTAAAGGCCCTAGGATTTTCAGAATGGTAAATGAGCACTGGCTTCACCTTAAAGTTACCAGCCACATTTGCCCCTAACAAGTTAGCCTGTCCTTTGTAGATTTGAAGCCAGGCATTGACTTGTCCTCTCTAGCTATGAAAGTCCTGGATGGCATGTTTTTCCAATAGAAGGATATTTCACCTACATGGAAAACCTGTTTAATGTAGCCTCCTTCATGGAATACCTTAGCTAGATCTTCTGGATGACTTGCTGCAGCTTCTACATCAGCACTTGCTGCTTTACCATACAGTTTTATGTTCTGGAGATGAATTCTTTCCTTAAACATTACGAACCAACCTCTACTAGCTTCAAACTTTTCTTCTGTAGCTTCTTAGAATTAAGGAGAGTTAGGGTCTTCCTCTGGATTAGGCTTTGACTTAAGGGGATGTTGGAGATGGCTTGATTCAGCAAAGGCTGTTGGAAAAATGGTACCAACAGACTTGATGCAGGGTTGTCAGAAATCTCCAATTTGTAAAAAAAAAAAAAAATGCAGTGTCTGAAATGCAATAAAGCAAAGGGCAAATAAAATGAGGTATGCCTGTAGTCCTTATGCCCCCATTCACTAAAGGTAATAATTATTTCAGGTCTCTTCTCTGAGAAGTATGATTAAGAAGATCTAGGGCTAGGCTGGGAATATATTTCTTAGACCATTTTATTGAGGTATGATTGACATACAAATAGCTGTACATAATTAATGTATATAATTCAAGTTTAGAAATAAGAATCATCATGTCTATGCCATAAACATACCCATAACCTCCAGAAGTTTCTTCCTGCCCTCTTATTTTTTGTGATAAAAGCACTTAAAATAAAATTTACTGTCTTAGCAAAGTTCTAAGTAACTTATTAATCATGAGCACTATGCTATATAGATCTCTAGGATTCATTTGTCTTCTATAACCAAAACTTTGCACCCTTTGACTAATACTTCCCCAATAGTCCTTCCTGACAGCTCCTGGCCACCACCATTCTACTCTCTGCTTCTGTGAGTGACAATTTTAGATTCCTCATATAAGTGGTATCATGAAGGACTTGTCCTTCTGTGTCTGGCTTATTTCACTTAGCATGATGTCCTCCAGGTTATCCATGTTGTCCCAAATGGCAGGATTTCCTTTTGTAAGGCTGAATACTATTCTACTGTCTGTATAAACCATATTTTCTCTATTCATTCATCCAACAATGAACACTTAGGTTACTTTCAAGAACCCCAGATGATTGTCATGATGAGGCAAGTTGAAGAAACAGTGCTCTCTAGTCAGATCACACCGCATGGCAATTTATTTTTTCGCAAAATATCTAGAGTTATCTGATGGCAACTAAATCCTGACCAGGGAAAGGAAGACGCCTTCTAGCCACAATGCTCCTCAGAATAGCTGAGTACCCTGGCTCCATTTCCATGTGTGATGACTGCTACCACCTGTAAGCAGACTGACTTCCAGTTCCTGGCTCAAACTGATTCAGTTATTTGTTAACCTTGCAATTTTTCAAGAGACTAAAATGATTTAGGTGAGTTTAAACAACATACCCAAAATACTTAGAAAAGAAGCACACTTGAACTTTAAAGAAAGTAAGAGTTGAGATTCTGAACAACTGCCTACAGCTTTTAATTGCTAGCTCACTCTTCAGTACAACAAATACGAATTGAAGACCTTCTAAGTGCCAGGATGCAGACGGCACAGAGTAAGACACTTAACATACATGTTAACAAGTTGGGGTGCCTGGGTGGCTCAGTAGGTTAAGGCCTCTGCCTTCGGCTCAGGTCATGATCCCGGGGTCCTGGGATTGAGCCCCACATTGGGCTCTCTGCTCTGCAGGGAACCGGCTTCCTCCTCTCTCTCTGCCTACCTCTCTGCCTACTTGTGATTTCTGTCTGTCAAATAAATAAATAAAATCTTAAAAAAAAAGAAGTTATTACCACAGGATGCCATGGAAACATAGAGGAAAGGGACTTAACCAGTCAATGAGGCAATGCTATCCAGAGGATGCAACACTTTTATTTATAAAACTCAAGGGAAAACAACTCTCTGAGAAAAGTTTAATGTCTCATTTCACTTTGTAAGTCAAGGAGAGGAGTGGATTATGTTTAAGTTCACTTTAGCAATAGAAATATGGACAGTTTACATTTCAGCTGCAAGGCCTTTGTGCCTTGGAGTCTAACTACTGAAAAAAATGGAGACCAAAACTACTACTGAAACAAATTTTCATCACTACATACTGTGTAGCCCAGCAACTGGTAAGAGACCAAACTGAGAGTCATGAAGCTAAAGAATATAGAACTCAAAAGTAAGAACAGCAGCAATTAAAAAAAGAAAAACCAATTTAAGGCAACATCAACAAATTGGCCTTCTCTCCTGACTACAGGAATCTCAACTATCTACATACACATGCATTGTATAATCTTTGCCATTAAATATCTCCTTCAGACGAGAGATAGAACACTGATCCAATGTTGGTAAAGGCTATTAAGGTACTAGTTTTAATTTGCAAATACCCAATTTTAGTAACCTCAATTACTATGAAGCTATGTGGTTCAATTGGGGGCTAGAGACTACTTTGAGAGTAACTTCTACCATTGGAAGATATAGCAGGAATTTCAGTATCTAGTGGACCTTTGCTTAAATTCCAGTGATGGGTAAGTCATGGGCAAGTCACTTAGCTTCTTCATCTATAAAGTCGAGATTTTGCAAATTCCTGATTTTAAGACTTGGAAATTACTACTCATAAATTATTGAACACTACATATGAAACTTAATGATGTACTCTAAGTTGGCTAATTGAATTTAAATAAAAAAGACTTAGAGATTATATAAAATACCTTGCATGTAGGATCAGAAAAAATGGTTATAAAATAAATTATAGTCTGTTTATTTTGCAGAGATGAAGCCTATGGTGTGTACTACTCTCTGTAGGTCCTGAGAAATCATTTGAGACAAGTAGATACCAGTATAGGCTACCTGTTCTGCCCAAAGCAAATTTTAACGAATGAGAAATCAGAAAGCCTGTTACAAAAATAGAAAAAGTTCATTATTACATTTGTATGTGTGTGATTTATTCTCCTTTAACTTGCAACAGGTATAATGCCTTTCTTACACACTAAGAGGTCAATATTAGGTCTTATATTTTTGTGTTAAGATGTGTAGTAAAGAATTTAGCCTTTGGTCCCTTCATTGGGAATGATTAATTTTACCCTATTTCATAATAGAAAACAGCTGTTTAGAAATGCAGGCATTTCTTAACAGACATTTTACACAGTGCTTTTTTTTATATATTTAGGGTAACAACTCCCAAGATACTTGTAGAATTCTGGTATTCCAAAGATATTGTGCTTCATTTTCAGTACCATCGTACAGTAATTCAGTATCACTATTGCAGCTCTTCTTTCACACCATGAACATTAACTGAAAAAGGCTAACTGAACAATATTAGTTCCTTTTCATAAAATATAATACCAGAGAGAGCCTTTCCTGGAATGTAAAAGACACTTCCGCAATTTTGGGGATCTAGTTCAGGCCATCACTTTCATTTCTTGGAAATGAATTTCAGCACAGTAAAGAAGCCAGTTTATCACCCGCCAAATGAGTTTCCCAAAGGCATAATTTTGCTAGGAATGAGCAAATACAACCATGCATTTGTGAAGCAACTTTTGAATAAATCTGCTTTTATCCAGAGTGCCTAGATGAGTTGCAATGTCAACCAAACAGATCAAATATTTTATTTCAATCTTTGCTAATGTACTGAATGGCCTTTGGATGCCAAACAAGTCCCCACTACCCTGCCTTTTTTTCCAGTATCTTGCTACCATACCTCAACTAAGCCAACCTATATATAATAGGTTAGATTTCTATAACGTCTAGCATCTAATAAATCAAAGTATTCAACTGTGTTTGGTGTAAACCATAATGTTAACCACTAGATCCTGACATGATTCATTTTGAACATTTCCACACGAAAACTGAATCCCTAAGAAGTGACACAATGAAAAGCTTTAAGTCCTTATAAAGTATTTCTGCTTCAGATTAAAGTATTCTGAGCCCAAGATTAACACTACTATTTGCAGAAGCACTATCTGTAGTTATAATTTTGACCAACCTATACTAAAATTTTCAAGACTTTCCTCAACACACAAAATCCAGGTTTTTCTGAATGTACTCGTAATAGACTCCAAGTCCAAAAGAGTCAGATTCCACCAAAATTCTTAACACATAAATTTTATCTAGGTGCAGTTGTTCTCAAACTTTAGGGTGCATCAAAATCAGCTAGAGGGCTTGTTAAAACAGATTGACAAGCCCCATATTCAGTTTCTGACTCAATAGGTCTAAACCAGGGCCCGAGAATCTGCATTTCCAGTTTCCAGGTGATACAGTACTGTTGGTCAGGGACCAAACTTTGAGAATTATTGGCTAGGCACATAGTTAAGTGTATAGGTATTTGGGTAGTGTTTAGATCTCTTGTAACTAGCTGCAATTTAAAACTTCATAAAACTTCTTGACCCAATTTGTCCTAAAAGTGTTCAGCCACCAATCTTTAACATCCTGAGCAACAGTATTTCCTATCTTTACAAATGACTGCTTATGATGTAATTTCTGCTGTACTCAACAAGACAACTTTTTTCTTAAACCACCACCTATGAAAGACTTTCAAGCCCTGGCAAATTCTTCATTCACTATATAAATGCAATTCATAACAGTATCACTTGTTCTGTTTTTATTCCAAAACACAGTCTATTGAAATTCCAAGCCCTCTTAAAACCTCTTTTTGTTTCAGGACTCCTCATTTTTATACTAGTCATGCTTCTTACAATGGTTTATTTTGAAATGGTCTCTTAAACTGCAGTATTTCAACACATATTTTATTTAGATATAATATAGAGGAATATGTGACCTTCTTCAGTTGATACTGTCAGCTTTTTGATTTGAGAGAGACAGAGGCAGAGAGAGAGAGAGAAAAGACGATGCCTTGAGCCCAATGACTGCTTCTTGCCTTAGGGCATAAAATATATGTAGACTTAAGTGTATTCTTTGTGATGTAAGAGTGCCTAGAAGATGGACTGGTCTGTTCTTATAGATCTGGTTCAGATGCTTTGGGTGTGCTAAGAAATATTCGATAGACCAAATTTAAGCCTTACATAGTGACCTTATATGAAGATTTATCTGTAAAAATTGTCCTTCTTATAGACATGCCTGCCTATGTGCAAACTGGCAAAAGGAAGTTTTCCAAATTTGAAAGATACCTTGGTTAAGAATTTGAAGCATTGTTTTAAAAATTTCATTAGTTATCTAACAAAACAACCCTTCATTCTTTCAACCAATGCTTTTTGCAGCTTGGTATGTGTCCAAATACTGTGTAAGGAGATGCAAAGATGAATGAAATATGGTCCCTTCCATCAAGTCACCTGCACATAACAGATAATCACAATGTATTACAGTATAAGCCAATGGAAATATGTAAAGAGTACTATGGGAACACAGGAGGGACTGAAATTAATACAAACTAACACATATGTATAGTATGTTCCCATACATTATACCCAGTAGTTTTCTTGACTGTCCTGGGAAACATGGTATTACTTCCTTATCCATTTTATAAATGAAGATCTTCAAAATGAAATAATAAATTACCCAAGATCCAACTAATGACCTGAATCCAAGTCTCTGGACTTCAACTCATTTGCTCTTTTCACTAGAGCACAAATCCCTTGTCACTGAATTAGAAGAAAAAATTATGATTTTTAAATATGTGACCTTCTTGTATATTTTTTTGTCAATTTTCATAGATGTGGGTACAATAAATATTTCATGCTTACCAAAACTACTATAAAAAAGTACAAGCACAGCAATCAATGGTGTTTTCATTATCTATGTAACAAATTACCCCCAAAACTTAGTGGCTTAATAAAACATTTATTATCTCATAGTATCTGTGGGCATGGCTTAACTGGGTCCTCTGGCTCAGGCTGCAATCTGGGTATTAGCAGGTCTGCAGTCATCTCAAGGCTCAACTGGGGAAGATCCGCTTCCAAGCTCATTCACTTGGCTGTTGGCAGGATTCAGTTTCTTGCAGGTTGTTGGACTGAGGGCCTCAGTTCCTCACTGGCTGTTAGTTGGAGGCTGCCCTCAGTTTCTTGTCATGTGGGCCTCTCCATAGGGCAGTTCACAACATGGCAGCTTGCTTCATCAGAGTGATCAAGCAAGAAAAGCCAGAGAGAGAAAAAGAGAGTGCAAACAAGATGGAAGTCACAGGTTTTTTTTTATAACCTCATCTTGAAAGTGACATCTGATCACTGCTTCAGTCTGCTCATTAGAAACTAGTCACTAGGGGGGCGTCTGGGTGGCTTAGTCAGTTAAGCATCTGCCTTCAACTCAGGTCATGATCCCAGGGTCCTGGGAAGGAGCCCCACATTGGGGTCCCTGCTCTGTGGGGAGTCTGCTTCCCCCCCTCCCTATGTTCCACCCCCCACCCCGCTCATGCTCTCTGTCTTCAATAATTTGTTTTTTTTTAAGAAACAGGTCATTAGGTCCAGCACACGCACAAGGAATAGGGGGTGATAACACAAGAATGTGAATACCAGGAGGTGGGGAACATTGGGAGCCATTGTTAGAAGTTTGCTATCATGAATGGCAAGAGGCACTTGGTCACTGTGTCAGGGAGACACCATGGAACAGTAGAGATTCCAATAAATGAAGACCATGTGGCTAAACAAAAGGGTGCAATCAATGTTGCCAAAGGATCTGATATTTCACAAGTGGTTGGAAAGTCAGACTTTTCTGTAACATTTCACAATTTTTAAAATACTGGCAACAAATTCTCATTTTTTAAAAAAGAAATGTATTCATATAATACAAGTTAAATAGAGGGAAGTGAAAAATTATTCGACTAGATGATGTCTTAATATTCAGTCCAAACCTGCTGCTTGATTTCAGATTCTGATAAACACTACTGGTCAACAAAAATCAATGAAGTTCTTTTAAGAAATATGTAGGCCTATCAGCTGCCAGTCTGCCATCTTTTCCATAACCTTTCTAATTTCCCTCATGGTACAGGTAAAAGGGCAAGGGTTTTGGTGTCTGGTATGCATATCCTGTTTCTGCCACTTCCATTGACCATGTTACTGGGCCTATGACAAGGGTCAGAGAAATGATCCTAAGGGCTCATACTATATTTTTGCACTTGTCTCCCCTACCAGACAACACTGTCCTGGAGAGAGACAGAGAGAGAATCTCCCTGACATCAACACTTCCTTATCTCACTTCCCTGTTTCATTTTCCTCCATAGCACTTACTATACTACCTAAAACACTATGTATTCTTTTTATCTTGTTTATTGTTTATCCTCCCCATTAGAATGTAAAGTTCATAAGATCACAAATCCATTTTGTTCACTACTTTATCTTCACAATCTTGAACTGTGCCTGGCATACAGCAGAAGCCCAATAAATACTCGTTGACTGAATGAATTCCATTGTTCATAGTACTTAGATACAGGGTCTCCCACAAAGTAGATGCTCAAAAAGTGTTACTTGAAGTGAAAACCACTCACTGTCCTGGTAAGACCAATGCGGTGAAATGACGCCAGAGAATGGCAGGCAGATCATGAAGGACCCTGCATGCCATGCCATGTTAATCTTAAAGCATGAAAGTAAAATGAAACTTGTTCAACTTAATTGGCATATAAGATACTTTGTGCGAATAGCTGCTGGCATTTATATAGTGTTTACTATGTGCCAGGTAATGTTATGAGCACTAATGTTAAATCATTTAAGACTTAAAACGAAGTGTGTGATGCAGGTACTATTACTACCCTTATCTTCCAGATGAGGAAACGAAGGCACAGAGAGGTTGACTTGCTTAAGTCTACTATCTTCTAGTAGATAGAAGAACAAGGATTTAGACCCACACAGTCTGGTTCCAAGTTCTATGCTCTTAGCCATTATGCTACTAAATATAAGAAACTAAATATAAGAAACATGTTCTGAAAAAGTTTAATTTAAAATGCACCTATACGGTTTTACAGTATGTTAAAGATGAAGGATTTTGGTGTCAAAAATATTTAGGTTTGTATCTTGGCTCAATCATGTTCTAGCAATGCAACCTCAGGCCAGTAGCTATGCTGAGTCTGTTTTTATTTTAGCCATAAAGATGGAGATTAATACATATCCTGAGTGGTGGTTATGAGGATTAAATGGCATAATGAATCTATAGAAGGTATCCAGCCCATGTGGTTGCCATTATTACTACCACCAAGAGGGACTTTATTCTATAAATATATTGCTAAGCAGCTACCAAACTTAGTTAACAGAGTTTTGTAATTCCATTTGGAATTTAAGTTGACTTACATGGAATTAATATATAACATCATGAAACACTGATTCTAAATTCTTCCTTATCTGACCTTTAAAGCTCTCAGTAGTCAGTCAATCAACTACAATCTCACTCTCTCCCAAAAACCATTATTATATACAATGTGTCAAGCCCTGGAAGCAAATCCCTGCCCTCTTGGAATTCAATTAAAAAAGAATTATATACAAACTCTAGGTTATAAAATAAGTAAGTTTTGGGGATGTAATGTACCACATGGGAAAAAAAAGAAAGAATTACATGTGATATGAAAATACTATGAAAGAGAAAAAATGAGAGGTTAAAGAACATTTGGGCAGCATATCATTCATGTTGGCTGGGAAAGATGCATAGTGATAATTTTTAAACAATCTGCAAGAATTTTCTATGTAAGGGTGAGAGTAACATAGGCAAAGCACTAGGTGAGCACACCGTAAGCCTAGGAAACTAAAAAGTTGAGGATGGTTGGGACACTCCAATGGCTGGAACAGGTGTGGGCAGAGGTAAGCACCAAATAAAACTGGATAGAGTTTGGAATCAGACTGTAAAAGGCCCTGTCTGCCATGCTGAGAAGTATGGACTTGGGAGAGTAGGCAAAAAGCAGCCAGTGGGTATCTTTGAGCATACAACGAAGTCAGCTTTGGTCTTCAGGATGGTATCCCTGACAGCAATGGTTAAGAGGGACTATAGTCCAGAAAATGGTAGAGAAAAAGTTAAGCTATTTCCATGGTTCAGATAAGAAATGATGCAGCTTGGAATAAGGCAATGGGAGTGGAACTGGCTGGATGCTGGAGACATTTCTGAGACAGAATTGACAGGACCAGGTAACCAACTGAATATGGGAAGTGACAGGAGAGTAAAGAATTAAAGACTCCATCATCTCTGGCTTGAAATAGATAAAAGACAATGTTCAAACAAAAAGAGAATACTGGGAATATAACAAGTCCTCAGGGAAAATAATATTTTTAAGGTTAAAAGACCTATAACACATTGAGTAGTAGAGCTGAAAAGGTATGTCAAAAGTTCATGAGGCAGTTTGGGTGTAGAGAAAGAGCTACAGGAATCATCAAGATTCAGCTAATAATTAAAACCATAATAATGGTAAGATTGCTCAGGAAATGAATATAGAAGAATATGACTAGGACAGAAGCCTTGAGAGCACTGAGGCTTAAGAAAGGAGGCGAAGGAGAAGGAGCAACTTAGGACAAGAGAAAGAACTTGAGACTTATACAGAGAATGAGAAGTGTGCAGCATTATGAAATCCAAGGAAGGCAATTCAAAGAAAGGATGGCTCGATAGTGTCAATTATCTCAAAAGACCAAAAAATGTTAAGAGTGGAAATGGATGTGGCAGCGTGAGAATGGTGACATCAGATATCAAGCGGCAACGGGCTAGAGAATGGGAATTAATACAGTCTTCTTTGTTCATGAATAATGGTTAAAAGGGAAGAATGGGATAAGAATAATGGCTTAAGGGAATGACAAAGTAAAGGCAAGTTTTTGTTGTTTAAATGTTACTTGTTTATGCTGTAAGTGCAAGAACCAGAGGGAGAGACTTAAAATTCAAAAAAGGAAAGAGACTGCTGTGACTCACTCACTTGGCACTTAGCTTACTCATGTGCTTTAGTAGTACTGTACAATTTAGCAATGCTGGCACAAACTAAGTGCTCAACAAGTTGACTTCTTATTGTTTTTCTTCATGTATTTATGCATCTTATCTGGTCAATAAAAGTGTACAATCTTACACAAGAATATACAAAAAGAAGGAAACAGTGTGGTGGAATTGTGGAAAGGGACTTTGAGCAACACAGACCCAGAACAAGAACATTTATCCAGCACTTAGCAGTATACAGACCAAAGAAAAATCATTTCACCTCTTTGTACCTCAGTTATTCAACTGTTAAAAATGGGAAGGATACTGTGCATTTGCAAGCTTGTAAGGGATAAATGAGATATTTAAAAAGTACTTTATGTACAACTTGGTGCTCAAGTAGTAGTAATAATAATTATTATAATCATTTTTCCTACCATTAGAGCACCTAGAAGTGTCCCTGACCTTTCAGAATGTGTCTATGACTAAGGGTAAATAAATAACCCAGAAGTACAGCAGCCATTGCTCTATTGTATTTCAGAGAATGAAAGCATAAAATGTCATCAGCTTTTGGTCAGACTTTTCAAAACTTTGATCATTCTTGTACCACCAACATGATTTCTGCCACATCCAAGTACTGCAACTTAATGCTCTTCTTTAAATCAACTCGTTTTTAATGGTCCCATTCTAAAGAATTATAACTGTGAAGTGGTGGGTTTGATGTTTTCTTTTTTTTCTAATGTACATTAACTATTAAAACAAAACACTCATCCCCAGAACCACCCGTGTCATCTCCCAAACTACAATCTAAAACTGCTTTTGGCTGCTCTACTTTTCAGACCCTTAAGAAGAGAACAGGCTAGGGGCACCTGGGTGGCTCAAAGGGTTAAGCCTCTGCCTTCGGCTCAGGTCATGAACTCAGGGTCCTGGGATTGAGCCCCACATCAGGCTCTCTGCTCGGCGGGGAGCCTGCTTCCCTTCCTCTCTCTCTGCCTGCCTCTCTGCCTACTTGTGATCTCTCTCTCTGTCCAATAAATAAATAAAATCTTAAAAAAAAAAAAGAGAGAGAGAACAGGCTAGCAACTGGTCAGTTTACTTAATTTTCCTGCCATTAACTTTTGGCACTACAAAGGTTTGCAGAACATACTAAAGAAACCAACCAAATGACAAAGTTTATGCCAATAATATACGCTGAATCTTCTCATGGGAAGTCTTACATTGTCTAAAGCTAAACGGACAACCTAGCAATTTATCTTTTATTTAATCCATCAACCTTTATTTTCTCAATTACAAATGAAAATGAGATTAGGAATAAAGCCCAATTTTGTGGCCTAGGCTGAAGAACAAAACCAAGGGGAGGAAAAATAAAGTAGTGGGTTTTGTTCTGAAGCACTTAGCAGTTCAGTTGAAAGAAATGTAGCCATGCAGATCACCCAAAGTGAAAAACTGCTATCTTCAAGATAGTGGAACACTCCTCTATATAGGCAAACCATGATCAGTTATCAACCAATACTTTTTAAATCTGTACTATAAACCAAGAAGCTCTCCTTCACTCCAACAATAAAAATCACCAACCAGAACCAGGAAAGAGAACTTCATTCACTGAGAACAACTACAGATACTTCACAAATATGATTTTGGAGCCAGTCTTAAATCCACTATATTAAGACCCACACTACACATTTTCTAAAAGTTACTCCCTACAATCCACTCTCTTAGAGTTATTGACCTATTCATTCAGGGGTAAAAAAACTGTATCCTAAACCTAAAATATTCAGGACATTATGGAAAATATGAAAAGATCAAAGAATCTGTTTACAATCTAGCATAGGGAATAAAATTTATATATTCCTCAAATGGTTGTTCTCAGGACCGTTGGGAATTTTTCCCCCAATATTGTATTATGAAAAATTTAATAGGAAAAGTTGAAATTTTGCAGTGAGCACACAAACACCCACCACTGAGATTCTACTATTTTCACTCTACTTGGTTTATCAATCCATCTTATTAGGATGAACTACTGGGATTAAAAATGAGACTGTGTAAAAGAGAATTTTGGTATGCCATAGTAAGGCTGCTTCTCAAAACTTTTGATTGATAGAGTGCATGAACAAAGTTTGGAAACCACAAATCCACACTCAGTGTTTAACTCTCCTGCCAACCTACAATCAAAATCCATTCAGATCTCATGGCTGGCCATTTATATTTCCACATCCTTGTCCACTACTTGAACTATATCCTTCCTCAGCCCAATCTGTGAAGCCTTTCCCAACTTTCAAACCCTCCTTCAAAATTAACCATGCCCCCTGGAGGGGGGCATGGTTAAGTACTGAGATGTTTGAGATAGCTCTTTACTAAAATAAGGCATATTTTTCATCAATTGCAATTGGCTCACAGTATCTACAACTTGGTTTTGTCTTTTACTAAATTGACCTCCATAAGTACTGAGATTCCCTTTTTTACGTGTGAATCCTCAGCAACAGGCATAGTACCTAGCCTATAGCAAGCAATAAATGAATATAAATAAATGACTCAGACATGTCTTTACCAGGAACCAGGGAAGATTTTAGGGGAGTATGGGAAGGATCTAATAATCACATTGGCACTTTAGATTTGTCTTAGAGCACTGTTGTTAAGATCACGAGCTCTGGAGTCAGACTGCCCCGGCATGAATCCTGGAATTTCAGCTCTGCCGTTTATTGCTGGGTGACTTTGGGCAACTTTCTAAACCTCCTGTGCCTTACTTTCTTATTTGGAAAACAGGGATAATACTGCCTCACAGGTTATTGTGAGGATCAAATGAAATAATTTTGTTGTTACCGCACACAGATTAGCGCCTGGCACATATAGTCAGTCACTGTCACCAGCAACCAGGTTAATAGTGACACCGAGGTCAAAAGTCCTTAAAGCTTGGGTGGCAGCAATGAAAACAAAGTAAAAAGAATCCTTATGAATGAACAATCTATTGAAAAATGTTCATTCAGGAAGGCAAACAAATGAATGTTCTATTTTTTTTTTGCTACTTTGTATGTTTGAGATAGCTCTTTACTAAAAATTTTGTTATTAAAAACAGCTATAATCTATCCAATCCAGACACAGATTTGATGATGTGCACAAGTTCTAGCATGAATGGACTGTAGTCACAAACTCTATGACCACTGCAAGCTTCTTGATGCAGGTCTTCCAGTCTCTCAGATGAGATTTTTTTCCTCCACATTACTCCACCCAGGACCATTTCTTTATGATTCTCACAATTCCCTATCCTGTCTTCCAATTGTGACCACATACCCAAGAGCCTTGGTTGGAAAATGGGTTTGAGGTTTTGTCCTACCCAACCCTGTACTACTGTTTCTTCTTCCTGCCCACTTCCTTTACTTCTCAAGCCTTGCTATTCTCCACACGTAAGAACTTGAAACCTAAGAGTATGGGAAAGCAACAGAGCCAACAGGAATGGTGCCAAGAACTGGGGAAGGCTGCCAAGCTCTTCTCTAGGCCCCATATGCAGTGACCAACTACATGCAGTTTGGATTTAACTACCCATTGGGCCTCACGTGCTTGATATTCCTTTTTGCTCATGTTCATTCTCTTTCTCCCACTTAAAGTAGCCCTCCCAAACCCATAACCCATTCAAATCCAATCCATCCCTGAAGAACTAGAGATCCATCTTCTTCAAGAAGTCTCCCCTGACCCTTTTAGCCCATAGATAAACCCTCCCACACACAGATTTTGTATTACAGTCTGTACCATAAAGCATAATCACATACACACTTATACCATTAAATATATTTCATGTTTATATATTTGGTTTTCCAAGGGCAGGAAACCATGTTTCACAGTCCCTTAAACCCCTCACTCTCAGTGGTCTAACACTTGTTGAACAGTGACTGAATCAGTGGGTTTTTTTTTTTTAATTTGTTTTAGTTAAGGCAGGAGGAGCTAGAGGCATGTTGAAATGAAAAAGCCTGAATGAACAGATGGGTAAAAAAAAAAAAAACAAAAAACAAAAAACGCACAGGGTCAAAATGGGGGGGGGAAGTTGTATAAAAAAAGTATTCCATTATCTGCTTAACTGATTTGTTGCCAGGTTGGAAAGAGACATACGTAAGAGAGATGCCAAGTAGAGAATTGTGGAAAAAGGCATGTCAGCTTGAGGTAAAAGACAGCAGGAGAAAGATGGGATCACAAAAGAAATTTGGCTAAAACCCAGAGACAGGCCACTGGATAAATGAAGGTAAGGGGAGTTACTGGGATGACATGGGTAGATGTGGTTGTGTTGGTGAGCGAACCAGTAGGGGGGGGTATGAAAGGGTGGGTAGATGGATAAAATGATAAAGGTTAGGCAAGTGAATTAGCTGATTAGGCGGTGAGTAGATGGGGGACAGGTTAGCGGGTGGGTGGTTAGGTGTTTAGCTGGGAGGGAATAGGTGTGGGGCATATTATTTAAGATCCGGCCCCTCCCTCACCTTGACCCGGAAACGGATGAGTGCTAGCCTCACGCAGTGGCTCAGGCAGGCCGGTGGCAGGAACCAGGCCCGTGGAGGAGGGGTGCCCTTGTTGCCCACGTGTCCCACGATCAGTTGCGCTGTCTGCCGTTCGGCCTGGCACCGACGGCCCCATTCGGCCAGCCGGTCCTTTCCCAGGCCCCCGGGGAACATGACCACCAGCTCCAGGCCGTCGCCGCCGGGATAGGCACAAGCCTGGCATAGCGCTGACAAGTAGCCCAGCATGGCGTTCCATTGGCCGCCACACACCCAGTCCGTCTGGTAGCCACCATAAAGCCGCGGAAGCGCCGAGCCCGCGTCCACAAGCACCCGGGCCCCGGGCAGCGGAGGGGGCGGCGGCGGCAGCGGCGGGTGCAGCCCAGGGTGCGCTTGGCCGTGGTGGTGGAAGTGGTGAGCGGGGTGATGGTGCCGAGTCGGCCCCGCGCCCCCGGAGTAGGCACCCAAGGCAGCGGGCGGGAGCGGCGGTTGCAGAGGCGCGGAGCCCCTGGTGGCGCGTGGAGCCCCGGGCGCTAGTGCTGCCGTAGGCGGCAGCTGACGATGCTGGTGCTGTTGCTGCTGGCGCGAGACCGTGCGCGCGAGTTTGAGGAGGTCCACGGGCACCACGGCCCCGGGACAGCGCTTCTCCAGGAACTCTTGGAAGCCCTGTACGCCCATGCTTCGTCGGTGGGCAGACAAGACAGCGGCTGCGCGAGCAGGTTAGGCGGCGATCTGGGCGCGAAGCTGGGGGCGGGCGCGTGCGCACTCCGCGGGGGGCGAGGGGGCGGGCAAAGGATTCCCGAGGGGAGGGGTGAGCGAGCGAGGGGATGAGGGCGGGGTGGGGAGGAGACCACAGATCGGATTTGGGTGGGGAGAAGGGGTAAGGCCGACCCGATTTAGGAGAGGCTGGGAGGATAAAAGCAATGGCAGGGTCTACTGACTTCTTTCTCTACCCCCCCCCCTCACCGGCCGCTCTTCATCGCTTCAAAAGGGGTGAAGCTTCTTCCTTCCACCTTCGGGAGCCATGTTGTCTCGTCTTCTCTATGGTACACGCTTTCCAGCTACGGGAGGGGGAGCGGGGCAGGGCGGAGGGGCATCCTGGGAGTTGTAGTCTTCTTTATGGCCTCAGGGTGCAGTCCAGGAACAAGATTACCACCTCTTTCTGTCCTAGCGCTCACAGGATCCAAGATGGCGGGGAATGATATGTGTTTAGGATTTGCACTCCAATTCCCTCTATCCGCCGAGTTGCTTCAGGATATTTACCGCCTTTCCCAGGAAAAGGAGTTTGGGGGGAGAAGTGATGCATCATGGGAAAGGAAATAGCGTGGATTAATTGAGATCAGCTAAACAACGCTAAAATTCGCTAGGAGGGAGCGTTTTCCTTTGGGGGGTATAATATGCGTAGTTTTTAATGAATGAGATGGGACATATGAAATTTAAGTGCTAACCAACATTTCTGTAGTAACCCACGTAACTTTTAACACCGTAATTCTTCGAAGAGTTGTTGACCCCAATTTATGAGTGGTGAAATCGACATTATTTGCCCAACCCAATGCAGAGACAAAATGAAATTGAGTATCACTTTTTTTTTCAGAAAGTTTTTGGTCAGGGAATAAGTACCAACACAGATTAAACTGCAAGTTGTACCTTTCCACTATTCACTGAGCTACAGCATCGTATAGTTAGGATCTTTGTTTCCAAATCTCACTGTGAATCTGTCAGGGAGCTCTTGCAGAGTAATTGCAAGGGCTACAATTGCAGATGTACAGAATTTTAGAAAAAAAAATAGATTTTCAGCTTCTCAGTTGATTCTGAGGTAGCAGTAACTGGCTTTTAGGGCCCACTCTTTTAGCGGGAGGAGGGCAGAAAACAAGATCTGTTTTATAATGATAAGTAGTAGCCATATCTGGCTTGGAACATAATGAAAGATGGGAGGTAATAGCAGGCAGAGTTAGAATGCAGAAGTGCAGAACCCAAGAGTAGTCAAGATGAATGAAGTTTGAGAACAGTCTAGTAGGATTCAAAAGCTGAAAATGCTTCAAACTCCATAAAGGAATTTATCATAAAAGAACAAGACAGAACAAGCTAGACTGGCAAGGAATAAATAGATGGTGAAGCAGTGCACACAGATAACTCTTGAAAACAAGCAGTGAAAGGAGAGCACAGTGGCTTGAAGGGATGAAAGATGGAAAGAATAGAGGTTTTCTAGTACAGTAAACACCTATTGGATTGTCTCTCAACCCTCATTTTCTGAGAATTGACCCTCCTACCATTGACAGAGTTACAGCAAAAACTGCCATGTTCTTATAACCATAGCTGAATGGTACAAAGGCAGGCAAATAATCCAAGCTGGGTCAATTAGAATCTCATTCCCTGGGGACGCCTGGGTGGCTCAGTGGGTTAAAGCCTCTGCCTTCGGCTCAGGTCATGATCCCGGGATCCTGGGATCAAGCCCTGCATCGGGCTCTATGCTCAGCGGGGATCCTGCTTTCCCACCACCCCGCCTGCCTCTCTGCCTACTTGTGGTCTCCATCTGTCAAATAAATAAACTCTTTAAAGAAAAAAAAGAATCTCATTCCCTAGAAAATTGGAATTGGGCCAGAGATCAGTTTTTCTCTAAACATAAAACTTGGAAGCTGTCAGCAGTTTTACCACAGAGGGACAGAAGTAAAATATACTGGTCTATAGAAAGGGAAGAAAAATGCAGATTCCCAGCACAGAAATGAGAGATAGTCTTCATGTTTAAGTTCCAGGTTCTTTATCATTCCTGAAGCATTTTTGGTCTTGTGAGGCAACCCTATATCCTTACTATTACTATTTTTCAGGCAGAATTGGGTTAGAAACTACTTATGACAAAACAAAAACACATATACACACAAAAAGAACACCCTTCGGAGTGCCTGGGTGGCTCAGTGGGTTAAAGCCTCTGCCTTCGGCCCAGGTCATGATCCCAGGGTGGTGGGATCGAGCCCCGCATCGGGCTCTCTGCTCAGCAGGGAGCCTGCTTCCTCTTCTCTCTCTGCCTGCCTCTCTGCCTACTTGTGATCTCTGCCTGACAAATAAATAAATAAAATCTTTTTAAATAAATAAAGAAAGAAAGAACACCCTTCATGAACTGATATGGGAAATGGAGTGTGACAACTTACAGACCCTAAAATCTGGAACTGGCAGAGACTGGAGATCTCCCACATCAGTTAACGAGAAGTTGGCATTCTGTGGTATTTGGCAGTGAAGCAGTTGCTCATTGCTCTTGGGACTCAAAACAGAGCAGCCCTTCTGCCTGTATCAAGAAATGTGCAATTGCTGAGTGTTCAATTTTTGTGGGCTTTGCTGACTTAGAGCAGTAGAACTCTCTCATGTCAAATGTTTCACTGATTAGGAAATTGCCATCTAGGTAATTGGAATGAGGTTATCTGTATAAGCCTTATGGATTCCTTGTTTTCGAAATCCCCCAAGTGTGATGATGTCTCCCTCTGTAAATGCATTCAGCTGGAATGCAAGGAAGAGAGGATAGTTGTAACACACCCAAAGAAGATTAGAAAAGAGGGATGGGGTGGCTGGGTTGCTCAGTCAGTTAAGCGCCAGACTCTTCATTTTGGCTCAGGCTGTGATTTCAGGGTCATGGGATCAAGCCCCGTGTTGGGCTGGGTGCTCAGTACAGAGTCTGCTTCTCCCTCTCCTACACTCTCACTCTCATAAATAAAATCTTTAGAGACACAGAGAAAGACACCTCATAGCTTTGAACTCAGCCTATTATCATCTACCTAGGCTCTGAACTGGAGACCTTGAGCCGAATCATTAGGTAGAGCGCTAAGAGATAGAACCTGCAACATGATGAGCCAGGTTATTCCCTTTAGTAGATCTGAAGATTCGAAGAGAATACTTTGACAAGATTTTTAGATCTTGTCTAGATCTTGGACTTGTTATTAGCATTCTGAGTCCCCTCAAATGAAATCCACAGGCAGTCAAATGAATTTTGAGGAAGTTGTCTCACCAGAAAATCTTTTATCTAGTGGATAGGGACCGTAAACAGTGATTTTCAAAGTATGGTTCCTGGACCAGCACATCAGCATCACCTACAAACTCAGAAATTCTCAGACCTCACCTCAGACCTGTAGAATCAGAAACTCTGTGAGAGGGGCCAGCAATCTGTGTTTTAAGTAATATCAAAGATAAAACTGGACATTAGTTAAAGCAGTGAAAGCTGGGTGAAGAGGGCACTTGTGATGAACACTGGGTGTTATATGTAAGTGACGAATCACTAAATTCTACTCCTGAAACCAATTTTACCATATATGTTAACTAGAATTTAAATAAAAACTTGAAATAAAATTTTAAAAAAAGGCAGCGAGAACAGATTTTATTCTGTAACCAGTAGGGGAAAAAGCTGGGCTCTGTTCCCACTTGTGCAGAGGTGACTGGGTGTTTTAAAGGGAGGATGAGGGAGGACAGAGAAAGACGGGGCAGGGGCTCAAGTAGAGTCAGGGAAGTGAAAAAATTACAAAAAGTGGGTAAGAGTGCAAAAGCGATTAGGCGAGGTAGGTCTGCTAGCTGGCAATTATCAAAGTTAGGGTGCTATTCCAACAGAGACTTCAAGATAGAGGCTCTAGCCTTCCTGATGATTACATTTCAAAGGAACGGCGCTCAGGTCCTTAAGAAATAGCTTTCTGAGCTGTAAGAGATACATAACACATCTCAAGGGGGGAGGGGAAGAACTAACAATTGTAAGCCCTTTTTAGTAAATGCTCTAAAAAAGGGAAGTCAGGGTCCTATCTTTAAGTGTTGGCTAGAGCAACAGCCCTGAGCTTTCCAGATAGGAAATGGGTCATCCCAGGAACCAGCCTTAGGCTGCTAGAAGCCATACTAAGTTTGGTCAAGTCTCTTGGTGCAGGTGTTTGAAGGGAGTCAAGTCTCTTGGCGCAGGTGTTTGAAGGGAGTGTTTGTGTTGAGAAAAGTATTCACTGGTCTCTCCCCTCCAGGTGACTGGAATGCACTCTCAAGCATGAGAATCACTGCTCTTTTAGAACATGCCATAGGTCCAAGTACAGATGGTTAAGTGAGAAGGTGCATTAGTAAATTGACTCCCAAAAGGTTTTTTTTTAAATATTTTATTTATTTATTTGACAGAGAGATCACAAGTAGGCAGAGAGGCAGGCAGAGAAAGAGGAGGAAGCAGGCTCCCCGCCAAGCAGAGAGCCTGATGCGGGGCTCGATCCCAGGACCCTGAGATCATGACCTGAGCCTAAGGCAGAGGCTTTAACCCACTGAGCCACCCAGGTGCCCCCCCAAAAGTTTTTCTATGCCTGTAATTGATTTCCTTTATTCCTATCCGGGTGGAAAATGGTGCATACTTGGACCTGGTGGCTAATAATGGTTTATTATTTCCTAAAAGGTAAAACAGATTTTAATGGTGGTTAATCTATTTCTGTATTCCTCATGTTAGATCTATTGGTTGCAGTTAAGTTTACTAAAGGTTGCAGGATCAAAAGGAGCCATATTTAGGTTGTCACTGAAGTAGATGAGGAAGGGGCATGTCTATCCTATGCTGTTGCTTCTGGATGCAGAAGTTGCAAGTGACTTGCACTTAACCATGGATTCTGTTAGGTATGGGCATTTATGGAATTGTAGATATGGGGAAAATGGCATGTGTTTATGGGCAGTTAAGAGGAGTATAGGTAAACATCTGTTGTTTTGTCTTCCCAGCACCCCTTTTCTACCACCTTCTCTGCCTTATCCTCATGGTTGTAGCAGGAGCCATCCTTTATGTACCTTCACAGAGAATTTGGGACTGAGCTGGAGAAGAGTGAAAAATCCTGGCTGCATTCAACCATTTTATTTATATGTTCCTCAGGTCCATCTGCATTATCCCTGGGTTTTGTGAGACACCACCATCTTTATAATAAATTCCTCTTTTTGCTTAAGCTTGTTCAAATTGGATTTCTATTACTTGTACACAAGAGTCTTAACATACCTAATACAGGAGAAACTCGATGCTCAAAAGGCCAGAGAAAGTAGAGATAACAGAGGCCAAAGCCCTGAAAGCAGAAGGGGATAGTAGATGTCACAGAACAGTATTTAAGGTGCGTGCTTTGGAGCCAAGGTCTGGGTTCCAATATTAGTTCAACTCCTTATTAGCTATCTAACTTTAACAAGTTACTTAGCCTTTTGATCCCTACTGTATCTGTGAAATAGATATCATTAATATCTGTGTGATAGAATGTGAAATAGAAATCATTAATTCGTTCAACAGATTTGGTCCCTACTACATGCCAGGAATAAAGCTGGACACTGGGAGAAAGCAGTTTTTGGCAGCCGAGGAGATTAGAAAGGAGATGGATACTTACCTCAGAAGCTTATGGAGATTAAATGATGTAGAGTGCTTAGCATAATAAGTGGCACAGTACGCACCTAATTAATGTTCATTCTTATCATGAAGAGTGGAGAGAAGCATAAGGAGTATGCATGGAGAGTTCACACTGGACTCAATCTTCTGGAATCTTACACTTAAATAGCAACTAGCTCTTCAGTGTCTGCAAGGGGCCCACATAGCTTTCTCTATTGCCCAGAACCTTGGGGCCTGTTTGAGAGGCTATAAGCTCATATGGTTATAGGAAATAGTTAATTAGAAGGTCTAATGAGGCTGCCATATTTCTTGTTTTTCTTGAACCAGCAACTCTCTAATAGCAGGCAGGCAAGGAAGTCATTTGATTAGTAAACAATGACAGTGGTTCTCAACCCTAATTATATTAATATGTGGATGTAACAGTACTGGTTGTAGGGATGGGACAAAGACATATTATTTTAAATTGCAGTAAAATACATAAAACAAAATCTACCATCTTCACCATTTTTGAGTGTGCAATAGTGTTAAGTACATTCACATTGTTGTGCTTTATGTAGCTCCCCAGGCAGGTGATTTTAATATGCAGTCAGGGTTGAGAACCTCTGAACTGTAATGGAGAAAACTTACAAATACTGGTTTAATTTCTGAGGTTATTTCTTCATTAGTAACATGCATGCCAGCTAGTCCTTTGCAATTCTTCATCTATCTATCACAAGGTCCTGCTCCTATTCGGACCATTACCTATGCTGTACATCTTCAATTCTGTCTTGAGCTTCTGTTGTGTGACCGCACCTCCTTCTCCCCTACTACTACTCCTACCACTACTACTTCTTCAACTCCTTCAAAACACTTTAGGCACAGACAATTCTGCCATCTCATTCTTTTATCTAGTGATACACATTTTTTTCCTCAAATTATTTTCATATAGAGCTTTTGCAATATTAAATGAAGGCCAAATTAAAGGATTTTTTTAAAAGATTTTATCCATTTATTTGACAGACAGAGATCACAAGTAGGCAGGGGAGGGGGGGAGAGCAGGTTCCCTGCTGAGCAGAGAGCCCGACTTGGGGCTCAATCCCAGGGCTCTGGCATCATGATCTGAGCTGAAGGCTGAGGCTTTAACCCACTAAACCACCCAGGTGCCCCAGTGATGCACATTTTAAGTGGGTTTTATATTGTCTTATTCCCCAACTTAAACACTTTCACCTCTGGACCTCACTCTTACATCATCTAGGACCTTTGGGGCCAATACCTAATCTCTTCCACCAACAGATTTCACATTGACTCACCGGTTGGGTTCAGTTTTGTCACCTGTTTCCTCTTCTCTTAAAATAGTGATAATGTAAGGTCCCTTGAGCAGTCATTACTATTATTTGAGCACACCTACTACGTGCAAGGTATAGTGCTAAGCCCTCTCTTTGCTTTTTCATTTAGTCTGGAAACAACCTGACTGAGGCAGCTATCCTTTTTATAGAAAAGGAAATCAAAGTGGAAAAGTTAAGCAGTGTTCCCAAGTTCACAAAGCCAGAATACAAATCTGGGTCTGTTGGACTCTAAAGAGTCTATCTGTATTAACCCAAACTGAAGGCAAATGCTCAACCAACTGAACCACCCAGGCACCCCTAAAAATATTTTTAAAATCCTCAGCTAACCTTGGGTATTTTTGACAGGTCTCTAACTCTTCCTCCAGGGCTGGTTGCATAAATATATGCTCAGTTCTTCTAAGTTATCAAGTGAACAAGTGATCGGACCTCATTTGGCAGTTTCCTAAGTCATTGCAGTGTAGTAAATGAGAGATGTGGGAGGGAAATTTCCAAATATACTTTTTTCCCTAAACATGCACCATAAACATTGTCAACATGAAAGGAAATCTCCTTAAGTTTGTGCAAAGGGCACATTTTGAATTCCTGTTTGTACCATAAACACAGTTCTATTCCTGAAATGATGAAACAAGCACTGGATATAACCTCATGAAAGACATTTAAAAAGAGCACCTACTAATCCTGATTAATAGATGGAAACTTAATGTAAATGTATGTGGATTATTTTTCCAACAGTTTATCTGAGAGTTGTATGGCCTGGGGTTTTTCCCATGAGCTTGGGAGTCAGACAGAACTAGGTTTGGGTCCAGGCTTCACCATTTCCTAGTTGTGTTAACCATGCCAAACTCTTTAATCTCTCTGATCCATAAATTTTCTCTGTAAGTTGAGATAGTAAGACTTAGCTTATAGGATTGTTTTTTGAATTAAAAATATCACAGGTAAAAGCCTAAATAACACAACAGGTACTTAGAAAAATCATAGTGAGTATTATAATTATAGCTCATTGATAAGAGTGGAGAACAGGTACAACTCAAAATTTGCTAGCGCTATATACATCAAGAGATAATCGATGGCTTGGTTAATTTGTTCAGCCAGCATAATCTATAGGACTAAATCTTTTAAATCTCCTAAAAATTACATTTGTTAAATGAAGAACCAGTTTAAGCCAGGTGACTGCAGTGACTATGAAAGCATTTTAATAAGATACCATACTCATTTTATAACACAGCCTTTATTTTCTGTTTCAAAACAAAATTTCCAAGAAACAAAACAAAATACTTACAATGGCTGGGTACAAATGAAATAAAAATCACAGTTTCAAAGAACCAAAATCAGTTGACTGCTTAAAGGCAGATCACTTGGTTTACCAAAGGAAAAAAAAGGTTAATGTCAAGAAGGATTAAAATTAAATTTAACATTCTTTCTATATAATGCTACATTCCCCAATTAAGAAAGGAGAATTCGCATATACAACTAAATGTTAAGTGTAAAGAAGTGGCTGAAATTCTGCATACTTCATAGCAAATTATGCATGAAAGTTTATTAAATGCATAAACTTCCTGAGTGGCTCCCATGCTGCACTAGGTCTACATGCTTAATATTCATATCAAACAAGTTACAGCTTTAAGTGATTGAGCATGACAGACCTTGAACAACTGCACTTTCCGATCAGTCACTATTTCTGCTGAGGGTATGGTCTGGCCCACAAACCTCAATCTGAAATCTTAACTTATAGTGGAAAAGAAATGTAACTTAAAAAACAAAACAAACAAAAAAACAACGGGAAGGATGACAAAGCACGCATTTAGGAGTTTATTTTACACTGGCACATTTTTTTTTTTCTCAAGAGCCCAGTTTCTCTTTTCCCTTCTTGCTTGACTTTTAGCCTTTTTTTTTTTTTAAATTAAGAGAAAACCTTCCAGAATGGGAACTGTCGGTTTGTACACTCTTCCAACTATCTCACTTGAAAATAACTTCAGTGTCACCTAAGCACTATGCCAGGCCCCTTCCTATGTTGGCTATCAAGAACCCTGACCAATGTTTGTGTTCATCCTTCACATAAAAAGACTGTTTCCATGGTGAACTGAAAGCATTTGGCTCTGTCAAAATTTCATACTAATTTCAAAGGACTTTACCAAGTTTGAGTGTCACAATTTTATAGCCTGTATTGGTTTAAAAAAACAAAACTGATTATCAGAAATTACATTTATCAAATCAATGGCCTTTTCTACACAACAACCCCCCACCGGTTCATCTTCAAAACCAAAGGGGGATAAAAAAAAGTCCCCAATATACTATAGAATGAAAAAATGAACAATCTATTCTAGAAAATGGCCTGCACCCCACCTCAAATCTCAAGTTTCTCTAAACCAAACAGAAGATTAAATAACTGAATCCCAAATATATTTCAGGAATGTATTTGTGCATGAAGCCTGAAATACAGTATTTGCTAACATTAAATATGCTGTAGTGTTATACACAGTAACCATGTGAAACAAAGAACATGTGGCTTATAAACATTAGCTGAGTGTTCTGGAAAAAGAAAAAGAATGCATCATTTCATCCTTCAGTAAAGACAGCAAAGAAGAAAGTCAATGCCTCCAATAAACTTTAGAGATTGAATAAATAGTTACCACCAACTACAATTCAACTAAAAGCATACAGCCATTTTAAGGTAACAAAATACCACTGAAAATACCTAGCAGTATGCTAATATGCTGAATGACAGGCCACTGCTGTAGGATTGAGCAAATATGTCACTGTGATAGTTAAAGCAATTTCAACACATAGCCCTTTAGGCACACAGACAAGAAATGCACCTTTAGTAAAAGATGCAAAGTTGCAGGCACTGGACTGTCTAGATACTTTCTTACCATTTCTTTTAGGACTGACTCCTAAAACTAAATCCTACATTGCCACCAGCTGGATTTCTTTCTCTGCTCTCCTTCCCCAGATCCCAAAAGTTTATTCTGCAGAGGCACATGGCTCTCATCACTTAAACACAGATTGGTGGCAGAGTGGTGGTTCCTCTCATATCTAACTCATGCTTAGCACTGGGACTAGGAGGCAGGCCAGATTTATAACCTGAAAGAATACTGAGAATCAAGGCAAAAAAGCAAGTTTCACAGGCAGTGTTTACTTGTGCACCCCTAAACAGCACTGAAAACGAGGTAGATAAACGAAAGTAATTGGACTGGGTTAAATCTGGGGTTCTAAAATGATACATCCCTTCATATTGTACATAACACTCCACACTCAATCCAAAAATCACAGCGGAAAAGTGCCTTTTAAACTTTCACAGATAATTTTGCTGTCAAACCATGAGAATTCATGCTTGATATAAAACTGGCAAGAAAAGGATGAAAAACAAAAGGGATATTTGTTATATTACAGCAAATTACCTTAAATAGAGATTCAAGACTGCTACAAATATACATAGAGTTATTTTCATTAGATTTACACCAATACTGGTTTCATAGTCTTATGGTGTTACACCCAACTTCACAAACATAGCAGCATGTACTTCATGATGAAATGCTCACATTGCCACATATGGAGATACAGTACTATTCATCAGACTTGTACTTTGAGAAGTAAACATAGAGGTTGGACATACAGACTATCCCCCAAATAAACTTTACAAGTAGGATGGTTTAGTACAACCTCTTTCTCCTACAAAAAGGAAAATGAAAAGGACAGTTTTGGGTAGAAGGCCCTTGTTATATAGTAGGCTCTTTGTTAAGTAAGAAGGGAATTTCTGAGCTTCACCTCAAGAGTTAACTGCTTTTGGGAAGGAAAATTACCTCAGCAAGGATGAAAACAGCACTATTATATGAGTTAGCAAAATTATGAAATAATGTAAAACCCCTACTTAGAAAACTAGCCAATATTTACAGTCAAAGTGACTATAATCTGAATCAAACATTTAATGAGAAAAAAATAAAAACCCACAGTGATGTGAATAACACTGTTTTCATTTCTGCACAAACTCACTTTTTTTCTGTATTTTTAAACTTATACATGTTACATATACATAATGTATACATAACATATGTTAATCCAACTACTGCGGTCAGCATGGAGACAGCAGTATGCTATTCACTATCTTCAAACTTCAGAAGACTACTTTTCTTTCCAGCAAAAAATCTGAAAAGATTCTAAATATTACAAGGCACTGCAAAAGTCTGCAGGCAAATGAATGATGAATCATACCTAAAACAGAGGTGGTGGCAAAATATGGGACATTTGATGTAGAGCAGCCATTAATAAATGTAATTGTGCATGTCATCCATGGAGGTTTTTTTCATCCTGGGATATACTGTTTAAAAGCATTACATGTAGAGAGGAAGGGATCTTAAAACCTGCAGGATTTTCACTTTATAGGTTGTAAGTCTTAATGTAATTACACAAAGCCAACTCTTATAATGAAACACGAGCAGTTTTAAAGAATTACGGATTTTAGGTGCATTGTTTTTGTACACATGGAAAACAATGCAATGCAAGTATTTGCATTACACTAATGTCCTAAAATCACTGCGACTTGCAAACCAATACTGTAGGAGAAATTTGAAGAATCTGTACAGAAGAGACTCACCCAAACCACAGTATGATTTATGAAAAGAAACTGTGGCTCTTATCAACAGCAATTCTGAAAATGCTGCCTTAGACACCCCAAAGGATAGTGACAAAATCTTTATGATGTTTAGTGTGATCCTCAGGGAAGCAATACCAGACACACTTTTTTGAAAAGGGGTACTGAATGTCACAAAGTAGACTATGCAAAAAAAAAAAAAAAAGTATACCTATTGAGTTTTCCTCATTACCTGGCAAGCTCATGGGGTAAAAATTTTAGAGGAACATGGGGGAAAATCTGTTCAAAGAAATGTTGGGTGGTAATATGGAATGGTTACCAGTCGATAGAATTCATTATCAGGTAATTGTATGGTAGAAATGACCCTGAAATTTTCAGAGTAAAAAGTATTTCAAACATGTGGATGTGATAGTTGATTAATACCATTTAAGAATTCTATTTGGGTTTCACAGACTGAGCATTAGGTAACTCTGTGACCAGCCTTTTAGGATTATTATAGTTAGCCTCCTTGAAAAGCAAAAAGTGTATATTTTGACATTGTCTCACCTCCTTCTAAAACTGGATAAAACCCAGTAAAGTGCAACTTGACAGTGATCTCTCTCAGATTCTAAAAAGAGGCTGCCAAAATCATGTAAGATCTAAAATCATCTAGGATGCTATATATACTAACAAGAAATTATAACAACTAAAAAAATGGCAATCCCCCCCTCAAAAAAAAAGCTAAGGGCAACTTAAATAGTGTCCTTTGAGGGTCTACCTTTTCACTGCAGGACAGTGTATACCCCACACCTTAGAACCCTGTAAAGCCAGTGTTTCATGTTTAAGTCTCAAAACCTACAACCTACTGTGTCAAGTACATTTTACTTCAGAACAATGGATCAATAGAGGTGTAACTTGAATCCTCTTTGTTCGGAATACCAAGATTCCCCCAAAATGAGATTCATATCAGCTGCAATATATCCCTTACAAAAGAATGCAAGCCAAACCAGTGCCTCTCAGATGCTCAAAAACAATGTAGTGTGCACATGAGAAACAAGGAGATAGCTGCTTTGAATTACTATTGAAATCCTAAAGCAGCTACAGTATCTGCAGAATCAAGGAACTGTTACAGTTCTGTTTTTTCCTTTCTCTCCGCCTCACCTAAAACAAGGCTTCACTCCTCCTGCTGTGACGACGGGAAGAAAATCACATTAAAAAGGGCTCATGGTCTATATTGGTTGACAAAGTTATTCTAATTTCATATACCAAAACGTTTCCTGCAGCAAGTTACCCTGCCTTCTGGGAAAGGTAAACCTAAGATAAACATGTGAAGAATCCCATAAAACTCCAGCTGTTCGAGGGTCTCACTTCGTCCACATTTGGGGAATATCAATTTAAATAGTTTTTATACATTTTAAAGTATCATCCAGCTGCAGATAGCAGCAGTAAAAAATGGGGGCTTTTCAGCAATTCATGGAAAGTGTCCTGGAAATGGTAATGCTCAAGCTGAGCTTATTAAAGCATTCTGAACGGTATTTTTAAAAAATCAAGTATCAAAGAGGATAGGATCTGAAGTGAAAAAACATTTCTGTGTGCAGTGCTCTATGTACAAACTGCACAGTTCTACAGAATGATGAGCTATATAAAATACCATAATGGAACAACAACAACAAAAATTCAGGGAAAAGTAAACTTAAATGAGGGAAAATATGGCAGAACCAAGAAGAAGAACGTTTAGTATCTTAGGTGTCCTGAAAATAATTCTGAAAAAAAAAATCTCCCTTTTCTTCCTCTCTACTCTGATTCATTTGGGACCAGGAGGGATTGCAGATGGATTCTGCACTGATGAAGCTGGAAATGCCTGTAAATTCATTCCCGGCTGGAATGGTCCCCCAGATTGAGTAGGAATTACCACAGACTGTTGCGGTGTTCCTGAAATTCCTACCCACTGTACTGGGTACCCTGGCCCCCCCACAGCATTATATTGACAAACATGGGGCATTCCATATGATGATAATGGCCCAGGAAATGAAGGGAGTGGGAGTCCTTGTGGCAAGGAGGTTGGGACAGCTCCACGGATTTGGGACAGAGAAGAAATCCATGTTGGTGTGTAGCCCATAGTAGATGGAGTATTCTAACAAAAACAAAAATAAAAACAAAAGATCAGTTCATTTGGTCGATGCTTTTACCCATCTATATTCCTTCCTATTCCTTCTGGCTTACTATTTCTATTATTACTATAAGAGGCTACCACTTTTGGAGCACCTTTCTGTGTGCCAAGCATTGTTGCATACCTTATTTATTTCCTCTTCATTACTGCCTTTTAAGGGAGGCATTTTTGGATAAAGAAACTGAAGCTCAAAACTGATGACACCCAATATCACTAAGCAACTTGACAGTGAGGTGAGGATTTGAATAGAGTTCCAGCTAACTCCAAGGACCCTGCTAAATCTCTGTTCACAGTTTAATACTGTCCATTTCTTTATGGTAGCAGTACTCTTCTTTTTTTTTTTTTTTAAGATTTTATTTATTTATTTATTTATTTATTTGACAGAGAAATCACAAGTAGATGGAGAGGCAGACAGAGAGAGACAGAGGGAAGCAGGCTACCCGCTGAGCAGAGAGCCCGATGCGGGACTGGATCCCAGCACCCTGAGATCATGACCTGAGCCGAAGGCAGCGGCTTAAACCAGTGAGCCACCCAGGCGCCCCTACTCTTCTACTTTTATTTCCTTCTGCTAGCCCCATGAATTTTTTTCATTCAGCACCACAGACCAGCTTAATAGGTAATTCTTTGGACACAGACGAGCATGATATAGTGTGGCACAGGGGAAGAGTCTAGTATATACATTAGGTGCTCAACAAATGTCACTGCCCTACCCACTTCTCATTGCCTTAAAGTCTAAAATTCCCATTGCATTTTTGGAAGTTTAAACTCAAGACAATTATGTTTTTGGCAGTACTGTGAAAATATATTCCTGCCTGACTCTCCTTATCATGTCCTATTGTGATTACACACATCTATCAAGATTACTGAAATTTTAGGCACACAGTAATAGTAAGTCAAACGGAAGTAAATAATTCTCCCTTAAAGTAGAGTTTGGTATCAGTCCCAAATGCTTAGTTCTTTTAAGCTGACTAGTCAAGCTAAAAGCCTTTCAAATAAACGTTGAAAGTAAAAGCTTTTGCTTGACTCAATAATGAATGACTGTATCTCATGTGGTGAAAAAACACATTTATTTCAAATTCAGTTATCTCTTCCTCATATCAGTGTTTTAGTTCCATTAAAGTAAAATTTAATACCTCTGATTCAAAAGGGCACATATAGTATGACTGCATTTTTATGAAGTCATTTCCATGTATACATATACAGACATAGAAAGATATATGAAATGGTGTTTATAGTTAGTGACAATTATTTAGAGGTAGTGGGATTTGAAGGTGGTATTTTAAGATTTGTACTTTTCTGCACTTATTAAATTCTACAATGAACATTATTTTACAAACAATAATGTGATTTTTATTTTTAAAAAAGACAATTGGAGATGGTTTCTTATACTTAACCTTCTGCATATTTCAAAGGAATTTGAGATTCAAATGACCTCTAGTCTTTCCTCTACCAAAACACACTGCCTACGCATGTTCCACATCTTGTGAATGGTACACTGGAATGATAGCCAGTAATGGCAGCCAGAAACCTAGTCTTGACCACTTCCCTCTTGATGTACATCCATTCCATCACTAAATCTTGTCCCTTTTTTCTCCTTAAAGTAGGCTCCATGCCCAGTGTGGAACCCAATATGGGTCTTGAACTCACGACTCTGAGATCAACACCTGAGCTGAGATCAAGAGCTGGACACTTAACTGACTGAGCTACCCAGGCACCTCCATTTTATCCCTTAAACATTTCTTGGAATCTGTTCAATTTTATCTCAGGTTCTCTTTATATAGACTACTGTGACTAACTCTCAATTCATCTATCAACTTCTTCTACCCTCCCCCTCCCCCATAATCCTTTCTTCTTGCTTCAAGTCAGAGTAATATTTTTGAAAAGCAAATTTGATGTTAACCCTAGGGCTTCAACGGCTAACAACTTTTTTTTCCCTCCTGCTACCCCTCTTTCTTAAAATAAAGACAAAGTTCCTTATCATCACCACTTTTAAGACCCTCCTGGCCTCCTTAGATTGACCACATACCAACTCCTGTCTGCTCTCTTCACTTCAGCCAAACTAGCTTATTTTCAGTCCCCTCATGATCCCTTTACCCATACATGACTTTTGCATAAGCTGTTCTTTCTGCTTGGAATCACATTCCCTCTCCTTTTCACCTACTTAACACCTACTCATTCCTCAGATCTCTATTCAATCAGCACTTTTTCGGTGAAATTTGACTTCCCTTCACTAGATCAAATCTCTTACCTATGATATCTTAGTTTTTCCTTTGTAGTCCATATTATAGCTATAATTTTATATTTATATGTTTGTTCATGTTGAACTGTCCCACCAGAGTGTAGTTCCAAGAGATAGGGCACATACTTGTTTTTGTTCATCAAACCTAGTGTCTAGGACGGGGCTTGGCACATAGTAAAGGGCCTAATATAATTGTGACAAATTTTCTTATTTTTCAATTTTTCTAAGCTCAGTAACAAGCAAGAACATCAGGTTATGAGATGAGTTTTCCACAAAAAGATGTAATCAAGTTAACTCAAAATACAAAAGTAGTTACTACCTTGTGCTAGTTACTCTATAGGTGTTACCTCATTTAATCCTCACAGCAATCTTCTAAGGTAGGTATTAACTGTTTAAAGACCTTAATTACTTTTGTTCATACTCCATTTTCTACTCATTTTCCCTCCAAAATACCCCATTATGCTGCAAAAAACCATCCCCCTACTAGTCAACAAAAGTCTCCATTCACAGAGTACTCAGAGGCTCTCTCACTGGCAACACCAATGCATTTATGCCTTGAAATTTGCCTCTAAAGACTTCCAGTGTTTACAATGGTAATATTATCTGTGTATAAATCAGTGCCAGGAGTAAGATAAATACAGAGTCCCCAAGAAATATACTGCTTACTATTTTGGGAAATCTAGGCTTTTGAAATTTTTATTCAACATTAACACTAACTGTATTTTCAGCCTCTTTACCAAACACATGCAATGACTACAAATATACACATACATGTACACAAATATGACAGAAAAACAGACACACAAATATATCTCTTTCAATTATGAGGGTTCAGATTCTAAGCCCTGATTCACATTTTAGTAGATTTACTCATCATGAAAAAGTGATACTTTATAAAACTCAAACACAGAGAAGTACAAAGTAAAATAAGGCCCAAATTCCACCATCCTACATATTGTTAATAGCTCTTCCTATTTCTATGTGTATATACATATATCTAATGTCCATAATTTTAAACAAATACTGTATATACTATTCTCTAAGCCTACCTTCTTCCCATTCCAGATGCACTGAGGACATCTTTCCATATCTCAAATGCATGTACATCTGACTAAAGCCATATGCAATTAACTAGGCATCTCATCCCATGAATTTAAGATGCCTTTCATTATATTCTAGCTTAAAGAGCTTTAAAATTATTTTGAAAAATGAACAACTAAGATCACTCAGTAGTTCTAAGAATACTGACATACAACATATGATAGCTTTTCCTCAAAACCAAACTCTTCTTGCACCACAGGACTGAATTAACCATCACTCTAGATGCTTTCTTTTTGATACTTGATGGTTAGATTTTTGGGTATAAAAGTCTAAAACAAGGGACAGCAACCTATAGCCTGCCACCTGTTTTTGAAAGTCAAATTTTCATGGAATAAAGCCACATGCATTCACTTATGTTTTGTCTATGGCTGCTTTTGCCCTCCAACAGAGTTGACTAGTTGCAACCACATGACTTGCAAGTATTTAATAACTGGCCCCTTCTCAGGAAAAGGTTGCTGACCCCTGGTCTAAAAGATAATCTGCTCAAGGATATACTGAATCTAGATAAGGATAAAAGTCTCTATGTTGTCAAATCACACCATTCTCTCATAGTGACTAAGTGAATCAATTTTTACGGTTTTATTCTTTTCTTTTTTTTTTTTTTAAGTAAGGTCCATGCCCAGTGTGGAGCCTAACATGGGGCCTGAACTCACAACTGCAAGATCAGATCAGGACCTGAGCTGAAATCAAGAGTCAGACCCTTAACTGACTGGGCCACCAAGGAGCCCCTGGTTTTAGTTCTCATAAATAAAGAGGAACATGTAAAAACAACTTACCTCGTATACTTTGTTCCAGTTGTCTGACTCTAGTTTGTGTTGACTCTGTTTGAGTTGGTTTAAACTTGGCTTAATAAGAGAATTTCCTACTGTTTCCTTTGTCCAGTCATCCACCAGTTTATGTAAGTCATCTGTGAACATCCCTTTTTTACTAGCTGGAGATTGCTGGCATGATGCTACATTACTTTCCACACACAATGGATCTAGAAGAAAAAACAGTAAAACCATAAAAATGGAATTAGAAGTGATAAATACTGTTCTTTGGCCAACAGTGCAGTTGACAGAACCCCACATATGGGGTACAGATAGGGTAACCAGATATTTGAGTTTATCTGAGACAGTCCTGGTTTAAAAGCTGTTGCCCTGGAGTAATTATTAACAGTATACCTTTAACTCTCAAAAGTTTTCTCTTGTTGGATGGCAAATTATATGGTCACCTTGGTATAAGTCAAATAAGGTATAAGTTATAAGTCAAATATAATATTTCTATTCTTTCTAAAAACATTAGTGCCAATTATAATCTTTACATTGGTTTCTTCAGATACTCAGAAGTTTTAAAAAACAATCATAGAATGTTAAAATTTAAAAGAATCTTAGAAGTCTAATCCAAACCACTTGTTTTATAATGGACAAATGAGCCACAGAAAAAGAAAGGCATGCCTGAGTTCTTGCAATTCTTGCAATTAGTCATCAGCTGACTCAGACTTGGAATGCTCAAGTGTAGACGAGGATGCTCTCTCTTTTCAGTATACCATACTGACTTTAAACAAGTATCAGAAAACTAGAATCTCATTTAACTTTTTAACCAATATTTTTGTTTGTTAATGATAAACAAATGGCAGAAACAAGAATACAGATGGTATATGAACCTCATGAGTTGTAGAGCATAAGATGTCCAAATAAATGAAACAAATCAATTACAGAAGTTGTCCAAATAAATGAAGCAAATCAATTATAGAAGTCTCTGTTAGCAAAAAATTCCCTAATCTGAACATCACACTAAATCTTTCAATTATTCAGTACTATTACACATTTGCTAAATCATTCTCATAGAAAAAATTCATAAAGTTCCAATTCCTCTGATTTATAAGCCAAAACTTACGGAGTGGATTTAAAATAAATTTTAGGGGGTGCCTGGGTGGCTCAGTGGATTAAGCCACTGCCTTCGGCTCAGGTCATGATCCCAGGGTCCTGGGATCGAGTCCCGCATCGGGCTCTCTGCTCAGCAGGGAGCCTGCTTCCCCCCTCTCTCTCTGCCTGCCTCTCTGCCTGCATGTGATCTCTCTCTGTAAATAAATAAAATCTTTAAAAAATAAAATAAAATAAATTTTAGGAAATACAGTTGTGAAATATAAGCACAATAACATTTTTAGGAACTTTATTAAACAAGAACATGAACATTTCTTGTACATTTGTTATGGTACTTTTTTAATTGTGAAAAATACAGAAATTGCTGAAGATGATGCAAGAAGCCTCCATATTAACATTTTCAAAGTAATTTTCTTTATCATTTTTGAAACTTCTAACAGGCCTGTGATATAGACTCAACAAGTATTCTACTTTTTGCATGAGAAGAATGGGATCCAGAAGCTGAGGTTATATGCTGGGGTTAGAACCCAGGTATCCTGACAGATCAGTGTGCTTTCCATTGTACCATACCAACCCACAGAATACACTGGGAAATGAATGGGGAACTTGCTTCAAACGGAGGAACATGATGATATGAATGAGTGCTTATACAAAGTCTGTGATTCTCTGTATTACTGAAAGCTTAGATTCAAGGGGATTAAATATTAAATAAAAACATTAATGAAAATTGTTTAAGAAGAGTTTAATGAATTAATTGGACCATCTTCACATATACAAAAGAGTTTTTTTTTAAGATTTTATTTATCTATTTGACAGAGAGAGAAATCACAAGTAGGCAGAGAGGCAGGCAGAGAGAGAGGGAAACAGACTCCCTGAGTGAGCAGAGAGCCCGATGTGGGGCTCGATCCCAGGACCCTGAGATCATGACCTGAGCCGAAGGCAGAGGCCTAACCCACTAAGCCACCCAGGCGCCCCCAGATATACAAAAGAGTTTTATAAAAATCATGCATAACAAATAGCATGGAAGACAAGGGGAGATGGAGAGGAGAAGGGAGTTGAGGGAAATTGGAAGGGGAGGTGAACCATGAAGGACTATGGACTCTGAAAAAACAATCTGAGGGTTTTGAAGGGGCAGGGGGTGGGAGGTTGGGGGAACCAGGTGGTGGGTATTGGAGAGGGTACGGATTGCATGGAGCACTGGGTGTGGTGCAAAAATAATGAATACTGTTAGGCTGAAAAAATAAAATTTTTTTTTAAAAATCATGTATACTACCTTTTGGGCAACCATGAGATACCAAAATGACATACAAATTTTGATGGAATTCCCTCCTTTTCTAACACTTAAAACCCAAAGAAAACAAGTCAGCCTATAATAAAGACATTTTTTTCCTGTTATCCCTCTGCACATTCATCTAATTCTCTGTCAATTCCAGTAATGGAACAAATAGCAGAACAAAATGGGTAAGACTCTGGAGCTGAAGCTTTTTAATAGTGTCTTCTTACCCTGGAAAAATGTCAGCAGGTAGGAGTAAAATGGAGACAACGGCCAGAACCATATACACATTAGTGCCAACGTTTTTGTCTACCCAGCTTCTCCTAAGGAGTATTTCTGTGCTCATTCCCCTTACTTTCTAAAAAAACAAATGTGTTGCATAGAGCTAAGTCTGAATGTCATTCATTTAAGAACATTTCTGCACTAAGGGAAAGTGATGGAACAAGTGATTTCGAACCCTCAAGTGATGGTAATGATGGCTGGTGCACTAGTGGCACAACAGTCAGCAAGTGCTAAGAAATGATTAACAAACCAAACAGGTATTGAAATGAAACAGAACTTAGAGCAAGACTCCTAAGTAGGCAACAGAAAGATATGCACACACATACCTTCCAGAAGTTATCAAGAACAATGTGCTATATGAGAAGAAAAAAATGTTATTTGAACATTATCTGGTGCCTATACTTTACACACAGAAAGGACAATTACTTATTGATTTCATTTAAGAGTTATTCATATACTATAAAAGACCACTTAAAGTTCACGAACTAGAAAATACCTACATGAAAAGAAGTACTATACAAATGTTTTTAACAGTTCTAAAAAAATGTCAACATTACTTATAACATTACTTAAAACTTCAAAGATGCTCTTTAATATTCATTTCTTACTAATGAAATGAATAAAACCAGAGTATGGTCCTTGTTGCTCTTTTTTGTTTTTTTCCCCAAGGTGATGCCCACATTCAGATCATTTTAGTAACCACTCAATTGCAAATTTTCCCATCTCTTATCTCAAACTTTTACCCCTCTTCAATCCAATTTCAGAACCCAAATGTGTTTTTCCACTAGGACATCAATAAATTGTTCAATTCAGTACAATTCAGTTAGAATGAAACCTAACATGGTCTTGGCATAACAGTTCACCTAAATGTCATATTTCTATGATAACTTTCATATTTTCTCCAAACTACTCAGACTCCAAACATTTGGATCTCACCAAAAACAGAAATATCCAGTCATCACCACATCATGGCAATTCATCCTACACAATATCTTTCACCTATTTTCACTTTCACAATTCTCTAAGCTCTTAATCATCTCATACATGGAATGCTATGATTACAATGTTCTAAATGAACTGCCTCCCTAGCTCTAGTAAATACATTCTTCACACTGCCACCAGATTAGTATCAGTTAAATGCTGTTTTCAGCATTTCACTCTTCTCTTCAAAACGCCCCCTCCACTTCAGGAGTTTCTTAGTACTAACAACAGTGGGTTTTTAACTTGTTTAGGTGGCAAAGTGATTGGTAGTAGTCATGGTTATCTCTGCAGAACAGATATTTATTATCCCTAAACAAACATACTATCTCAGTTATTAAGCTTAAATATATAATTATGTGTTAGATCAGATACATTATCTTACACCAAACTGTAGCAAAGACAAGCTATGGCAGTTGCCACAAGTTTTTTTGAAGTACGTAAGAAAAACCTTCTAATTCTAACATAAACACTCCATTTCACCCAACTGTTATGTTCTCTTTCTTGGAGATAAATCTTGCATTTTAACATCTGCATGCTTATACCATGCAATTCTATCTGTAGAAAATACTCTTCCCACAGCACTTCACCAATTGTAATCCTGTCCATTAATCCTTCAAGATCAACTCAAATACTACATCCTGTATGTAGCAGTCTCAGACCATTATCACCCTCTATAAGCTTTCACTGCCTTCTCTCAACCCACTGCAGACATAATTTCTGGTATTGGGAGGCAATGCACAGTAACAGTAAAGAACCAAGTCTTTGGGATTAAACAGATTTGGATTCCCTCGCTTATGAACTGAGGTCCTAGGAAAGTTGTTTAACCTCACCAACTTTAGTCTTCTTACCCATAAGAGACAGACACAATAATGTCTACCTACCTTAGAGTTATTTTGAGGATTGTAATTATGTAATGCAATTATGTTTCAGGGTCCTGAAGACCACTCACAGATTGAATGATTCAATCAAAGTTGTAAGGACTCAACATATAGCTGTATTCACAGTTAAGTTTATTATAGCAAAAAAGATGCATGATAGGATCAGCAAGGGAAAAAGAAACAGGAATCTAGAGAAATTTATGCACAGGATTCCTTATACTCTCTTCCTATTATGAGGGGCACACTTGAGCATACTTCTTTCTCTCAGCCATGAAAAATGCAGTACACCAAAGACATGAAAACTGAACTAAGACAACTACCGAAGACTGAGACTGACCACTGGGAGACCCACATGTGGGAAAGATCCAAAGAGTACCACAGAGGCAATGCAACTGAGCTGGAACAATGGACCAAAGAAGACAGGCTAGAAACCACAAGGTAAAAATAACTGGGTCAGTCGTGCCTGGGTGGCTCAGTTGGTTTGGCAGCCAACAATTGGTTTTGACTCAGGTCATGATCTCATGGGTTGTGGGATTGAGCCCGCAAAGGGCTCCACACTCAGCAGGGAGTCTGAGATTATCTCCCTCTGCTCCTCTCTCCACTCACGTGCACATGTGCGCACGCACACTCTCTTTCAACTAAATGGATACATCTTAAAAAAAAAAACTGGGTCAATTACTTCCTACCTAAAAAAATTAACATTATAGAAAGAATTATTTTTTTAAGATTTTATTTATTTATTTGAGGAAGAGCGAAAGACTGAGAGAGAGAGAGAGAGAGAGAGAGACACAGCACACGCATCAATGGGGCGGGAAGAGAAAGGGAGAAGCCAGCTAGTTTATTCTCTAGTAAAAGGAATTAGGATTCCTTTTGGAAACGGTGGTTCCTAAGACTGGGCCAGGAAATATACAAAATTAGCCTAGAGCATCTTCTGGTGCTAGTAAGTAAAGAAGAGTTCAAAAACAAAACCATACAAAATAGCTGACTGGTACTCCTCAAAAATTTCAGGGTCATCAAAAACAAGGAAGTTCTGAGAAACTGTTAGAGCCAAGAAAAGCTTAAGGAGACATGAACACTTAATAATGTGGTATCCTAGAAGGGATCCTGGGACAGAAAATAAAAGATAAGTAAATACTAAGGAAATCAGAGTAAAATATGAACTTTGGTTAATGTATCAAGATTGGGTTATTAGTTGTGACAAATATACCATACTAATGTAGGATGTTAATAATTGGGAAAACTGGGGCTCCTGGGTGGCTCAGTGGGTTAAAGCCTCTGCCTTCAGCTCAGGTCATGATCCCAGGCTCCTGGGATCAAGCCCTGCATCGGGCTCTCGGCTTAGCAGGGAGCCTGGTCCTCATCTCTGCCTGCCTCTCTGCCTACTTGTGATCTCTGTCTGTCAAATAAATAAAATAAAATCGTAAAAAAAAAAGAGTACCATCCCAAGGGGCGCCTGGTGGCTCAGTCAGTTAAGCATCTGCCGTGTCTGCTTTGGCTCAGGTCAGTATCCCTAGGGATGAGTTCTGCATCAGGCCCCCTGCTCAGCAGGGCATCTGCTTCTCCCTCTCACTCACTCAAATAAATAAAATCTTTTAAAAAGCACCATCCCCTGAGTCAATATTGTGTCTAAACTTAAAACCTTAAAAAAAAAATACCTCCATTCTTAGAGTGTGGTGGATATTTGGTTTCACTTGGAGCTCAGGTCATCCCAGGCAGGCTGGGTATAAGAAGTGGGGGAGGGTTAGGAACTACCTCTAGGGCATTACTGAAACAATAGGAAAGTGCTGCCAACAACTTGGATGCATAAAGCTGTGATTTAGTTGGGGCACACAAGAGCCTGGCCTAGAATTAAAAAGGAATTCTAGGACAATTAGATGACCAGAGGAAACTTTCAAAATCTTTGACATATTCCTGGGAATATAAATGTCTGGCATGCCAGGAAAGACCTGAGAAAGGAGAAAGTACCAATCATTCCATTCTGGCTGAAGTTCAGTTCCTGAGAAAGCAGGAAATAAATTCAAAGGTTGTCTTATAAAGTGAAGCTTGAAAGTGTGCCTTCCCTCAGAGATCCCCTTGGCAAAAACACACAGATGAAGCACTTAATTAAATCTGAAAAATCATTGGCTCACCACTAAATATACTGGCCCAGGTGTGAACATCAGCATGCCAGACTTAAAAATAAAAACATTTTTAGAGTTGCAAAGAACTGAATGGTCATACACTGCAGGGAATACAGAGTTATTCTGGAAAATCAGTAAACAAACATCAGTAAGAAAATACCATAATAATGATAAACAAACAAAATACAACAACAGACCTTGGTGGGGAAGAAGGTGGGAGAATCTGATACCAGAGCTGTTACAATGTATTATTTATAATGTCCAATTTTTATCACAAAATAAGGTACATGCAAAAAATAGAAAAGAATTCTGCCTATACAGAAAAAAGTCAACAAAAACATCCCAAAAGGGGTCTAGATTTTGGTATTAGTAGACAAAACCTGTAGTCAAATTTAAGGAAACTATGCCTAAAATTTTAAAGATTTTTAAAAAAAAAAAATTCTGGAGTTTAAAAGTACAATAACTGAAATAAAAAAATTCACTACCGTGGATCAACAACAGATATTGATGAAAGACAGCTGGAAGGCAAGCAGGTAGGGACAAGGGGCCCTCTGCCCTAAGAGGAAACCACCCTTAAAATGATTTTACACCATCCTGGAAGGAGCCTGCCACCCTCTCCCATGTGACAAAAACCTGATTGGATGACAGATGCAGGGAGGATTAATCAGATTAAAACAGCCCACCAACCAGCCCATAAAACACCCTTGACTTAGAAACTCTGGTGGCAACCCTCTCAGGTCCCCTCCCTCCTCAGGAGCTCTATACTATCACTTTGCTTTAACTTAACACCCCTTGCTTTGCTGTCCACCACTCTGTCTTCTCTACCTCTTCATTCCTCAAAGTGGTGTGACCAAGAACTGTGTTCACCTACAGAAAGTCCTTTAACAATAGGACAGGTGATGGCCTCTGGCCCATCTCTTGGCAGGAAAAAGATGAGCAGGGTCAGTCCATTTTCTGTCTCTGCAATCTGACAAAAGCCAGTTAAGCAGGGATTAGAAAGTGAAAGAATGCTTTCCATCATAACAAACCAAAGCCATCTGCAAGTCAAAGTCCTAGGGAAACAAAAACTATATAAAAAGAGCAAGTCACTTAAGAACAAAAGATAGCTCCCTTGGTTAAGTGTCTGCCTTCAACTCAGGTCAAGATCAGGTCAAGGTGATCTGCTAGGTAAGGAGTCGGCTTTTCCCTTTACTCCTCAACCCTGCTTGTTCTCTCTCTTTCTCTGTCTCTCTCTCATGCTCTCTCTCACACTGGCTCTTTCTCTCTCAAATAAATAACTAAATCTTTTTTTTAAAAGTATAGCAATTAATGGCAGAGTATTAGATTGAAAATCCACATGCTTCTGCTGTTAAACTCCGAAAGTTGCCCTCAATCTAAGATTACCCTTCAGTTCTATCTTTAGGAGGATCACAAAGTAGAGTTCCCATTCTTGAGATCGGTATTACTTTTCTATTGTTGCTATAACTGATTACCATAGATTAGTGGCTAACATCCATACCAATGCAACACAAATTTATTATAGCATTGTAGGTGAGAAGTCCAACATGGGTCTCACCAGACTACAATCAAGGTGTTGGCAGGGCTTCATTCCTTCTGGAGGCTCTAGAGAAGATCCGCTCCCCAGCCTTTTCCAGCTTCTACAGTCAGCCTGAATTCCTTGATTTGTGCCCTCTTCCTCCATTTTCAAAGCCAGCAATGTTGCATCCATCTGACACTGCTCCCCTCCCTTACATCTTTTCTCTGACCCTCTCTCCTGTTTCCCTTTTCCACTTTAAAGGACCCTTGTGATTACATTGGACCCACCTAATCCAGGATAATCTTCCTATTTTAAAATCAGTTAATTAGCACCTTAATTCCATCTACAATCCCCATTCCCCTTTGCCATATAACCAAAGATAGTCTCAGTTTCCAAAAGTTTGCACAAAGACATGTTTGGGGGCCATTATTCTGTCTACCACAAATTCTGTTGCCATCTTACGTATATCCTCATAGTTCACCATCAACCCTCACTTAAATATGCACATGTAACCAGGAAGTCTGACCTGATAAACAACTTCTTTATTAAGAAGAGTCTGATACTCTATTTTCAAATCAAAAGAAGTACATTTTTCTAATAGTCTCATAAATAAGAAACAATTATCTCTTACAACACATAGAACATGACAGTATTTTTAAGATTATCTTTGTTAGCTACAAACTCAACAAACTCTAGCTCCCAATGATTGCTAACATTTTAAAAACTGTTTGCATAATGTACTGCTAACAGTAATATACAAATATATTCAGAATTAATTAAAAATTATGTGAAAACAGGGGTGCCTGGGTGGCTGAATGGGTTGAGCTGCTGCCTTCAGCTCAGGTAATGATCTCAGGGTCCTGGGATCAAGTCCCACATCCGGCTCTCTGCTCAGCAGGGAGCCTGCTTCCCTTTCTCTCTCTCTGCCTGCCTCTCTGCCTACTTGCGATCTCTCTCTGTCAAATAAATAAATAAAATCTTTAAAAAAATTATTTGAACACAGACTTAGTTATTTGGCTGCATTCTTTTATATTTGCTAAAGAAAAAAAAATCTCTCTTCCATGGAACTGGCTATGAAAGTAGAAAATATCCCAGCTCTGAGTTAGAGATGTTAGAGATGGGATAATGAACATTAAAGAGACCGAAGAATTAAATAATTAGCTTAATGACTGAGATGCAGCCAATTTACACTATGCTTTGAAACCTGTAGTATGTATTAATAATTATCAGTGGCAACAATAACAATGTATTTCTGTACTTTTTAAAATTTCCTAAAAATATTTTTGGAATCAGGAAATAACTATTAAAAATTAAAAACCTGATGGGGTGCCTGGGTGGCTCAGTGGGTTAAAGCCTTTGCCTTCGGCTCAGGTCATGATCCCAGGGTCCTGGGATTGAGCCCCACATCGGGCTCTCTGCTTAGCAGGGTGCCTGCTTCCCTCTCTCTCTACCTGCCTCTCTACCTACTTGTGATCTCTGTCTGTCAAATAAATAAATAAAATTAAATTAAAAAATTAAAAACCTGAAATATAAAAAAAAAAAACAACCCTATTTGCAGGATTGAAGTTGGGCTTCCAGGTGTTTGTTTTCCAAATGAAAACATAGAACACACTCATCTTCTCTACAAAATCTATCATTTAGCCTCACCATAATTTCACAAAAGAATTTTTATCAAAAAAGGTAGAAAAGAATCTTAGGATAATGTATACTTCTTTAAAGCATCTTAGTGTAATAAGAAATAAATTATAAAAAGTAAGAAATAATTATATCATCATTATATTTCTTACTTTGCTGATATTTGACCAGATTTTTAAAATCACTTTTAAGACTGATTTACCTGCAGCAGCTGTGCCACTATCCACCTGTGTCAAGGACTGTGGTCGGCTACGAAGTTTGCTTTTGAAAGATCTTGGTCTCCGTGGTGATGAAGGTGGCCCAGGAACCTCTGATGATTGGATTTTGCTATCTTTAATTGCCCGAAGACGTTCATAGAGCTCCTGCAGCTCCTTATTCTGCTGAGTTTGAAGATTTACCACCTCCTGAATGTGTCTAAATGAAAATAACGCAGAAAGCATTTTAATAGCACTGGCACCATACAGATGACTCCAGAAACATCTACAACAATACAAGGCAAGTTTAACAAGGAATTTTGATTAACAATGTGAAAATACAGAATCTTCACAATTTTAGGATGAGATATGCCTTCCTAAGCTCAACATTAAACTAACCAGAGATTAAGAAAAAAGTGAACAAAGTGACAAAAACAAATTTCTAAAACTTCAATATAGGGTGCCTAATGGCTCAGTCCATTAAGCATCTGCCTTCGGCTCAGGTCAGGATCCCAAGGTCCTGGGATGGAGCTCTGCATCTGGCTCCCCGCTCAGCAGAAAGCCTGCTTCTTCCTCTGCCTCTGTCTGTCTGTCATGAATAAATAAATTTTTAAAAATCTTTAAAACTTCAATATAGTGAAAGACAATGAAATACAATTTAAAGTCACAGAGTATTGGTAATATTAACCTTCTCCTTATTTATGTTGCAAGTATAAATAACAAAATATTTGCAACATATACTAAAAGGTTAATATACAGGATATACAAATAATTTCTAAAAAAAATCAATATGAAAAGGACGTCTGGGTGGCTCAATCAGTTAAGCGGCTGCCTTCAGCTCAAGTCCTGTTCCCAGGGTCCTGGGATCGAGCCCGCATCGGGCTTTCTGCTCAGTGGAGAATCTGTTTCTCCCTCTCCCTTTGCTCACCACCCCCAGTCATGCTTATTCGCTCTCTCTCTTTCTCTCAAATAAATACATAAAATCTGTTTAAAAAACACTAAGAAAAAAAGAAACAACCTTGTAAGGAAAAAGAGGAAAGAATATGAGAAGGTGACTCCAAAAAGGAGATACAAGCAGACAATAAATATGAGATATGAACAACCTCACTATTAATTAGGAGAATACAATTATTTCTTAAGAAATATTTTTAACTCATCTGATTGGAATAAAACTAAAAGGATCAATAATATCCAGTCCAATGTCGTTAAGAAGTGAGAAAACAGGCACTTTCATATATATATATATATATTTTTTTTTTTTTTTCTTTTTTAAAGTAATCTCTATGCCCAATGTGGGGCTGGAACTCATGATCCCATGGTTAAGAATCACATGCTCTACTGACTGAGCCAGCCAGGCACCCCACTTTCACATATATTTGTTTGGTGAATAAAATATAGCCACCTGAACAACAATTTTAGCGGTATCTATCAATTTAAAGTATATATAACTTTTAACCCAGAAATTCTACTTTTAGGTGTCTATCCAACAAAAATATTCACATAAGTATGTGAAAATTATAAGGCTGTTTACTTCAACATTGTTTACATAAGCAAAATATGGAATAAAGCTGAAATGTCCATTAATGAGGGATTAAATAAACTTTAAGTGGCTATTCTAATATATGGAATAAAGATTATCTATATAAACATGTACATATATGTACATTTAAGCAACAATTAAGTAAAAAAACTGTAGAATAACATGTATATTATGACCTCACTTTCATAAAAGGCAAAAAGTATATATTTATAAATGCACAGAAAAATGATAGGCAAGATATATACCAAACAGTTCACAGTGGTTGCCTCTGAGAAATAAGATTAGGGCATGAGAAATAAGAGATTATTTTGTGTGCTTTTTTATTGCTGTGATACTGTGATTTATATTAAAAAAAAATATATATATATATATATATATACATATATATATATATATATATATATATATATATATATTTGGTCTTTATCCCTGTTCCTGGAATATAGCTCCTAAAACCCTAGTAATTTCTTAAGCTATAAAAAACAATAGGAGAATCTTTTTTTTTAAAGATTTTTACTTATTTATTTGAGAGAGAGAGCATGAGCAGGGAGAGCAGCAGAGGGAGAGGGAGATTCAGACTTCCCGCTGAGCAAGGAGCCCAATGCAGGGCCTGATCCCAGGACTCTGGGATCATGACTTGAGCCAAAGGCAGATGGTTAACCGACTGAGCCACCCAGGTGCCCAGAGAATCTTTTCTTTTAATATTTGGTCTATTGTCCTCAAATAGCTCCAGTTCCTGAAGTAGTTCCAGAGTGATAAAGGTGAAAGGAATCTTACTATTTAAAACAAGGCTCTTGGAATCACACCTGAGTTTATATTAATGAACTGCCGTTCGAAACAGCCCCTAAGGATGGGGGCAGATTGCCAGGAGAACCAACCAAGTGAAAAGAGCATGGGACTTTCAGCCCCTCACACTCTACCTCTGAGACAAAAGGAAGAGATTGAATTAATCATCAGTGGCCAATGGTTTAAATCAATCATGCCTACCATAATGAAGTTTCCATAAAAATCCCTTAGCTGTAGGGCTGAGAGAGGGTCCAGGTTGGTAAAAACATTAAGGTGCTGGGACAGTGGCACTCCTAAGAAGGCATGGAAGCTCCATGTCCCCTTCCCTATACCTTGCCATCTGGCTGTTCCTCAGTTGTGTCCTTTTTATTTATAAGAAACTGATAACCTGGAGTGCCTGGGTGGCTCAGTGGGTTAAAGCCTCTGCCTTCGGCTCAGGTCATGGTCTCAGGGTCCTGGGATGGAGCCCCGCATCGGGCTCTCTGCTTGGCAGGGAGCCTGCTTCCCTATCTCTCTCTGCCTGCCTCTCTGCCTACTTGTGATCTCTCTCTCTGTCAAATAAATTAATTAAATCTTAAAAAAAAAACTGATAACCTAGTAAGTAAACTGTTCTTCCTGACTCTGTAAGCTGCTCTAGTAAATTAATTGAACCCAAAGAAGGGCTTGTGGGAACCTTTGATTTACAACAGGTTGGTCAGAAGCATAGGTTAATACTACTTGGACTTATGATTGGCATCTGTGGGACTGAGCCCTTAACCTGTGAGATCTGATGCTATCTTTGTCAATCATCAAAATTTTTCAATCATTAAAATGTTACCAATCATGGGGCACCTGAGTGATTCAGTCAGTTAAGCATCTGACTCTTGGTTTTGTCCCAGGTCATGATATCAGGGTCATGAGATTGAGCCCCATGTTGGGCTCCATGCTCAGCACGGAGTCTGCTGGAGATTCTCTCTCTGCCCCTTCCCTGTGCACACATGTGCTCTATCTCTCAAATAAATAAATAAGTCTTTTTTTTTTAATGTTACCAACTGTAAATTAGCTATCAGTCAAATACTTAGTTCTATAAAAATCCAGGCAACCAGATTTGTGACAAAAGGGAAACAATCTTACTTTTCTCGTAATCTCTGAAGCTCCACCTTCAAATCCTCATCCTCTATTTCTGATTCATCATCACTGCTCATTGGAGAAGATGGTGAATAGAAGAGTGAGCTCTGTGTTTGGTTATAGGCTTTTTTTTCATGGAGGGGTAAGCACTGATCACTCTCTGGACCAGTCTTTGCCACTGACTTCCCTCTGCCAGCAAGGGTGGCTGAAAATTCACTATCAGAGCTAGGCTGTTTACTAGCAGTAAGTATCTCTCTCTCTTTAAGCAACAGTTCATGTCCAGAATGCATACTACTTCCCGTGGCTGAGTTCTCCTCCAATTCTTTTTCTGGGGTCATTGAAGATACATCAGTCTCACACGCTGTGCTAAATGATAAGAAGTTGTCTCCTTGTTTGGGAATTCTTTTCCCTTCTTTGAAGGTCTCATGAAGAGCTTGTAACTTCTGAGAAGAAAGTAAAGTTTGTGGATTGTGCATGGCATGTTCCATTTCCACTAACTGAGGCTTTGCTCTGTCCATAAAGACTAGAGCTTCTTCACTAGAATGGGTTGTCATTTTTTTGAATACTGGTGTGTGTGCTATTCCAAAAGATGTCACTTTCACTGACTGCTGCTGAGGAACTGTAATCACCTGAGATACAAAAAGGCAAAAGTGGTTGGCTCTATCTAACCAAAGAGTAAACCCACCAAGAAATTCAATATCAAAATATGGCACAGACAAGTGAATGGTCTGCTGTGATGTACACACATCGATAACACCCAAACCTAAAAACCCCATTTATAATTCTCATTTTCAAAGTCCTTCAATTAGGTCCCCTGGATAAGGAGAGTTGGCTTCAAATTGCTCAAACAAAATTCTGTAATTTAAAAAAATTCAATAATTCAAGTTACTGAGATTCTAAAGGACAAGAAATAGATTTATTAAAAAAGGTGACCCAACCACCCACTGAGAAATGATGACTCATTTCTGTGCTCTTTTCCACTACTAAAATCGCCATTTCTTTAGACTTAACTCAAAGCCTACAAAAGGTAAGGGATGTGTGTAAGGGGAAAAAATTAAATATGACAATAATCTACCTTCAAAATAAGTACTATTTAAATACCAAGATCTCCAATGCTATTCTCTTTTACAATGCCCTTATAGATAAAGATTCAGCCAAACACACAAACCTGGAACCGACCCCGCTGAAATGATCCACTCATTGCTTTACATCTACTCAAAGCCCTAGTATCAGCCATGGACTCTCCCGTCAGGGGAATGGGATCAGGAGCAACTGCTGATCTCATATCTTCTGTTTCCACTGCAAGTTTTGCACAATTGTAAGCAGAAAAGAGAAAATTGTTTGTTAAGACTAAATTTGTTTACATTACCAAAAAAATGAAGAAAAGTAGAAAAAGCTTAACCCCTGCTAAATAATTAAAAAGTGTTAATGTAATAAGCAACACTGCAGAAGTCCCTAACTCAAAATCAGACATTGTAAGATTTATCCCAAGACTTAGTATCTACATGAAATGAATAACTGTAAAACCAAATTAGTTACAAAAGGAAAAGCAAAGTGGCAATGACATTAATGGGACACGTCACAGACATGGGCTATGTGAAAAAAGTGGTAAGGTTTGTATATGAACAAACAAACAAACAAACAAAAAGAAAAACAGAAGTAAATGAAAAGTGATGTTACCTAGTCTATGTCCCTGACTGTAAGCACACTACCTTGACGGACTTTTGATCTCTTGAAAAAGCTGGTTGACTGCCGTAGCCTGTATGCCCAGCTTTTTAATTTGCGAGTCCAGGATTTCTTGCTAATAGGATTTTTGAGACTAGGACAAGTAAAGCTTAGGCCAAAATATCCACCTCCTGTCTGCAGATGAATGGCTCCACCGCTTGACACAGCAGCAGGATAGGCCTCTGGATCCCCTGGCAGTGAAGCATCTGGGGACATCTCCTAGTGGAGACAAAAAAAAAAAAAAAAAAAAAAAAACAAAAAAAAAAAAAAAAAAGAGAAAAACCAAAATAGTAATAATTTAGGTAAGGTGAAGCAGTTGTTTATATCATTGGACTTTCTTGCATGGACTAATCAGTAATCAAAAATGGAATGCTATGTATACCTGCATATCAGAGTGAATCTGAAGTATTCAACTTAGCGGAATTAATCCTTCTCCTTTCTTTAAAAGTATTATTTGGACTTCAGACAAATAAAGAACAGAATATTAACCTTCTACCCTAGAATATTTTTCATTACAGCAACTTTGAAAACTGAAATTAAAATTATTTCCTTCATATGCTTCATTTACTAAAAAAAGGTTACTGAAACCCTATGCTCTTAAAATGAAACTTTCATTTATGTTCATATTATTTGAGAGAGTTAAAGATACCTAACACCTATGATAACATAGAAAAAAGCTTTCTAGGCATTTAGATTTATAGAGAAATACTACCAAGTCAAATTTCTTACTTTATGTCAGCACGTAGAAACTTACAATGGACCTTGAAATTATTTCAAATTCTTGCTATAAAAATTGTTAACATCAGGCCACAGCTCACTATAAAATCACTTTCCTCTTCTTGCCTCCCATCCCTCCCAACAAAATGTCAGAATTAACTGTTGTATTCTAAATGAGTACTTTAAAAATAAATCCTCTATAACAGTTAATACAAAAGTATACAACTTTGGGAACATGAGATTGGTCTCTACTAATCTAGAAAATTAAATGAGTATTACAAAGTTCAAAGAATGGGATTCAGCATTTGTCTGCAGGAAGATAGCGTAAGTGGCATTAAGTACACTGGAGTCTTGAATAAGCATTAACACTCAGGGCAGGTCAGCATTTATTAAAATTCTGAACAATCAGTTCTTATTTTCTGAAGTCCTATTTTGGAAAAAAAATCTCCTTCTGAACTAGTAATAATGCTACTGTCATGAAGAGAAAAAAATTCTCAATAATATTAAATTTAGAAAATGTTGCATTGGTCCCACTGAAATTACAGAAAATTTTTTAATAAGTAATACCTGGATCAAGATGGTGAGTTAAGCACAAGTTCTAGTCTACCTTATCAGTCCAAATCCATAGATATGACAGAAAAAAACAGGATAGACACATGTATATATGACTAGAGGAGGAAAAAGAAGCCCATGACATAGGCAGTAACTTTCAAAATGCTGCAAACTTGGGGCGCCTGGGTGGCTCAGTGGGTTAAGCCTCTGCCTTTGGCTCAGGACATAGTCCCAGGGTCATGGGATCAAGCCCCACACCCAACTCTCTGCTCAGCAGGGAGCCTGCTTCCTCCTCTCTCTCTCTGCCTGCCTCTCTGCCTACTTGTGATCTCTGCCTTTCAAATAAATAAATAAAATCTTTAAAAAAATATGCTGCAAACTTGGGTGGCAGATATAGGCAGTGAGCGCAAGCCCTGGCCAACCAAAGGGAAGAGTGGTTGGCTAGAATGCTTACAAAGCTGTCCGCAATCAGTCTCCTATCTACCTCAACATCATCTCCTAACACTCTCCTACTTTCTGGACTTCTTTTGGTTCCTTGAACAGGTCTCCACCCATGACTGTTACCACCATACACAAGTTCTTCCCTGACTACGCTATATAAAGTAATCCCCTACTCATTCTATCATAGCCTTTTTCTTTATTTATTTGTTTAGGATCTATCTTCTCCCACTAGAATTTGGGCTTCACAAAGAGAGATCTTGACTTACTCACTGAATGGGAGAGTAAACTGGTTGGGGTACCAAAGAAAGAATAGCCAGGCAGTTCTTCTTTCCTTCCCTATCTCCACAGCAAGCAAAAGAAAGCAGAGGCATCTGCTCCCAAATAAGAGTGGTGAGAAGAAAATGTTTGTGGCCCAACCAGCAACATAGGAAGGAGACAACATCCAGAAGGAAGGGAAAGCCCTTCCACCTTTGAAGAAGATTAAGCTACCTTCTAGGCAGCATTTCAAGAAAAGCAGTAATGTTCAGAGCTAAGAAGCATGTTCAATGCCTTTCCCACCATTACTGGAGGAAGGCTACAACAACAATTATATATAGCATTTAGAGAGACAAACAAGAAATCGTACAGGGGAAAAAGAAAAAATGAGTCTAAGAATCACCAAACACTTATGGGAAGTCAACACTATAAGAAAACATTAGGGGCACCTGATTGGCTCAGTCAGTAGAGCATGTGACCCTTAATCTCAGGGTCGTGAGTTGAGGCCCCACATTGGGTGTGGAGCCTACATAAAAAGTAAATAAATAAAAACTTTAAGAAAGAAAGAAAACACTAAATTCAATAAGAAGAATAGCCAAGTTTTGAAATAGCATCAATAACATAGAATAAGACTTTAATATCTCCAGAAATATGTGTGAAGATAATACAAGCATAAGAAAAATTATGAACTACAGTTACTGGAAATTAAAAATATAATCCTAAGGGTTTCTGGGTGGTTCACTGGGTTAAGCATCCAACTCTTGATTTCAGCTCAGATCATGATCTCAGGGTTGTGAAATCGAGCCCCATGTTGGGCTCTGTGTTGGGTATGGAGCCCTCTCCCTCTGCCCTTCTCTTCCCCTCTCTAAAAAAAATGAAAAAAAAAATTAAAATAAAAAAAGAATAACAGAATCCTTGACATAAAGAAACAGCTGAATAGGAGACTGGAAATAGCTTAAAAATTGAGAAATTCTTCCAGTACAAAAAGCAAAAGGACAAAGAGATAGAAAGCAGACAGTGAAAAGTTAATAGATAAGAAAAGCAGCAAATGAAGAAATAAACTATCTCTATTTACAGACAATATGATCTTATATATTATACAGAAAATACAAAATGATATACAAACTCCGCGAAATTGAAGGATACAACATCAACACAAAAAATAGTTGTATTTCTATATATTAGCAATGAAAAATCTGAAAAGGTAATTAAGAAAACAATTCCATTTATAATAAAAACAAACAGAATAACAATGGTACTGGAACAATAGGATAGTCAGATGCAAAAGAATGAAGGTGAATCTTTATTTTACACCATATACAAAAAATTAACTCAAAATGACCCTACCATGTATACTTAATCAAGTGTGAAGCAATAAAGGCATTTTTGGACTTAAAAAAATACCCAAATTAGTCACCCATGCAACAAATTTAAAAATATTACTCATTGAAGCATTTTGGGGTAGGGGAGGAAGGAATTCTAGGACACCAGAAATAGTGGCAAGTAAGTTTGATCCAGAAGTAGCAACGGACGCTTAGACAAAAGAATCCATTTGACCTTGACATGATAGTGTCCTCTGAGCAAAAAAATTTAAATGACAGAAAATCATTTTTCATTTTTAATAGTTGTAATCATCTTACATGATCATCAGATAACAATATAATTATAATATAAATGCTGTTTACTGACCTTCAATTCTTCAAATCAACCCACAGACAAAGCACAACCAATATTACAGAAAAAAAAATATAGATGTTATAAACTTTGCCAGTGTTACAAAGCAATACAAGTGATAAAAATTAGCAGGTATGTGGGAAAGAAGAAAGGGAAAATATAATAATTTCCTCACCCTTCATAGTAGTGAATTATTAGGTATTATCTAAAAGTATTCAATCAAAAGATAGATGAATAAGTATATTATTTACAAGTTATTAATGGCAATGACTTCAAGAATTAAAACCAGGAACTGAACAGTGTTTGGGGAGTAGAAAAGGGTATAGAAGTTGTTAACATAATTACTTTTAATTTTCTATTCTTCTGAATTGCTTTCCTGTTTATATATCAACTATATAATTTAGAATACTAGTTTACAACAATATAAATCTTAATGTTGTATCTATTCACTGGAATATTACGCCATTGTTTAAAAAACATAAGTGAGGTGGAACTATGTGTACCAACATGGATAAATGCTCATAATTGGAAAAAAATGCAGAATAGCACATGAACATAGAGAAGTATATGTATAAAAACATATCTATCTATATCTTTGTAAATATGTAATAAAGAGGTATGACTGGGGCGCCTGGGTGGCTCAATCAGTTAAGCATCTGACTTCTGCTCAGGTCATGATCTTGGGTGGGGATTGAGCCCCGGGTGGGGCTCCCTCCCCCAGCTCATGCTCTCTTTCTCTCTCAAATAAATAAATAAAATCCTTTAAAAAAAGAAGTATGATTATACAAATATCTGTATGTTAGTTAAAACTATGTCTGCAAAGATTCATTAACAGCTGTGTCTATAGGTTTGGAAGTGGGATGGATTTTACTTTACATACACACATATGATACTCATATAATAATAACAATAATAAAGAGATACAGTGGTGAAGATTTAGAAATATATCTATGATATACTATAAAATGAAAAGATAAATTTGCAGACCAATATGCATATAGCGCAATCCTATTTTTGTAAATAAAAAGTTATAGGGATGTAAAAAGATCCATGTAAGCTTAAGAAGGTTAAGTGCCAAATACTAGATAAACACCAAATAGTCATTACCCCTGTTATTTGAAGGAATAGAAAAGGGAAATTAAGTTCCTATGTACATAACTTAAAAAAAATACCATATTATTTCACTCATGTGGAATTTACGAAACAAAACAAATGAACTCAGGGTAGGGGAAGAGGAAAACCAAGAACCAGAGAGGGGAGGTGGATGGAGGGATGGGCTGAATAGGAGATCAGGATTAAGGAGGGCACTTGTGATAAGCGCAGGGTATTGGATCACAGCAGGAAGTGCTGAATCACTATATTGTACACCTGTACTAATATTAGACTAGAGGTGAACTGGAATTTAAATTTTAAAAAATAATTTTTTTTTCAAATAAAACCCACCAAACAAGATTAAACTAGAAGCATAAACTTTTAAGAAAGGAAATTGAGACCATGCACTTTTAACTGGAAATCTAAAAGTCAGTTCTTCCTACCTACTAAAACAATCTATCAATCAGTCCTGTTGTCACGAATACAAAAAAAGACATCCTTGCAGGTTCCTAGCTAATTCACCAGAGGGCTCTCTCACCAAAGATACTTCAGTCGTCTCCATCTAGAAATTCTGGGCACCTGCAGCCAAAGTCATGAGCTTCTTAAATAACCTGTGACCTCAGAATCTTAAGACATAGACAATTTCATTTCAAAGGATATAACTTTAGGAAAGAAGGAATTTCTTTAAAAGAATAAGGGTAAGAAATTGATTAGAAAGAATGATACTTACATGTAAACATAATTCGCTGGGTATAGAAGTTATCACATTCAGGTCCCTTTTGAATACTGATATGTTAGCAGGCTGACTTGCAGCCACATTGGACAGAATCTTAGAGCCTGTCTGCTGAAAATTAGGGGACTGTGCAGGACTATCTTGAATTCCACTGTGACTGATGCCTATGACTTCTGGCACTGGGCATGAAAGCGTATCTTCAGCAGAGGAAGAAAATGGAGAGTCTATGCTTTGGGTATCCTTCTGACTCTCAGGATAGATGCTAGATATGCTATGCTCCTGATAGAGCAAGTTTCTTAATTTTTCATCCAGAGTTTTAATTCGGTTGTCTGCAAACTCCATTTTTGGAGGTCTTTCCCCATCTGATTCCAGGATAGTAGTGGGTAGAAGGGTAGTCAGTTCAAGGCCAGGGGTCTGAGTGGGAATGACCATCTTAGGAGAACTTGCTTCAGTGTTCATTGTGGTTTCTCCTTCTTGGGAAATAAACTCTGCATCCATAGTTGGCTGCTGCACTGCTAAGGATTGAGGCTTTTGATCAGATACAAATGCCAGAGTTGTAACAGAGTTACCAGCAATCTGAGTTGACTCGCCAGGAGGGACCATAGGTACATCAGCCTGACTGGCAGCTTGGTGACATGGATATACAGGTAGAAATATGCCTGCTCGGTTGGTGAGTCCCTCACATTCAACTGGAACTGCACGAACTGAAGTAGCAGTATAACTTGAACTACTAGTAACTGGTGCCATTATCTGCCTGTCATCTTCCACTCGATACAATATAGCTGGCTGCTTAGTTTCTACACTGGCATATTCAGAAATCTTACCATCAACTACATCCTTGAGTTCTGATTTGGAGGCAAAAAGTACACGCTGGCATGGATTACTTTCTAGAGTGGGCACTGTGTCCTGTGATATTTCCTTATTACTTGTGGTTCTTGGACCTAGAACAATAACAAAGAATAGCTAGGCACATATTAATAAATACAAAGCATGGACTAGTAACCAAATTCAAAGGGGACAAGAGGAGCAAGGGACAAACAAGAACCTGTGTGTATAAGTCTTGTAAATAAGACTCAAAATACACAGAATTCAACCTGTCAAGGAATAAAAACCTTTTATTTTTTTCCCATAAATACTATATTTAAAAATATTACCTTTTAAAATGGCTTAAGTTAGACCCTAACAATAACACCTTCAAAAATTATTATGAACATTCTCATAAGAATACAATATCCATGAACACAAATTAAAGATATGGTATATATCTTGTAACCCCTCCAAGTCTGGAGAAAGCTGGCAGACAATGAACACTTACCAGGAAGCAGAGACAGCCCAGGAACTGTAGATATGGACTGCTGAAGAGTAGGAGGTGATTGAGCCTCACGGTTTCTTATTGTTTGATTGATACAGAATCGCCACCGACCAACTGGGGATGACTGTGGAACAGATTCATCTGTAAAAAGAATTAACAAAAATCAATATGCTAAGCTATTGTCAACATGTTTACCCTATTAAGGAAACCAGGTTAAAACACCAATTTGTCTTGTATCTCCATTTCCAACAGCATTAGGATATGTGTAATTTATAAGACCAGACCTCCCAACGCAGGCAAATACTCTAAAGAACTAAGCACAAGATATTATTAGGGAAGGATTTTTTAAATCTATGAAAACAAACATTATAGCAATAGCAATTAGAAGAGGGCACATTTTGGGGGAAAAATGGAAAGCATTTTCTCCAATAAAACCTCTATCTCCTGTTCTGCATCCTGATTATGATGATGCTTACCCAATTCTATAGGTATTAAAAGTTACAGAACTATACACCAAAAGAAAAAAATCAATTTTACTATATGACAACTTAAAAATAAAGTCCCTACATCTTTACTCCTACTTTGTAAATTCATTCAAATAAGTAATTCTTTTTGTAAACTTTACCATACTTTATCACTCAGAGATCTGTTCAAATTCCCCCTAGCAAGAAAGAACAGAGGAGGACCCTGGCATCCTAACACAAAGTAAATTTCAGGGTAATGGTATCTGGTTTCATGACTCCCACACCACCTGTTGCTTCTTCATGTTGTTATAATTCCTTCACAGGTCCTCATTTGTCTATGGCTCTTCGCCCCCTCCCAGATACTCTAAATATAACCATGACCAGAGCTGAAAAGAATGGAGAGATAAAGTCATCAGAAAAGAAAACAGAAGAACCCATTTTTTAGTCCCTGGAAGTTTAGCTAGTAACTGATTTACAAAAACTTATCAGTGATCACAGCAGGTGGAAGGAAATCAAAATATAAATGACTGTATTAAAACACGAGGCAAACTTAGAACATAGTGATATTAGTTAAGAAAGGTACTGTCCACATCATATCAGTGGTTTAAAAAACCAACTTACCAATTAACTTCAAACACTAAAGCCATTAAAGGTCATCAGAACTGCGACTGCCTTTCTGATAACATACCATGCAATGACTCAGAAATCAATTAATTGGATAAAGAACCAACACTTGAAAATCTGGAGAATGATTTTCCTTCTTACATCTGGGCTGAAAAGGCCTTACCAAGTGTGGGTAAACCTACATTAACAATTTATGAACTTCCTTTATGGGCTAGTATCTTTCTCAATGAAGATACATAAATTAAAGTTTCCAAATGTCTTGCTTCAAAAGCCACATGGTAAATTTTATGAAATATACTTACTGCTGGTTTGAGTGGATGCAGAATTTATCTGTACTTGTTCAGATGATCCTGTCTGAATTAAAAATGAACAAATAAATAAAGAAGTTCCTGATATATATCTGAGAAGACCTATTTGCTAAGCAACTGCTCTTACTTGGCTATTGTTGGATTCCACAATAATAGAGTCAATTCCGATGGCTCTATCTGCAGCAGAGTGGACATGAAGGATCTCCTGGGCTTGACCTACAATAGCCCTCAATTCTTCTACAAATTTTTCTTTCTCACTTTCTAGCACAAAGTTATCTTCAACCTGTCCAAAAGTAAAAGTAAGTCTATTTAGTTTCTTCAAGATTGTGATATTATATCAATGGTGACTATCTTAAAGAAAATTAAATGAAAATTGAGTATTATATACAAAGGCCACAAGAGAATTAAAAACAACCAGCACTGGGGCACCTGGGTGGCTTAGTCAGCTGAGTGTCCAACATTTGGTTTCAGCTCAGGTCATGATCTCAGGATCGTGAGATCAAGCCCAGCATCAGGCTCCACACTCAACAGGGAGTCTGCTTGAGATGCTCTCCCTCTGCCCCTCCCTCCGCTGGCGCTCATGCACTCTCTAAAATAAATAAATAAATCTTTTTAAAAAATGACCACACTAAAATGCCACGTAAAACATTAACTTGTTCTTATTTTGAGACCATTGATGTTTGTCAGATTGGTACCACCTACCAGAGAAAAAGCCAGCATTTAAAAAAACATCTCACATTCTATAAATTATCATTTGAGGAACATAACTGAGAAAATGTTTATGATTACCACTAAGATGTCCAAACCCAAAAGTTTTTTAAATCACAAAATGAACATCTCTAAAGGCCTGGAGAACTCAGAAAACATGTTAAACAAGAGGCAGAACTAGACTGGAGTTGGGGGTGGAAGGAATAGGGTGGCTGAGTGATGGACATTGGGGAGAATATGTGTTACGGTGAGTGCTGTGAATTGTGTAAGACTGATGAATCACAGACCTGTACCCCTGAAGCAAATAATACATTATATGTTAATTTTTTTTAAATTACTAAAGAATTTCAGTTTTATTTCCTGTGTAACAATTATTAGATCAATGAACTATTTACTGAAAACAAAACAAAAACAAGAAGCAGAACTAACAACATTATTAACTTTAAAAATGCTTAATTCTTTTTCTTCAGGAATGCACATCTAAAGAAAACTGGCAGAAACAATCTGAGGGTTTTGGAGGGGAGGAGGGTGGGAGGTTGGGTGAACCCAGTGGTGGGTATTATGGAGGGCACGTATTGCATGCAGCACTAGGTGTGGTGCATAAACAATGAATTCTGGAATACTGAAAATAAATTTAAAAAAATAAAGGCTATTAAAAAAAAGCATGAACTACTCTTCCTTCTACCCTTATTGATCTGCATTTCAAAAAGGGCAAAACAACTAACTTAACCTAACAATTCAAAGAAAATATGAAAACTAAAAGAAATGATGACTATTATTTAAACACCTATTTATGGGGCACCTGGGTGGCTCAGTGGGTTAAAGCCTCTGCCTTCTGCTCATGTCATGATCCCAGGGTCCTGGGATCGAGCCCCGCATCAGGCTCTCTGCTCTTCAGGGAGCCTGCTTCCTCCTCTCTCTGCCTGCCTTTCTGCTTACTTGTGATCTCTCTCTGTCAAATAAATAAATAAAATCTTTTTAAAATAAATAAATAAATAAATAAGGACTTATTTGTAAGATGACATATCAGTACCTAACCCAATAGAATTACCTGCTTAGGCCTTATATCTAAAGATTCTGATTTAATTAGGGACCTAGGCAATGGATTTGTTTGTAAAAAGCTCTTAAGATGACTTTAACATGCAGCCTGGAATAAGAAACATTGACCTCTTAATAAAAACCCCTCATATTTTAGAGATAAATATACTGAAATGAAAGAAGTTAGAGTGACTTACTTTTTGTTATAAGTAGTATAGTTCTGTGCAAATCTTAAAAACTAATGGTACCCTAAAAAGACTGTTCTGAATAAGTGAGGGGAGAGTATGAGTGAAAAAAGATACAGAATGCTAAAGGTTAAATAACTCGGTTTCACTGTACTTACCATATAGTCTGCAATATCCTCTGGTGCATCACCATCAACATCAAATTTGAAGGTGACCATCTTGTTGTTGTGTGTCTCCAGTTGACACTCCACCATATTGTCTCCAGATATTGATACCTGGACACAAACATTCCACCAATTTAACAGTCACAGTTATTTATTATCTTCTCTTTGCAATCAACCAAGGAACTAGATGAGCATATGTTCAATACATGGAAAAATAGTTTAAACTGTTGAAAATATAAAAAGATTGTTTTTTTCCTATTGAAATAGTGCCTTAGCACCCATCCTATGCCAAATACAAGAGTTAAACTAGCAAAATATAAATTAGAAATGTGATCCAACAGAAATGAGAAAGGAATACAACTTCTATAAAAAGTAAAATGAAAGACAAAAAAGTCAGAAGAAGTCTATTTTTTCCAAAATGCAAAGATCATTCAGTCATTCATGCCAAAATTCTCTTAATCCTACAAATTGGCTCTTCAAGCAAAAGAAAACATACTGCTATTGAAAATGAATACTAGTCCAGACTTTTTGGACAGTCCATCTAGCAAAATGTATTTAAAATTTTTTTAAATTTTCATTAGTTTTATTAATTTATCTTAAATTGAAGTATATTAACATACACAGTTATATTGAATTCAGGTGTCCAACATACTGATTTAACAATTCCATACATTACTCAGTGCTCACCATGGTAAATGTACTTACCACCTGTCAGCAAACAATGTTTACAATGTCATTGACTATATTCCCTTTGTTGTACATTCCCCACAACAAAACAACTTCCCCTCTACCGACCACTTTTATTCTCTGTATTAATGAATTTGGAGGTTTTTTTGTCACTTTTTCACCCATTAATTCTACTTCTAGGAATGAAGCATTAAGAAGAATCAGGGATGTTTATAAAGATCCATGTTCAAAAGTGTCTGTTACAGAGAAACACACAGAGACAGACAGACAAAAGGAGAGAGGGGGGCGCCTGGGTGGCTCAGTGGGTTAAGCCTCTGCCTTCAGCTCAGGTCATGATCTCAGCATCCTGGGATGGAGCCCTGCCTAGGGCTCTGCTCATCGGGGAGCCTGCTTCCTCCTCTCTCTCTCTGCCTGCCTCTCTGTCTACTTGTGATCTCTGCCTGCCAAATAAATAAATAAAATCTTTAAAAAAAAAAAAAAAGGAGAGAGAAAGACAAAAAGTTAAAGAAGACACAGACTGGCAGACAGAGACTGAAAACAACCTAAATGACAACAGAAGAAAATTTTAAATTGTTATAGCTCTATATAAGGGACTATGTAAGACAGCAATTGGAAATATTATATTATTGAAAAATTACTGACATAGGAAAATGTACATGATATATTAAGCTTTTAAAAAAGGAGAATACGCCTTCTCAAACTACTACAAAAACATAGAAGGGGAAGGAAAACTTCCAAATTCTTTCTGACACCAGCATTAACTGGATATAAAACCAGATTAAGAAACTGCAAAAAAAAAAAAAAAAAAAAAGAAGTATAAACCAATATCCCTGATGAACATAGATGTAAAAAATACTCAACAAAATACTATCAAACTGAATCCAACAACACATTTTAAAAAAAATCATTCACCACAATCAAGTAGAATTTATTCCTGGGATGCAAGGGTGGTTCAATATTCACGAATCAATCAATGTAATACACACACATCAACATGAGAAAGAATAAGCCATATGATCCATTTCAATAGATGCAGAAAAAGCACATGACAAAGCACAACATCCTTTCACGATGAAAACACTCAATAAAATAGGTTTATATGGAACATCCCTCAACAAAATAAAGGTTGTATGTGAAAAATCCGTAGATAACATCATGCTCAATGATGAAAAACTGAAACCTTTCTCCCGAAGGTCAGGAAAAATTCAAGGATGTCTACTTTCACCCCTTTTATTCAACACAGTACTAGAAGTCCTAGCCACAGCAATTAAATGACAAAAACAAATAAAAGGAATCCAAATCAGTAAGAAGTAAAACTTTCATTCTTTACAGACAACATGATACTATATATAGAAAACTTAAAGAAAAAGAAAACAAAACAAAATACTGAAAAAACTACTAGAACTGATAAATGAATTTACTATGGTCGCAGGATACAAAGTCAATGTACAGATATCAGTTGAATTTCAGTACACTAATAATGAATCAGCAGAAACCGAAAGAAAGAAAGAAAGAAAGAAAATCACATTAACAATTGTACCAAAAATAATAAAATACCTTGGAATAATCTTATTAAAGAGGCCAAAGACCTATACTCTGAAAACCATCAAATACTGATGAAAGATAAAGATGACACAAAGAAATGGGAAGATATTCCATGCTCATGGATTTAAAGAACAAATACTATTAAAATGATCATACCACCCAAGGCAATCTACACATTTAATGCAAATCTTATCAAAATAACAACATTTTTCACAGAACTTGAACAAAATACCCTAAAATTTGTATGTTACCACAAAAAAAACTCTGCTTAGCCCAAACAATTCTCAAAAAGAAAAGCAAAACTAGAGGTATCGCAATTCCACAAGTTATTAACACAAAGCCATCAAAATCAAAACAGTACAGTACTGGCACAAAAACAGACACTCAGATCAAAAGAACAGGATAGAAAAGCCCAGAAATAAACACACAATTATATGGTCAATTAATCTTCAACAAAAGAGCCAAGAATATGCAATTGGAAAGGACAGTCTTTTTGAAAAATAGCGTTGGTAAAACTGTAGAGTTATATGCAAAAGAATGAAACTGTACTACTTTCATACATACACAAAATAAATTCAAAATGGATGAAAGAATTAAATGAGAGGCCTAAAACCATAAAAGTCCTAGATGGGAACACAGGCAGTAATTTCTGTGACACTAGCTGTACCAACATTATTCTAGATATGTCTTCCGAGGCAAGGAAAATAAAAACAGAAATGAACTATTGGGACTGTAACAAAATAAAAAGTTTCTTTACAGCAATGAAAACCATCAACAAAACTGAAAAACAACCTACTAAATTGGAGAAGATATTTACAACTGACATATCTAATAAAGGGCTATCATCCAAAATATATAAAGAAAACATACAACTCAATATAAGAAATAAACCAATTACAAAATGGGGAGAAGAGAGAGTAAGAGTTTGACAAGACAGTGGAATAGGAGGACCTGGAGCTCACCTCATCCCGTGTTTTCAATTAGGTATCATCCAAATCCAAGTCAATAAACTGGACAGCGATCTGAAGACTGGCAAAACAAACTCCACAACTAAATATATGGAAGAAGCATTACCTCAAAGGTTAGGAAGGTCAATGGTAAAGAAGACTGCCTGCAGGAGGGACTAGCTATACAAAGATTGCTGAGAAACAGGTGCTCAAGAAAAACTAATCCTTATAATGTATAGCTTTAAGAACAAGAGGGGTTGAGTTTGTAAAACTAGTGGGGCTTAGAACCTTGAACTTTGAAGGTCAGCTGACTCAGCACTGGGCAATCCAGGAGGCCACGTGATAGCTGGGGGTTGTTGCCCTTAAAGAGACAATGACCTTTGGGGAGGCAACATAAAAATGGAAGTCACAGAGGCACCTAGGTGGCTCAGTGAGTTAAAGCCTCTGCCTTTGGCTCAGGTCATGATCTCAGGGTCCTGGGATAGAGCCCCACATCGGGCTCTCTGCTCAGCGGGGAGCCTGCTTTCCCACCCCTCTCTGCCTGCCTCTCTGCCTACTTGTGATCTCTGTCAAATAAAAAAATAAAATCTTTTTTAAAAAATGGAAGTCACAAAAAGCTGGGGGAACAGAGGAGACAGATATGTTCATATTGATTTTAGACTGACGTGGAGGACTCTTCCTAAAATCAGGGAGTCTGATACAGACCTGGACATAGGACTCAACCATACAACCTTGAGATTATGACCAGAGCTGAAACCAAGAAGTCGGATGCTCAACTGCAGCACCCAGGCACCCGTAAAGTCACTACTTTTAAGAGCAGAAGACACAGGTGGCTTTCTTAACACACACACACAAAAAAAACAGACAGAGAGCCGGAAAAAATGAGATAAAAACTTGTACCAGATAAAAGAACTGGAAAAGCCACAGCCTGAGACATAAGTAACATGTCTGATAAAGAAAGCAAAAAATGATAAGGAAATTCACTGGACTTGAGAAGAGTAGAAGACATGAGTGAGACCCTTAACACAGAGATAAGGAAAGACATAACAGAGTTAAAGGGCACAACAAATAAAATGAGAAACATACTTAATAGAATGAAAAGCAAGACAGAAGAAGCAGAAAAATGAATTAGTGACCTGGAAAAAAAGAGTAGTAGAAAGGAATAAAGATGAACAAAGAGAGACAAAAGAACTATGCAACGAAAGAATAGACTTAGGAAGCTCAGTGAATCCATCAAATGTAATAACATTCAAACAACAGGAGTCTCAAAAGAAGAAGAGAGAGAAAGGGGAGAGCAGAACATTTATTTCAAGAAATAATTGTTAAAAACATCCCCATCCGGAGGAAGGAAGCAAAAATCCAGATCCAGGAGGCACAAAGAACCCCAAAAGAATAAACAAAAGCAGACTGATACCAAGACATACTGTAATTAAATTTGCAAAATGAGTAACAAAGAAAAAAAAATCTCAAAAGCAGTAAGACAAAATAAATCCTTAACTTACAAAGGTAAAGCCATAAGGCTAGCAGGAGATTTTTCAACAGAAACTTTGCAAGCCAAAAGGGAGTGGCATGATCTATTCAAAGTGCTGAACGGAAGAATCTGAAGCCAAGAATACTCTATACAGCAAGGCTATCATTCTGTGTAAAATAAGAGATAGAGTTTAACAAACAAAAACTAAACAAGTTCATGATCACTAAACCAGCCCTGCAGAAATATTAATAAGAATTCTGAGCAGAAAAGAGAAAGCAAAAGTGACAGCATATGGGTTGCCTGGGTGGATCAGTCAGTTGAGCGTCCCACCCTTGATTTCAGCTTAGCTTATGATCTCAGGGTTGTGAAATAGAGCCCCTAAGGAGTCTGCTAGAGATTCTCGCTCCCTCTCCTTCTGCCCCTCCCCCTAGTCAAGTGTGCTCGCTCGCTCTCTCTCCAAAGTAAATAAATAAATAAATAAATACATTTTAAAAAATAATAAATAAGTCTTTAAAAGTAAAAAAAGAGGAAAAGTGACAGTACAGGTACAGAAAACAGAGAAGTGGTAAAAATGAGTATTTCTGTACAGAAAAAAAAACAGTTAAGGAACTCACCAAGAAAAGTATAACATGAACTAACCTATACCTAAAACATGGGGAGAAGAGGAGTAAAGAATCGGTTCAAACTTAAATGACCATCAACCTAACATAAACTTCAATATGCAGTAAATGCTAAATCAAATTTATCATATATCCAATATCACATATCAAAACCACTAATATTCAAAGATAAAGAAATCTAAATATAAAACTGAAAAATCAGCAATATATGAAAGACAAAAACACAAGAAAGGGGGAGAGAAAATCTTCAGAAATAACCATAAACAAGTAATAAAATGCAATAAGTACATATCTAATAGATACGTAATTGATAATTACTTTCAGTGTAATAGCTGGAATAAATACTCCAGTGAAAAGACATAGGGTAACAGAATGTATAAGAATACAATTTCCATCTATATGCTGCCTACAAAAGATCAATTCTACACTTAAAGACTTATGAAGATTGAAAGTGACAGGGTGGATAAACATCTATCATGCAAATGGATGTCAAAAGAAAGCCAGAATAGCAGTACTTACATCAAACTAGACACTTAAACCAAAAATATAAGAAGACATTAAAAAAGACATAACAATAAAGGTGACAATCCAACAAGAAGCTGTAACAACTACAAATATTTATGAACCTAACATGGGACCAGTGAAATACCTAAAACAGTAATAACAAACATAAAGGAACTTATCAATAATAATCAATAATAGCAGGGGAATTAAACACCCTACTTATATCAACGGACATATCATCCAAACAGAAAATGAACAAGGAAACACTGGCTTTGCATGACACACTGGAACAGATGGATTTAACACATACATTCAGAACATTCCACCCTAAAACAGGAGAATACACGGTCTTTTCAAGTGCACACTGAACAACCTACAGAATAGATCACATATTAGCTCACAAAACAAGTCACAATAAATTCAAGAAGATTGAAGTCTACCATGCATCTTTTCTGACCATACCGCTATGAAACCAGAAGTCAGCCACAAGAAAAAAAAAACTAGAAAGACCACAAATATATGCAGGTTAAATAACACGCAACTAGTCAATGAATGGCTCAACCAGGAAACAAAAGAAGAAATAAAAAAGAAACAAATGAAATGGAAACAAATGAAAATGAGAACACAATGGTCCAAAACCTCTGGGATGCAACAAAAGCTGTTTTTTAAAAATATTTTATTTATTCATTTGAGAGAGAGAGAGAGAGAGAGAGCAAGCATGAGAAAGAGAGAGAGAGCACAAGCACAAGGAGGGAAGTGCAGAGGCAGAGGGAGAAGTAGACGCCCCGCTGAGCAGAGAGCCTGATGCAGGACTTGATCCCAGCATCCTGGGATCATGACCTGAGCTGAAGGCAGATACTTAACTGACTGAGCCACCCAGGTGCCCAGCAATAGCTGTTCTAACATGGAAGTTTGTAACAACAATCTAGGAATACCTCAAGAAAGCAAGAAAACTCTCAAATAATCAACCTGACCTTGCAGCTAAAGGAGCTAAAAACAAACAAACAAACAAACAAACAAACAAAAACAAAAAAAAAAGCCCCAACAAACGAAACCTTAAACCAGCAGAAGGAAAGATAAAGATTAGAGCAGAAATAAATGATACAGAAACTGGAAAACAAAACAAAACAAATAGAAAAGACCAGTGAAAGGAAGGGTTAGCTCTATGAAAAAAATGAATAAAACTGATAAACTTCTACCAACACTTATCAAGAAAAGAAGGGCTCAAATAAAATCACAAATGAGCAAAGAGAAATAACCAACACCACATACAGAAAGAATCATAAGAGAATATTATGAAAAATTATATGCTAGAAATTAGGAAACCTAGAAGAAATGGATAAATTCCTACAAATATATAAACTACCAAAACTGAAACAGAAGGGAATAGAAACTTTGAACAGATAACCAACAAAGAACTTGAGTCAGTAATCAAAAACTCCCAACAAAAAAAGTCCAGGTCCAGATGCCTTCACAAGGAAATTCTACCAAACATTTAAAGAAGAGTTAATACCTATTCTTCTCACACTATTACAAAAAGTAGGGAAGAATGGAAAATTTGCCAATTTACTCTATGACACTAGCATTACTCTGACACAAAACCAGATAAAGACACTACTAGAAAAGAGAACTCCAAGCCAATATCCCTGATGAACATACACACAAAAATCAATGTTTAAAAGGAAAAGGAGGGGTGCCTGGATGGCTCAGTCAGTTAAGCATCACGCTCTTGATTTCAGCTCAGGTCATGAGCTCAGGGCTGTGAGATCGAGCCTCACATAGGGCTCCAAGCTCAGCAGGCAATTTTCTTCTCTTCCTCTCTCTCTCCCTTTCCCTATGCCCTGCCCTCCACTCACATGCATGCTCTCTCTTTCTCTCTAAAAAATGAACAAATAAATCTTTAAAAAATAAAAGGAAAAGGAAAAGCAAAGCTGGAGGCAACAGAACTCTAGATATCTAGATATCAGGTTATACAACTAAGCTGTATTTTGATTAATACAGATTAATACAGCTTAGTCGTATAACCTGATATCTAGAGTTCTGTTGCCTCCAGCTTTGCTTTTCCTTTTCCTTTTGATTAATACAGCTTAGTCGTATAACCTGATATCTAGAGCTAGCACTATGGTGCTGGCATAAAAATAAACAGATAAATCAATGAACAATAATAGAAAATCTAGAAGTAAACCCACAACTTTAGGATCAATTAATCTTCAACAAAGCAGGAAACAACATCCAATGGTAAAAGGACAGTCTCTTCAACAAATGGCTTTGGAAAAACTGGAGAGCAACATGCAAAAGAATAAAATTTCACCACTTTCTTATACCATATACAAAAATAAATTCAAAATGGATTAAAGACCTAAATGTAAGATCTAAAACTGCAAAAATCCTAGAAGAGAATACAAACAGTAACTTCCTGGTATCAGCACTAGCAACTTCTTTCTACTTGTATCTCCTGAAGAAAGGGACACGAAAGCAAAAATGATCTACTGGGACTACATCAAAATAAAATCTCCTAAACAGCAAAGGGAACAATTAAGAACTAAAGGCAACCTATGGAATGGGAGAAGATATTTGCAAATTACATATCTGATAAAGGGCTAGCATATAAAATGCATAAAGAATCTGTAAAACTCAACACAACAAAAACAAATAATCCAATTACAAAGTTGCCAGAAGACACAAACAGACATTTCTCCAAAGAAGACATTCAGATGGCCAACAAACACATGAAAAATGCTCGTCATCACAGACCTGAAAATCAAAACTACAATGAGCTACCACCTCATGCTTGTTGGAATAGCTAAAATCAACAACACAAGAAAAAAATAGTTATTGACAAGGATGTGGCAAAAAGGAACCCTCATGCATTATTGCCTGGAATCCAAACTGGTATAGCCGCTATGGAAAACACTATGGAAGTCCCTCAAAAAGTTCAAAATAGAACTACCCCATGATCCAGCAATCATACTACTGGCTATTTACATAAAGGATACATAAACACTAATTCCAAGGGATATATATAATCCTATGTTAATAGCAGCACTCAATAAGCAAGATATGGAAGCAACTCAAGTGCCCATCAACTGAAGAATGGATAAAGAAGATGTGGGGTGTGTATATAGATAGATATATAGATAGATAGATAGATAGATAGATAGACACACAATGCAATATCATTCAGCCATAAAAAAGAATGAAATCTTGTCATTTGTAGCAAAATGGATAGCACTCGATAGTGCAATGCTAAGTACATTAAGTCAGTGAAACAAGGACAAATAACATAACATTTTACTCATATGCGGTATTTAAGAACAAATGAAAAATTGAAAAAAAAAGGGAGAGAGACAACCAAGAAATAGATAACCAGCAAAGAACTTGAGTCAGTAATCAACAAACCTCCCCACAGGGGAGGTATATGGGGGATGGGTGAGATAGATGATATGAATTAGATTACCTTTATCATGATGAGCACTAAGTAATGTACACAACTGTTAAGTAACTATATTGTACACCTAAAATTAATATAACACTGTATGTTAACTCTACTAGAATTAAAATTAAAAATTTAATACAACTAATATACGTGTGTGTGTTTGTGTGTGTGTGTGTGTGTGTGTGTGTGTGTGTGTTCAGCAAAAGAAGAATATGAAATTATATATATAGGTTTAAGCATCCATCCAAAATGTTTATCACATTGGTTAGAATACCAGCTTTAAAGTCTGAAATGGATTCAGATCCAACAATCACTTGCTAATTCAATGACCACAGGCAAATTACTTTACCTTTCAAATCTTCAGCATCTTCATTTGTAAAGATGAGTATACTAACATCTATCATACAGGTGTACTGAAGGATTAAATGATAAAACAAATGCATAACATTTGGGGTTTCTACCACAAAATAATACAATAAATATGCTACTATTACTAGTACTATTACAACCTTAATAATATAAAATACTACACATACATATAGGAAAGAAAGATGAAAACTAAAACATTAATAGGAACTATCTCTGAGAGGTGGTAAAATGTGATTTTTATTTTCTTCCTAATATTTGGCCAATATTTCCTAGTATAGAATATTGTAATCAGAAAAAATTTTAATGAAAGAGATGTTAGCTTTCTGCAATGCTCTATACTTAAGTCTGAAGCAACATGGTCCCAACCTGTCAACATAGACCTCTACACACACACTTAACCAAATAATATTTACACACTGACCTGAAGGACAGTAAGTTGGAATTTAGTCCCCTTCTCTGGTCGAGGGCAAGAAGCTCTTCTTTGTTTGATCCGATCTTGTTTGCCATTTCCACATGGATTATCGGAGGTATTGATGTTTTCTTTCACAGCTGCCACATCAGGATTCAAACTAGTTATTTAAAAAAAAATGAAAGCAAGTCATATTCAATTTCTCAAAGAAAACATTATTCCATGATTCTCAAAGCCCAGTATTTAACCCAAATTAGAATTAACATTTGAAATTCTATGACATCTAGAATAATTCCATTCTGACAGTAAAATTCTAGAAAAATTCCAATTATAAAATAATACATAATCAGTTTAAGGAAATAAATAAGAAACATAATGTCTGAGAATATACAAAAAGCACATGTACACTTTAAACTGCTTAATTTAATGGTATGTGAATTATATCTCAATGAAGATATTATTCAAAGTTACAAAAAACTGAGATAATATGTATTTATTTGGCAATCACCTGACAGTAGTGGCAATAAAAGAAAAACAAGGGCATTGACGGATCTTTGTGGAACCTTTTATCAGAGGATGCTCTTGATCAATTTTATCTTGTTTGTTTTGGGTATATTATTAATGTGTTCAAATAAATCTTCTAATAAACAATTTTTACTCAAAATATACCTGTTTATGTACTGAACTCAAAAGGACATAGACAGATGAACAGGGTATAAGAAAGAACAAAAAATGAAAATGAGATTTTAAAAAATGTGGTAAAGGTTCATTGGAAGATGGTGGTGGAATAGGAGGACCCTATGCTCGCCTATCCCATGAATACAACCAGATAATTATCAAATCATCTAAAATACACCAGCAATTGACCTGAAGACTGGAAGAACAACTACACAATTAAAGGTACAGAAGCAGCTACACTGAAAAAGATAGAAAGTGGTATAAGGTGGTATCTCAATGTGGTTTTAATTTGAATCTCCCTGATGGCTAGTGATGATGAACATTTTTTCATGTGTCTGATAGCCATTTGTATGTCTTCATTGGAGAAGTGTCTGCTCATATCTTGTGCCCATTTTTTGATATAACTATCTGTTTTGTGTGTGTTGAGTTTGAGGACTTCTTTATAGATCCTAGATATCAGCCTTTTGTCTGTACTGTCATTTGCAAATATCTTCTCCCATTCCTTGGGTTGCCTCTTTGTTTTCCTGACTGTTTCCTTTGCTGTGCAGAAGCTTTTGATCTTGATGAAATTAGCAAGACAGGAAACAACATGTGTTGGAGAGGATGTGGAGAAAGGGGAACCCTCTTACACTGTTGGTGGGAATGCAAGTTCGTGCAGCCACTTTGGAGAAGAGTGTGGAGATTCCTCAAGAAATTAAAAATAGAGCTTCCCTATGACCCTGCAATTGAACTACTGGGTATTTACCCCAAAGATACAGATGTAGTGAAAAGAAGGGCCATCTGTACCCCAATGTTTATAGCAGCAATGGCCACGGTCGCCAAACTGTGGAAAGAACCAAGATGCCCTTCAATGGACGAATGGATAAGGAGTATGTGATCCATATACACTATGGAGTATCATGCCTCTATCAGAAAGGATGAATACCAAACTTTTGTAGCAACATGGATGGGACTGGAAGAGATAATGCTGAGTGAAATAAGTCAAGCAGAGAGTCAATTAACATATGGTTTCACTTATTTGTGGAGCATAACAAATAACATGGAGGACATGGGGAGATGAAGAGGAGAAGGGGGGAGCTGAGGGAAATTGGAAGAGGAGGTGAACCATGAGAGACTATGGACTCTGAAAAACAACCTGAGAGTTTTGAAGGGGCGGGGGGTGGGAAGTTGGGGGAACCAGGTGGTGGGTATTGGGGAGGGCACGGATTGCACGGAGCACTGGGCGTGGTGCAAAAACAATGAATACTGTTACGCTGAAAAAAAAATAAAAACTTAAAAAAAAAAAGAAGATAGAAAGTATGGAGACATGTTTGGGGAGAGAATCAGAGAGTGGTCACTGGGATGGGAAGGAAGCAGCAGCCACAGAAAAGGGATACACAGGGGACTGGATGGGAACAAATCCCCATAGCAATTGGCTTGGAAAACAAGAGGGGCCAAATTTTATGACTTTCAGCAACCAGCAAGGCATAAGCTTAGAGTTTTAAAGGTTACTGGGCTTGGCTGGGATACACCCCAGAGGGTAATGTGCTACACGTGCAGAGTAGGCAGGCAAATAACCTGTGAGTATACAGTGTGGCAACAGTGATCTGAAGAGCATCTGGAGAACACGGTAGGGAGGTTATTTGTTCATTTCAGACCACATCCCAGAGAGGCATCATTCATGGAGAGAAACCTCCAGGAAGAAAAGAAGGAGGTGGTGCCATTTCCTTTCCCTGAACCACAGAGCCATGACAGGAACCAGCACAATGATGACAACCCCAAGCTTACATGCTTGTACCAAGCCATGCCTCTCCCACATTCTAGTGGAACTCCCATTCCCAGTCTCCATTGCCACAATCCCACCTTGGTGACTCCCTCCCCCAGAAGATGGACCCAAAACCCTGTTCACACAATGCTTCCTCACTCAGGAGTTTTGCAGAGCACAGGTTATAGTGTTGGTGTAGGTCTCACTTCACAAACAGATCAGAGCACACCTAGCTAAAACATGCCACATTCAGGCAAGGGATCGAATACTGCCCACAACACACAAATAGAGCCTTGGCAAACAAATGGCCTGAAGGATAAAGTGACTAGGACAAAAGAAGAGCATACACAGCACACATTGGAGACACTCCTGTAAGTTCAAGGCCCTAGGGAACAAGGGACACTACTGGGCAAGGCATTACAGGATTTTTTCATCATAAGGCCATTACCCTCAAGAATAGAAGATGTGGTTGACTTTCCTAAAGTGTAGAAACAGGCACAGTAATGTAGGTAAAATGAGAAGAGAGAGAAATTTATCCGGAATGAAAGAACAGGACAAGGCCACAGCCAGAAATCTAAGCAAAACAGAAATACTTAACGTGCTTGATAGAGAATTTAAAGTAATGATCACAAAAATACTCACTGGACTTGAAAAAAGAGTGGAGGACATCAGTGAGACCCTTAACATAGAGATAAGGAATAACATAGCTGAAATAAAGGGCTCAATAAATAAAATGAGAAGCATATTTGATGGAATGAAGAGAAGGATGGAAGAAGTAGAGGAGCAAATTAGTGATCTAGAAGCCAGAACAATGGAAAGTCATCAAGTTGAACAAGAGAGAAAAAAGAATTTTGAGAAATGAAAATACACATAGGGAACACAGTGACTCCACCAAATGTAGTAACATTCATATTATAGGAGTCCTAGAATAAGAGAGAGAAAACAGGGTAGAAAAGTTATTGGAAGAAATAATAGCTGAAAACTTCCCTAATCTGGAGAAGGTAACAGATATCCAGATCCAGGAGGCATGAGAACCCCCAATAAAATCAACAAAAGGAGATCCATACCAAGATATATTGTAATTAAACTGGCAAAAAAAAATAGTGATAAAGAAAAAAATTTAAGGGGCATCTGGGGGGCTCAAGTCGGTTAAGCATCTGCCTTCAGAGCTCAAGCCATGATCCCAGGGTCCTGGGACTAAACCCCACATCAGATGCCTGCTTCCCTATCTCCCTCTGCAGCCCCCTGCTTCTGCTCTCTTTCCCTCCCTCTTTCTATCAAATGAATAAATAAAATCTTTTTTAAAAAATTTTAAAAGCAGCAGGCAAAAGAAGATAGAAACATAAAAGAGAAACATAAAAGGATAGCAGATTTTTCAGCAGAAGCTTTGCAAGCCAGAGGGGAGTGGCATGATAAGTTCAAAGTACTGAATGAGGATAATCTGCAGCCAAGAATACTCTATACAGGGGCGCCTGGGTGGCTCAGTGGGTTAAGCCACTGCCTTCGGCTCAGGTCATGATCTCAGGGTCCTGGGATCGAGTCCCGAATCGGGCTCTCTGCTCAGCAGGGAGCCTGCTTCCTCCGCTTTCTCTCTGCCTGCCTCTCTGCCTACTTGTGATCTCTCTCTGTCAAATAAATAAATTAAAAATCTTAAAAAAAAAAGAATACTCTATACAGCAAGGCTACCATTCAGAATAGGAGAAATAAAAACTAAAGGAGTTCATGATGACTAAACCAGCTATGTAAAAAATATTAAAGGGGACTCTGAGTAGAGGAAAGACCAAAAGTGAAAGTAGAAAGCTAGGAAACTAAAGAAGTAAAAATTAATATTTCTGTAAAAATTCAGTCAAGACATTAAAAAATAAATGGAAAACATGTAAAATACATAAATTTGTGAAATATGACAAAATATTACTAAAATGTGGAGAGAAGAGTAAAGAATGGGTCAAAACTTAAACGACCATCAAATTAATATAGACTAAGACCCGCAGAAGTCATCACACACAGACCTAACGGTAACCATATATCAAAAACCACTAATAAATACATAAAGAACAGAAAGAAAAAAACTAAATATATCAATAAGGAAAATCAAATGATGAAAGAGATAAAAACAATAAAGGGTCAGCAAAAATCTTCAGAAACAACCACAAAACAAAAAATAAAATGACAATACATTTTTAATAATTACTATGAAGGTAAATGGACTAAATGCTGCAATCGAAAGTCACAGGGAGACAGAATGGATAAAAAAAAAATAAGACCTACCTATATGCAGCCTACAAGAGACTCAATTTCGACCTAAAGACACCAAAAGATTGAAAATGAGGGAGTAGAGAAACCTCTATAATGAAAATGGCTATCAACAGAAAGATGGAGGAGCAATACTGATATCAGAGAAAACAGACTTTAAAACAAAGACTAACAAGAGAAAAAGGAGGACAACATATAATCATGAAGGGGACAGCCAATCAGAAAATACAATAATTGTAAATATCTAGGCACCCAACATATGAGCAAAAAAAGACAAAGAGTTAATAACAAATATAAATAATCAATAATCATACAATAGTTGGGTACTTTAACACCCCACTTAAGATCAATGGTCTGATCAACTAAATAGAAACTGGGTCTCCTAGGAGGCTCAGGCAGTTAAGCATTTGCCTTTAGCTCAGGTCATGATTTCACAATACTAGCACAGAACCCTGAGGAGGGCTCCTTGCTCAGTAGGGAGTCTGCTTCTCCCTCTCACTCTGCCCCCCCCACTGCTCATGCATTTTCTCTCTCACTCTCAATCTCTCAAATAAATAAATAAAATCTTTTTAAAAAAATCAGCAAGGAACAATGGCTTTGAATGACACACTGGAACAGATGGATTTAATTAACACATACATTCAGAACATTCCACCCTAACACAGCAGAATACATATTCTTTTCAAGTGCACACTGAACAACCTACAGAATAGATCACATACTAGCTCTCAAAACAAGCCACAATAAATTCAAGAAGAATGAAGTCATACCATGCATCTTTTCTGACCAGAATGCTATAAAACCAGAGGTCAACCACAAGAAAAAATCTTGAAAGACCAAAAATATATGCAGGTTAAACAACACGCAACTAGTCAATGAATGGCTCAACCAGGAAACAAAAGAAGCAATTTAAAAAGTACATGGAGGGCGCCTGGGTGGCTCAGTGGGTTAAGACGCTGCCTTCGGCTCAGGTCATGATCTCAGGATCCTGGGATCGAGTCCCGCATCGGGCTCTCTGCTCAGCAGGGAGCCTGCTTCCTCCTCTCTCTCTCTCTCTGCCTGCCTCTCTGCCTACTTGTGATCTCTGTCAAATAAATTTTTAAAAAAATCTTTAAAAAAAAAAAGTACATGGAAACAAATGAAAATGAGAATACAATGGTCCAAAACCTCGGAGTTGCAACAAAAGCTGTTTTTTTAAAAATATTTTATTTTTTCATTTGAGAGAGAGAGAGAGCATGAGAAAGAGAGAGCACAAGCAGAAGGGGGGGGAGGTACAGAGGCAGAGGGAGACGCAGACATGCCGCTGAGCAGGGAGCCCGATGCAGGACTTGATCCCAGGACCTTGGGATCATGACCTGAGCTGAAGGCAGATGCTTAACTGACTGAGCCACCCAGGTGCCCAGCAAAAGCTGTTCTAACACAGAAGTTTATAACAATAATATAGGCGTACCTCAAAAAGCAAGAAAACTCTCAAATAAACAACCTGACCTTGCATCTAAAGGAGCTAGGAAAAAACCAACAAAACCTTAAGCCAGCAGAAGGAAAGAATAAAGATTAGAGCAGAAATAAACAATATAGAAACTAAAAAAAAAACAAAAACAAAAACAAAACACAAATAGAACAGACCCAGTGAAAGGAAGGGCTGGCTTTATGAAAAAAATTAATACAATTGATAAACCTCTAGCCAGACTTAGCAAAACGAAGAGAAAGAACCCAAATAAATAAAACCACAAATGAGAGAGGAGAAATAATCAACACCACAGAAATATGAACAACTATAGGAGAAAATTATGAAAAACTATGTGCAACAAGCTGGACAACCTAGAAGGAATGAATCAATTCACAGAATCATATCAACTCCCAAAACTGAAACTGGAACAAATAGAAAATTTGGACAGACCAATAACCAGCAAAGAAATTGAGTCAGTAATCAAAAACTCCCAACAAATAAGAGTCCAGTTGGTTTCACAGGTGAATTCTATCAAACATTTAAGGAAGTGTTAATATCTATTCTTCTTAAGATGTTCCAAAAAATAGAAAAGGAAAAAAAATTTCCAAGTCCATTCTATGAGACTAGCATTACCCTGATACCAAAACCAGATAAAGATACCACTAAAAAAAGAGAACCACAGGCCAATATCCTTTAACCTTGATGAATATAGACACAAAAATCCTCAACAAAACACTAGGAAATAGAATCTAACAGTACATTTTAAAAAATCATTCACCACAATCAAGTGGGATTTACTCCTAGATTTTAAGGGTGGTTTAATATTTGTAAATCTATCAACACATTACATCACATCAATAAGAGAAAGAATAAGAACCATTTGATCATTTCAATAGATGCCAAAAAAGCATCTGACATAGTATAACATCCATTTATAATGAAAACCTTCAATGAAATAGGTATAGAGGAAACATATCTCAACATAATAAAGACCATCTATGTAAAACACAGAGGTAACATCATACTTAATGAGGAAGAACTGAGAGTGTTCCACTAAGGTCCGCAACAAGTCAAGGATGTCTACTCTTCCACTTTTATTCAAGATAGTACTAGAAGTCAAGCCACAGAAATCAAACAATAACAAAAAAATAAAAGGCATCCAAATTGGTAGGAAGAAGTAAAACTTTCACTATTTGCAGATGATGTGATACTGTATATAGAAAACCCAAATGACTCTATCACAAAACTACCAGAACTGATAAAGAAATCAGTAAAGTTGCAGGATACAAAATCAATATACAGATATGTGTTGCATTTCTTTCTTCTTTAAAGATTTATTTATTTTAGAGAGAAAGAGAGAGCCAGCGCATGAGCGGGGGAGGGACAGAGGCAGAGAGAGAGAGGATCTTAAGCATGCTCAACGTGGGGCTCGATCCCTGGTCCCTGAGATCATGACCTGAGCGGAAATCAAGAGTTACACTTAACTGAATGAGCCACCCACGCATCTCAGATACCTGTTCCATTTCTATACACCAATAATGTAGCAGTAGAAAGAGAAATTAGGAAACCAATCTCATTTACAATTGTACCAAAAATAGTAAGATACATAGGAATAAACCTAACCAAAGAGGTAAAAGATCTGTACTCTAAAAACTATAAAACAGTGATGAAAGAAATTAAAGATGACACAAAGAAATGGGAGAAGCAGGCTCCCTGCGGAGCAAGGAGCCCGATGTGGGACTCGATCCCAGGACGCTGGGATCATGACCTGAGCCGAAGGCAGCTGCTTAACCAACTGAGCCACCCAGGCGTCCCATTTTTTTTTTTTTTAAGATTTTATTTATTTATTTGTAAGAGAGAGAGAGTGAGAGCGAGCACAGGCAGACAGAGTGGAAGGCAGAGTCAGAGGGAGAAGCAGGCTCCCTGCGGAGCAAGGAGCCCGATAAAGATGACACAAAGAAATGGAAAGACATTCCACACTGATAGATTAGAACAAATACTGTCAAATGTCTATACTATAAAAAGCAATCTATAGATTAAATGCAATCTGTCAAAATACAAATACTTTTTTTTCAAAGAACCAGAACAAATGGTCCTAAAATTAGTATGAAATCACAAAAGACCCTCAATAGGCAAAGCAATCTTGAAAAAGAAAAGCAAAGCTGGTGGCATCACAACTCTGGACTTCACATTATATTAGAAAGCTGTAGTGACCAAAACAGTACTGGCACAAAAACAGACATATAGTTCAGTAGAACAGAACAGAATTTCAGAAATAAACTCACAACTATATGGTCAATTAATCTCTGACAAAGCAGGAAAGAACATCCAGTAGGGAAAAAAAAATTATCTTCAACAAATGTTGGCAAAACTGGACAACAACATGCAAAACAATGAAACTGGACCATTTTCTTACACCATACACAAGAATAAATTAAAAATGGATGAAAGACCTAAATGGGAGACCTGAAATCATAAAAAGCCTAGAAGGCAATAACTTCTCTGACCTCGGCCCTAGCAACTTATTTTTAGATATGTCTCCTGAGACAAGGGAAACAAAAGCAAAAATAAACTACTAGAACTACACCCAAATAAAAAGTTTCTCTATAGTGAAGGAAATAATCAAAAAAACTGAAAGACAACTTACTGAATGGGATCAGACATTTGCAAATGACACATTCGATAAAGGGTTAGTACCCAAATATAAAGAACTTGTAAAACTCAACACTCAAAAAACAAACAACCCAATTAGGGTAGAAGAAATGAACAGCCATTTCTCCAAAGACATCCAGATGGCCAGCAGACACATAAAAAGATATTCAACATCACTTATAATCAGAGAAATGTAATCAAATCTACACTAAGCTACAACTTCATGCTTGTTGGAATGGCTAAAATCTACAACACAAGAATCAACACATGTTGGCAAGGATGCAGAGAAAGGGAACCCTCTTGCAATGTTGGTGGGACTTCAGACAGGTACAGTGATTACAGAGAATAGTACAGAAGTTCCTCAAAAAGTTTAAAAAAATAGAACTAGCCTCTGATCCAGCAATTGCACTACTGGGGATTTATCCAAGGAATGCAAAAACACGAATTCAGAAAGATACATCCACCCCTATGTTTATAGCAGCACTATTTACAATAGTCAAATTATGGAAGCAGCCCAAGTGTCTATCAATTAATGAACAGGTAAAGAAGATGTGGTGTATATACACACAATGGGATATTATTCAGCCATAAAAAAGAATGGAAATTATATGGATAGAGGTGGAGAGTATAATGCTAAGTGAAGACAGAGAAAGACAAATACTATATAGTTTCCCTTATATTTGCAATTTAAGAAACAAAATCAATAAGCAAAGGGACAAAAATACAGAGGAGAGGCAGACAAATGAAGAAATGGACTCATCATTATAGAGACCAAAGTGTCACAAAAGGGAGGTGGGGAAGAATGGGTTAAAAGTGGAATGGGGGTGGAGCGCCTGGGTGGCTCAGTGGGTTAAAGCCTCTGCCTTCCGCTCCGGTCATGGTCCTGGGGTCCTGGGATCGAGCCCCGCATCAGGCTCTCTGCTCCGCAGGGAGCCTGCTTCCTCCCCTCTCTCTCTGCCTGCCTCTCTGCCTGCTTGTGATCTCTGTCAAATAAATAAATAAAATCTTTAAAAAAAAAAATGGAATGGGGGTTAAGGTGTGCACTTCTCATACCAAGCACTGGGAATTATTTGGAATTGTTGAATCACTATATCATACACCTAAAACTAATAAAACACTGAATGTTAAAAAAAAATAAAAAATAAAACACTATACTTAAAGGAAAAAGGGAAATGTGTTATATTCATGTTTACACACACAGTGAGGAATAGTATTCAGCCATAAAAAAGAATGGAGTCCTGCTATTTTCCATAGCATGAACAGACCCTTTGTTATTTTCCTCTTTATATTTCATGTTAAGGGAAATAAGTCAGAAACAGAAAGAAAAATATAATATGTAGAATTAAAAAAACAGACTCCTATATACAGAGAACAGATTAATGATTAATTAATTAATTGTTGCCACAGGTTGCCAGAGGTAGGAAATGTGTTGAACAAAATGAGTGAAGGCAGTCAAAGATATAAACTTCTTGTTATAAAATAAGTATTTCTTGAGATGTCATGTACATCATGGTGACTACAGTTAATAATACTATATTGTATATTTCAAAGTTGCTAAGAGATTAGATCTTAAAAGTTCATAAGAAAAAAATTCTGTAACTATGTATGGTGATAGATGTTTACTACACTTACTGTGGTGATCATTTTACAATATAGTCAAATATCAAATTATTATGTTGTGTATTTTAAACTAATATAAATTTTTATGTCAGTTATACTTCAATAAAATAAATAACAAAATAAAATAAACTATAATTCTGGTAAAAAAATTAAAAAATGAAATATATTAAAATGGTTCAATGTGATTAATTTTAACTAGTTATATCTTGCAGGTTCATATCAGTATGATTATGAAATGGCAGCTATCTTTCAGTTTATCTGTGTCAGGACATTTTTCCTTAAGTTTGAAGATATTTCAATAAATACAAAATTTCCAATAAACACATTTAAAAATTAAATGAAAAGATCTGTTAGCACCAAACACATATCTTTTAAATTAATTTTTAGGTAAATTCCTTTCTCCTGGAAACTACCCCTGAAATATTTATATAAAGATATTAAAGAAGATATAAAAATAACTTCTAAAATATTTCCTATGTTCCTGTTAAAAAAATTATATAAATACATGTGGTAGAAGGGGGCCCCTGGGTGGCTCAGTCAGTTAAGTGTCTGACTCTTGGTTTCAGCTCAGGTCATGATTTCAGGGTCCTGGGTTCAAGCCCCACGTAGGGCTCCACACTCAGTGGGGAGACTGCTTGAAGGTTCTTTCTCCCTCTCCCTCTGCCCCTCCCCCCATTCACTTTTTCCCCTCTTTCTCAAATAAATAAATCTTTAAAAAAAACAAGTGGTGGAAGGAGATACATTAATACTGCTCTTAGTTTTTTAATATACAAAAAAAATAGTAACAACACCTTCAAAGGATAAAAGAGACATAATTCTAGTCAATGGGGCTATTTCATTTGCATTTCAAAGTAATCTTAAAACACCAGTTGAGGGTCTGGGACAAGATGGCAGAAATTCAACTGGCTCTGTTATTCTCACCTCTTAAGTCCAACTAAATAGTGTGGAAATTAAATAGAGTAGACAATCACAGCTAGATACTGAAGGATGAAAATATGAAAGTGGATTGGCTAGGGACTCCCAGGACTCAAAGACAAACAAAGCAGTTTGGCATCTCCCAATTACCCACCCAGTGACAAGATAGTCCAGGCTCAGTGTCCTCTGACTCTCAGCTCAAAGCCAAAGGCAACAAGACCAGTGGTCTCCTGACCCCCAACCCAGCAGAAGATAGTTCAGGTGGCCCTTCCCTCCCCTAGTAAGATTAGAGGGAGCTCCACCAGTAGCATATGGCCTGGAGTTCTGGCCTGGGGCAGCAGCAAAGGGGCCCAGTGGTGTCAGGTGAACCAAGCAAGGTGAGCTAGTACTACTAGTACTAATACTACAAGGACTCTGAAAACTAAATTGTCATTAGAAGCACAGCCCACAAAAGTAGATCAGAACCTATGCATCTAAATAGGGTAACTGTCCACTAAAATACAGTATTTAAATATGATCCAGAGTCTCCCAAAATAATATCCCAAATATCCAGAAGACAAATGAAAATTCCTTATCATACCAAAAGCCAGGAAAATAACAATTTGAATACAAAAAAACAATCAAGAGATGCCAACACCAGGATGAATCAGATACTGGATTTATCTGACAAGGATTTTATTTTGTTAAAGATTTTATTTATTTATTTATCAGAGAGCGAGAGAGAATGAACAAGCAGGGGAGCGGCAGATAGAGGGAAAAGCCGGCTCCCCACTGAGCAAGAAGCCCCAGTGCTGGACTCAATCCCAGGACCCTGGGATCATGACCTGAGCCAAAGGCAGATGCTTAACTGACTTGCCACCCAGGCATCCCTATTGGTAAGGATTTTATTTCTTATTTATTTTTTTAAAAGATTTTATTTATTTATTTGACAGAGAGAGAGATCACAAGTAGGCAGAGAGGCAGGCAGAGAGAGAGGGGAGGAAGCAGGCTCCCTGTGGAGCAGAGAGCTCAATGCGGGACTCAATCCCAGGACCCTGGGACCATGACCTGAGCTGAAGGCAGGGGCTTTAACCCACTGAGCCACCCAGGCACCCCTTGATAAGGATTTTAAAGCAGCCTTCATTAAAATACTTCAATGAGCAATTACAAATATTCTTGAAGCAAATGTGAAAACAGAAAATCTCATAGAAAAATAGAGATATTAAGAGAGAATTAAGGAAAATTACAAAAATAAAGCACAATCACAGGAAGTGACATCACCAAGATGGCAACATAGGTTGTTTCTGCCTTTGCTCACAAGAACAACTAATAACTATTTGAGAACAAGACACCACTGAAAGATTCCTAGAACATTCCTAGAACTGACAGAAGCCACCCCCTTTGCGCCGTAGAGACCAAGTCAGACTGGATTAGAAGGGTAAGAGAAGGGGCACCTGGGTGGCCCAGTCAGTTGCATCTGACTACTAATTTCAGCCCAGATCATGAGATCTAGGCCTGAGTCGAGCTCCATGCTGGGCATGGAGCCTGCTGAAGATTTTCTCTCCCTCTCCCTTTGCCCCTTCCACCTGCTCATGCTCATTCTTTCTCTTTCTCCTTCCCCCCTCTAAAAAAAAAAAAAGAGGCGTAAGAGAAGTGGCTATACATTGGCCACACTGCTCCTACCCCAGGCCAGCATAGTACCTGAGCCTCTAATACCTCCAGTTGGAAAAGAGAACCTGGCAGAGGGACAACTAGCCCTCACTCAGCATTGTGGGTAGCTTTGTGGGAGCCCCTATTTTGATCTCACACTACAGGCATCGCAGGAGAATCTGCAGGGCTCAACCACTGGGAATATGAGTATGACAGGGAAGGAGGGGAGGGTTTGCAACAGGACAACAGATGGTTCCGTAGCAGACAAATTCATACCTGTAGTGTCCAAGTAGTAATCCCAATGAGTGGTTTTGCTCATCTGCAGAATCAAGTTGGGAGCGTACACTCACTAGTAAGATATCATTGTTGTTTTATGTGCATTACCCTAATGACTAGTGACATTGAACATCTTTTTACATACCTGTTGACCTTTTGTATATCTTGTTCGGAGAAATGTCTATTTGGGTCCTTTGCCCATTTGTTAATTGGGGTATTTGTCTTCTTGTTATTGAGTTATAGGAGCTCATTATATATTTTGGTTATTAACCTGTTATCAGATACATAGTTTGCAAATATTTTCCCATTCCATTGGTCTTCTTTTCACTTTGCTAATGGTTTCTTTTGTTGTGCAGAGGGCTTGTAGTTTGGTGTAGTCCTACTTGTTAATTTTCTATTCTGTTGCCTGTGTTTTAGGTGTCATAACCAAGAAATCGTTACCAAGACCCATGTCTAGGAGCTTTATTCCTGTGTTTTCTTCTAGGAGTTTCACGGTTTCAGGTCTTACATTTAAGTCTTAATCCATTTCAAGTTAACTTTTGTGAGTGGTGTAAGATATGGATCCAATTTCATTCTTCTACATGTGAATATCCAATTACCCCAACACCATTTATTGAAAAGACTGTCTTTTTTTTTTTTTAAGATTTTATTTATTTATTTGACAGAGAGAGATCACAAGTAGGCAGAGAGGCAGGCAGAGAGAGAGAGAGAAGAGGAAGCAGGCTCCCCGCTGAGCAGAGAGCCCGATGCGGGACTCGATCCCAGAACCCTGAGATCATGACCTGAGCCGAAGGCAGCGGCTTAACCCACTGAGCCACCCAGGTGCCCCGAAAAGACTGTCTTTTAAGTATTCTTGGCTCCCTTGTGAAATATTAGTTGACTTGTATATGCTTGGGTTTATATCTGGGCTCTTAATTGTCCTCCACTGGTCTATTTGTTGTTATGCCAGTATAATACTGTTTTGGTAACTATAACTTTATAGTATAGCTTGAAATCAGGAAGTATGATGTCTCCGGCTTTGTTTTTCTTTCTCAGGATTTCTTTGGTTACTTGGCTACTTTTGTGGTTCTATATACATTTTAGGAGTACTTCTAGCTCTGTGATAAATGGCACTGGAATCTTGATGGGGATTGCATTGAATCTATCGATGGCTTTCAGTAGTACTGACATTTTAACATTAATTCTTCTAAGCCACGAACACAGAATACCTACTCATTTATTTGTGATTTCTTTGATTTCTTTCACCCATATTGTGTAGTTTTCAGAGTAGAAATCTTTCCCTTCTTTAGTTAAATTTATCCCTTAAGTATTTTTGTTGTTTGGGATACTACTGTAAATGGGATTGATACCTTTTATCTCTTTCCATCCCTCATTGCGCTAAGATTTTTAATCTTATGTTGAATAAGAGTGGCAAGAGTGGGTACCATTGTTCTGTTCTTGATATTCAAGAAAAAGCTTTCAACATTTCACCATTGAGTTAGAGGTTAGATATGGATTTACCATACATAGCCTTTATTATATTGAGGTATGTGCCTTCTGTGTCTAATTTCTTAAGAGTTTTCACCATGAATGTTTAATTATGTCAAATGTACTTTTTGCGTCTACTGAGATGACCATTTGATTCTTTTATTTCATTCTATTAATATGATCATGAGTCATTTCTTTCAATCAAATCATTGATTAATTTGCATATGTTGAACCATCCTTGTATCGCAGGGATAAATACTACTTGATTATAGTGTATGATCCTTTTAATTTGCTGTTGAATTCAGTTTGCTAGTATATTATTGAGGTTTTTGTGCATCTATATTTATCAGGGAATAGGCCTATCATTTTCTTTTCTAGTAATATCCTTTTCTGGTTTTGGTATCAGTATAACGCTGATCTGATAAAATGAGTTTGGGAAGGTTCCCTCCTCTTCACTTCTGTGAGTTTGTGAAGGATTGATGTTAATTATTCCTTAAGTATTTGGTAAAAATCACCTGTGAAGCCATCTGGTCCTGGGCTTTTACTTGTTGGGAACGTTTTGATCACTGATTCAATCTTCTTATAAGTAATTGGTCTATTCAGATTTTCTATTCTTCCTGATTCAGTCTTGGTAAATTGTATGTTTCTAAGCATCTATCCATTTCTAGGTTGTATAGTTCGTTGGCATTTAATTGTTCATCATAGCTTCTTTTGATCCTTTGAATATCTGTGTTATCAGCTGTAATTCCTCCCTTTTCATTTATAATTTTGTTGCTATGGTCCTTAATCTTTTGTTTTAGCTTAGTCTAGCTAAGGGTCTGTCAATTTTGTTTATCTGTTCAAAGAACCAACTCTTAGTTTGGTTAATGTCCTGTTGTTTTTCTGTTCTCTATTTCACTTGTTTCTACTCTAATCATTATTTCTTCTGCTAACTTTGGGCTTAGTTTGTTCTTTTTCTAATTCTTTAATGCACAGAGTTAAGTTCCTTATTTGGGATCTCTCCTACTTCTTAATGTAGACATTTATTACTGTGAATGTCCCTTCTAGAAATATTTCTGCTGCATCCCAAAGTTCTGGTATGTTGTGTTTCCATTTTGTCTCAGGAATTTTTTACATTTTTAAAAATTTTGTTTATTTATTTGAGAGAGAAAGAGAGTATGAGGGTGAAAGAGCATGAGAGAGCACGTGTGTACACAAGCTGGGGAAAGGGGCAGAGGGAGAAGGAGAAGCAGACTTCTCAATGAGCAGGGAGTCTGACACAGGGCTTGATCCCAGGACCCTGAGATCATGACCTGAGCCAAAGGCAGACACTTAACCAGCTGAGCCACCCAGGTACCTCTGTCTCAAGAATGGGAACTGGCAAACTGAGCTCTAGAAATACTGCCTCACACCTATTACAACGGCCATTACCAAAAAGACAAGATAACAAATGCTGGCAAAGATGTGGAGAAAAGAGAATGACTGTGTAGTGAGTGGGACTATAAATTGGTGTAGCCACTCTGGAAAACAGTATGGAGGATCATCAAAAAATTAGAACTAGAAACCACATGATTCAGCAATTTGATTTCTAAGAATATATCCCCAGAAAACAAAAACACTAACTCAAAAAGATATCTGCACACCTGTTTTCATAGCAGCATTCTTTATAATAGCCAAGACATGGAACATGGAAACAACCTGTCTGTCCACTGATGGATGAAAGGATAAAGAAATTGTGGTGTATGCACATGTACACACACACACACGACTATTATTTAGGCATAAGAAGGGGAAAACCTACCATTTGCAGATTCATTAATGGACTTTGAAGGCATTATGCTAAGTGAAGTAAGTCAGACAGAAAGACAAATACTGTACAATCTCTTAAGTGGAATCTAAGAAATACAGAAATAAAAAAAAAAAACACAAATTCACAGAAAAAGAGATCAGACTTGTGGTTACCAGAGGCAGAGGGTGGGGAGTGGGAAAACTGAAAGATGGTCAAAAGGTACAAACTTCCAGTTATAAGATAAATAAGTACTAGGAATGTAATACATAACACGATGACTATAGTTAACACTGCTATATGAGATACACGAAAGTCGTTAAGAAAGGAAATCCTGTGAGTTCTCACCACAAGGAGAGATTTTTTACTTTTTTCTCTTTTTGTTATTATATCTAGATGAGAAAATGGATGTTAGTTGAATCTATTGTGGTTATCATTTCACAATGTATATGTAAATTAAACCATCAAGATGTATGTCTTAAACTTATACAGTGATGTATGTCCACTATTTCTCAATAAAACTGGAAAAAAGTATAATCATAGAGATAAACTCATCAAATGGGCACAATAGCAGAATGAATAGGAGAAAGAACCAATGAACTTGGAGAACAATAAAAATTATCCAATCTGAACAACACAGAGAAAAATATTAATTTCCAATGACCCGATAATAACACAATTATATTCCTGGATATACCTATTTCTTTAGATTAGCAGGACTTTTATTCTAAATTACACTATTCCTTGTTTCCTTTTTTAACCCCTTCTTTTCTTAAGAATAGAGTATTATAATAATGAAAACAAGAAAACAGTCAATAATTTAACATCCTATATGATTATTAACATTAAAAAGTAAAAATAATACCTAGTATCTTATTGAACATACACACAAATACAAGAAAACAGATGCTTCTCTAATCAAGATTCACTAAGCACCCATTGAGTGCAAATACTTCAAAACACTCTCTTTGTTTTGATGGTATGAATTTGAAGATACTCACCTTCTAACTAAATCGGGTTTTAGAAGAGTTGCTTGTTCAATTCCAACTGCCTGGGATACAGGCTGTAAATAGTACAGAAATAAAACTTGTTATAACAACAAACTTCAAGCTAAAAATGCAATCTGCTATTATTTCAAAAAACATGGTTGTTACATTTCATATTTTGGTTACCATAACAAACTAGGTAGAATGTCTACATTACTGAATGTTAGCTGTTACTACCAAAGATAAAGAAAAATAAAATATAGCAATATTCATATTCATCAATATTTTATATCTTTTGTTTGTGTTTTTTTCAATGGAAAACATTGACATTCATCTTCCAGTCTTGATTGTAAAAGCAGTACTAAAAGGGAGAGTTGCTGCCATTTCAACAAACAGATAAATGACTCATGCTTTAACTTGTGTGCTCTGGCTTTTTCTTGCTCTCTTTAGACTAAACTACTGACAACTATCCCTCTGACACATTAGTATCAGCAGTTGCAATACTGGACCTCTAAGAAGGGAAATGCCAACTATGCTGGAAAACAATTTTAAACATTTATCTAATCCATCCTACATATTGCCACTGGTGATAGCACAGTGTCCTTAAAATGCAAATCTATCAAAATTTTATCTCTTCCCTGCCCAGTTTAAACCCTCTATGATGGTTCCTCATCTCTAAGGTTAAGTTCCATTGGATGGCAAAGTCCTCAATGAACTGGTCCCTGCCTCATTCTCAAACTCCTCTACTTGAAGCCACACTGAAATGTAGCTCCTCTGAGTGAGCTGGGCTTTTCCACATAGTGTGACTCTACTTATATTCTTTCATCTTCCTGGACTATTTCAGCTCCTCCTCAATCCTGCCCATTCTATGGACAGAACTCCTATATACAATAAGCCTCTAATACAATAGGCTCCAGACAAACCAGGAAAATCACTTTGGGTACTCTTTAAAAAACAACAACATATACCTTAGCTCTTATCTTGTTTTCCAAACTATAAGGGATGAAGGTTTCCTGGAGAAATGACTTATTCCAACACTGGAGCAAAGAAAGCAGAAGATGAAGCTGGATCATCTTGTTATGCCAAAAAGTAAAGAACTGCTCAAAGAAGGATGGGAACATATCAAAAATATAGAGGAGTCAGCTTGAAGGGGTTCCTACTGCCCCAATATGGGACATTGGGCATCAAGATAAATAATGATAGTAACAGAATATAACCCACCCAATAAAATAAGAATACATGAGTTCATACTGATACAAACAAATAAAGTTTTTACAGCACAAAGCCAACTAATAAATATAGAGAATGATGAAATCAGAAAATCATCAATGGGTGATAAAATCAGAGGGTAAAATTTATGTAATTTCAAAATATCTCTCCACAGATTACTTATTAATTACAAAAGCAAAAATAAGGTCACTTTATGGTAAAAAAAAAAAAAAAACTATACACAGCAGCCTCCCTCTTAACCAAAGAATTAAATTTAACCTCAGCATTAGTGGGACAAACTGACATCAAATGCCTCCTAATATGATGTGCAAAGAACACCTCACCGCTTACATGGTATTCCTAACAAAAATGCATAATCTGAATTGGAGCAAAAGCAGACTTCAAACAGACTCAAATTGAAGGACATTCTTTTTTTTTTTTTAAGTAGGGTCCATGCTGGGCTTGACCTCAAAACCCTGAGATCAAGACCTGAGCTGAGATCAAGAGGCAGACACTTAACCAACTGAGCCACCCACGTATTCCAAACTGAATGATAGTCTATAAAATAATCAACCTTGGAGCACCTGGGTGGCTCAGTTGGTCAAGCATCTGCCTTTGGTTCAGGTCATGATCCCAGGGTCCTGAGATCAAGCTCTGCATCTGGCTCCCTGCTCAGCCGGGAGTCAGCTTCTCCCTCTGCCCCTCCCCCAGCTCGTTTTCTCATAAATAAATAAATCTTGAAAAAAAAAAAACAAAATAACTGACCTCTATTCTTCAAAAAGGTTAAAGACAAAGAATGATTGATTAAAGGAAACTAAAGAGACAACACAACTAAAGGCAGTGCATGATCTTCAGTTAGATCCTGAATCAAAGAAGAAAAACTGCCATAAAGAACATCATTTGGGCAACTGATGAAATTTGAATGTGGACAACAGTTTAAATAATAGTATGATATTCATATTAAATTCCTTGAATTTGGTCATTGTACTGTGGTTTAAAAAGATCCTTATTCTTAAACTGAAATATTTAGGAATGAATGGGCATCATGCTGTCTACAACTAGCTCTCTCATGCTCCAGAGGGATATCAAGTGGGTATAAATGCGTAAATGGATAGATGAATGGATGGAGGATGGACGGAAAGAATGATTAACCAAGAAACTGATGCACCATCATCTGGGATTGCCTTTTATCATGTCCCTCTTTATCATGTATGTTTAATGTCTGACTCCAAGGACTCTGATTTATCTTTGTATTCTCAGTGCCTCTTAACACAATGTCTGGCACATTTTAGGCTTTTAATAAATGTTTTAAGATAGTAAGAAATAGGAAAGAAAACAGTGACATAAGAAGGACTGTGCCATAAAAATGCTCATGATCCAATATTACCATTCCTGGACATAAAGCCAGGAAATAATACAAAGGGAGAAAAAAGTACATAATATAAAGTTTGTTTCATAGTAAATACTGACTAAATGGTATATATCTGTGTTTTTAATTGTGGCATTACACAAAATAAAAACTGGCACGAATAGGGGATGAGTTAGGTAAATACAAATATGTATTGCACTACCATGTGGCCATTGAACACTGGAATTTTGAAGGCCAAGTAAAGGCAGGGGAAACTACTTACCAGTGAATGAAAAAAGTAGAAAACAAAAGTATACATACCACTTACGCATGTGTTAAAAGCCTAAAATACTATAACAAATATTATAATCACTGCTATGTTAAGGAAATAGCATTCTGGGTGATTTTCCCTATTTTCCTACTCTTTACAATGTTACTACATACATTTTCTAATTTAAAAAACTTTGAAAGGATATCAAATACTAAGTGTAGAGGAAAAGAGGGATTTTCATAAACCACTGGTGGGACTGTAAACTGGTTACACCTTTTCAAAGGGTAACTTGACAATCAGTGAATGCATCAAGTCTTAAAAATATCTATCAATGACATTTCTAGAAATTTACCCAAGGATATAATTAAGAGTGTATACAAAGGAAATAAGAGTATATAAAAAGATTTAGCTTTAAGAATGTTCCTCATAACATAGATTATAATCACAAAGTGCAAAAAAAATTAGACACTTGTTTCCCTTACTTGTTCCATTAAATAAATAATGCTATATCCATAGTAATTGGTATTATGTAGCCCATTAAAATTTGTTAAAACATATAAGATAACACTATAAATGAAAAAGGATTATAAAAGAATATGTATACTATGGTTACATTAAAATTACATATATATATAAGCATATAAAATGGTCTGGAAGAATACATAATAAGGTATTAATAAGCTTATCTGTAATCATCTTGCATTAGTAATTAAGAAAAAAATAAATCCAACTTTCTCAAATCTGGTAATCACAAGGCAGGTCCCCTTTATTTCAATACACAACATTATAGTCACTTTAAACAAAAGTATAAAGGGAGCAGTTCATTAAATCTGAAAGACATCTAAAAAAATAGCCTAGCATTTATTTATAAATAATAGTTTTGAAACTCCTCAAAATATTATGAGAGAACTTGATTAGAAGCTATCATATAAAAAAGATAAACCAACTATTAGCCATGATTCTAAGGACACAAAGTAGCATTAATTATAAGTTGTTATAAAATATCATTCCAGATTATTGTTACAGTAACTATGTCTTATTTCTCCTTACTTAATCCATAGGATTTGCCTCCAGATTTATGTATCAGGACACCACATCACTGTTCTATCCTGCTGGGACTCAATATAATTCTTTTAAAATTTCTTTAATACAACCATTTGTTAGGCTGGATACATCTTATTGAATCTTGTATGTATGAAAAAAAGAAATCTCACTGCCAAAATACTTGCTTTCAGCGTTTAAACAGTGATTATGTTAAAAAGCTAATTATCTAACCTGCAATTAGAAGCTAATCTAATTTGTCCAGGAAAAAATTTCAGTATGGGCTAACTAGGTTGGAGGGGGAAAGGGAAGGCGAAAAAATGATTCCTTGTGCTTGTTTCTCAACTACCCCCACCTTAAAATCCAAATGAAAGACAGGCACCAATCCCCTTTCCTAATGAGACCTTAATAATCTGGATGTCTGAGACCTTGATAACTTTCTAGCAAAGTTCAATAATACTGAAGTACCTCTGCACACATGCAGAATGAGGATAAGGCCAAAAATGAGAAGCAAAATTAGGCTTGGATTCCATGGGCCATACCATCCTCTCCTCTCCATTTGATACCTAAACCATTCTCTTATAGTTTCTAGACCTTTCTCACCCATGATGCTGTGAGCTATTCGAGGGAAGAGATTAGATCTGTAAGATTTATCACAATATTCCCAGTGCCTAACAAACACCTGAAATAGGAATAGATGCTCAATACTAGTTTTTCATTATTATAATATTCTCATGTTATTATTTTTATTTTTATTACAGCAATACACCAATCACTATTAAGCATTTATTAAGTGCTAAGCACTTCATATACATTATTTAACTAAATTCCACTCTTATGACAACTCTGAGCAGTAGGTATTGTCATCTTCATTTTACAAATGAGCAAGCCAAAGTTGTAAGTGATGGAAACGAAAACTGAGTCAGTAAATGGAAATCAATGAATAGACAAATGACTCCAAAGAGTATTGAGGACCAAAGACCATGTGTGCACACCACAGAGGCTTTCTGTTAGTTTTGTTGGTTCCTAACCCTCTTTCTCCTTTACTTACTTTATCATTACTTGCCCTCCTCCCACCAGTGATTCTCAGCCCTGGATGCAGTTTATAATCTCCAGGGAAGGAGAAGAGGGAAGAAAGAGAAAGGAAACAAAAAAACAAGAAGAGAAACCTTTAAACATTCCATAAACTGCCTCACTGTATTCTCAACACTACAAACCATGTCTTTCCTATGACATGCTTTTTTTTAACAACCGCTATTCATTAAGCACTTATTACATGCCAGGCATTTCTTACATATACCTCATCTAATTCTAATGAGTCTACAAGACAGACATTTTCTCTGATACAATGAAAATTTTCCGAAAGTTGAATATCTGTTTAGTGGAAACCTATATATCCATCACTCACAGTCTACAGCACTTTATTATAATTGTTTATCACATGTATATCCATCAATCCATCTTATGTTTTACATTTCAAAGTAAGGTGCAAATCCAAGACAGGCATTTTAAAGTGTCATTTGGCAAATGAAAAGAGTCAGAGCTAAAATAAATTAAATAACTTTCCTCAAATCGTAGAGTAAATAATTCAAAGAGACATTGTTCAAACTCAGGTCTAATTAAAGATACAATCTGCTCAAGACTATACATATGATGTACAACAGATGAATGGATAAAGAACATGTAAGATACACACACACACACACACACACACACACACACAGGAATACTATGCAGCCATCAAAACCCCCCAAAATCTTGCCATCTGCAATGATGTGGATGGAACTAGAGAGTATTTTGCTAAGCGAAATAAGTCGATCAGAGAAAGACAATTATCATATGATCTCTCTGATATGAGGAATTTGAGAGGCAGGATGGGAGTAGGGGAAGGGAGGGAAAAAAGGAAACAAGATGGGACTGGAAAGGGAGACAAACAATAAGAAACTCTTAATCTCAGGAAACAAACTGAGGATTGCTGGGGGTGCAGATAGGGTGGCAATGGACATTGGGGAGGGTATGTGCTATGGTGAGTGCTGTGAATTGTGTAAGACTGATGAATCACAGACCTGTAACCCTGAAAAAAATAATACATTATATGTTAATAAATTTTTTAAAAATTACATATATGATGCATATACCTGTTTAACAGTGAAATCATTGTTAATTTAATTTTAAAAAATTACCAATGTGTATATGTCCACTTCCATATTTTTATAAAGAACCCTTTGGGGCACCTGGGTGGCTCAGTGAGTTAAGCCTCTGCCTTCAGCTCAAGTCATGATCTTAGGGTCCTGGGATCAAGCCCCGCATCAGGCTCTCTGCTCAGCAGGGAGCCTGCTTTCCCCCCTCCCTCTGTCTACCTCTCTGCCTACTTGTGCTCTCTCTCAATCTGTGTCAAATAAATAAATAAAATCTTTTTTTTTTAAAGAATCGTTCATCTATAAAGTCACGGCTTATCTAAGCCCAATTCCTGGCCAAGCCAAGATTTTGAATAATGAAATTTACCCTAAGAAATAACTGATCCATAGAACAGTTCCATGGATAAACTCACATAAAGACACCCAAGCTATTAAACAGGCAAGGAAAAAAAGATGTAAACACATCGGCACACAAAATATTGACAGGCACGAGTGACAGAAACTAGGAGGAAGATTCATTAATTATAGGGCAGGTAGAACTGTATAAAAGAAATAAAACTACCTGGGCTTTACTCCAGGGCCTCCCTAGGGAGCACCCTATGAAAGGGACCTAACTGAAAGTCAACTTATACCTCATACTTCCCCCCATTATCTGTCCCTGGTTGAGTTATCAAGGGTCTGTACTGATCATCAAATTGATCAGACACTGCTCTTCCTGCAGCCTTCCAAGCTTTTCTTTTTTTTTTTTTAATGTTCTTTATTTTTTTGTTGTTCTTTATTTTTTAATTAATTTATTTATTTTCAGAAAAACAGTATTCATTATTTTTTCACCACATCCAGTGCTCCATGCAATCCGTGCCCTCTATAATACCCACCACCTGGTACCCCAACCTCCCATGCCCCCGACACTTCAAACCCCTCAGATTTTCTTTTTTTTTAAAGATTTTATTTATTTGTGTGTGTGAGACAGAGAGAGAGAGAGAGACTTAGCAAGCAGGGGGAGGGGAGGCAGAGGGAGAAGCAGGGAGCCTAATGTGGGACTTCAGCCACCACTTAACCGACTGAGCCACCCAGACGTCCCAGCCCTCCAGGCTTTCTACAGCTATTTGGAGAGCGCAAACAACCCTGTTTTTTTTGTTTGTTTGTTTTTTAATGGAAGGAATGAGAATTCATATTGGAAATAAAAAGGAGAGAACTAACTGAGCCATTTGGCATTCTGGGAGGTAGAGTCCCTGCAAGTAAAGTCAAATCAGCAAGCATGCAGAAAGGAAAAATTTTGGTAGCCATACATATTGAAGATGGCAGTCTTAATATATTTGATTATTACAAGCTTTGGAGAACACATTATGGGGGTAAAAGTAAACCACATCTTACTACAGAACCACAGCAGATCAATGCCTAATAATACACAGCATATATCTCCTTGTCCTTAAACTGCAGACCAGTGGAAGGATTTAATCATCACACAAAAGGACAACAGAAGTCAAAGAAAATCTACATGAAGTCAAAGAGTTAGGCAGGGAAGTCCAGATCCTAGCAAGGTTTCAGGCCATTGAGTACTGTGCTGATTAGCCAAACCTGGGGTACTTCAACCATCAAATAAATTATGATAATATTATATCACAACCTATTTAGTAATATAAGGCTATATGAGTCCACACTCAAAATAAATAAAGGAGAAGAGCCAACTAATAAATATAAAGAGGCATGATGAAATTAGAATATCATCAACAGATACTTAACATTAGTGGGTGAAAGTTTTGATGATGCAAGGGATATTTACATAATGTCAAACAGCTCCCTGCAAATAACTCAAAAATTATAAAGGAAAAAATGACAACTTAATAGTAGAGAAGACTTGCAGGCCCTACTTGAACCAAGTAATAAAAGTTGGTATCACCAATATTGGGACAACCTGGCAGGCCTCTTAATATGATGCCCTGAGCAGAACAGCATGTCACTTACATGGTATTCCTGACAAAAATCCATTATTTGAATCAAATCATGAGAAAACTTCAAACAAATACAAACTGAGGGATAATCTACAAAAAATTGGCCTGTGCTTTTCAAAACTGTCAAGCAAAACAAAGAAAGGCTGAAGAAATATTTGAGATTAAATCAGACTAAAGAAAAAGACAAACAACCACCCCCCAAAAACCTTGATGAGGCACCTCACAAAAGAAGATATTTGAATCTTGGGCACCTGGGTGGCTCAGTGGGTTAAGTCTCTGCCTTTGGCTCAGGTATGATCTCAAGGGCCTGGGATCAAGGCCTACATCTGGCTCTCTGCTCAGCGGGGAACCCGCTTTCCCCTCTCTGCCTACTTGTGATCTCTCTCTCTCACTCTGTCAAATAAATAAATAAAATCTTTAAAGAAAAAAAAAGATATCTGAGTCTCTAAGAATTACCTGAAAAGATGCACAACATTGTTACTTATCAGAAAAATGCAAGTTAAAAACAAAATATATACTACGTTGTTTCCAGCAGAATGGCTAAAATTTAAAATACAGGTAATGCTAAGTGTTGAAAGGATGTAAAATAACTAGAATACTCATAATATATTGCTGGTAGGAATGAATTTTGACACAATACTTGGAAAATTGTGTAACATTACTTAGTATAGTTAAATAAACCTTTTCCCTGTGACCCAGCAATCCCACTTCTTTTTTTTTAAGATTTTATTTATTTATCTAACAGATAGAGAGACAGTGAGAGAGGAAACACGAGCAGCGGGAGTGGGATAGGGAGAAGCAGGCTTCCTGCTGAGCAGGGAGCCTGATGTGGGGCTCGATCTCAGGATCCTGGGATCATGACCTGAGCTGAAGGCAGACACTTAACCAACTAAGCCACCTAGGCGCCCCAGCAATACCACTTCTAATATATACACACAAGAGAAATGAGTGTATGTGTCCATCAATAAAACATACAGGAACATTAAAAGCAGCTTTATTCATAAGAATAAAAAACAGAACCAATCTTAATGTACATCAATAGGAACACTGATCACCGAACCGTGGCATATTCTAGAATAGAACAATTCACACCAAAAAATAAAATGAACTACCTATATGTACAAAAATGTGGGTTGATCTCAGTAAGCCTTCCAGGGGACTAAAAATGTTCTCTATCTTTGTTTGCATTTAATGGAGGAATATAATAGTAAAAATTCATTAAATAATGTATTTAAGATTAGGGTATTTTAATGCATATGCGCCTTATATACTTCAATAAAAAGAAGAAATTTTTTTAAAAGATTTTATTTATTTATTTGAGAGAGAGAGAGAGAGCATGAGAAGGGGAGGGTCAGAGGGAGAAGTAGACTCCCTGCTGAGCAGAGAGCCGGATGTGAGACTCTATCCTAGGACTCCAGGATCATGACCTGAGTAGAAGGAAGTCGCTTAACCAACTGAGCCACCCAGGCATCCCACAAATGAAAAAGTAAACAGACTATGGTATAGCCATATCCAAGGAAATACTATACAACAATAAAACATAAGCAACTAGTGATACATGTAACAAGTTGAATGGATCTCAAGTCCATTTCAAAAGGTTATACATGGACAGTTCCATTGATACATTACTTTCAAAAGGACAAAATGATCATGAAGGGGAACAGAATATTGACTGCCAGGGGTTAGAGGTGGAAGAGGGTGTGACTATTAATGGATAGCTCGAGGGAGTTTTTTTGAGTAACGGAAAAGTTCTGCATCCTGATTTAGGTGATGGCTATGTAAATCTATACATGACATAAATTCACAGAACTATAGATACACACAAAATCAGTGAGTACACGTGATAACTGGTAAAATCCAATCAAGGTTTTTAGTTTAAGTAATAGTATCACACACTGTCAATTTTCTGGTTTTGATGATTGCACTATGATTAAATAAGATGTTAATATTGGGCAAAGCTGAATGAAGGGTACACCGAAATTCTCTGCACTATTCTGGCAAGCTCTATGTGAGTCTAAAATCACTTCATAATAAAAAGTCAAAAATAAACATCTGAAGACATGCTCATAATTTCTAGGAATCAAGGAAATGTAAATTAAACAATATGTTATTTTTTACGCATCAACCTATCAAAAAATCTGATGTTACCAAATATTGACAGATTGTGCAACTGGTGGATGAGAATTTAAATTGGTATAGTCCTTTGGAAAAGCAATTTGACAATATGTATTAATGTAAAAAAAATGTATAGAACTATGGTCTAGTAATTCTGCCCTAGTGTCTCCTCTAGCATGATCTACCTTGTTCATTGTAACATTAGTAGTGAAAAACTGGAAATAGCCAAAATGTCCATCGGTAGGAGGAATAGCTAAATAAGCCTCAGTACAGTCTTAATAATGAATACTATAGGGCAATTAAATTAAATAAAATCCAACATACCCATATGTAATAACACAGTTGTATTTCCAAGACATGTAATTAAGTAAAAAAAAAGTACAAAGTAACACATGCAGTAGGATGATCTTTTCTGCATAAAGACAAAAATCAAACTGAAACACAATGCTATGTATGGTCTAAGCATACATATCTATATATGTAACTACATTGAAAAAAATCTGGAAGGACATACACCAAGCTGACGATAGAAGGGACAAGGACATGGGTGGGTCAAATGAGGCTTCTCTGCATTGTTTATAATTTTTACCAAAAGTATATAGTGGCATATTACTCATGTAATTAAAGTAATTGGGAAAATATTTTTTTAAAAAGGAAAAGGAATACAAATATTGTGGTAAAGAATCAAAGTGATATTCAAACATTATACTCAGTAAGGATGCAACTGTATATAAAATGCTAAGGTTTAGAGGCACCTGGGTGGCTCAGTGGGTTAAAGCCTCTGCCTTTGGCTCAGGTCAGGATCGAGCCCCCTGTCAGGCTCTCTGCTCAGCAGGGAGCCTGCTTCCCTTCCTCTCTCTGTCTGCCTCTCTGCCTACTTGTGATCTCTCTCTGTCAAATAAATAAATAAAATCTTTTTAAAAAATAAATGCTAAGGTTTAATATTTCTTTCCAGCAGCTGAAAATGAAACCATTTAAATGGATGTCTGATTAGACCACAATGTCAAATGAAAAGAAATCCATCTTAACCACCAGAAGTATTAATTCACTAGCACTAACACATCACACTAGAGAAGGTAAGAAATACTGACCTTAGCAATAGATAAATATCAGAATAAGTGATTTTCCACGTTATTTGAATAAAATGATCAAAACCATCTAAACTCGTGATTCACTTCCTGTCTCTTATGTAACCCCAGTCCATCGCTAAATGGAAAAATAAAATGGACAAATAAGAGCAGATATTAGTTGCCCACCCAACAGAAGTTCATTATCAGTTTGGAAGTCCTGATGCAGCAACAAGAATGATAAATATCAACAAAGAATCCTTCTGCCACTGAGGGCAGGCTGATAGAGATATCTACAGATATTCTTATTAATTTATTCAACAAATATGTAATAAGCAACTATTTGTATCAAACACTGTCCTAGGTGCAAGGAATTAGAGGTAAATAGTATACAGACCTCTGTGCAAAAAAATTTCAGTTTATTGGGGAGACAGACACAAAATATAAGCACAGTTTGCTATCTGACCAGACTGAAGATATCTCTTTCCTCTACCTCAGCAGTAAAATAACCCAAATACCAGAAATTCACTCCATCCCTTTGTCATCAACTCTCTAGGGTTTACTGACAGGACTATAGTGATTACCTAACTTAAGTGAATTTTGCAATGACAAAAATTAGGAAAGTGAAGTTCTACTTCTTATAGCTTCCTCCATCCCCAGCAGTTATCAATGAGAAGTGCTGGACAATGGGGTGCCTGGGTGGCTCAGTTGGTTAAGCAACTGCCTTCAGCTCAGGTCATGATCCTGGAGTCCCAGGATTGAGTCCCACATCGGGCTCCCTGCTTGGCAGGGAATCTGTTCTTCCTCTGAGCTCTCCACTCTCACACTCTGCCTCTCAAATAAATAAATAAAATTTTAAAAAAAGAAGAAGTGCTGGACAAATGTAAAAAAAAAAGAAAAAAACCCTACAACTGCCTGAAGGTATGACAGAGTAGGCAAAAGCAGGTAAAAACAGGTAAGAAGGTGACAGCAGGGAAAAAAAGAAAGGACAGTGGATGAGTTACCATTTTTATGGCTTTTCACCTGAAAGCAGCTAAAAATCATAAGAAAACCCCAATATTCTAGTAAGATTGAAGAAAAAGAGGAAGGAATTGGGTAGTACAGAGCATTCCAGACCCACAAAGTTCCTAGTGCTCTACCACGCAGCAGAAAAAGATCCTGGCTAGATGTCTCCTTGTCTCCTAACACTTCACCTAATGGCAGAAGGCAACCCAAATCATTATGTCCTCACCCTCCATCCAGTGGCAGAGAGCCATACAGACCCCTCAACTCCTGACCAGGAATAGACAGTGACCAGGTAAGTGTTGGAAGAGATCAAGTATGAAGGGTACGAGCATCAGGTGGCCAGAAAAGAGGTCAGGGGAAATGCCCTCCAGCCTTCAGCCCAGCATCCACCACTCCTGAAACTTGGCAGCCCAGAAAAGCCCCTTCCGTTACTGCATGTAGCACCAATAGGGACCCAGCAAGAGCTCAACCAGAAAGAGCCAGAAGACCAACTAGTCCAGAATAGCACTGTAAGAGCTCAGGAAACTAAATTATCTTTGAAACTACAGCCCACAAAAGGATAGAGTCTACAGGCTAATTAGACTTACTAGTGCAAGTCTTTGATAAACTAGAAGATTTAAACATGACCAAGTCTCCAATCATAATACCCCAAATGTCCAATATACAACAAAAAAATTTGTTCTATGAAGAGAAAAATCGTAACTCAAATGGGAATAAACAACTTACACCAATACTGCGATAAATCAGATGTTGGAATTATCTTATAAGGACTTTACAGTAGCTATCAGAAAAAGAACCTCAGTGAGTAATCACAATTTCTCTGGAAACAAATGAAAAAAATAGAAAACCTCAGGGAAAAAGTAGAACTTACAAGAACTATACAGAAATTATAGAATTGAAAAATATAATAACCTCAATAAAAAAACTAACTGAACAGGCTAATTAATAACCTGGAAAGGACAGAAAATAGAATCCGTGAACTTCAGTACAGATTAATAGAATTTACTCAGTTTGAATGAGAGAGAAAAGAGGAAGAAATGAGCAGGGTCTCTAAACCTGTGGAAAAATAATTTTTAAAAAGACTGAAAATTCATGTAATTGGAGCCTTAGCAGGAAACAAGAAAGAATATGGACCAGAAAATATATATATATTTTAAAGAAACAATGGCTGAAAATGTCCCAAATCTGGCCAAAGACATAAAACAGACATAAGAAGCTGAGTGAACTTCAAAAAGGACAAACCCACAGAAATCCACAGCATGATACATCATACTATAAAAATTAAATTTAAAAAAATTAAATTTTAATAACAACTATGAAGTAATAACACATTACTGTTAGGGGAACATCAACATGCATGGCAGCATATTTGTCATCTAATAAATAAGAGGCCACAAGGAGGGGCATAACATTATTCAAGTGCTGAAAGAAAATAATAATTATTGATGAATTCTACATCCAGCAAAATACATATTCAGAAGTGAAAAAGAAAAAAAATACATACTCAGACAAAAGAAAACTAGAATTTTTCAGAACTAGATCATTAAACTTATAACATATGCCTGAGACAATTTTATTTTAAAAGTAGGAAGGGTAAGGGGACCTAAATGGAAGAAAGGTTTTAGTAGTTGACCGGAAGTAGTAAAATGTCCATACCAGCAAGTGTGTCACTTACATATATACAGAGTAATACCTAGAGCAACTGCTAAGAAACTATACAGCACAAGATACTCAAAACAGTATAAAGAAAACAAAGAATACTGAAAAAAAATGCAAGTAACACACAGGAAGGCAAGAACAAAGAAACAGAGGAAAGAGAAACACAGGCAAGAAACAAAAAGCAAATATTAAAATGCCAAACTTAAGTCCTAAGGTATCAATAATTATTTTGAATGTAAATGGTCTAAATATACCAAATAAAAGGAAAACACTGTCAGAGTAGATATATATATATATATATATATATATATATATATATATATTTAAAAACCAGCTGGATGCTTTCTACTATATGCTTACTTTAAACACAACAAGATAAATAGGTTGAAAGAAGAAAGAAAGTAAAAAAGATATACCATGCTAACATTAATCAAAAGAAAGCAGGAGTGGATATGAACTATCAGATAATGCATACTTCACAAAAAAGAAAATTACTAGTGATGAAGAGGAATATAATTTAATGATAAAAAGATCAATCCACTAAGAAGACATAGCCATCCTAAATGTGAATGCATGAAACAAACCTTCAAAATAAATGGGAAAAAATGACTGAGCTAAAAGGAGAAATATATAAATCTACAACTATAGTTAGAAACTTTAGCATCCAGGGTGCCTGGGAGGCTAAGTCAGTTAAGCGTCTGCCTTGGCAATGATCCCAGGGTCCTGGAATTGAGCCAGCCCCACATTGGGCTCACTGCTCAGTGGGGAGTCTGCTTCTCCCTCTCCCTCTGTTTCCTCCCCCCAACTCTCTATCTTTCAAGTAAATAAATAAAATGTTTTAAAAAAAAGAAACTTCAGCATCCTACTCTTAGCAATTGATGGGATCTCTAAACAAAGTTAGCAAAGATATAGAAAAATGTCAATTAATATCTCCCATGAATTTCAGATTCAAAAATCCTCAATAAAATATTAGTAAATTAAATAAAACAATGTATACAAAGAATTATATATTATGACCAAATGCATTTATTCCAAGGTAGCAATGATGTTTCAGCATTTGAAATCAATGTAATCCACAATACCAATAGTTGAAAAAAATCGCAAAATTACACTAATTAACAAAGAAAAGTCATATTTTCTTAGTCAGAAATAGCCACCAGGCACTACTTCAACTTGATAAAGGGCATACATGAAAAATCTATAGCTTTCATCATTCATAATGGTGAAAGACTTACTATTTTCCTCTAGGCTTGGGGAACAAGGTAATAAGGATGTTCATTCTCACCAGTCTTATTATGCAACACAATATTAGAAATTCTTACCCAGGCAATAAAGGGAAAATAAAAACTAAATGCCATATAGAGTAGAAAGGAAGAGATTAAAGTGTCTCCATTTTGGAGATTACATGGTTGTCTACATAAAAAAAAAAATCCCAAGGATTTTACCCAAAAAACTCTCCTAGAACTAATTAAGCTCAGCAAGGTCATAGGACACAAGATACACACACACACACACACACACACACACACACACACCCCAACTTCATTTCTGTGTGCTAACAATGAACATGTGGAAACTGAAATAAAAAGGAATACCATTTATAATCTCTCCAAAGAAAATTAAATACTTAAAGTTAACAAAAGATGTTCAGGATATTGAAAATTACAAAATGCTAATGAAAGCAATCAAAGAAGACTTAAATATATGGAGAGACACTACATTCATGTACTGGGAGACTCAATATAGTAAAGATGTCAATTCTCCCCCACATTCATATATAAAATTAATGAAATTACTATCAAAATCCTGGCAAGATTTGCTGTAGATACAGACAAGATTATCCTAAAATTTATATGGATAGTCAGACATCCTATAATAGCTAAAATAATCTTTAAAAAAGAACCAAATTGAATTTAAATAAAGAATTAAAAAGAGAAGACAGTGGGAGAAATCACTTTACTCAATGTTAAGTCTTTCTATATAACTATAGTAATCTAGATCTACATAATTAAGAGAGAAATAGAGACATAAACAAATTAAACAGAATAGAGAACCCTTGGTCTCACACAAGGGTACCTGGGTGGCTAAGCTGGTTAAGTGCTTGCCTTTGGCTCAGGTCATGATCCCAGGGTCCTAGGATCAAGCCCCATGTCAGGCTCCCTCCTCAGTGGGGTATCTGCTTCCCCTTCTCCCTTTGCCCCTCCCCCTGCTCCTTCTCTCTCTCCTCTCTCAAATAAATAAAATTAAAAAAAAATCCACACAAATATGCTCAACTAATTTTTGACAAAGGCATAAAAAGTGATTCAATGGAAAAAGGATAGCCTTTTCAACAAATGATACTAGAGCAACTGAACAGATACAGGTAGAAAAAAAAGAAAGAAAAAGAAAAACCCTGAATCTTAACCTCACACCTTATACAAAAATCAACAAAATAACATAGATCACCTAGATCACAAGTGAAAACCATAAATTAAAAAGCAAAAGAAAATCTGTAGGGTCTAAGGCTAGGCAAAGAGTTAGATTTCACATCAAAGACACAATCAATACCACAGAAATTGAAAAATGGGACCCCATCAAAATTTAAATTAATTTGTTCTCTTAATGTTTTTAAAAGATTTTATATATTTATTTATTTGTCAGAGAGAGAGAGCACAAGCAGGCAGAGGGGTGGGCAGAGGCACAGAGAGAAGCAGGCTCCCCGCTGAGCAAGGAGCCTCATGTGAGACTCGATCCCAGGACCCTAGGATCATGACCTGAGCCAAAGGCAGTAGCTTAACCGACTGAGTCACCCAGGCATCCATGTTCTCTTAATTTCTTGGAAAATGTTTATGCTTAGGGGCGCCTGGGTAGCTCAGTCATTACTTTGCCTTCAGCTTGGGTCATGATCCCAGGTCCTGGGATCCAGCCCCTGCATCCAGCTCTCTGCTCAGTGGGAATCCTGATTCTTCCTCTCATACTCCCTAACTTGTGTTCCCTCTCTCACTGTGTCTCTGTCAAATAATAAACAAAATCTTTAAAGAAGAAAAAAAGAAAAATGTTTATGTTTATATAAAGCAAAAATTATAAGACTGCACTGTTGGTTTATGATATATGTAGGTATAATATATATAATAATTACAACTTAAAGTCTAGAGGGAATAAATGGTTACATCGTTCTTATATTTTATATAATACAATATTAAATAAAATATTAAAGCCATGTAGAAACTGAAGAATTAAGAATTTAAAATAAAATCCCTTGAGCAACCACAAAAAAAAACCACTGAAAAGGGACATGAGAAACTTTTGGAGGTTTGGAAAATATTCAATATCTTGACTGTAGCATATATCTGTCAAGTCACTGAATTGTGGGCTATAAAAGAGATATGCAGTTTTTTGTTCATAAATTATACCTGAATAAAGTTGTTTAAAAATGGAAAGATCCATAACTAACATCATACTTAATGGTGAAAGATTCAAAGATTTCCCACTAAGATCAGGAACCATACAAAGATGTCCTCTTTCACTACTTCTGTTCAACAAAACACTGGAAGTTCCAGAAAGAGCAATTAGGAAGAAAAAGAAAAAGAGGGCATTCAAATTAGAGAGGAAAAATTTTGACTATTTCTATTCCTAGATGACATGATCTCATTTACAGAGAATCCTGAAGAATTCACATACAGAAAAACTATTAGAGTTAATAAACTTGTTTAGCAAAGTTAGAGTATAAGAGCAACACATGAAAATCAGTTATAGTTCTAGACATTAGGAATGAATAATCCAAAAAGGAAATTAAGAAAATTCCATTTATAACAACATAAAAAAGAATGTTTCAGGCAATGTAATACATGTATGCTGAAAACTACAAAATGTTGCTGGAAGAAATTATTTTTTTAATTTTAATTATTTAAATTCTTCCAATCTTTTTCTATAATTTTTAATTTTTTATTAACTATAATGTATTATTAGCCCCAGGGACACAGGTCTGTGAATTGCCAGGTTTACACACTTCACAGCACTCAACATAGCACATACCTTCCCCAATGTCCGTATGTTGCTGGAAGAAATTAAAGAACGCTTAATTTAATGAAAAGACACCCCATATTCATGGATTGGAAGACTTACTATTATTAAAAGGCAATAATACTAAAGGTAACATTCAGAGTTAACACAATTAAGCTCTATTAAGCAGATTCTAAAATCATATGCAGGGGATCCAGAAGAGCCAAAATAGTCCTGAAGAAAGAAAACAAAGTTGGAAGAATCATACTTTTATGGTCAACTGATTTTCAGTTGAAAAGAATAGTTTTCTTTCAGTTGAAAGAATAGTTTTTTCAACAAATGGTGCTAGGAAATTTGAATATCCACATAAAAATAATTGGACCAATACCTCAAACTAAATACAAAAAAAAAATAACTCAAAAATAGATCAAAGACCTAAATTTAAGAGCTAAAACTTAAAAACTTTTAGAAGATCAAATATAGAAGAAAGTCTACATGATCTTGGAGTAGGCAATAGTTTCTTAGATATAGCATCAAAAGCACAAAGCAACCAAAGGAAATGGGTAAACTGGACTTTATCAAATTAAAAGTTTTAAACTGCAAAGGACACGATCAAGAAAGTAAAAAGACAACACAGTGAATGGGAGAAAATACTGGCAAATGACAAAGCTGTTAAAGGTGCATCCAGAATATACATGAAAAATGCAATTCAACAATGAAAAGAAAAATACTTAATTAAAAAAAGAGCAAAGGACTTCAAATAGATACTTCTTTTTTTTTTTTTAAAGATTTTATTTATTTGACAGAGAAAGAGAAATCACAAGTAGGCAGAGAAGCAAGCAGAGAGAGAGAGGGGAGGAAGCAGGCTCTCTGCAGAGCAGAGAGCCCACGTGGGGCTCGATCCCAGGACCCTGGGATCATGACCTGAGCTGAAGGCAGAGGCTTTAATTCACTGAGCCACCCAGGCGCCCCCAAAGAGATACTTCTAAGAAGAAAAAGGAAGATACGCAAAGGGTCTACAAACAAAGGAAACGATTCTCAACACCATTAGCCTCTAGGGAAATGCAATGAAACCACAATGAAATACCACTTCACACCCATTAGGATGCTACAATCAAAAAGACAAGGAGTAAGTTTTGGTAAGGATGTGCAGAAATTGAAATCCTTATAACTTACTGGTAGGAATGTAAAACCATACAGCTGCTTTGGAAAACTTGGCAGTTTCTCAAAAAGTTAAACGTGGAGTTTCCATGTGGCCCAGGATCTCTGGTATCTAACTAGAGAAATGAACGTTCATACAATAACTTATATAAAAGTGTTCATAGCAGCACTATTCACTACAACAAAAAAGTGAAAACAACCCAAATGTTTATCAACTGATAAATGCATAAAAAAATATATCTATACAATGGAATATTATTTGGTTAGAATTTTGAATGAAGTACTGATGCATGCTACCCCATGGACAAACCCTGAAAACATTATCGTAAGTGAAAAAAGGCAAACACACAAGGACATACATTGTATGATTCTATTTATGTGAAATGACTAGAATAGCTAAGTAGCTAAGTGAATGGCAGGGGAAGGTGAGGTAGAGAATAAAGAATGACTACTAATAGGGAGTTTCCTTTTTAGGGTGGAATTAGTGGTGATGGTTGCACAATCTTATGAATATACTCAAAATCACTGAATTGTACACTTTAAAAGGATAAATTTTATGGTGTATGAATTATATCTGAATTTAAAAATGCCTGGATAAATAAAATTGATAGAAACTCTTAAAACACAGAAAGAATACTTAGCTAAAAAGACAACAGAAAAATTAAAACTGGATTCTAAAAAAAATTTTTTACCCAAAGAAGGCTGGCCATGAGGCATTAAAAAAAAAAAAAAAACAGAGGGGCAAAGCAAAAAAAAAGAATAAAATGGTATATGTAAATTTAATCATATCAGTCATATGTCATCATATCCCCGGGCACAGAAAAAACATTTGACAAAATTCAACATCCACTCCAGATAAAGTATTGTTAGTGAACTGTGAATAAAGGGAACTCCTTCATCTGCTAAAGGCCATCTAGAAAAACCTACAGCTAACAGCATACTTAATGGTGAAATATTGAGCACTTTCTCCCTTATAACAGGAACAAGGCAAAAATGTCTAGTATCTTCTTTGCTATTTAATATTGTACTAGAGGTCAAGGCCTGGAAATGCAAAGGACCTAGAATATCCAAAGAAATCTTGAAAAAGCAAAACAAAGAAGCAAGACTTGTACTACTTAACTTCAAGATACATTATAAATTCAATGGTAAAAGGAAATCTTTTCAACAAATGAAGCTTAAATAATGGATATTCATATGGGGGTAAAAAAAGAACTTTGACCTCCTACTTCACATAACTCATAAAATTAATTTAAGATAGACCATAGACCTGAACATAAAACCTAAAACCATAAAAGAGGGGAGTATTTTTTTAACTTCGTGTAAGCAAAGGTTTCTGAGGCCACAGGAACAATAACCACAACTGAAAATTTTGGTGGATCAGACTTCATCAAGATTAAAGACTTTGTTTCACCAAATGAAGTCATTACAAAAATAAATGGGCAATCCACAGATTGGAGGAAATATTCAACAAGTATTTGCTCAAGGACTAGTATTACACAGCATATATCATAACTCCTAACAAGTCAAAAATGAGAAGCAAACTGTAAGAGGCAAAACAAAATGGGCGAATGCCTTAAACAGACACTTCACAAAGAAAAATACACAAAGACCAATAAATACATGAAAAGGTGCTCAACAACACAGTCATCAGGGAAATGCATATTAAAACGACAAGAAACCACTACACACCCACCAGAATAGCTAAAATTAGTGTTGTTGAGGGTGTGGCACTCTCATATATTGCTGGTGTTAGGGTAAATGAGTGCAACCAATTTGGAAAACTGGCAATTTCTTAAAAAGTAAACAAATACCTATCCCAAGGCCAAACAATTCTACTCCTAGGTATTACCCAGGAGAAATAACAAAAAGACTTATACAAGAATATTCAGGGACGCCTGTGTGGCTCAGGTGGTTAAGCAGCTGCCTTCGGCTCGGGTCATGATCCCAGCGCCCTGGGATCGAGTCCCATATCGGGCTCCTTGCTCGGCAGGGAGCCTGCTTCTCCCTCTGCCTCTGCCTGCCTCTCTGTCTGCCTGTGCTCACTCGCTCTCTCCCCCTCTATCTCTGACAAATAAATAAATAAAATCTTTAAAAAAAAAAGAATATTCATAGCAGTTTCATTCCTAATAAACCAAAACTAGAAACCACTCAGGTATTCATGAAGAGTAAAATGGATAAACAAATTTGGAATATTCATACAATAGTGTTCTGCAGTAAAAAAAAAAAAATTACTGATACAACATGGATCAATCTCAAAAACATACTGAGTGAAAGAAGTCTTATACAAGAGTATACACTGTATGAATCCAATTATGTGAAGGTCTAGAACAGGATAAACTAATTAAGGTAAAAAAACTCAACAGTAGTTGACTCTGGTGGAATATGGGAGCTACTGACTGGGGAAGAGCACAGGGAACTTTCTGCAGTAATGGCAGTATTCCTTATTGAGTAGGTAAGCTACAGCCTGCAGACCAAAGCTGGTGCACCACCAGCTTTGTGAATAAAGTTGTACTGGAACACAGCCATGTCCATTTTTTTCCATAATGCCTATGGCCATTTTCATGTAATAGCAAAATTAAGTGGCTGCAACAGAAACCATATAGCCCCAAAGCCTAAAATAATTACTACCTAGACCTTCACAGAAAATGTTTGTCAACATCTGGTCTATATTTTGATACTGGTTTGCTTACAAGTGTAAGCAAACACTTACTGTCAATTCTCACTAACTATAATCTATGCATTTTACTGCATATAAATGTAAACAAAAAAAATACTGAGTTCTAGTCAATGATATGAATGCTGAAGTATTTATAAAATATACTGATGTCAACAACTTTAATTTTGAGATGCACCAGAAAAATGAGATGGATTGATAAATGAATAAAGGGATGATATGTGACTTAGCAAATACAGCAGGAGTTAATTACAGATTCTAGTTGGTAGGTATATGGGTGTTTATAATTTTTCAATTTTTCTGTATCTCTGACATTTTTCTTAATAAATTTTGGGGGAACATTTTTTAATTAGGTAAGGAAAGTATATAGCACATGACCACAGAAATGAATATTCCAACCCAAAATACTTTATGAAGAAATTTATTCTAAAGAAATAAATCCCAGAATAGCATGCCTTGTCTGAAAACACTTCAACTGCAAAGATCTTTATTAATCCTTGATCATCCCTGTTAGAAGTCAGCTTGCACACACTGGAATTCATTATAATTTACCCTTGATGAAAAGAGAATTTTACGGATGCCCGGGTGGCTCAGTGGGTTAAGCCGCTGCCTTCCGCTCGGGTCATGATCTCAAGGTCCTGGGACTGAGTCCCGCATAGGGCTCTCTGCTCAGCAGGGGGCCTGCTTCCCTTCCCCTCTCTCTGCCTGCCTCTCTGTCTACTTGTGATCTCTCTCTGTCAAATAAATAAATAAAATCTTTAAAAAAAAGAGAGAGAGAATTTTACAAAACATACAGTACTTGAGAAAATAGCTTTTGGAAGTAATATGCCACCACTAGAACTCTTACTGTACAGCATACCTTTTATCTAGGGACTCAAAACATTTTATTAGCCAAACTCAATCAATTCAGAGTCTTTAGAATTATCTACAGCAGAATAAAAGAGAGGGGAAGGGATGCCGGGGTGGCTCAGTGGGTTAATGCCTCTGCCTTCAACTCAGGTCATGATCCCAAGGTCCTGGGATCGAGTCCCGAGTCGGGCTCTCCACTCCGTGGGGAGCCTGCTTCCCTGCCTCTCTGCCTACTTGTGATCTGTTAAATAAATAAAATCGTTTTTTAAAAAAGAGGGGGGGGGACGCCTGGGTGGCTCAGTTGGTTAAGCAGCTGCCTTCGGCTCAGGTCATGATCCCAGCGTCCTGGGATCGAGTCCCACATCGGGCTCCTTGCTCCGCAGGGAGCCTGCTTCTCCCTCTGACTCTGCCTTCCACTGTGTCTGCCTGTGCTCGCTCTCGCTCGCTCTCTCTCTGACAAATAAATAAATCTTTAAAAAAAAAAAGAGGGGGGGGGGAATAAACTGGATTGTCAATTCCTTCCTGTAATTAATTCAATAAATCTGAGTTAACTAAATCTCAATGAAGTCATCATGCCCTTTTTCTCCAATTCTGGCAGGAAAGATGCTATCTTACACAGAGGCTGGATAGTGTAATGATTGAGGGCACAGCCTCTGCAGCCAGGTAGTCTGGGTTCAAATCCTGACCCTTCTGTAACCTGTCTGAACCTTAGTTTCCTTTCCCGTAAAAGAGGGGTAATGGTAGCTACAATTCATACAGTTAAGAGGATAGTACATATAAAACCATCAAGACAGTATTTGGCACCTAGGAATCACTTAATAGTGTTTGTTATTAGCACCTCATAAGGGCAAATGCTTTATTATTAATGTAGAATAAGACAATCACAGGTTCCTAACATTTTACAACCAACAGCTACACTGGCCTCCTTGCTGTTCTTCAAACATACCAGACACTCTCCTTCTTTGGGGCCTTTGTACTGGTTATTCCTTCTACCCAACATGTGCACTGTGGGCTGCTTCACCTTCTTCAAATATTTGCTTGAATGTCACCTTTTCAGTGAGGCCTACCCTGATTACCACCTTATTTAAAATCATAATCTACTTTTCTCCTTACCCTGTTCCATATTTCCCCCAACTTCCTGGGAACATACTATAAATTTACTTTCTTTTAAGGTTATTGACAGTCTCCCCCCATTAAGAAACAAAAGTCAATGACAGAAGGGACTTTTGTGTTTTATTCACTGATATATCCCAAGTAGGTGCTCAAATATTTTTTTGTTATCAAAGCCATCATCTGGCTTAACCCCTCCAACTTTACAGATGAGAAAACTCCAAAGAGATTTGAGTCAAGGCCACACACTGAATAAGGGGAAGACCCAGGAACAGGGACTATGAGTCCCTATCCGATGTCATTTCTACCTAGTTCATGTCCTTGACCCTTGAACGTTACAGAAAAATCACAATTGTCTATATTTTTCCCTCAGGAGGGTTTACCTTCAGAATTTCTTGGGTTTGCAAATGCTGTTGTGTCTGTGACACAGAAATGCTCTGAAAGACAGTGGAAGCCTGTACCAGAATATTACATACTAACAGATTAACAGAAGATGACGGCTAATTTGAAAGAGTTATTCCAAAGCTTTGACAGAGGGTCTGCTGTTGTCATTGTTTCTGCTGACCCCAAAACAAGAGTTGAGTCAGAAGATGGCTGCCACTGTGGTTGGACAGACTGCTGCTGAATGCACATTGGCTGGTCCTGACCCAGGGTTTTCTTCAGGGGAAAAGTCTGACTGCTATCTAATGTTTGAAGCACTTGAGGCTGCTCTAAAGGCTGTATTACATATTGTTGTCCCATTGTCACTGGTTACAATGGTTCTTACAAAGGAGGTATAATCGTACCATGTTTATAATGGCCTTTGACATACCTGGTGCCTGGTAACGGCTGCTGGAAAGCAGCATGGTGGCTACCCAAAGACTGCTATTAATTTAGGGGACCTTCCTAAATAGACAACTGATGGCTTTTCTGTACTCGTCTGTAACATGAATGAGTCATCTGCTGATGCTAAATGAAATCTGAATGAGAAACCTGGCCTGGTGTTAGATGTGATTGCCAAAACTGTGTAGAAAAATGTGGGGGCTGGATCTGGGTCTGTGAGGAAGCCTACTGAATGAAGGACATCTGTGCAGGGTGCTGAAGCTGTCCTTCTGTGCCCTCTGAGATGTAATGCTAATTGACTGGCCTTCTAGTTGCTGGTGTCTAAAATGGACATCTGCTTGTGATGGAGCTTCTGAGTGCTGGACATTAAACAAAGGCTCCATAGAATGTGTCTGTATATCTAAGAGTGATGTTATAAATGGCTTTTGCTCCAACTTTGAAGAATTACTACCTTAGGGTTGTGTTAAATAGGTTTGTTGGTCAGAAGTCTGTGCTACATAAGGGAGTACTAAGTGTAACTTCTGATCTGCAGAATTTCTAATACATATGTTCTTGCTATCAGGAAGGTTTACTGCATATACTTACTGGGTTATGAAGGTTACCTGTTGAGTTGTCTGGATGGTGTAAACAGTTTGTGCTGAATAATGGGCATGTTCAATAGGCAGTACCTGGTAAGCAAACTGTTCTATAAATTACAGAGTAAGTTCCTTGGATCTTATATGCTGTCTGGTCTAGAAAAGGTAATGAAACCTGAGTTTGTACTGAAAAGCAGGCTGCCCTTGGCCTGGGGCCAAATAAGAGGTCTGTACCCACAGGTGGGACTGGATAAGAAGTCAGCATAGAATGGGTTGACTATGATCCTGGTGGTTACACACTATAAGATGATACTCTGGGGCTGGCAGTGAATAAACAGGCTGTGCTAGAGTCTGGATTGGGTAGGTTAGTTGTGATAGGTAAGAAGCTTGTTCCTGGTGACAATGGCAGCTGCCCAGGAGCCTTCAGTGAGAAGGATGGCAGTTCTGCAGGTAGTCCTGGATAAGCGTGTTGAACAGAATAAGATGGCTATTCCAGAGACTGAATCACACTTTCAATGCCATCCTTCAGCTGCTGCTCACTTGCATGAGCTTCAGACACTCGCAGAATATAATCCTGGTGAAAAATTTTTTGTAGTGATGCCATAATCTCAGGTTGTAACATTAATGGCTGCTGCTGCATAGAGGCTTGGAAACAAGGTTTCTTCAAATGCACAGTCTGGCTTTGTGGTGCTAAAGAACCTAGAGCCACAGATTCCTGATGTATTACTGGATATGGGTAGGGTACTGAATGTATCTTTTGTGAAGGCTGATTGGCCCCAGAATGGCCCCTCAGTGGAATCAGAAGGGACCTGAGCTGTACCAGCAACACTCTGTGCACTACTCATATACTGGGCAGAATGACTGTCTGACAAAGCTTGAAGACAATTAACCAGTAAGAAACTAAAAGTCTGATTAGCATCTGGTGATTTGGTTAATGCCTGCTTTCCATTTCTAGGCCCAGGCTCAAGTTGAAGACCAACAGTTACATGCTTGGAGGTCATTTGTGAAATAGGCAATGTCTGAGGAGAAACTGCAGAAAGACTGGTTGTGGAACTCTAACTGACAAGTGTAAAGTCATAGATTAGGCTGAAGTTTGGTCATTTGCTCCAAAGGTCAGTTGAAGTTGGCTCTGGTGCAAGGAAAATTCAAATTACAAATGCATATACCATGCCCATTTTAGTGGGCCTGTCCCAGACAGAATGACAGATAAAATAATGCTATGTTCTAAAAATTTCAGCAAGTTATCAAAAAGGTGCTGGGTATATAGTTTTAATACTACAGAAATCCTTGATACCATGAGTAAATGCTAGTTGAATACATTAAGGGATTGAGATCAATCCCAGTAATACACTGCTCATGGCTTCTCATTTACTGCACTTGCCACATAACTCATTCAAACCCTGGCAGAGATTCAGAGTAACTGAATCTAACATTATCACACACCAGACACTCGAAGTTCCAAGAAAAAGCTCAAGAGGATTTCAGTATCATACCTAAAATGAACACAGAAGTTCTCTAAAGAGGAGAGCAGAGTTGGCTGAATAAATAGAGGTTGGCTGCAATAATTCCAAGAACTTGAACTACCACATTCATAAAAAGACACCAATGGTCAAAGTGCTTTCTTATATGGCTTCTATATGTGGTGAAAAAGTCTAAAAAATAGCATGTATGTGATATACAGATGTTTATATAAACAAAATTACATATTTTGTATACATAGGGAAAAAAAGACAAACCTAGAGGCTCTACCCACAAATGTAAACAAAAGTTGTCTCTAAGCTGGAGAAATAACAGGTGATTTTCACGGTCTATTTTATAACTTCATAGGCTTTATTTTTAGATAGGTAAATAACAGAGTAATTTTTTAAAAATAATGATTATTTATTCAATAAGCATTAAAACATTACTAGAACTTATCATATGTCAGTTTTTGGACTGATAATATGACTGACATTAATACAAACTAAATCATAGGCCCCCACATACGGTTAACACTCAGAATAATTTTTAAAACTTTAAAAAGATTGGAAACACATTTTAAAATATACATATCTGCATACTTATATGGTTGAACCTAAGTTAAATTAAGCATCCATTCAATACACTTTCTATTAAAATCTTACACAAATAAAACCACAAGAGCTCAATTATGAATATGTACCATGTTACCTACAGACAAAAGCCAAATATCAGGCTACTGTCAACTCCATCAGGTTAAATTACCCCAGAAGATTTTAAATGTATCTGACATTTGTCAAGTTACATGTACGCTTCCCCCTGTAAGACTGTGAACTCCTTGAAGGTAAGAACCATATTTTATTTTATCTTATATCCACAGAAATGGCAATCATTAAAAATTGTTGATTAGCTGTCCCTTACTATATACCAATCTCTTAAAAAGAAACAGACGTGCCAGCTGCTAACTGAATCATATACAGAGAATGTTCAGACCATCTCATTCCCAAAGAAATAAGGCACTTGCAGGGGAGGGTGAGGCTGAGAAAAGAAAATGCAGTGATGGCAAAGAAAAGCTGAACCATGCGTCCAGACCTTATAACCTTGGGAACCACAATATAGTCTTAATATATGAACGTTCATAACTGTTTACTCCTTGTCAGAAATGAATAATGCTGACTTTGAGAGTCAAAAAGACAGAAACATTTATTTCTCTTATAGAAATAAACATGAATCAAAAAAAGCCAAGATCCAATAAAGAGTCAGTATCCAAAATATATAATTTATATAATCTAACACCAAAACTTACAAACAATCTTACTAAAAAAATGCACAGAAGACATGAACAGATATTTCTGCAAAGAAGACATACAGATGGCCAACAGACACATGAAAAGATGCTCAACATCACTGATCCTCAGGAAATACAAATCAAAACTACAATGAGATATCACGTAACACCTGTCAGAATGGCTAAAACCAAAATCACAAGAAACAAGTATTGGTGAGGACATGGAGAAAAATGAACCCTCTTGGGAATCCACTGGTGGGGATGCCAACTGGTGCAGCCACTTGCATTACTGGGTACTTCCCCCAAAGAATACAAAAACACTAATTCAAAAAAATATATGCACCCTGATGTATATAGCAACACTAATTACAACAGCCAAATTATAGAAGTAACCAAAGTGTCCACTGATAGATGAATGGATAAAATGTGGTGTGTGTGAGTGTGTGTGTGTATATACATATATATATATATAGTGTGTGTGTGCACATATATAATGGAATATTATTCAGCCATAAAAAAGAATGAAATCTTGCCATTTGCAACAACATGGAGGGATCTAGGGCATATAACACTAAGTAAAATAAGTCAGTCAGAGAAAGACATATACCATATGATTTCACTCAGATGTGGAATTTGAGAAACAAAACAAAGAAAAAAAGAGACAAGACAAAAAAAAAAAAACTCTAAACTATAGAGAACAAACTAATGGTTACCAGAAGCAGGGTGGGGGGGTAGGTGAAATAGTTGATTGGGATTAAGAGTACACTTAACATGATGAGCACTGAATAACGCATAGAATTGTTGAATCACTACACTTTCACGATACCTGAAACCACTACAACACTGTATGTTAACTAAACTGGAATTTAAATTTCTCAAAAAGCCAAGAAATTTTTTAAAAAGCCAAAATGTTTTTAGTAATTTTTTATTATGTTCAGTTAGCCACTGCATAGTACATCATTAGTTTTTGATCTAGTGTTCAATGATTCATTTGTTGCTTATAACACCCAGCGCTTATCACAACATGTGCCCTCCTCGATACCCATTACCCAGCTACCCCCTCCCCTGATCCCCCTCCTCTCCAGCAACCCTGTTTGTTTCCCAGAGTCCATAGTCTGTCATGGTTTGTCTCCCTCTTTGATTTCTCCCCCTTCAGTTTTCCCTCCCTTTCCCTATGGTCCTCCATGCTATTTCCTATGTTCCACATATAAGTGAAACCAAATGATAATTCTCTTTTTCTGCTTGATTTACTCTACTTAGCATAAGTTGGGTATTCACCCTTTCTGATGGCTGAGTAATATTCCATTGTATATATGGACTACATCTTCTTTATTCATTCATCTGTTGAAGGGGACCTTGACTCCTTCCAAAGTTTGCAGACACTGCTGCTATAAAATTTGGGGTGCAGGTGCCCCTTCTTTTCACTACATCTGTATCTTTGAGGTAAATATCTAGTGCAATTGCTGGGTTGTAGGGTAGCTCTATTTTTAATATCTTGAGGAACCTCCATAAATCTAGATGAAAGTGCTAAAAATTATAAGTCTATAAAATATTATTTCTAATTAACTATGGAAACAATCCCTCCAGGGGCACCTCGGTGACTCCATCACTTAAGCATCTACCTTCAGCTCAGGTCATGATCTCAGGGTCCTGGGATTGAGCTCTGCATTGGGATCACTGCTCACTGGGAAGTCTGCTTCTCCCTCTCCCTCTCCCTCTGCCCTGCCCACCACCCCTCACTCATGTGCACACATTATCTCTCTCTCTAATAAATAAAATCTGGGGGAGAAAAGGAAAGAAATCCCTCCACATGCACATCAGGCTAGAAAAGTCTAATACAAAGAACAAACCATTATCACCAAAAGCAAGAGATCTGAGTCCTAAATAAATTTGTTTATCTATCAGTGGAGTTCTCATTTTCTTTTCCAGTTATATAAGCAGTGTCTCAAGATTCTAGTTTCACAGTGTTAGGCACGTCCTCAAGAATATCTTAAGTGAAGGAAAGCATAAACAACTTTTGGCTTCCAGTGAGTTTTATATAAACTAAAATGAATTTACAAAAGAGAGGCTTTATCAGAAAAAATTTTAACCCAATACAGAGCTTCTAAAATATATCTTACCTTTATCTGTGAGACTTTCTGGACAGTTAATGGGGAAACCTGGGGTTGTGAGACAACCGGAGGTCCAAGTACATGCACAGGCAAAACAGTGGACTGACCTTGAACCAAAGGCAAAATGTGGGGCTGAGTCAGCTTTGGCTGCTGTTGCAACTGTTAAATAAGAAAAAAAAATACATTAAAGATAAACTCTCTCATTTATAGTAAATATACAGATTATATATTTAAAAATATATGAGTTCACCTCACCCCTGAAATCTGCTGGTAATGTCCTACTAGCTGCTGGGATGGAAAAATCATCCCTGGAACATTAATTTCAGCCTGTGGGGTGTTGGAAACCATCATCTGGTCTGACGAATAGGCTACACTGGGCTGACTTGAAGTATCTGAGTGTACAGCAGATCCAACTCCTGCCTCAGACAAATTGTCACCTATGACAAAGAAAATAAGAAATAGAAGGGAAAACCTGAAACACAAGGTCCAAATGGCATAGAAAATAAGTGTTTTCTCTGTTTTTTTTTTACTCTGACAATCTGAGACAACTTGAAATAAAATATTTACAATACACAGTTAACCAAAAACCATTATTAAACTCTCCATGCCGACAATGTCGTACAACTAAAATTTTCTTAGTAAAGCAAACCTAAAAACAAAGAATCACATAAAAATCAACTCCTTTTGCTGGCCATTATCATTTATATTGAAAAATACTCCTAAGGCACAGGAACTGGCAATACCAGTTACTTCCAGAACTGGGTAAATTCAAAAGAGATGACTAAAGTAAAGGAAGGCTAAGTGAAAGGGTTGTAAGAAGCAGTCAAAATATTTAGATCCCTGTGTCCCACCCTCTATACCACACTTTTGGGTGATTGCTTCTCCCCCACCCAACTAATCTATACTTGCCACTAGGATTTCAGTCAAATCGAAGTGTCATATTCTCATTCTCCTAGAACCTGGCTAGAAAACAATACTATCATTATAGAACAATTAGTTATTATTGTGAAAATACTCTGTCCTTCTAGAGAAGAGGATGCATTATAGCAGAAAAATTAGAGGAACTATGATAATTTTATACTTGAATCTAAAATACAAAGGATCTTAGAATCTAGAAAATTCATTCTTGAACAACACATTCTCCCTTTAGTTCCAAATTTTCTTTATTAAAGGATTTACATCAGACCTTTAAAAAAAGTAAAAAGATTATAATCCTTATTCAATTAGCACCATGGACAGGTCACATAACACAAGTTTCTTAATTTCAAAATCAGGAAACTAGCCAGCTTGTCTATTTCAGGGGTTTTGTAAAAGGACTGATGAAATGATAGATAAGAAAATGCATTGAAAAACACAAAAGTACTATTTTGACATAAGGGAATACAATTACACATTTGTTTGCTTTTATAAATTGTAACTGTTACCTGCAACAGAGGAGCAATGCTGCTGGGGTTTTCTCTGTAGAAGCTGTTGTCGAACATGTTGATCAACTTCAGGTTCTTCACATTCAGCCCCAGTGTGTGGAGCAGGAGCAGGGGGCAAAGTTGTATTCTGGGGCTGAGGGAGTACATTCCCTGCAGACTTGCACTGGGAATCCCTGTGTTCTTCCAAACAGCCAGCTGGCTTCTTCTCCCTTGTCTTCTTTATCAGGGTGACCCGGTCTCTAATGGACTTAGCAACAGCTTTGGAATCACTTTCGTGGAAGAATCCTGACTTGACCTACAAACAAAACATAATAAGCAAATTACATCTTTAACATTTACGATTTTAACTTTTTACTAGCAGAATTATTTTGTGCCCCCAAATTCTAAATGTTATTAAATAACAGTTAACTTGTTTATATGTTCTTTTTTTTTTCAATTTAATATAATTGACAGTTTCAGGTGTACATCATGGTGATTTGATATTTTGGATGTACATCTATGTTCTTTCTTAATCAAACATACATAAATTCAGCATAAGAAAAACAATACCATTACCAAGCACTGTTAAAATAATTCTGACTTTAAATGAAAACAAATAACTTGATGTTTCAGTACATGCAGTCTTATTACAGACCATTTGTGATTGTCATTAGGTTTGTGAAAGATTAAAAAGGTTTCCTTATTCAACAACGTTAAGTGCCTACAATGTGCCCAGTACTGGACTCCAGAGACATATAAGTTACTACATCAGTCCTTTGTCCTGTATGAGCACACAATCTGATGGTAAGACGGTACAAATTTAACTTAAAATAAGGTAGAAATGAGCTGCTGCAAAAGCCCTAAAGGAAAAAGTAGAGAAAGTGTCACAGAGAAAGGTTAACTCTGATTTTAATTAAAACAAAAAAAGGTACTTGCTGGCTGTTAAGGGAGGTGTGGACGAAGTTTAGAGATCCACACTCTAGGCAAAGGGACATATGCTCACAGCAAAGTACTACATCTTACCAGGCGTTAGAAGAGTGAGAGAAGAGAAGTTAAGGGCTTGCTGTCTGAGAAGAGCAGGGCTGAGTAGCAGAGAAGATGACTTGAGGAGGTGTCATGGCATATCATTCTCAGTCCTACAATCTGTTTTTTAAAGCATGTCTTGGGGGTCTGCAGACTCAGGGAAATTTCGTGGTAGTCGAAAGATGATTAAAATGTTAGATGGAATCCATATATTTAATTCACTCCCTCCCGAAGCTCCAAAAACAAAATACCCCATACTAAATGGATTTTTAAGTTGTAAACCCACAGGGACAGGGAGAATAAGAGAAAGACAATAGCAGCAACATTTTGGACATTGCAGAATGTGGAAAACAGATTAAGTAATAAATGACCTAGCAGTCCTGAAAAAGGTGAATTAGGGAAAGCTGAGAATCATTATGACTTATACTGAAAAATGCTCATTAAGGCACAGGAACTGGCAATACCAGTTACTTCCAGAACTGGATAAAGTCAAAAGAGATGACTAAAATAAGGAAGACTAAGTGAAAGGGTTGTGAAAAACAGTTAAATATTTAGATCCCTATGCCCCACCCTCCATTCCATACCTTTGGGTGAGTGCTTCTCCCCTACTCAAGAAGCCTTGAGTTTTGTTCTCTGGAGAGGGTAAAAGAGGGGCTCTCTGGATTATGGAACACCAGGCACAACTGAGGGTAAGGCTTCTACATAGAAAATAAGATTAAATGACCATATGCATGCTGAATGGCATATGCAGAAACCCTTAGCCCTTTTCCTCACTTGGCTACCAAAGTACCAGTAACCAGACCCTAACCCTTCAGGACGGACAATGAAAGATGATTCTCTGGCGAATCTGACCAATCTAAGAAGACAGACCTACAAATATTTTTAATAAAGATTTTACTTATTTATCTGAGTGAGAGTGAAGGCAAGAGATCACAGAGGGAGAGGGAGAAGCAGACTAGCTGCTGAGTAGACAGCCCAATGTGGGGTTTGATCCCACAATCCTGGGATCATGACCTGAACCAAAGGCTTAACCGAATGAGCCACCTAGGCACCCCACACCTATAAATATTGATGTCAAAGATTCCTTAATTAAAGGCCTATCCAGATACCCTACCTTATGGGTCAAAGTTAACAAGTCTGACACAAGCAATCACATCACCCAATAGGCTGTAAGACCCTGTGGTCAGCAAAATTATGGCCCCTCAAAGGTATCCCATCCTAATCCTTGAACTTGTGAATATAATGAGATATCATTCCCATTATTTTGCTGTGAAGAGTTGACCTTAAAATAGGGAGATTATCTAAGTGAGTCTTTTACCAGCTGGCAACTCTTAAAGGATTCAACATGGTATTGCTGAATTTGAAGATGGAGTGGGGTACATGACAGGACTGAAAACCAGCCTCTAGGAGCAGAAAGTGACCACCAGCTTACAGCCACCGAGGAAACAGGGGCCTCAGTCTTACAACCATAAGGAACTGAATTCTGCCAACAAATCAAAAGCAGTCCCCGACCCCCACACTCTCCTCACACTCCCCACCAAAAGCCTCCAGAGAAGAGCCCAGGCCACTGATACCTTGATTTCAGCCTGTGAGATCCTAAGTAGAGAATCCAGTGAAGTCCACTAGGACTTTTGACCTCTAGAACTGAGATAATAAATGGGTGTTGCTTTAAGCCACTAAATTTGTGGTAATTTATTACACTGCAACAAAAAACAAATATAGTCTCTAAAATCTATTAATCATAAGCAACTAGCCAAGAATAATCAGAAATATCAGAAAAGCCTCTAACAAGAACACAAAACACAAAACCATCAAAAGTGAAACAACAATTTGGAGAAAAGAGACTATATGGGAAGAAAAAAATGTCAAAAACACTCTCTTTACTTATGTTACAAAGAGATGTGATAATATTGCCTCCACAAAACAAAGAACAAGATGTTTACTCTAAAGAAGGAACAGTTCAAAAAAATAAAAAGGAACTCTTAACATTAAAAACATGATAGCAGAAATGAAAAATTCAGTGGAAGGGTTAGAAGGTAAAGTTAATAATATCTGCCAGAAAGAAGAATAAAAAGACAAAAGGATGGGAAACAGAAAGGTTAAGAACACTAGAGAATTAGTTCAAGAGGTTCAACATCCAAATGATAACAGTTCCAGAAAGAAAACAATGGGGAAGAAATCATCAATAAAATACTTCAAGAAATTCCCCAGAAACTAAAGGATATGCATTGACAGATTGGAAGGGTCCACTGAGAATCCAACACAGTAGACGAAAATAAACCCAAATCAAGACACATCACTGTGAAATTTTAGAATACTAAAGAAGAAACAGAAACTACTACAAGCTTCCAGAGAGCAAATCACATGCAAAAGTTTCAGAAAATAGAACTTTGTACTTCTCAATACCAATACTGAAAGCTAGAAAAGCATAACAGTGAGTCTAAATTTTTTTTAAACTGCAACCTAAAACGCTTTAGCCAGCCAAGGAATCAATTAAATATGAATATAGAATAAAAATATTTTCATGCATACAAGTCTTAAAGAATTTACCTCTTATATCCTTTCTTTAAGAAGCAGACAGAGGAAGTGTGTCACTAAAACAAGAGGATAAGCCAAGGAAGAGAAAGACATGGGATTAAAGAAACATGAAACCCTATAGAAGAGAGGAAGAGAAGTCTAGAAAGATAGTAAAGAGAAATATCAGGATAATAGCTGTGCACCAGATGTCCAAGGCAATCATTCCAGATTAGAACACTATTACTATAAAAACAGACAGGTTAAAGGCTATCATCTCCAAGATCCCCAATGTCAATGTTCCATCCTTATTTTTAACCTGAGGACAGAATGCCCAGGCTAACCTGGCTTAGACGCTCTGTACTTGGCTAATTTGACTATGTGCTGCAAAAGCGCCTACACACCTTCCCTCCAAGCACTGTAGCAGCCTGGGAGAGGTGGGGACACACATTCAAACCCACAGACGTTATCTGCTGTCATCTGCTCTGTAAGGAGGGGAACATGGGGTGATGAGAAGTAGAGAGGTCAGAGGGGCCCACTCCACATCAAACCATATTGTTACCAGACAACTAATTTTAAAGGTCCACACAATGGTCCACTGGTGACTGATTGGTGAGCCATGCATGTATTTCCCTGAACTCACTCATGACCTCACCTGCTGACTTCCCCAGAAGTGACTCTTGTAAACACTTAGCAAAGCTGAAGCCAGACTATGACTGAGAGAATCCATTCAGTTTATGTGCTCCTGAACATCTTCACCTAATAGTAACTTCAATAACCAGCTAGATATGTGCTTGCCACTCAGGTTTTTAAAACAAAACAGCATATTACCTGATAAACTATAACAAAAAGCAAAGAAATGAGTAACATAAAAGTCAGGGTAGATATTACCTGTGGTGACTAGGGAAGGGAATACAACTGGGAGAGGCATATAAGTGCCTCATATAGTGGCTTCTAAGGTACAGGTTGTGTTCTATTTCTTTTTTTAAAGATTTTATTTATTTATTTGACAGAGAGTGTGCTCCATTTCTTAACAAAAGTAGTGTTTTATTATTCTTTATACCGTACATACACACATACTGTACATCTCTGCTACAGAGATGCATTTCACAATAAAAGAATTTAAATAAAGAAAAGGAGAAAATAGCGAGGAAAGAAAGCAATAAGGAGAAAGGAATCGACTAACCCTGATATTATAAAGGGCAACAGTGGTGGGGGGAGTGGAGAAAAGCTGTAGGATTCACTTACCATTTCATACGCTACTTCCTCAGAGGTATCTGTTTCTAAATTGAAACTGAATTCAATTGCTTCATTGTCTTTGTGCTTGCCTTTCAATTTTTTAGGGTCTTCAACCCAGAGTCTTAAGGCCAGGGATGAATTTGAGCAGTCATCTTCCTCTGCTAATTCCACCCTCAGTCCTGTATCCTCAGCAAAAAATGCGTGGTTTAGTAGGTCCCTGACAGACAACCTAATAAACAAAATACATATCTCATTATCAATTTTTCCAATCATGAACAAGATATAGAACTCTTAATTAGCAAACATCAATGAAATCAAAGTAACAATCTTATTTTAAATTTCCTATTAATTAGACCATTAATCTGCATCATTATGAAAAAATGAAATCTTATATCCAACTTATTATTTACCAAGGATGCAAAGAAATCCTAACCAACATGCACTTAAAGTCACCTTAAAGATTGTTTCCAGCAGCATAGCTAGATTTTGAATTTTAACATACCTATAAGTATGCCTAGAGAACTAGAGAAGTGTTACAGTATGTTAGGTAGAGTGACTAGTTTCCCCAAGCCACTGACTTAAGTTACTAAAACTCAAACAATAGGGGCACCTGGGTGGCTCAGTGGGTTAAAGTCTCTGCCTTCAGCTCAGGTCATGATCCCAGGTTCCTGGGATGGAGCCCTGCATCGGGCTCTCTGCTCACCAGGCAGCCTGCTTCCCCCTTTCTCTCTCTGCCTGCCTCTCTGCCTACTTGTGGTCTCTGTCTGTCAAATAAATAAATAAAATCTTTTAAAAAATACAAAACTAAAACTCAAACAACAGACTGTCAGCAAAGGAAACTAAAAACTCTTCTGGATATATAACCTCTAAAGGAAATCAGAAATACAAACTCTTTTGCAAACGTTATAAATAGAAGTCATTGACTCCATTAATAATAATCTAGTCAGTGAACTTCACTCTTTAGAGAATGCCATGAATGAAATTAATTTAGTTCAGCAAAGTCCCATGGTTTTCTTCAAGTATTTAAGCCTAGTGTTTCAGGCCAAAGTATACATACAATGGATACCCCTCTACCTAATATTAGAGATTAACCATCTCTGAAGAGGGGAAAAAAAAAAAGGACAGTGGTTCAAAAGATTCTTTCACAAGCTGGGGGCAGTTAATGTCCTTTGCTTGGGCCAATTTCTAAAAACATATATATAATATCTAATCTATCTATATCATAGGCCAGAGAGAGCTAAAACTCACGTATTTCATAATGTCTATATAGAAAATCTCTCTTAGACTATTTAAAGCAGATAAAGTATACTGAGAAGCATGGTATCCTGTAAGTTGAAGATTTTCAACCCTCCTGATTATGTTTTTAGTGATCAAGGGACAAATAATTAAGAGACTGTTATAAAAAGAATAAGATTCCTCAGACTAGTTTCAAGACTAAGGTGAGATGTGTTTAAGACGACACAACCAAGGGTCACCTGAGTGTCTTAGTCAGTTAAGTGTCTGCCTTTGGCTCAACTCATGGTCTCAGGGTCCTGAGATCCAGCCCTGTGTCTGGTGCTCTGCTCAGTGGGGAGCTTGCTTCTCCCTCTCCCTCTACCCCTCCCCTCTCCTCTCACACACTCTTTCTCTCTCTCAAATAAATAGGTAAAATCTGAAGAACAACAAGTATACAACCAAGTCAAGCTCTCTACCTTTCAATGAAAATGTAGCCTATGTATTTTTACTATGGAATAACTACAGTAATAGCAGAAGACACCATTAAATACTTACTACTGTTAGTTATTTTATATGCAATATCTTTTTAATCATTAAAATAAATACCTGCATTGAGGAACAGAGGTAACTCGCTCAAGATCATACTGGCTAAGTGTGAGTCCACATTTGAGTCTTAGTCTGATGTAGAAGCCTGTGTTCTTTCTAATACACTAATATATAATGAATCCTTTTGAATATTCCAACGTTCTTTGGTAATAGATCACAATTAAAATGCTGTAAAAGCAATAATCAGAATCCAAACTAAAATGGGTACTTCCACATAGTACAACTGACCCTCAAACATGTTTGGAGGGGGGATTGGGGTGCCAATCTCAGCTGAAAATCTGTGTATAGCTCCTAACTTCCCAAAAACTCAACTACTAATAGTCTACTGTTGACCAGAAGCTTTGCCAATAACATATACAGTTGATTAACACAAATTTTATAGGTGTTATATACCATATTACATTATGTATTATATACTGTATTTTTACAGGAAAGTAAGCTAGAGTAAAAAAATATTAAGAAAACCATAAGGAAGAGGAAATACATTTACAGTATTGTATAATATGTTATTCAAGAGACAACTGCATTTTTAGATTCACTTAAAAACAAGCACATCTAAACTCTTACAACTCAAAACCAGTAACAACAACAACAAAAAATAAACAACCTAATTTTAAAAAGGGCAAAGGAGTTGACCAGACATTTCTCCAAGGAAGATATAACCACATGAAAAGATACTCAACATCATTAGACATTAGGGAAATGCAAATCAAAACCACAATGAGATACCACTTCATAGCCATCAGGATGGCTATTATCAAAAAAATGGAAAATAGCAAGTGTTGGTGATGATGTTGACAAATTGGAACCTTCATATGTTGCTGGAAGGAATACAAAATGGTGCAGGCACTGTGGAAAAAAATTGGCGGTTCTTCAAGGAATTAAACATAGTATTACCATATGATCCAGCAATTCCATTCCTAGGTATATAATGAAAAGAATTGAAAGCAGGGATTCAAGCAAATACTTATTCACCAATGTTCATGCAGCATTATTCACCATATATCATACAGGTAAAAATAACCCAAGTATCCAAATGGATGGATATACAAAATGTGCTGTGTGTGTATACGTGTTTCTTCCTTTAAAAGGAAGGAAATTATGATACAACATGGAAATCAACTTTGAAAACCCTATGCTAAGTGAGATAAACCAGACACAAAAGGACAAATACTATACTGATTCCACTTACATGAAGTACTCAGAGGAAACAAATTCATAGAGACAGAAAGTAGAATAAAGGTTACCAGGGATTGAGGGGAAGAGGGAATGGAGAGAGAATGCGTACAGAGTTTCTGTTGTGGTAATGAAAAGGTTCTGGAAATAGCAGTGATGGTTGTTTAACAATGTGAAAGTACTTAATGCTACTGAATTGTACACTTAACATATGATTAAAATGGTCAATCTCAGGTTATGTATATTTTACCATAATTAAAATATATAACTACCTAGAGATAGCCTGTTGGTAAAATAATGTTCAGTAATAAAGATACAATGAAGCAGGCTTTACCTCAGTGGCCTTTATATAGTCTCAGATATACAACACTAAACTTAGAAAACTAACAAAAATGAGGGACAGTCAATAAAATGTGGGTAAAAATAATTTCTGTAAAGGACCTATCACCTTTATTAATCATAATCAATAAGGAGGTAAAAAAATCAAAGGACTAACCTACTGATTTAACTCGACAACTGTCCAAAGCTCAAATTAACAGGAAATAAAAGCTAAAACTAAAGGGATATATCCATAAGAAAAACACAAGTTGTGTTATAAATAAACTTAGAATACTAATTCTTAGACATAAATAGCCCTATCTATTTTACCATTATCATGACACAAGGACATTGGTCAAATATGAAACACTTGGGGAGTTGATGGTCAATTTTTTCTTAAGCTATCATTTTTTTCTAAGTACTTACCTGAAGGTGACAATTCAGAAGCACTCTACTATCAGTGACTATTAAACTGAAAGGTGAAGGTGATGAAAACTTGTCACAACACAAACAAAACCCAAATTCCAGTTCAAGAAAAATTCGGCACATGATATCAAAGTCCAAAATGGCAAACAACATGCACTGATATACTTCACCCCAGACAGAATGGTTTGTGTTCCATTCAAAAATAATAACTGGTATTATTCAAAGGTCACAAAATGACCCAGTCCAAGGGAAGAGTTTAATGTATCCATCTGTTGTATCATTTCACTACATTTGTACCCACCTTTCTGATTTGTTTTGGCGAATACATCCTTCAATGATTTCTTTCACTTCAGGATCAGTGACTTTATTGAAACTGGCTGGTTTTATGCCCTGAGAAAAGAAAAACAGTTTCTAGTCACAAACTAAACAATTGATTGAAAAATAGTTTCTAGTCACAAATTAAGCAATTGAAAGCTCAAGTCAATATGACACTTATTAACATAATAATTTTTAACACTAAACCATATTCAAACTTTAAATGAGATAAATATAGACATATAGTGCAAACTTAAACAATTTGTTGAAGATATTGTCACAGTTCTAATAGTCTATAATAAATCTCACAGTGAAAAACTGTGAACAATCTAAATTTCTAACAAGAGATACAAATTATGTGATAAATATATATGCTGTTATGCAAAAAATAAAAATGTTCTCAGAGTATTTAATAACATGGATAATTCTCTTATTGCAACATTAAGTAGGGAATAAATATACATGCAAGCATAACACCAATTAACAAACTGTAATAAACAAGTCTTCCAGAATGGCGAGAAGCCATAATCAATCAATATATATGTATGTTTGTGTGTGTGGGTGTTGTGTATATGTATTTCTGAGAAATCTATATTATTTTTATCATTAAGCAATACTAAAATATAGAGAGGAACTCAAAGCTAATTATCAGATTCTAGAAATTCAGTAACAAATTAGTAAGGTCCAGACAATTAAAAGTTTCTGTAGCTATTAGCTGCCTGAATCTGCTTATTTATATTCTATTACCCTCAAATTATGAGTTTTAGATTTAAAACAATAATCATTAGGGGCGCCTGGGTGGCACAGTTGGTTGAGCATCTGACTCATGGTTTCAGCTCAAGTTATGATCTCGGGCTCCTGGGATCAAGTCCTGAGTGGGGTTCTGCACTCAGCATGGAGTCTGCTTGAGATTCTCTCCCTCCCTCTTTCTGACCCTCCCACTCATGGGCGCGCTCTCTCTCTCTAGAATAAATAAATCTTTTTAAAAAATCATTATAGTTATTTAACAAAAAACTCCAAATTAATCTAGAAGGAGAAAGATATCATAGAACAATTGCAATCTAAAGCCTAGTTCTGGGTCTGACATACTTCACAGGATACAGAATCAGAATGCCCAGTATCACATAGTAGATAAATTGGTGAGATTAGGAGTTAAGTGGGATCTCAAATTCTAGAAGCTTTCTTACAGATGGAAACATGAATTATGATATAATATTTTTGTGACTTTAAAATAAGATAATAAAGTCACCATTCAAAATATGGAGTTACATCATTCTACTTATAGAAAAAGTCCTTTATGGCCTTCCATTGATCTCTTAACCTATTTCCCAGTCCTGGGTAATTACTGCTCCTAGGTGAAAATAATTGGGGAACTGCAACTTAAAAAATTGAGTACATAGTTTTTTCTATTTGTTGCTGTACAATGTACAGACCAAGACTAAAAAGACATTCTAGCCTTACCTCTTTTTCTCAGCTCTTTGTTACAGTCCACACTTAAATTTCCCATATAGTCTAAATGATGGCTTTTTATACTTGGTTTGTTCAAATCAGAATTCAAACAAGGTCCTCATAGTACATGTATGGCTCATACCAAGCTTACAAGAGGCAACTATTACATTTTCAAGAATTTTGCAAGCTGACTGTTAAACATAGTCATTTACAAAATTTAAATTACATAAGCTTATAATTAAATAAATTATATCAACAACCAAGGTAATAAATACTGAAAATATCAGTCAGTCCTTAATTATTTTACTACATTTTACTATTATTTATGCTCTTGAGGTTTATTCTAACTATATGGTGGAAATATCATTTAAGTTCCACTGTGTATACTGTCTCCAAACCTGCATTCAGTGAGGTCACACTGGTGACTTAAACTTAAAAAAAATTTTAAACTTAAAAGTCACTGTGGAAATATTTAACACCAAGGAAATCAGGAAATGCTAAAAATCAGTGTTTTTTCTTTTTCAGAGAATTGGTTGTTGAACATTTACCTGCTCACCACTACTTTAAGTCTCTTGTATTCTTTAACAGTTCCTCCCCCTTTTGCTTTCATGAAATTGATTTGCTGGAGAAACTAAGTCATTTGCCCTACAGAATGGCCCACATTCTGGAATAGTGGCCTTATTTCTAGTCTCCCTATACAATTATCTCTAGAGTCAGACCAACTTAGGGTCAAAATACACCATTATTAGTAGTGTTTGAACTTGGGCAAGTCACAACCTCTGGTTCTCAGTCTCATCATTCATAAATTGAAGATAGTACCATCTTGTAAGGATTTAAATATGAAAGTATACAGTATAAGCATGCATTTTAAAAGGGTACCTATTAATATCAGTTACTTTAAACACTTTGACAGTCTCTTTCTTGGCCTATTCTAGAGCCACCCAACTGGATTATGAAACAGACCTATTCTGAACTATCCTAAGACTTTACTTCTACCTCTCTTATATCCCTTACTCTATTCCTATCCTCTGATGTTTATACCTGTTTGTGAATTTATCCATACTAAAAATGCAAGCTCTTTGTGGGTAGCGAACACTTCTTATTCATCTTTACATTCCTTGAAATTTGTAATGCAACAAAATACTCCTAACAGGGAATCAAATACTATAGCTATTGAATAATATTTTGAACACCCTTTTATAATCAGGCTTTTAGAACCAGAAACCTTCAAAACCGTTTAGTCAATCTTCATTATTCAGCTTTGAAAAAATAATATCCACCTAATAAATGTAAAAGTGATTTACAAACAAGTGGTTATAGATAATATGTCTGTAAATTTACCCAATTTACTAATACAGAGCATTTTATGTGACCCCAATAAAGTATAGGTATATAACATAAATCTAAAGCTTGTTACATTAAAATTATTTTAAATTTAGCACTGTTATATAGCACTAAACCAAAATTAGTTTTAAAATAACTTTACCAACTTCAACATGAAATGTGACAATCTAGGAAGTAAAAAGAATAAAGTTATACCTACACTAGTTACTTTACGGTATATTTGAGCTGCATTCTGGCACTCAGAATAAGGGTACTCTGAAGTAGCCATTTCCAGCATACACATTCCAAAAGCATAGACATCTACAGATTCATCGTAGTGCTCTTCATACATCTCTGGGGCCATAAACTCAGGAGTCCCTACAAAATAACACCATATCCACATCTTTATTAAAAAGAAAAATGTATCCACCAATATCACATTCCCTCTGCCATAAGGATTACCAGAGTTAATTTCTGCTCCCTAAACCAAATTTCTAAATATTTGCAGAATACTTGCTATACCTATATAAAGTACTTCAGGAATTTCCTTAACTTTCTATACTCATGGAGTACAATCTGTAACACTCAAGATTAGGTAACAATTACTAAAATCTGTTTTTTTTCTTTTTTTGTTAATTTTTAAAACGTTTTTATTTCTATCCTTCCTGTATAAATTTTTCTGAACTAAATTAGTAAATCCTCTTTCTTAAGTCTTCAGAACCTTTTAATGATCTTTATTTAATATATTCCAAAAAAGAAATACACTAGGATGTCTCTGAAATAAGTCAATATGTAATAGACATTTCAAAGCAAATTCACATTCTAGTCCAGGAGTCAGCAAACTTTTCTGTAAAGAAGCAGATAGTAAATATTTCAGAGACAACAGTCTCTGTCACAACTACTCAACTTTGCCACTGTAGTGCAAAAGCACCCACAGACAATACATAAATGAGTGGATATAGCTGTGTTCTCATAAAGTGTTATTTACAAAAATAGGCAATGGGGCCAGATTTGGCTCATGGGTCACAGTTTGCTGATCCCTATTCTAGATATAGACAATTAGCAAAATCTCCCTTTATCCAACCAATAAACTATAAAAGTTTAATCACCTATAACACTCTTAGCAAATGATGTTCGCATTAAGGTGGCTAGGCCTAGATCACCAATCTTCACAGATCCAGTGGGTCCAGTGATGAAAATATTGTCACACTTCAGATCCCGGTGAATAATGGGAGGAGTCCTAGTGTGCAAGAACTGCAACCCCTTTAAAATTTGCCTGCACCAGCTCCTTAAGACCTTTGGTTTCATGACTTTAAATCGTTTTAAGTACCTACACAAAGAAACAGAAGACCACATGTAAACACACATACCTAGTTTATTATATGAGCACTATTAGGGTAAATCATGTAAGCTGGCTGCTATTGTAAGTACTATGCTTGCCATCACTGAACTGTTTTTCTATTCTCTGTTATAGAAAAACAATTTTAAATCTAAGGCTTCAGGGGCACCTGGGTGGTTCAGTGGGTTAAGCCTCTCCCTTTAGCTCAGGTCATGATCTCAGGGTCCTGGGATCGAGTTCCGCATCGGGCTGTCTGCTTGGCGGGGAGCCTGCTTCCCCTCTCTCTCTGCCTGTTTCTCGGCCTACTTGTGATCTCTCTCTGTCTCTCTGTTAAATAAATAAAAATCTTTAAAAAAAATCTAAGGCTTCATTCTTAGAGAAGATATCCTGCCAAGTTTAGCAGTTTTTAGTATTTTTAATTCAAAACAAGAATCATTCTAATCAGAGTATCCTTTTGTGGAAAGGTAGCACAATTTCAAAAAGAAAGTTCTTCTCTACTTTCTAATAACTGCTTATATAAGGTCACCACAGGGTTTAACTATGTAAAATTTTACTGCAAAGATGCTAGGAAACAGAAATAGGTTTAACTATGTAAAATTTTACTGCAAAGATGCTAGGAAACAGAAAAACTATCTCACATTCAATAGTTATAAATAACTGATTACACCATCAAATGAAAAACTGTAGTCAGAAATAAAAGTAAATAAACTATAATTATACAGTCCTGTTCACTAGATATGTGAATGGAGCCATACCCTTGAAATTTCATTATTTTTACAAAATGACATTACTTCTAATTCTAAAATTCTATGTGATCCCACAAATATTCATTTCTCAATACTGTATTTTCTTTTTTGTTTTTAATACTGTATTTTCTAATGAACTTCATTAACATCCTAAATTTTTCAACCTGCCCTGAAGCACAGTCCCTAGATTCAGATGCTACCTATTCTTTAATCAAGTAGTTATTTTAGTATATGTGCTGCCGAAGAGAGCACATCAAGTAGTTATTTTATAAACAACTTTTATGACTCTTGAAAATTATATCCAAGTAAAACTTCATTGGCACTGTCAAAGTCAACTTACGTCTTTAAAGTTCCTGATGTCATAAGTTCAGTCACCAATACAATACATTTCTTTCCTTTTAATATAGATTCCCAGGAATCATAAAATCGAACAATATTAGGATGTTGGAGACCCTTTAACATTTCTGCTTCTTCCTTGAACCTTTGCTGCTCAGCTTTGGTTAATTTACGATCCTGAAATGGAATAAGAATTTCCAAATTAGGGGTGCCTGGGTGGCTAAGTGGGTTAAAGGCTAGGCCTTCAGCTCAGGTCATGATCCCGGGGTCCTGGTTTGGGTCCTGCAATGGGTTCTCTGCTTGCTGGGGAGCCTGCTTCCTTCTCTCTCTCTCTCTGCCTGCCTCTCTGCCTACTTGTGTGCGCTGTCAAATAAGTAAATAAAATCTTTTTAAAAAAAAGAATTTCCAAATTAGAGTCTAGAAATTCTCATGCACATGTGTAACATCACTCAAATGTGCCTTATTTTGTTGTTTTCATTTATGTATGTATTTATCTTCACCTATCAATTTTTTTCTCAGGACCTATATAATCACTGATATATTTTATTAGGTGGATACTATGACTCCTCCCATTCAACAGTGCCGCAGCACTGTTCATAACTATGGCAATGGGGCCAGAGTTCATAACTATGTTATAGTTCATAGTTCATAACTATGTTATAAATCCACCTACAAAATCATTACCTTAAAAATCAATACCTCATATGATAACTAAACTTTCTGTGATAATCAATTCATAATATATACAAATATCAAATCATTATGCTATACACCTTAAACTTATACAGTGTTATATGTCAATTATATCTCAATAAAACTGGAAAAATACAATTTCCTTTGCTGGCACTTTGGAGAACAGTGTGGAGATTCCTCAAGAAATTAAAAATAGAGCTTCCCTATGACCCTGCAATTGCACTCTTGGGTATTTACCCCAAAGATACAGATGTCGTGAAAAGAAGGGCCATCTGTACTTCAATGTTTATAGCAGCAATGGCCATGGTCACCAAACTGTGGAAAGAACCAAGATGCCCTTCAACAGACGAATGGATAAGGAAGATGTGGTCCATATACACTATGGAGTATTATGCCTCCATCAGAAAGGATGAATACCCAACTTTTGTAGCAACATGGATGGGACTGGAAGAGATTATGCTGAGTGAAATAAGTCAAGCAGAGAGAGTCAATTATCATAGGGTTTCACTTATTTGTGGAGCATAGCATATAGAATGGAGGACAAGGGGAAATGGAGGAGAAAGGAGTTGAGGGAAATTGGAAGGGGAGGTGAACCATGAGAGACTATGGACTCTGAAAAACAATCTGAGGGTTTTGAAGGGGCGGAAGGTGGGAGGTTGGGGGAACCAGGTGGTGGGTATTAGAGAGGGCACGGATTGCATGGAGCACTGGGTGTGGTGCAAAAACAATACTGTTACGCTGAAAAAAAATAAATTTTTTTAAAAATTTCCTTTGCTGGAAAAGAAAAACAAGGTATCAAAATGAAAAAACATAATAATCAAAACAAATAGAAGTTTCCATAAATCTGAAATTTCCACATCTATAGGATCTACAATGTCAGGATAGGAATAATCAAAATGTTAGACATTAGGCATTTATTCTGGTTAAACTTCTGAATTGCCAACATACTTCCAGACAGAAATACAAGATTACCATCCAGTAAAATACCTTCAAACAGGAACTGGACCTCTAATCTGCTACATTAAATTCTAGAAGTCAGAGGAGCAACATTTACAGAATTCTGAGGGAAGACTGTAACCCCAAAACTCTGAACCCAGACAAGCTACCAACCAAATTTATAAGGGAAAAAGAAACACATCTTCATGAAAACAAGGACCCAAAGTTTACCATACCGTACACCCTTTCTGAAACTATTACTCAAAGAATTTCAGTAAAAATCTAGCCAGATAACATCATTAGAAAAGGAAAGTATGACATACAATAAATAGCATGAAATTTCCAATAATGCTTAGTCAAGGCTAAGTAATCATGGTTAATGTGGTTATTAAAACAGAAGGAATTTTCTAAATAATAATTTCAATAGAAGATATGTAATGCAAAAAGAAATTCTGCAATTAAGACTCTAGATGATCACTGGGTGTTATATGTAAGTGATGAATCACTAAATTCTATACCTGAAACTAATATTACACTGTATGTTACATAACTAGAATTTAAATAAAAATTTGAAACTATAAAAAAATAAATTGAATTTTTAAAAAACAGAAAAAGAAGAATAAAAATTTTTGTCTTCTGAAAGTGAGAGCAGGAAAGGAAGGAGAGAACTATTTTAAGTTTTGATTTTGACAGAGAAATAATCAAGTAGCCTAGTTAAAAATTTAAGTATAATTTTCATTTCAAGATGACTGACAACATATTAAATTAATTCCCTTCTCTTCCTAAATCTCACCAAAATGACAAAAGAAATACATAAGCAAATCCACAGTAGTATTGGAAATATGAGAAGGGTTAAATTTTTTTTTTCTGGTTGCAGTTTTACATTTTTTTTATTATTTTTTATTTTTTATAAACATATATTTTTATCCCCCGGGGTACAGGTCTGTGAATCTCCAGGTTTACACACTTCACAGCACTCACCATAGCACATACCCTCCCCAATGTCCATAACCCCACCCCCTTCTCCCAACCCCCCTCCCCCCAGCAACCCTCAGTTTGTTTTGTGAGATTAAGAGTCACTTATGAAATAAAAAATAAAAAATTTAAAAAAAAAAAGAGTCACTTATGGTTTGTCTCCCTCCCAATCCCATCTTGTTTCATTTATGGAAATATGAGAAGGGTTAAATTTTTTAAAGATAAATAATAAAAGCATTGATAGAATATACTTTTATGAAACTCAAGAGAGTAGAAGAAATGGTAACTTGATAGACACAAAAGACTTCCATTAAAGAGGTTGTTTTATTTTTTTTTGAAAAAAATAAGCTACTGGGATTTCATCAAAATAAAAATCTCCACAGCAAAGGAAACAATCAACAAAACTAAAATGCAACCTACAGAATGGGAGAAGATATTTGCAAATGACATATGTGATAAACCACATAAAGAGCTTATAAAACTCAACATCCAAAAAAACAAGTAATCCAGTTAAAAACTGGGCAGAAGACATAAGTAGACATTTATCCAAGGAAGACATAGAGATGGCCAAGAGACACAAGATGTTCAACATCACAAATCATCAGGGAAATACAAATCCAAATTACAATGAGGTATAACACCTGTCAGAATGGCTAAAATCAACAGCTCAGAAAACAACAGGCATTGGTGAGGATGTGGAGAAAGGGGAACCCTCTTGCACTGTTGATGCAAATACAAACTGGTGAAGCAACTCTGGAAAACAGTACGGAGATTCCTCAGAAAGTTAAAACTAGGACTCCCCTATGATCAGCAATTACACTACTAGGTATTTACCTAAAGCATCCAAAAATACTAAATAAAAGGAATACATGCACCCTCATGTTTATAGCACATTATCTACAGTAGCCAAATTATGGAAACAGTCCCAGTGTCCATCAACTGATGAATGGGTAAGGAAGATGTAGTGTGTATATATGTATACATACACACACACACACACACACACACACACAATGGAATATTATTCAGCCATAAAAAGAATGAAATCTTGCCATTTGCCACAACATACATGGAGCTAGAGAGTATTATGCTAAGAGAAATAAGTCAGAGAAAAACAAATAACATGATTTCGCTCATATATGGAATTTAAGAAACAAACAAATGAGCAAAGGGAAAAAAGAGAGAGAGAGAGGCAAACCAAGAAACAGGCTCTTAACTATAGAGAACAAACTGATAGTTTATCAGAGGGGAGCTGGGTGGGGGGATGGGTTAAATAGGTGATGGGGATTAAGGAGGGCACTGGTTATGATGAGCACCTTGTGTTACATGGAAGTGCTGAATCACTATACTGCATACCAATAATATTATACTGTATGTTAAGTAACTGGAATATAAAGAAAAACTTTAAGGGGCTCCTGGCCAGCTCAATCAGAAGAACATAAGACACTTGATCTTGGGGTCATGAGTTTGGGGCCCATGTTGGGTGTAGAGATTACTAATATGTATTTTTTAAAAGAGGAAAAAAGGGAAAACTTTTAAAAAGAGGTTTTTTTTAAAGACTTCATGATAACCCTAATAAAGCAGCACATCAGGGCTGTGGCAATTTCATTTTTGGTTACTTTATTCACATTATTCCTTGTTGTGTGTATGGAAATATATAAAGGGATATTCAGTGCAGCATGGATTGGAATTGTGAAAAATTAGAAACAACTAAAATGTCAGTAATAAAGTTTATTATATGCCAGGTACTGCTCTAAATTTTTTAATATATTGATACATTTAGTCCTACAACAATCCTTTAAGATAGGCATTACTACTGTCATCTTCATTTTGCAAATGAAGAAACTGAGGTTAAGATGGTTAGGTAACCTGCCCAGGATCAAATGGGCTAAATGTGGGTTATAGCCAAATAACAAGTTAAAAGAATGAGGGAGATCTATGTATACTAATGTGGATAGGTCTCTAAGACATTCTGCTGAGAAAAAAAAAAAAAGCACTTGGAAAAAATTACAAGATGGTAATTTGTACATAAAAAAACCCATCCTCAACAATGCTTTATTTTCTATTACATACTTAAATGCATAGATATAGGATGAGACAGATACACAAATGAGTAGCTGCAATTATATTTGGAAGGGAGAAGACTGGCATGTGAGTCTTTTCTCACATGATGACTAACTATATGGTACACCTCATAGTCACTCAGCAGTATCTCTTACTTTACTGAATATCTTTTATGGGACTATCTGAAGCTTAGTCTCCTAAGACTTTTTATATTTAACTTTCTCATCTATCTGGAGTTTCCTGTACATGCAGTCTTTTTATCTCAATGGTTAGTTGGTTGTGCTAGCACCACTTTAACTACTCTTTTCTCACTGACTTGAGGAAAATGTTTGTTGTATATTGTCTCTAGTTATACTGGATTCTGCTTCTTTTCACTAATCTGTCCATTCCTATGATAGTGGCTTTCAGTATGTATAATGCCTGATAAGACAAATCACTTCCCTATTCATTATTTTCTTGGCTTTCTCATCTCTTTATGTTCCATATAAACATTAAGATCACTTTTCCAATTAAAACAAAAGAATCACTTGGAATATAATTGGACTTATAGCAAATATACAGACATTAATTTGGAGAAAACTGTAACTAGGAAGCCATCTAAGAAGATGGTGTGTATCTTTCCATTTGTCCAGAGTTCCAGTAAGGTTCTTTGGGGGAGAGGGAGGGCAAGGAGAAAAACCTGTTACTCTTTTAGCTTATTTTTTTCCTGAACCACATATTTAATTTTAATTTATTTGAAAATCACTTAGTAAAACAGATTCTTTCTGATGTATAATTCCTTAAATTTCGACAAATGCATAAAGTGTATAACCACTGCCACAATTACACACAGAACAATTCCATTGATTCCACCCTCTCCCCACCGACACACACAAATTCCTTTGCGCCATCCTTTTCTAGTCAAACCCTCTTCGTACTCTTAAATTCCAGAAACTACTCATCTATTTATTATTCCTATAATTTTGCCTTTTCTGGAAAGTCCTATAAATGGGAAGAAAGTATACACAGACTTTTGAGTCTGGCATCTTTTACTTAGCACAATGTCCTTTAGATTGATCCATATATTGTTCTATCAATAGTCTGTTGCTTTTAATTGTTGAATAGTATTCCACCTATGAATGTACCACAATATGTTTATCCATTCCCAGATGAAAAACATTTGGGTACTTTCCAGTTTGGGGCAATTACAAATAAAACTACTATAAACATTCATGTACAACTGTTTGCATGAATATAGGTTTCCTTGGATAAATGTCTCAACTGGGATTGAAGGGTCATATGGTATGTTTAACTCTGTAAGAAACTGAGAGTGCCAGAATGGTTCTACCATTTTGTATTCTCACCAACAATGTATTAGAGTTTCTCCACATTATCCTCACTAGCAGTTGGTCCTGTCAGGATTTTGTTTCATTTGGTTGGGTTTTAGCCATTCCAATAGGTATACTGGGGTATCAGATTATGGTTTTAATTTTCATTTCCTTAATGATTACTGAGGGTGTGCATCTTTTTTTGCACTTACTTGCTATACATCTATCTTCTTTGCTGAAATGTCTGTTCCAATCTTTAATCCATTTTTAATTAGGTTGTTTTATCTTATTGTTGAGTTTTGAGAGTTCTTTATAGATTCTGGATGCAAGTCCTTTGTCACGTATGAGATTTGAAAATATTCTCTGCCACTCTGTGGATTATCTTCTCATTTTCTTAACAGTGTCGTTCATAACACAAAATATTTTAAGTTTGTTGAACTCCAATTTATTGATTTTCTACTTTTATAGATCATGTTTTCATTGTTATATCCAAGAACTCTTTGCCTAACCAAAAGTGGAAAAGATTTTCTCAGGTTTTCTGCTAGAGGTTTTACAGTTTTATGTTTTACATTTTTAGGTCTATGATCTATTCTGAGTTAAATGTTGTATAACATGTGAAAATTAGGTGGAGGTTCATTTTTTTTTTAGTATGCATGTATAATTACTCAAGCACCTTTTGTTGAAAAGACCATCCATTCTATGCTGAATTGCTATTCTATCTTTTTCAAAAACCACTTGACCAGGGAGCAGCTGTGTGGTTCAGCTGGTTAAGCATCTGCCTTCAGCTTAGGTCATTATCCCGGGGGTTCTGAGATCAAGCCCTACATTGGGCTCCCCATTCAGTGGGGAGTCTGTTTCTCCCTCTCCCGCTCCCCACTTGTGGCTCGCTCTCTCAAATAAATAAATAAAATCTTCCAAAAAAATAAAATACAAAATAAAATAAAAATCACTTGACCATATCTGTTTGGGTCTATTTCCAAATTCTATTCTGTCCCACTTATCTATGTGTCTACTTTTTGCCAATACCAAACATGTCTTAATTACTGTAACCTTGGAGTAAGTCTGAAAAATCACTTAACAGGAATTCATTAAACTTCTTTATCAAAATTGTTTTAGGGGTGCATGCATGGCTCAGTGGGTTAAAGCCTCTGCCTTCCGCTCAGGTCATGATCCCAGGGTCCTGGGGTCAAGCCCCGCATTGGGCTCTCTGCTTAGTGGGGAGCCTGCTTCCTCCTCTCTCTCTGCCTGCCTCTCTGCCTGCTTGTGATCTCTGTCAAATAAATAAATAAAATCTTTAAAAAATTGTTTCAGCTATTCCAGTTCCTTGCCTTTCCATATTAATTGGATTAATCAAATTAAAATCAGCTTGTCAACAACTACAAATATTCCCACTGGGATTTTGATGTAATTGTCTTGAATTTGTAGGTCATATGGAGAAAACTGACATCTTAATATTAAGTCTTCCAATCAACCAATCCATTTATTTGGATCTTCTTTGATTTTACTTTTTTTTTGGTTTTCAGCATACCGATAATGCACATACTTTATATACACTTAAGTATTTTTCTGGTGCTACTGTAAATAGTATTTTTTAAAAATAACAATTTCATGGTAGCATTTCTATACACTAATAATAAAGTAGTAGAAAGAGTAATTAAGAATTCCATTTACAATTGCACCAAAAAGAAGAAAATACCCAGGAATAAACTTGACCAAGGAGGTGAAAGATCTTATACACTGAAAACTATAAAACATTGATAAAAGAAATTGAAGATGACACAAAAACATGGAAAAATATTCCATGCTCACAGATTGGAAGAATTACTATTGTTAAAATGCTCATACAACCCAAATGATCTACATATTCAATGCAATCTCCATCAAAATACCATCAACATTTTTCACAGAACAAGAGCAAAAAAACCATAAAATTTTTTATGGAACCATAAAAGACCCCAAATGGCCAAAGAAATCTTTTTTTTTTTTTTTAAAGATTTTATTTATTTATTTGACAGAGAGAAATCACAGGTAAGCAGAGAGGCAGGCAGAGAGAGGAGGAAGCAGGCTTCTCCCGGAGCAGAGAGCCTGATGCGGGGCTCGATCCCAGGACCCTGGGATCATGACCTAAGCCGAAAGCAGAGGCTTTAACCCACTGAGCCACCCAGGTGCCCCTGGCCAAAGAAATCTTAAGAAAGAAAAATAAAGCTGGGAGTATCATGATTTCAGATTTCAAGACGTACTACAAAACTGTAGTAATCAAAACAGTATAGCACTGGCATAAAAACAGACACATAGGTCAACAGAAAAGCACAGAGAACCCAGAAATAAAACCACACTTCTATAGTCAATTAATCTATAACGAAGGAGGCAAGAATATACAATGAGAAAAAGACAGTCTCTTCAATAAATGGTCTGGGAAAACTGGACAGCTACATGCAAAAGAGTGAAAACAGACTTTTCTTATACCATACACGAAAATAAACTCAAAATGGAGTAAGGACCTAAATGTGAAACCTGAAACCATAAAAATCCTAAAAGAGAAGACAGGCAGTAATTCCTTTGACATTGGCTATAGCAACATTTTTCTAGATATGTCTCCTAATGGAAGAGAAACAAAAACAAAAATAAACAATTGGGACAACATCAAAATAAAAAGCTTCTGCACAGCAAAGGAAACCATCAATAAAAAAGTCAATCTACTAAATGGAAGAAGGTATTTGTCAATGTTATATCTAATAAGTGGTTAATATGTGAAATATATAAAGAGTTCATATAACTCAACACCCCCCCCAAAAAAATGAGATTTAAAAAATGGTGAGGGGTGCCTGGGTGGCTCAGTCAGTTAAGCACCCAATTTTTTATTTTAGCTCTGGTCATGATCTCAGGGTCATGAGATCAAGCCTCGTGTCCAGCTTCATACTCAGCAGGGAGTCTGCTTGGGATTCTCTCTCTTCCCCTGCTCTCCTTGTGCTCTCTCTCTAAAATAAATAAACCTTTTAAAAAATGGCTAAAGAATCCAAACCAATATTTTTCCCAAGAAGACATACAGATGGCAACAGACATAAAAATATGCTCAATATTACTCATCATCAGGGAAATGCAAATCAAAATCACACTGAGCTATCACACTGAAAGGTCACACTGAGATGTCAGAATGGCTATAAAATCACACTGAGGGGACGCCTGGGTGGCTCAGTTGGTTAAGCAGCTGCCTTCGGCTCAGGTCATGATCCCAGCGTCCTGGAATCGAGTCCCACATCGGGCTCCTTGCTCCGCAGGGAGCCTGCTTCTCCCTCTGACTCTGCCTTCCACTCTGTCTGCCTGTGCTCACTCTCACTCTCTCTCTCTCTCTTACAAATAAATAAATAAAATCTTTAAAAAAAAATCACACTGAGATGTCAGAATGGCTATAAACAAAGAGACAAGAAATAACAAGTGCTGGTGAGAATGTGGGAAAAAAGAAACCCTTATGTACTGTTAGAAGGAAGGTAAATTGGTGTGGCCACTCTGGAAAACAGTATGGGGGTTCCTTAAAAAACTAATAATAGAAATAACATATGATCCAATAATTCCCAAATTAAAACATTAATTCAAAACTATATATGCACCCCTATGTTCACTGCAACATTATTTACAACAGCCAAGATATGGAAGCACCTAAGTGTCTATCATTAGAGGAACGGATAAGGAAGATGGGTATATATATTTACATTGGAATATTATGCAGCCATAAAAAGTTAGATAGTGCCACTTGAGACAACATGGATGGACCTGTTTATTTTTTATCAATTTTCCTAAGACATTCACAAAATTGAAAAAAAACATAATGATGTAACAGTTATCAATGCCTTTTATTGTATTCTAATAAAAAGTTTTATTCTCACAGCTTACAACATCCATTGCTTTGTTTTTGTTTTTGCGAGTACTTTAACACGCTGAACTTACATTCTTACGTTACTTTTATTTTTTAATTAGGAGTGGCTGTTGAATTTTGTTAAATGTTTTCTCAGCATTTATTAATGTGATCATATGGTTTCTTGATAGTTTCCTGATACAGAATTATTCTTAAAATCTCTAAGGCCTACCTAGTTCCAGCATATTATTCTTTTGATCCACTGATGAATCATATTTGCTAATATTTTGCTAAGGATTTTAACCTCTATATTAATATGTGAGATTAGGCTATAGTTTTCTTTGGCAAATATAAGGATTCATATTGAAAATACACTGACTTGGGGTGCCTGGGTGGCTCAGTGGGTTAAGCCACTGCCTTCAGCTCAGGTCATGATCTCAGGGTCCTGGGATCAAGTCCCGCATCGGGCTCTCTGCTCAGCAGGGAGCCTGCTTCCCTTCCTCTCTCTCTGCCTGCCTCTCTGCTTACTTGTGATCTCTCTCTGTCAAATAAATAAATAAAATCTAAAAAAAAAAAAAGAAAATACACTGGCTTCATGAAATTAAGTAGAGTTAAATAATTTTAAAATTGGAATCACTTGTCATTTAAAGGTTACCTAAATAGGGCACCTGGGTGGCTCAGTGGGTTAAGCCGCTGCCTTCAGCTCAGGTCATGATCTCAGGGTCCTGGGATAGAGTCCCGCATCGGGCTCTCTGCTCAGCAGGGAGCCTGCTTCTCTCTCTCTCTCTCTCTCTGCCTGCCTCTCTGTCTACTTGTGATCTCTGTCTGTCAAATAAACAAATAAAATCTTTAAAAAAAAAATAAAGGTTACCTAAATATCAAGCTCTGGATTTACTTGTTTCTAATGTTCTTTTATGCTTTTAAATTATAAAAAAAAAAGCATAAAGAATAAGGTGTAATAATCAGCTCTGCTGAATTTTGACATTTTGCCAAATTTACTTCCATTTTAAACAAGACATTAGAGACATAGTTGAAGTTTCCTAGATATCCCTTCTTGATTCTATCCCCTTCCTTTCCATTCCAGAAGTAACTATTTGAATTAGGTTTTTAATCCATGCACATTTTAAAAGTATTTTTATTATATGTTTGTATCCATAAGCAATATAGTTTTACAGGTGTTAAAGCTTCATAGAGGTGGTTATCATGTGTTATGTTCCTTTTGCAAATTATTGTTTGATATTACATTTATCTACTTTGATATGTATAACAGTTCCCATTTATTTAACTTGCATAGTATCTCATTATCTAGTTCTACCATAATTTATCCATTCACCCACTGATGGATATTTGGGTTGATACAAGCTTACTCTATTATAAACAATGCTGCATTGCATATCCTTGGATGCCTCCTTGTCCCGGTATTAACAAAAACAAAAAAGAATTTAGATCACCTTTCTACAATAACTGGCCTATTCAACTTTTCTACTTTTTCTTGGGTACATTTTGGATTATATTTTGTTTAGGAGCAACCCATTACTTAAGATTTAAAATGTATTATCAGACATAATGGATGTTCTAGGCAAGTCTTTCAACTTTGCTCTATATTTGAAATGTTTCATACTAAGTGTTGGGAAAATTTTGTTGGCAAAGTTGCATATAATGTTCTCTTCTACTTCTCTGACTCTTTTCCAGAGCATGGGTATATTTCATTCGTCATTTCTCCTCTTGTGTATTTTTGCCTTCTTTATGTTTCTTCATCAGGTTCATTAATTATTTTCAGAAAGCCAAAGTGAGTAGAATTTATTTATCCTATTTTCAGGTTTATAATTCCTTATTAATTTCAGCTATCTTTATTTCCCTCTTATTTTATTTTGCTTTATTTTGTTGTTATATCCCTAATGTCTCAAAATTATCAAATACCTTCTAGTTATTATTCATTGATAATGAAGACATTTTAGGTTTTCTTCTGGGTATAGCTTTTGCAATGACCCACAATTTTTGTCATAATGTCCTCTTTTTCATCACTTTCTGGGTAGTTTATAATTTCAGTTTTGATTCTCTCTTCTTTCCAAAATTTATCTACAAGTATGATTTCTGATTTCCAGTTAAGAATCTTTTGGTTAGTTGTTTCATTATTTCTCATTTTACTGAGGAATACAGAATATAAAATCTCTTTATTTAACTTAATGTTTTCTTTAGGCCACATAATTTGACCAACTTTTTAATAAAAATGTGTATTCTCTTTGAAGGATATATAGTACTATATATCCATCAAATGAAGTTTGTGGACTATATTATCTAGTTCTTCTGTGTTTATTCACTTTTTGTCTACTAGATCAGTCCTATTTTGAAATAATAGGACCTGAAATCTCTGACTATAGCCATATGTTTATCCATTTTCCTCGAAACTATTACAGGTTCTTAGTTTAAATTACAAACCAAAATATTTTTTGTGCCTATTGCTCTTTTATATATCTTCTTAAACTGTGAAGTAAATAATTTCATAAAATCCTGTTCAGTGATCTAAGTTTACTTCCTTCCTTCTGTGACAGATATTAATATTGCCACTCCTGTTTTCTCTTTCTTGTTCATACATTTATCTTACCTTTCTTTACCACTGTCTTAAGTATGTTTTTAGCAAACAACACGTGGGTTTTGTCTTTTAACCCCATTTAACAGTCTCACTTTTTAAACAAGCAAATGCAATAGGAACATATTTGATTTAGCACATGACATACTTAATTTTACTCCTTCTATCTTATTCAGGTTGTTTATATATTTTACTTTTTGTTTCCTTTATTTCTATTAACTTAGAAATATATTACATTTTTTCATTTTCACAAGTTGTTAGCTTCCTCTTCCTGACACTCAAAATCAAACACCAATAAACTAGGGGTGCCTGGGTGGCTCAGTGGGTTAAAGCCTCTGCCTTCGGCTTCATGATCTCAGGATCCTGGGATTCAGCCCTGCATCAGGCTCTCTGCTCAGTGGGGAGCCTGCTTCCTCCTCAATCTCTCTGCTTGCCTCTGCCTACTTGTGATCTCTGCCTGTCAAATAAATAAATAACAAACAAACAAAACACACACTAATAATCTAATTCAGCAAAGTTGCAGGATATAAAATCAACATCCAAAAATCAGTTGTCTTTCTATGGACTAAAATTAATAACCCAAAAAGGAAATTAAGAAAGCAATTTATTTACAACAGCATCAAAAAAATAAAATATGGGGGCGCCTGGGTGGCTCAGTGGGTTAAGCCACTGCCTTCGGCTCAGGTCGATCTCAGGGTGCTGGGATCGAGTCCCGCATCGGGCTCTCTGCTCAGCAGGGAGCCTGCTTCCTCCTCTCTCTCTCTGCCTGCCTCTCTGCCTACTTGTGATCTCTCTCTGTCAAATAAATAAATAAAATCTTTAAAAAAAAAAAAAATAAAATAAAATAAAATATGTAGGAAGAAATTTTAATTAAGGAGGTGAAAGATTTTAACACTGAAAACTACAAAACATTGCTAAAATTAAAGAAGACATAAATAAATGGAATTTAATGGCTGGAAGGCTTAATATTGCTAAGTGTCAATGCCAAAGGAAATCTGCAAATTCAATGCAATCCCTATCAAAATCCCAATGAGGAGTGCTTAGGTGGTATAGTCAGTTAAGCAACTGCCTTCAGTTCAGGTTGTGACCTCGGGGTCCTGGGATGGAGCGCTGCAATGGATTCCCTGCTCAGCTAGGAGTCTGCTTCTCCCTCTAACCCTCCCTCTGCTCTCTCGCACACTCTCTCAAATAAATAAACTCTTTAAAAAAAAAATCCAATGACATTTTCTGCAGAATTAAAAAAAAAAACCCCATCCTAAAATTCATGGGGAATCTCAAATCACAGAATTAACAAAAGAAAAATAAATAAACTTGGGACGCCTGGGTGGCTCAGTTGGTTGAGCAGCTGCCTTCGGCTCAGGTCATGATCCCGGCGTCCTGGGATCGAGTCCCACGTCGGGCTCCTTGCTTGGCAGGGAGCCTGCTTCTCCCTCTGCCTCTGCCTGCTATTCTGTCTGCCTGTGCTCTCTCTCCACCCCCCCTCTCTGATAAATAAATAAAATATTTAAAAAAAAAAAGAAAAGAAAAATAGATAAACTGGACTTATGCAAAATTTACAACTTTTGTACATCAAAGGCACTATTAAGAGAATGAAAAGATAATTCATAGCATGGGAAGAAATATGTGTAATTCATATAGCTTATAAGGGATCAATACTCAGATCATATAAAGAACTCCTACAACTCAAAAACCAAAAGACAAACAACCCAATTTAAAAACTGGTAAAGGGGGGCGCCTGGGTGACTCAGTGGGTTAAGCCGCTGCCTTCGGCTCAGGTCATGATCTCAGGGTCCTGAGATCGAGTCCCGCATCAGGCTCTCTGCTCAGCGGGGAGCCTGCTTCCTCCTCTCTCTCTCTGCCTGACTCTCTGCCTACTTGCGATCTCTGTCTGTCAAATAAATAAATAAAATCTTTAAAAAAAAAGAAAAAATCCTTTATAAAAAAAAATAAAAAATAAAAACTGGTAAAGGACTTGAATATTTATTTTTCCAAAGAATGAAATATAAGTTGACAATAAGCATATGAAAAAAGGCTCAACATCACTAGCCACTAGGGAAATGCAAATCAAAACCAAAATGAGATAGTACTTCACATCCATTAGGATGGTTATTTAAAAAAACAAACAAAACAAAAACAGAAAATAACAAGATTTGTCCAGGATTTAAAGAAACTGGAACCGTTGTAACTTGCTGGTAGGAATGTAAAATGGTGCAGCCACTGTAGAAAATAGTATGGCAGTTCCTGGAAGATTAAACATAGAATTACTATATGATCCAGCAATTCCACTTCTAGATATACACCAAAAAGAATTAAAAGCAGGGACTTAAACAGATATTTGTACATCAACATTCATAACAGCATTAGTCACAACAGCCAGAAGAAACTACACAAATGGATAAATGGACAAATGGATTAAACAAATGTGGTATATACATACAATGGAATATTGTTCAGCCTTAAAAAGGAATGAAATTCTAATACATGCTACAACATGGATAAAACTTGAAAACATTATGCTAGGTGAAGTAACCCAGATACAAAAAAACAAATATTGTGTGACTCCAGTTTTACAAGGTACCTAGAACAGGCTAGGCTAATTCATAGAGACAGAAATTCACAGAGACAGTAGAACAGTGGTTACCAGGGCTGGGAGAGTGGAGAAGGGGGAATTATTGATTAATGGGTATAGAGTTTCAGTTTGTGATGAATAAAAGTTCTGGAAATGGGAGGTGGTAATGGTCGTACAACAATGTGAATATACATAATGCCACTGAATTATGCACCTAAAATGGCTAAAACAGTAAAGTTTTAAAATATTTTATTTATTATTTATTTGAGAGAGAGAGAGCAAGCACAGTGAGGAAGAGAGGGAGAGAGACAAGCAGACTCTGTGCTGAGCTTGGAGCCCGACATGGGGCTCAAGCTCAGGACTCTTAAGATCATGACCTGAGGGGGGAATTCAAGAGTTAGACACTTGACCAACTAAGCCACCCAAGTGCCCCCAAAATGGTAAATTTTACTGTTATGTACATTTTGCCATAACACAAAAGTATTTTAAGAAAGAGTTATCTGGTGCCTGGGTGGCTCAGTTGGTTGAGCATCTGACTTTGGTTTAGACTGTGATCTCGGGTAGCTGGAATCAAGCCCCATGTCAGGGTCCTCGCTCATTGAGGAGTTTGTCTCTTTCCCTCTCCCCCTGCCCCTCCCCCTACTTGTGTGTGCTCTCTTTTGCTCCCTCTCATTCAAAGAAATAAATAAAATCTTTAAAAAAGAGTTAAGAAACATACATTATTTGTCTTTCTCTGACTTATCTCACTTAGCATAAGGCCTTCAAGGTCTGTCTATGTTGTCATAAATGGCAGGGTTTCCTTCTTTCTCATGGCTAAATAATATTCCACTGTGTATATCTAAATAATATTTCATTGTCTATATATATGCTTCACATCTTTATCCATTCATCTGCTGACAGACACCAAGGCTGTTTCCATATCTTGGCCATTGTGAATAATGCTGCAATGATCATGCGTAGGCTGAGATCCAAACACTGTGTGGTATCATTTAAATGTGGAATCTAGGGGCCCCTTGGTGGCTCAGTCGGTTAAGCATCTGCCTTTGGCTCAGATCATGATCCCAGGGTCCTGGGATGGAGCCCCATACTCTACTCAGTGGGAGCCTGCTTCTCTCTCTCCCTGCCACGCCCCCTGCTTATACTCTCTCTTTGTCAAATAAATAAATAAAATCTTTTAAAATAAGTAAGGAATCTAAAAAGTGAATTTCTAAAAACAGACTAGAACAGTGGTTACCAGGGACTGGAGGAGGGAATTTGAGAGATGCTGCTTAAGGATATAAATTTACAACTAGTAAATAAGTAAGTTCTGAAGATCTAATAGACAACATAGTGAATAGTCACCAATACTGTCATAAACATCAAAGCTGCTAAGCAACTAAATCTTAACTGTATTCACACAAAAAAATAAAAGATAAACACATGACACGATAGATTGCTAAGGCTACTGTGGCAATCATATTGCAATATATAAATGTATCAGTCCAACATACTCTACCCCTTAAACTTACACAATGTTATGTCAAGCATATCTGAACTTTTTAAAAAAATGCTAAAAGAGTTAAGGAACTTAAAGAACAAGAGCAAAGAATACTACACTTAGAAGAGACCTAGGAGGGTACCTGGGTGGCTCAGTCGTTAAGTGTCTGCCGTGAGCTCAGGTCATGATCCTGGGGTCCTGGGATTGAGCCCCCCATCAGGCTCCCTGATCAGTGGGAAGCCTGCTTCTTCCTCTCCCACTCCCCCTGCTTGTATTCCCTCTCTTGCTGTCTGTCTCTCTCTGTCAAATAAATAAATAAAATCTTTTTTTTTTTAAAAAAAAGGAAGAGACCTGGGAATAAGTGTTTACATTTTTCTGTCTAATCTAAGATGACTAAGTAAGTCCTAACTGTCCCTATAATTAGCTGGAAGTCATCCACTTGTGATAGATCAGCAGATCTGTTCTGAAGAATAATGAATAGATTTTGATGCCTTCTGATTAAATTAGTAGAATACAAGTCTTTCACGTGCCAAACTAAACTACTCCATCTTATCCTTTGATCCTAGGAATCAAAAGTAGTGAGCATTAGGAGTAAACAACTTTACAAAATTACAACTGTTGCCCCAGATGCATTACTGGAGGTAAACTCCACCGAAAAGGTCTAGCCAAGATCTTCCAAGGTCCACTTCTAATTCAGTGAGTGGAAAAGAAACCTGCCAATGGAATATATATACAATGGAATATAACTCAGCCATAAGAAAAGAATGAAATCTTGCCATTTGCAATGACATGAATGCAGCTAGAAAGTATTATGCTAAGAGAAATAAGTCAGAGAAAGACAAATACCACATGATTTCACTTATATGTGGAATTTTAAAAAAATGAAACAAATGAGCAAAGGGGGAAGAAAAAGAAAGCGAGAGAGGCAAACCAAGAAACAGACTCCGAACTAAAGAACAAACTGATGTTAACAGAGAGGAGGTAGGTGGGGAGATGGGTTAAATAGGTGATGAGGATCACTTGTGATGAGCTCCAGGTGCTGTATGGAAGTGCTGAATCACTCTATTGTACACCTGAAACTAATATTACACTGTGTTAACTAATTGTAATTTAAACAAAAACAAACAAAATAGGGGCGCCTGGGTGGCTCAGTGGGTTAAGCCGCTGCCTTCGGCTCAGGTCATGATCTCAGAGTCCTGGGATCGAGTCCCGCATCGGGCTCTCTGCTCAGCGGAGAGCCTGCTTCCCTCTCTCTCTCTGCCTGCCTCTCCATCTACTTGTGATTTCTCTCTGTCAAATAAATAAATAAAATCTTTAAAAAAAAAAAAACAAACAAAACAAAAAAGAAGCATTCCATTTCCAAAATGTAAACTATAGCCTTATCAGCTATGTCTCTTAATGCAAACACCAACAATAAACTACATAACCAGGTCAGTGGCTATGTGGCTGTTTCTGCAAACATGAACAGAAGAAATAATCAATGGTGTTTCAAAAGCTATATAATAACTTGTTCAAGTAAGGAAAATCACAATGAAGGCTTCAAAATGGTGCTTAACTTACAAAGTAGTCCATTAATGAGTATTTTATCACTATCATTTATTGTTCACTCAACCATGTGCCATGTTTTATAATCATTATCTCTGATCCTCAACATTTTTATTTTTATTAAATATTGTTTATTTATTATTAAATATTAAATGAATTATTGATTTTAATTATTATTAAAATATTTATAATTAATAAAAATAAAATAATTTATTTAGAATAATTGATTATTATTTTAATAATAAAATATTAAATATAATTTATTATTAAATATTTTGTTTTATTAAATATTATTATTTATTATTAAATATTTATTAAATTATTATGTTATTTTATTTTATTTATGTGAGCAGTATGTACACATATTCCATGTTATTCTTTATTCTCTTTTGCATATCAGAAATATTATATTTCTTTTTTAAAAAGTAAAAAACTAAGGCTCCAAAATGTTAAGCTACTTAGCTTGCCCAAGAAACCCAAAGGGCACAGGTATCACTAGAACCCAGGTTTGCCATATTCTGAATCCTGAGTACTTTCTAGTTCACCGCTCTGCCTCTCAGAAAGTCTTCACAGCAATGACTGCAGATACCTCATTCACAAACCACTTTCCTTGGAGAGACAGTGTAGCATCCCAGAACTAAAGCTATATGAAATAAACACATACTAGGGTAACAATCATTTTAAGTAAGTGGTAATACCAAAGTACTAATCAAGAAATCAGCATATAATAGTTATGGCCTGGTCATATTAGCATTTTAAAGCTTTTAGGCAGCAATAGTATCAGTACCTTTTTAAAAAGTGCTCATCAATAGTAGTTAAGATAGCACATGGAGAAGGGAATGAACCAAATACAGAACCAGGTTCACCTGTCTTCCAGTACTATTGAACAAAGAGGATGTCCTCATCCAGGCAGGACCTGAGCATACAGTTTATTTGCTTGGTCTATTGTCTTGGCAGAACATACAAAGGGACTCTAGTTGCTTTGTTCTGATTCTATTCTTACCAAGTCAGTTTCTGGTTATAATTTAGTGTCCCATGTATCTAGCCTACAGACCAACTAGAACATTTGACCTACCAAATGTACTCCTCATTCTAAATTAATAAATTTGTGTCCTAGATTCAGGCTTTTGAATGAACACAAGTCAGTCTCGCCCACATTTCCAACCACCTCTGGACACTGACAGAAGATGAAGGCCAGATATTGAACCAAGGCAACCCAGCCATTAAATTATTCCTCAGAGGCCCCAGGCGAGGGAGTGTCCTTAAATGACACTATTAAGTATCCCTTCAGCCTTAGTAGTTTAATATTAAGAACTTTATTTTAAACAGGATCCATTTATGAAACTGATCTAAATTCATTAAAAACAAAAGAACGATCTGCTCAAATAACCAATGAGGAGAAAGTTCTTAAATAATCTATGTAAATGTTTCATATATATAATTGATGAATACAGTTCCCTGCTCTATCCTTTTGGCAAGTTACTTAATGTACTTAAACCTCAGTTCCACCATCTGAAAACTAATCATCTCTACTTCATACAATTACTGTGAAGATTAAATAAAATATTCAAATTAAGTACCTATCTGGGTACTCATACAAGTGCTCGATTAACATTAATTTTGATAAATGCAAAGTATATGATATCATTATTAATAATTTAAAATATACTAAAATTCCTCAACCACAAATTTCCCAATTATTGGGCTCTCAGAAACTTAACAGTCATACTTAGGAAGTGACCACATAAAACTAAGAGGTAATTCCAATGAAGAACTGTAGAAGGAACCTGGGAAATAGAAAATCACCATTTGAACACCAACAGTAATACTTATTACAGGCAAGATACACCAATGGTTGTTGAAACAACAGGGCAAAGTTTGAGGAGAAACTGATACTTACATAGTCTCAAAGTATCTACTCCCAAGATATTTATCAATCTACAAAGGGGAAAATATTAATTTTACAGTAGAAAAAATCTATTAGCCACCTTCCTAAACAAGTGATCAAGGTTATCATTCCCAGTACTCTAAACAACCTCAGGTACCCCCTGCTATGACACACTGAGAAGGCTGTATAACTTCTATAGTATTCTTCCCAAAATTCACGGCCTAAATCTAATCATGAGAAAACATGACAAACCCAGATGAAGCAACATTCTATAAAATAATTGAACAGTACTCTTTAAGATCATGAAAAGGAGAGGAAAGGCTGAAGAAGTGTCACATATAGAACTGAATATTCATTTGTTGAATGAATGGACAATGAATGAATGGCAGCTGTGTGTATTCTATTCATTTCCTATTTCTGTTGTAACAAATTGTCACAAATGTAGTGGTTTAAAACAACACAAATTTATTATCTTCTACTTGTGGAGATCAGAAGTCCTAAATGAGTTTCACTAGACTAAAATGAAGGTATTGGCAAGGCTGGATTGGTCTAGGGAAAAATCTGTTTCCTTCTAGCTTTTAAAGGTTTCCCACATTCCTTGTCTCACGCCCACTTTCATCAACCACTTCACTCCAACCTCTGCTTCCATCATCAAATCTTCTGCAGACCAGGACCATCCCTCCTCTCTCTAAGGACCTTTGATTATGTTTGGCCCACCCAGATAATGTAGGATAGTCTACCCACCACAAAATCTTTAATCACATCTACAAAGTCCTTTTTACAATGTAAGGTAGCATATTCTTACATTCCAGGAATTAGGACATGGGCCTCTTGGGGTACAATTATTCAGCCTAGTAGATGTATCAGTTTGTTCTTTTAACTATCAAACAGATCATTCAAAACTAACTCTGAACTGAGAAAATAAATGTTATTTTCCAGACTGAGTCTGTCTCTTGCCACCCTCAACCCTTTGTCATTTATGAAAACATCTGCCTTTGGTTTATACTTGATATAGTTATGTGACTAGTTTTTAGACAAAGAGATAAGAACATACATATTTAAACAAGCCTTATCCCTCCTCCCTTCAATGTAATCTTCTTTGTTTGTGAGAGTATTCCACTTTGAGGGCTAGGTCAGATGAAAAGACAGGAATCAAACTGAATAACAATATTTTGGGAGTGCTTATATGTAATGAAGCATTTTCTTGTGTGGCTCAAACAGAAATTGGAAGCATTTCCAAGAAGGCCATAACAAACTTTTGAGAGCAAAAGTATCCCAGAGTGAATACTTTGGACCACAATATTTATTCAGAAACAGAAATTCTAACATTTTTTTATTTTTCTTTTGGAAATTCAACTATTTACATATTATTATCTAATTCTAATTTTACAATTAAATGTAGGGCTGGTATTAAAAAATATACATCCCCAAAGTGCTTTTAGATCCTGAATGAAAATAAAATGGAAAAAAGTTTCTCCACAATTATGATAGGTACATTGGGTGTGGAAGTATAGATTTTTAGACTGCTACTTCCATTGCATTGCTCTGAAAGTGCATTAGAATGCTCACTCAACATGTCAACTCGCTACGGTCAACTGAGTCTTTTATAAAAAATCTCTTCTTCAGTGCCATTTTTGGTTCAGTTCAGACCCTATAGCCAGACTTGCTAGATGTCTAGTTGTTAGATGGAGGCCCATTAAGATCTAGAGAATATAATGCTAAGTGAAGTAAGTCAGAGAAAAATAAATACCATATGATCTCACTCATACAGGGAATTTAAGAAATAAAAAAGCAAAGGGAAAAAAGAGATAGGGCAAAGCCAAGAAACAGATACTAACTATAGACAAAAAACCTGATGATTACTAGAGGGGAGGCAGGTAACGGGATGGATTAAATAGAAGATGGGGATTAAGGAGTGTACTTGTCCTGATGAGCACCAGGTGATGAATTGTTGAGTCACTATACTGTACACTATACTGAAACTAATACTACACTGTACGTTAACTATATGGTGGTGATTAAAATTTCAAAATTAAAAAAATTAATTAAAATAAAAAAGGAGGCCCATTTAATTACCCTGAGAAGCAAGCAATCCCGTATCTGACCCCATAGTAAAGCTTATTATAAGAACACTCAAATACATTTTAGAAACAGTCAAATAACAAAAAAATTTTCAGATATCTATGATGTCTCTTTACTTGGAAAATAGTCCCATTATATGAAAACTCAATTCCATCAGGAAAACAAATGACAAATGCACTAGTGGAAGTATTTTTTCCAAATTAGAGTAAAGCAAAAACTGGTTATGTTTCCATGCTATTGATTCTTAAGCTGGTAGGGGAAGAAAATATTATAAATTTTTGTGACTGACTCCTTCTATTGGGTTACTAAACAAGCCTTTCAGTAACATCTGACCAGGTCTTTCAACATCATAAACTAAAACAGTCTTCCAAACAGCACTTACGACTTACAGCCCTCACTCACAGTAAATTACCAATTTACCAAGTAGTTTAGCAAATTCTTTAGAAAGAACAATCGGTCAGCCTTCCCACTAATGCATAAAGTTATGGAAACCATAAAATATGACAAACTGTTGAAATGCAGACATTTACAGCCAAATCCTAAATCAGACCAACATCATCAAAGAGTTTGTTTAACATCCTCAAAGTCAAATATCAGCAGTAAAATCTCTCTCTTCTGGTTCTTTGCACTGCCATAAGGTCAAGGTATTCAAAACAAATGGATATGGCGCTTTTAACAACTGTTACACAAGGCTCAAATATCCACAGTGGGGGAAAATGTCATCAAGAGAAAAAGGTATAAAAGTCTTTTGTTAAACTGTTAAATGAAACATGCAAAAAAAATTTTTTTAATTCAACTACCTAATTTCAGGGAAGCAGATTTAAGCAAGAGGTGACATGAATGCAATAAAATATAAATATTTTAGTGATGTTAATAAATAGAAAGCACATACCAAATTGATAAGTATGGACATACTAATTTTATATATTATACACACAAACACACACACATATAATCAAAGAGTGGAGAAGAATTTGGAATACTTTAAACACTTAAATTATTGACTGGGATGTTTTTCTACAAAATTGTTTAATTATATAACAAAGACGACTTTGTGGAAAAAATATGAGAAATTATACATTACAAACTGCATAATACTCATGTTTTTCCTAATTACAAATATGCAGAAAATGAAGTGATGTCTAAAAATTGTATCAAGTCCACCAATTCTGACAAAAACTGCAATTCTTCTTGATGTAAGTTAAAATGTATTTTATATATTTACAGCGTTTGCTCCACATGGATATTACCAAATCTGGCTATGTGTCCAATCACGTGGGCAACTTTTTAAAAAAATAAGTTCCTGGGTCCCATCTCTTAGAGATTCTGATTTGGAAAGTCTGGAGCAGACAGCAGGAATCAGTATCTATGATATAATATAAAGCATATGTTGGTGTATTAAGGGAATTCCTCCTCTAATTCAGCTAGCTCTTAGACTGGTGGTCCCTTCTTTCAGGGCTTTTTAAATACTACTGTGCATACAAATTACCTATGGATGTCACTAAGAAGCAGATTCTGATTCAGTAGGTCTGGGATGAGACGTAGAACCTGTAGTTCTAACAGGCTCCCAGGTGATGTCCATGCTGCTGGTTCAGAGACCACACTTTATATACTAACACCTTACAGGCTCTTTCACTCTCTCCACAGGTGAATGATAGAAGGCCCTTCCCTAAGTGGTCCACCACTAGAATGTTTTAAGTTTTAGCTAAGCATCCTTTAGCATAGCTAGAGTATACAATTTGCAAAATACTTGACATATTTTTACTATGTATCCTACTACCAAGTGAATGGAAGCTATTTCCCCTATTTACAGAGTATCACTAAAAGATGAGTGTTACCAATGGCACAATGTAGAGATGAAATTAAAATGTACATAATTTTCACTATATATACAAGGATGTTGGTCACAACCATGTTTACAACAGTGAAATAGCGGAGAAAATTCTAGATGTCCAACAATAGAGGACTGATTAAATAAGTTATAAAGGTATCTATTAAAAATAATAATTTAATTCATGGTTACTGGTAATGAAAAGATGTTCATCATAAGTAAAAACAAAAGGTTTTGCAAAACCTTATAGTAGCAATCCCACTGTGGGGGAGAAAAAACAGTCATGTACACATTTGAAAAAAAAAAAAAAGAGCCCGGGGTGGGGGCGGGGGGGAAGAGCCCACATTAAAAAAAAAAAAAAAAAAGAGCCCATTTAAAAGCATCCTCAACGGGGCGCCTGGGTGGCTCAGTGGGTTAAGCCGCTGCCTTCGGCTCAGGTCATGATCTCAGGGTCCTGGGATCGAGTTCTGAATCGGGCTATCTGCTCAGCAGGGAGCCTGCTTCCTCCTCTCTCTCTCTCTCTCTCTGCCTACTTGTGATCTCTCTCTGTCAAATAAATAAATAAAATCTTTAAAAAAAAATAAAATAAAAAAAATAAAAACATCCTCAAAATGGTGGAATTTCAGGTGATTTTGATATTTATTTGTTCACATGACTTAATATTTCCACTACAACACAGACCTTATAGAATTCTGAAATTCTGAAAGGGCAACAAGGGGGTGAAAAGAAACCAAGCAAACCCACACATGCACACATCTTTGGAGAACTACTAGAATGGCTTGACTGCTAGGTAACTTGCATTCCAGAGAGCCAAGCACTTTCAAAGCACTTCGAAAGCTTGTTAAAATTGCAGTCTTGTGGGCGCCTGGGTGGCTCAGTGGGTCGAAGCCTCTGCCTTCAGCTCAGGTCATGATCTCAGGGTCCTGGGATCGAGCCCTGGGCTCTCTGCTCAGGGGGGAGCCTGCTTCCTCCTCTCTCTCTGCCTGCCTCTCTGCCTACTTGTGATTTCTGTCTGTCAAATAAATAAATAAAATCTTTAAAAAAATAATTGCAGTCTTGCGTTCCACCCCAGACTTACTGAATCTGAATCTTTGACAATAGGCTCTGGAATCCACATATGAATAAAACACTAACTGTTACAGATGGTGAAGTTTCAAAACCATGTTGTTTAACAAAAAGCTCCCTAGAAATGCAGGGACCTGGACTAAATTTCAACCTATCTAAATGGCAACCTACAGCAAATTCAGAATGGGTGAAATCAGAGCACCTACATCCACATCCATATGGAGAGACCACAGGTCTCTGAATAACAACAAAAACCTCTACTGGGGCACCTGGGTGGCTCAGTGGGTTAAGCCTCTGCCTTCGGCTCAGGTCATGATCCCAGGTCCTAGGATCAAGTCCCACATCAGGCTCTCTGCTCAGCAGGGAGCCTGCTTCCTCCTCTCTCTGCCTGCTTCTCTGCCTACTTGTGATCTCTGTCTGTCCAATGAATAAATAAAATATTAAAAAAAAACCTGTACTAAGTGACTTGCTCTACTCAATCTTAATTTTAAGCATCTCATGTGAACAGTGACATTTTCCATGGGCTGACTGAAGTCACAAAGGTTTTCTTTATATTTGAACTGTATCTATCTAAAACTATTCTTATTATAACCTCTTCTATGATGTTCTGTAGCTACCACACAAATATGGAACCAAATACTGAGGAAATTTAATCTGTTGTTTTCATTTCTCTTTTCTAAACACATTCCAGTTGACTAACCTCAGTAGGTTCTGGTGATTATTTCTTCCAGTGATCCTCTCTGAGGTAAATTTAAAGCATGGACAAGTCTATATTAACAAGTCATTGGGGCCCCTGGGTCGTTCAGTGGGTTAAAACTGCCTCTGCTAAAGCTGACCTCTGCCTTTCAAATAAATAAATAAATAATAAATAAATAAATAAATAAAATACTTTCTAAAAAAAAAAGTCATCAAAGAATCAAGCATAATATTTTCTGTTCTGAAAAACACCATACGAACCCCAAAATATTTGCTTAAAGAAAAAGAGAAAAGGGAGGTATCGTGCTAAATATATCCCTGATATATCACACTCCCAAATACTTAGAACAATCAACTAAGTAATAATGCAACTAACTAAAATTTACTAAAAGTTTTCAAAATGAGACCTCAAGAGTTTTGGGGATTTCCCAACGTTAATAAATCGAGAACATTTTTCCAAAGAAAACAATGATAAATTTTTCCCCCTTTAAAACAAGGGGGGAAAAAAGAGGAGGAAAAAATGGCTGCCATGAGCTCCTAAGAGGATCTAGGAAAAGAGCATAATTTCAGGGAGGTAGTGGACAAGCCTTTCGTTTTATTTTAATCCATGATATGTATTACCCCTGGACCCATCAGAAGGCTAGGCATGCTAAAACTGGAATTTATTAAGACCAAGAAGATTATATACCCACCTGCAGCTCGCACCAAGCAACCTCAACCCATGTTTCAGTGTCCAATCCTTTATATACTGTTTTAAATGCTCCTCTTCCCAGCTCAATGTCGAATTTCAGGAACCTCCCACTAGGAGAAGTAGCTACAGCCTTCATTTCTGCTTCTTCTTCCATTTCCTTTTCACTTTTCTCCTTGAGACAATCTTTTGAGGACTCTGAAGTTGCCTTTGAACACTGTTCATATTTAACTTCTTGTCCACCTCCTAGCACATTTGTAGGAAGTTTTTCTACTCTTGGAATATTGGTTGTGGTCTTCATTCTCTCATCTTTGGAGGAAGATGCAGCAACTTTATCATCTTCCATCATCTCAACACTCTTTCGGAAGAATCTCTTCCTTTCTGTAGTCTCCCCAGAAGCAGAGAAGGTACTATTTTTTTCTTTTAGTCTAGCTTCCACTGTCAAAGTTGCTGCAAGCTGAGGAGCTCTGTCTTCCAATGAAACTCCATCAGGTTTCTCAGAATCTTCTGTGCTAGCTGGCTCTCCTGAATCAGTAGCCATTGTAATTGAGGTTGGCACTAAAATTTTTCCTGTTCCACTCTTTAGTCCAGTTACATCTCAGGTATCAGAATTATCAGAATGGACTTCCGTTTATTTAGTCATATGTTTCCATAGCAACCTGAAGGGGGGGAAACGGATATTTTAAAATCACCCCACAAAGGAAATCATTAAGGAGAAAACAAGTCACCTGATTGTTTAATCCCTTTTTTTCTTAATAAGAAATTTGTTCTTTTTCTGTCCAATCTTAGCAACCAGGAGACTCTAGGGACTGTGTCTTATCTTGTTTACCACTGTAGTCCTCAGTGCCTAGCAGACTACTTAGCATACAGAGCTCAATAAATCTTCATATTGTATGAATGTTGATGAGGAACTTAGTTCTCAGCACCAGCTATCAATCCATCACATTTAAAACAAGTATTCAAAACCTGAGCTCACTTAGCTACAAGGTAATACACAATAAGTAAAATAAGCACATAATTTCTCAGTGAGTGATTTTTATCTAAAATTCTGAAATTACTCCAATTGCAGTATTTTTATTGTGGTAAAATATATTTAATATCAAATTTGCCATTTAACCATTTTTCAGCGTACAATTCAGTGGCATTAAGTACATTTACAATGTTGTACAATCACTACCACTATCCATTTCCAGAACATTTTCATCATTCCAAACTGAAATTCTACATCCGTTAAACTCTCCATATCCCCAGCCTCTGGTAATCTCTATACTACTTTCTGTCCCTATGAACTTGCTTATTCTAGGTACTTCAATATAAGTGGAATCATACGATATTTGTCCTTTTATGGGCTTATTTCTCTTCACATGATGCTTAAAGTTCACTCACGTTGTACCGTGTATCAGAATTGCATTCCTTTTTAAGGCTCAACAATATTCCATTGTGTGGATATACCACATTTTGTTTTTCCATTCATCTGGTCAATGGATTGGTTTTTTGTTTTTGCCTTTTTTTATCCTTTTAATAACAACAGTGAATAATGCTATATGAACATCTAATGGTAGTTCCAAATAATGTAAATACTTGTTAATGAGCTTACCCTCAAATATTAACATAAAGAAATGGCTTACCCTCAAATATTAACATAAAGAAATGGCTTTCAAATATCACTATACTAAAAAAATGGCAAAAAAGACTTAAAAATATGCATCCTCTTGAACCAGCAATTCCACTTATAGGAACTTGCCTTAGAAAATAGTCAAGAATCTGGGCAAAGATTTAACTATAGCACTTATAATTTGGAAAAACTATCCTAAACATAAGCCTAATAGAGGTTTAGTTAAATATCAAAATGAGATGTGACACAGCATTAAGAAACACTGAAGTTTGGGTGTGACTGCCTGGCTCAGTCAGTAAAGCACAGAGCTCTTGATCTCAGGGTCATGAGTTCAAGTCCCATGCTGGCCATTGAGCCTACTTAAAAAACAAAAATATTAAAAAAAAAAAGAAAGAAAAACACCACAGTTTTTAGTGAGATGAAAAGACAATGCCTATATGTTATACAGATAAATGAAAAAAGAAATATATACAACAAGCTTCCATACACATATGTACACACTATATGAACTCTGAATGGTGGAATTATGAACTTTCTGCTTTCTTGTATTTTCTAAAACTTTCCACAATGAATGTGTGGAAATACGTGGAATTCATAAGGAAAAACCTTTTTTCAAAAATGGTAAAACTACCAGTAAGAAAATTCTCCCTTCCCACCACAAACATGCATCACGAAGTTAAGCTTACATACCCATTATCATGTTATATGCCTCCAAAGGCACAATTTGCTATGCCAAACGAAGCATACACAGAAATACCAAATTTGAAAAACTGAAGAAAACCAACCCTGAACTAAAACAAAATGAGGAGAAACACCCCAAATTGTTCTACACATTTAACATAATTCCTATCAAAATTCCAGCTGGTTTCTTTGCAGAAATTCACCAATTGATCCTAAAATTCATACAGAACTACAAGGGACCCAGAAGAGCCAAAACCAAAACCATTTTGAAAAAGAACAAAGTTGGAAGACTCACTCACCCTTTCCAATTTTAAAACCTACTACAAAGCTATAATATTAAGATAGTGTGATACTGGCATAAAGAGGTATAGATAAAGGGAGTATAAATAAACAGTCCAGAAAAAACCCCACATATTCATAGTTGATTAATTTTCAACAAGGGTGCCAAGAAAATTCAATAAAGAACAGTCTTTTCAATAAATGGTGCTAGGACTATTGTATATCTACATGCAAAAACCTGAAGTCAGATACTCTAAGAAAGGTTTCCTGGGAAAGATCCCCAAACTGAGTTTTAAAGAAAGAAAATTAGCTGGTCCAAGCAAAGCGACGATCACAAGCAAAGTCATAAAACAGTATGGAATAAGTGCATATAAGTGGTATCATGAATAATAGTTTACTCACTTATTAGAAGCACGTAGATGAGGACAGAGTGGCAGATAGTCACTAAGGATTTCTATGCCATACAATGTAAAACAAGGAGACCAGTTAGAGAGCCACAATTCAGGGAAGAGATGCTAAGGTTTCAGTGAAAACAGTGGCAAGAGGGACAGACTCAAGACATGTTAAGCAAATACTAAATGCAAGATTTATATCTAAGTGAATATGGTTGTGAGGCAAAAGAAAAGCCTATAAAAATTCCCAGAAATGTGCCTATCAGATGACAGAACTAGGAAGTAACTATGTTAATACCAAAACTATTCTGTGAGGTCACACTGCCAAATCAATACACTTTAAGACTCAGACTAGTACTGCCTGCAAGTGAGAAATAAGTATCTAACAATGCTTTACTGAGGCAGAGATTTTTTTCGTTAACTTATTCCAACATAATTTTAGACTTGGAAAAAAAAAACCCTGCAAGAATATACAAAGAATCCAGTATACCCTTCACTCACATTTTCCAAATATAAACATTTTAGGTAGGATATTCTTAAGAAAGAAGAGTATTATTCACTTTACTTCACTAAAGATCACTTATCCAGAAACCTTAAGAACAGAGATCCATAAGTAAGATAAAAAGACCTCTTAGCAGACAAAAATACATAAAATTGGAGAATTTAAGTTGGAAAAGGCCTTAAAACATTTTTAACTGCATAACCTCTTTTTAAAAATTAAATCTTGGGACCCCTGGATGGCTCAGTTGCTAAGTGTCTACCTTTGGCTCAGGCATAATCCCAGAGTCCTGAGATCTACTCCCAGCATGGGCTCCTTGCTCAGCAGGGAGCCTGCTTCTCCTTCTGCCTCTGCCTACCCCCCCCTCCCGTCCCACCGCGGCCCGCTTGAGCTTGCTCTCTGTGTCTCTGACAAATAAATAAACTCTTAAAAAAAAGAATAAGAAAAATATAAATCTTACTCAGAATTCGAATATAAAAACAGTAGTGTTGCTCTGGTATAGTAATTCTAACACATTTGGTCACCTGGTTTCCTAAACTATAAGTATAAGAAGAAATAATTAAGGGGAATGGGGAAATAAGTGTTCCCCAGTCTTCTAAATTCTAAAAAAGCAAAACCCAAGACAAAAATGTTCCTAGATACAAAGAAGGATATTTTTTAAGTATGAGAAAACTGGAAAGAAATAAACAGTTCAAAAACAACAGTAGAGTACTTTAATACCCCATTCTCAGTGATGGAGAGAACTAGACAGAAAAGCAAAAAGAATCTGGAAAACTTGGTCAATACAACCAGCCAATTTAACCTAACTGCCATCTATATAACACTCCTAATAAGAGCAAAATATACATTCTTTTCAAACACACATGCAAAAAATCTCCAGAGCAAATCACATATTATACAATAAATCTCAGTAAATTTATGAGAACTGAAATCAAAGTATGCTCTCCTACCACAAAAGAATTAAATTAGAAATGAACAATAGAAAAAGGAGATACATATAACTGGCCCTTGAATAACATGGGTTTGAACTGTGCAGATCTACTTATGCATGGATATTTTACGATAGAGTACTGTGAATTTGCTCTCTCTTGATTTTTTTTATTAACATATAATGCATTATTAGCCTCAGAGGTACAGGTCTGTGAATCGCCAGGTTCACACTTCACAGCACTCATCATAGTCTTTTGATTTTCTTAATAACATTTTTTCATAGCTTATTTTATTGTTAGAATACAGTATACAATATATATAACATATACAATATGTGCTAATCAATTGTTTATGTTATTGGTAAAGCTTTGGTACACTATCACTACAAAGTTTTTTTGTTTTTCTTTAAGATTTTTTATTTATTTATTTGACAGAGAGAGATCACAAGCAGGCAGAGAGGCAGGCAGAGAGAGAGGAGGAAGCAGGCTCCCTGCTGAGCAGAGAGCCCAATGCGGGGCTCCATCCCAGGACCCTGAGATCATGACCTGAGCAGAAGGCAGCAGCTTAACCCACTGAGCCACCCAGGTGCTCCAACTACAAAGTTTTTAGAGAACAAAAAGCTATATGCAGATTTTCAACTGCACAGGGGTTGGTGCCCCTAATCCTCACATCATCAAGGGTCAATTTTAGATCAATGGAATAGAATCGAGAGTCGAGAAGTAAACCTTAACATTTACGGTCAATCGATTTTCAAATAAGAGGCCAAGACTACTGAATGGGAAAAGAATGATCCCAGAGTCCTGAGATCTACTCCCAGCATGGGCTCCTTGCTCCTTGTCAGTTTTTCAGCAAAAGGTGCTAGGACAATTGGATATATCCACATATAAAAGATAAAGTTGGACTCCTACCTCACACCATAAAAAAATGAACTCAAAGTGGATCAGAGACATAATATAGCAGCTAAAACTCTAAAGCTCTAAAAATAAAAAAAACACTGAAGTGAATCTTAGTGACTTCGGGTTAAGCAATGATTTCCCAGATAAAATAACAAAAATACAAGTGATAAAAGAGAAAATTGAGAAGATGGACCTCATCAAAATTTAAAACTTTTGTGCTTCAATGGATGCCATCAAGAAGGTGAAAAGCAAAAAGACTGACCAAAAATATGTGCAAATCACATATCTTATAAGGGACTGGTACTCAGAATATATAGGGAATTTGTTTTTTTTTTCTTTAAGATTTTATTCATTCATCAGAGGGAGGGTGGGAGGGAGAGAGAGAGCGAGCAAGTGAGCACACATAAGCACAGGAAGCAGTAGGCAGAGGAAGAAGGAGGATCTCCACTGAGCAAGACCTAAGCAAGGAGCCCCTTGAGGGACTCCATCCCAGGAGTCTGGGATTATGACCCAAGCTGAAGGTAGACACTTAACTGACTAAGCCACTCAGGCATTCCTATAAAGGAATTCTTATAACTCAATAATGAAAAGATAAATAATCCAATAGGCTCAAAATCTGAATAGACATTTCTCTAATGTCTATTAGAGACATTCTCTAATGTTTATTCTGTATAATAAGATATACAGGGGCACCTGGGTGGCTCAGTGGGTTAAGCCTCTGCCTTTGGCTCAAGTAGTGATCTCAGGGTCCCGGGTTCAAGCCCCTCATCAGGCTCTCTACTCCATGGAGAACATGCTTCCCCCACCCCCACCTGCCTCTCTGCCTACTTATGATCTCTCTCTGTCAAATAAATAAATAAAATATTTTTTTAAAAAAGATATACAAATAGCCAATAAACACAGGAAAAGATGTTACACATCATTACTCTTTAGAGAAATGCAACTCAAAACCACAAATGAAATATTACTTCATACCCATGAAGATGGCTATGATACAAAAGACAGACAATAACAGGTGTTGGTAAGGATGTAGAGAAATGGACCTTTTTTTTTTAAGATTTTTATTTATTAATTTGACAGAGAGAAATCACAAGTAGACGGAGAGGCAGCCAGAGAGAGAGAGAGAGAGGGAAGCAGGCTCTCTGCTGAGCAGAGAGCCCGATGCGGGACTCGATCCCAGGACTCTGAGATCATGACCTGAGCCGAAGGCAGCGGCTTAACCCACTGAGCCACCCAGGCGCCCCGAGAAATGGACCTCTTATACATTGCTGGAGGGAACGTAGAATGGTGCAGCTGCTCCAGAACACAGTCTAGCAGTTCCTCAACAAATTAAGCATTGAGTAACTATATGACACCATCTTCCCAAGAGAAATGAAAACGTATGTCCACACAAAACTTGTACAAAAGTGTCCATAGCAATGCTATTCACAATAGCCAAAAGGCAGAAACAATCCAAATGTCTGTCAACTGATGGGTAAACAAAATGTGTTATAACCATACAATAGAATACTACTTGGCAATGTAAAGGAATGAGTTACAGATATATGCTACAACAAGGATAAACCTTGAAAACATTTTGCTAAGTGAAAGAAGCCAGAGGAAAAGACAACATGCCATATGGTTCCATTTCTATGAAAAGTCTAGAATATGTAAATCTATAGAAAGAGAAAATAAATAACTTGTCACCTGGGGCTGAAGTATATAAGAACAGGACTAACTGCAAACTGGCCTAAAGAACCTTTTGGGGGTGATGGAAATATTCTAAAATTAGACTGTAATCAAGGTTACACAATTCTATAAATTTACTAAAAATCATTTACATTTATATTGGTGAATTTTATAGTATATAAATTATATCTCAATAAAAGATGATGTCTCTCTTAAGAATCTTAAAACATTTTGACTAAAATATAAGCCATAATATCAAATATGCCTTTCTAAAATTATATTCTCTATCTTCCCCCACTCAATTTTGTCCACTTTCTTTATCTTCAGCCTGGCCTCCGAGTTGAGAATCACTTCTCTAAATGGGAAAGCCCTGACATCAATAATTAATAAAAAACAACAAATAAAAGACACAAACACAACAAATAAGAACAACAAATCTTTTTAAAACTAGGCCAAGAACTACACTAAGCACAGAATATCTATGGCCTTCCCATCATGGATCCACTAGCTTCTTGTCCATAAAACAGGGGTTCAGAACACAGGCTTTGGAGTGAGAGAAACCTGGAATCAAATCTTGGTTCTGCCTCTCATTCCTCAAAGTAGATTTGGGGCCCATTACTTTACCTCAATCATTCTTGATTTCATTTGTGAAATCTCAAAGGACTGATATGAAAATACACATATAAACTACTTAGCACAGTGCCTGGCATAATATAATAATCAATCAATAGAAGCTTTTATTTTCTACATCTTAATAACCCCTAGGGGCAGTGCTATATTAAAGCACTATTCAATAATACTCTAAAAAAAAATCAAGTGATTTTCAGTAGACTCACTTAGGAAGGCTGATAAGTATATAATGCATTCTTTTAAAGCTTTCCAGTAATAAACCAAGCTGGCATTGCTTCAGTGACCAGGAAATAAACTCTTCTACATTCAGCAATGCAGCAACATACCTCAGTGAAATAGTCCACAAAAATCAGGCCTCAAAACTAAAGTCTCTTACTAAGTTCAACAGCTATATGTTGTAACTTTTATATGACCATTTTTTTCCTTCATAAAATGGTAACAAACTGGGAATATATATAAAGATAACTACAAAAGCACTACCAGAGAGACTGAAATTATAGGGAAACTCTCACAAATGTGTACCCTATATCTACTCCTTTAACCTGTTTGATATATAATCTTGGAGCATTTGAGTGAAAAGCTTGAAATAATCTTCCCTCATAGCTTATCATCCATCAGAAATTCTATCCATCAGAAATTCAGCATAAAATCAGTACTTTGTTAATCCATGGCTCAAGAACTTCAACTTTTGGAACCAGCCATTGAAAGAATGTATATAAAGTCAACCTGCTTAAGAAAACGTTTGCAAATGACATATTTGATAAGAAGTTAATATCCAAGATATATACCAAGAACCCATACAACTCAACACACAAAAAAACAAATAATCCAATTAAAAACAGGCAGGGGCGCCTGGGTGGCTCAGTCAGTTAAAGCATCTGACTCTTAATTTCAGCTCAGGTCATGATCTCAAGCCCCATGTCGGGGTCCGTGCTAAGCACAGAGCCTGCTTAAGATTATCTCTCTCCCTCTCTCTCTGCTCCTCCCCCTTCCCTGTCTTTAAAAAATACCTAAAAGTAGAAGCACCACATGATTCAGTAATTCCACTACTGGGCCACTTCAGGTAAGTTTATACCTGAAGAAAATAAAAACACTAATTCAAAAAGTTGTATGCTCACCTATATTTGCTGCAGCATTATTTACAAAAGCCAAGATGTGGAAGCAACCTAAGTGTCCATCAACAGATGAATGGATAAAGAAGATGTGGTATATATACAAAATGAAGTATCACTCAACCATAAGAAAGAATGAGATCGTTCCATTCACGATAACATGAATGGACCTAGAGGGTAGTATGCTAGGTGAAATAAGTCAGATAGAGAAAGACAAATACCATATGATCTCACTTACATATCGAATCTAAAAAATAAAACTAACAAAAAGACAACAAAGAGAAATGAACTCACTAATACAGAGAACAAACTGGTGGTTGCCACAAGGGAGGGGAGTGAGGGGACAGGCAAAATAGGGGAAGTGATTAAGAGATACAAACTTCTAGTTCTAAAATAAGTAAGTCACAAGATGAAAAGTACAGTATAGGGAATACAGTCAATTATATTGTAATAACTTTGTATGGTGACAGATGGTAACTACACTTACTGTGCTGAGCACAGCAGAATGTATAGAACTGTCAAATTACTATGTAGTACACTTAAAATTAATACAACACCATATGTCAAGTATAATTCAATAAAATTTTTTAAAATAAATTGTCACAATTATATGGTAAATTTACCATTAACAGTCCTCTCTCTCTCATATATGTATCCACATCAATAAACATTTACCAAGTGCCAAGCATGGTCAGGATCTGGGGATAAAAGAAAAAGTCTGTCCTTGTCCTCAAGGAGCCTACAGTTTACCCAAGTTTAACATATACCACTGTTGGCTTCTGGTTCAAGAAGGTAAACTGAACACTTATATCTCTTGTACTTTCCTGGAAAAGCAATGGTAATAAAGTACAAAAGTATAAGTCACAGGCCAAGGATACAAATGGAAAATGGCATAACAAATACAAGATTTCAACAATTTCTGACAGAGAGCAAATAGGAAAGAACTGGCTAGTAACACAAATCAAAGGATACTACAACCTAAAATATGCAATAGAAATGGTTCCAACCCAGGATGGAGAAGACTTGCAGGACCAAACCCCAGAGATAAGTGATCCCATAAAGTGCCAGAGTTAAAAAAAAAAAAGTCTGGAAAAAAAGGGACTAACTGAAGCTCTGAATTATGAAACAGTTGATGAACTCTCTTCCCCATTCCACCAAGAAAAAAATCCTTGCACGCAAAATATTAATTTCAACAAACCCGGATGAACAAGGGCATCCCAGAGCAAAGCCCTTTGCCCTCTGGTATTTGGGTACTCCAAGTGTAATAGCCAGCTGTCCACCCACTCACCCCAAAATAAAGCCTACCAGTTGACAACCCTGTCTCCGTACACAGAACTCCCAGTCGGCCCTTCTACTAGCTCATTCTTAAATACGGACAGAATCAGGAGACAGCCATTTGGAGAAAACCTGTAATACAGAAAAGAGAGATCAAGAGAAACAAAAATGTCCTTGGAGGAGGTGAAATAATTTAAGAAACCATTTTTAATTTAATTTTTAAAAATATAGTCCTAAAACTCAAAAATCAAAGAGGTATATAATTAATAGATTCCCTCCCAACCCTGTTTCCCATCTATTCAGTTCCCACCACTCCCCCAACAGGTAACCACTCATTAGATTATTGTGTAGCCCTCTGGAATTCCTTTAGGCAAATAAGCAAATACAAATATATGTTCTCTTTTTCCTTCCTTAAACAAAAAAATAGCACAGTGTATACCAAACTTTTATTTATAGTCACAACAACTTGGTATTTTTTCCCTGTCACTACACAGAAGTTCCTTATTCTTATTCTTTTAAAACCTATATAGTATATAGTATTCAATTATTTGCTATGTTATTTGTTATGACGAATAGCATTGCATATTTTGTACATATGTGTGTATGTATGTGTGTGTGTGTTTATATATGTATTTCCTGAAATGATATTATTGGATCAAAAGAAATTTATGTATTTAACTTTTATTGATGTATGTTAATACATCCAGAATAATACACATAATACATGTGTATCTTTATATAATGCTGCCAAACTGCGTACCATGGCCATTGTACCAATTCAAACTCCTACCTACAACAAAAAAGGTATCATCAAATATTTTTTTAAAGATTTTATTTATTTATTTGACAGAGAGAGAGAGAGAGATCACAAGTAGGCAGAGAGGCAGGCAGAGAGAAAGGAGAATCAGGCTCCCTGCTGAGCAGAGAGCCTGATGCGGGCTCAATCCCAGGACTCTGAGATCATGACCTGAGCAAAGGCAGAGGCTTAACCCACTGAGCCACCCAGGCGCCCCCTTATCAAATATTTTGACTTTTAACACTCTGATAGATTTTAAAAAGGAATCTCAGTGTGGTTTTAATTAGCATTTATCTTATGAGTGAGGTTAAGCATCTTTCACATAAACAATAATTAAAGTCATGAATAAGCCAAGAATTCTTATTATCACCACTACCATTTAAGGAAATAAATCAGGATGTATGAATATTAGAAAGTAGGACACAAAATTCAAAACTTGCAGGCTATATGATTATCTATCTAGAAAATCCAAGCAAATCAACTAACAACTATAATAGGAACTCAGCAGAATAGAGAGCTCAGCAGAAAGGCCAAAGATCAAATCAACAAACAGAAATCAATAGCTTTGCTATACATTGTCAATAATCAGCTAGAAAATGTAATTTAAAAAGCAGCTATTCTAAGGTGAGGGACCTGGAGTTGGGCAGCACTCAGAAGGGGAGGGAAGGGCTGGGTGTCTGGAGGAAGGCAGGTCACTGAGATTTTAAATACACACACACTATCTTGTACATAAGAGCAACAAAGCTGTAACATACTCATCTAGGAACAAACTCAAGAAGAAATATTCAATACCTATATAAAGAAAACTGTAATATAATGCAGCTATAGTAAGTTAAATAATAGTTTCAGCACAGAACAGATAGCATAATAAACACTGTCAGAATAACTGGCTATCTATAATGTGGGGGAGGATGTTAAAGACCCGCTTCAGACCAGTCACAAAAATAAATTCCAGGTAGGTTAAAGAGCTAAATGTAACAGCAAAACTATATAACTATTAAAAGAAAATATGAAAAAAATAATTAATTAATTAATTAATTTAAAAAAATATGGCTGCATATATTTCTAACCTGAAGAAAGGCTTTCATAAAAAGACAAAATGCAAAGACCATTAATAAAAAGCTAACACATTTGCCCATCTGACCATGAACAAGGTTAAAAGCTAAGCAACAGATGGGGAGCAAATATTTGCAACATGTATAACAACCATTAATATCCAGAATATGCGAAGAACTAAAAAAATCAGTAAGAAATACAAAAGGCCAATATGTGGATGATAGGAAGATGGCTCAAACTTTTTTGAGCAGGGACATGCAAATTCAAACAATCATTTTTTATCCAACAGATGAGCCAAAAAATCTGTTTTTGAAAAGTGTATGAGAAATTCAGCACTTCATGCACTCTTGGCAGACAAACTGGAATAGACCTTTCAAACCCTTTGTCAAACTCCTTGACAAATTCCAAGTATCTTAATACATACTTATCACCAGCAATTACACTTTTTGGTATCTACCTGAGAAATATTTTTGTACGTATACAAATATACATGCACTAGGGTTTTTACTGAAGCATTGTCTGGAATAGCAAAAAATACTGAAAAGAACTTAAATATCCATGTATAAGAGAATGATAAAATAAGCAGTGGTAAATCTGTACTATGTAATAATATGCATGTTTAAAAAATAAGAGATGGATATATACAACTAATATATAAAAAACTCCTACATATAAATACTATTAAGTGAAAAAAACAAATTACAGTACAGCATATACAACATATCATTTATGTGAGAAAAAAAACTATAAAACCTTGTTTCCAAATGTACTCATGTATGTTTAAATGCATACAAAAAAGCCCCAGAAGATATGCTCTTAATTTATCCTGCAGGTTTAAGAAGCAATTAGTATTAAGCACTGTGTATTCATTAAAAAGAATGATGTGAAGATACATATATATGTGTATGTATATACACACACACACACACACATATATATATATATGGAGAGAGAGAGAGAGCCCTATGTCATATTCTCTGGGAAAAGAGCAAGACATAAAATATTTTTATTTGCATATGCATATGCATGTAAATACAGAGAAAAAGGACTGTACACGTTCACAGTCAACTTCCTTTTAAAGATTTTTAAAAATTATTTCTAAGTAATCTCTACACCCAACATGGGAACTTAAAACCCTGAGATCAAGAGTCTCATGCTCTACCAACTGAGCCAGCCTGGCACCCCTACAGTCAACACTTAACAATAGTTACCCACTGGAAAGCAAAAATTGTGTAAAGGTGGACCTTAAGGTTTTAATCTACCTGTATGTTAGTTTAATCCTTTAAAGCATAATTGTCCATCAATAACCTGTACAAAAGAACCAGTTAAGGATATTATCATTTCTTGGGGCACCTGAGTGGCTCAGTGGGTTGAGCCTCTGCTTTCAGCTCAGGTCATGATCTCAGGGTCCTGGGATTGAGCCCCACATCGGGCTCTCTTTGGCAGGAGCCTGCTCCCCCCCCCCTCTCTCTGCCTGCCTTTCCACCTACTTGTGATCTCTTTCTGTCAAATAAATAAATAATAAATAAGAGGATATTACCATTTCTCAAAGTAACTGAAAGAAGAAAACAAATAAGGTATGTACAATATAAATACAAATAAATATCAATTAATACTTATTGAATGCTTTGTGCCAAGCACTGTAAGCCCCTTCATGCATTCTCTCATGTAATCACCACAAAAATCTTGACGTAGGTAATATTTTTATTCCCATTTTACAAATGAGGAAACTAGGCTCCAAAAATTAAGTTAACTTGTCTAAAATCACACAGCCAGTAGAAACCAGGGCCAGAATTTAACTCAGGCACTGGACTCCCAAGTCCACTCTTTATTCATAATATGGGGCCACATATGACATGCACCCACATATGACATGGACCCACATGCACAACACTATACACAATCCTGAATTGCAGAGATACATACAATGCATAACCACATTACAGTCCCTGGGAGTTTATAACACTAAAACTATCTTCTTCCTCACTTCCATCATCCAGTTTTGCTTTAGCAAGATCATTTCCTCAATTAAAGATGCTCATTTTATATGAAGAAATTTCTGGGTTCAAATTAGAAAAGGGGTTGAGATCATCTCCATCTTCTTTTGTTATCAAAATTAAACAATTTATATTTATCGGGGCACTTGGCTTTATATTTATCAATCATCTACCCTCAAATCCCTAATTAAGACTTTATTCTGCCTGACCCTTTACAACAGTTGTGGCAAAACTACATACAGCCCTCAAGCCAAACTTACCTCACCTCACTGCTAGTTTCTGTGCAGCAGGTGACCCGAGAAAAATTTTTATATTTTTAAATGGTTGGGGAAAAAAATCAAAAGAACAGTATTTCATGACACAGAAAAATTATTCAAAATTTGTATTTCAGTGTTCATAAATAGTTTTATTGGAACACAGCCACACTCATTCATTTACATATTGTCTATGGCTGCTACAACAGCAGAGCTGTGTTATTGCAACAGACTTCATGGTCTGCAAAGCCTAAAATATTGACAATCTGGTCCTTTACAGAAAAAGGTTTATAGTTTCCATAAGAACTTCATCTACTTAACTCAAAGACTCCTAACAACAACCCTGAGAGCTATGTAGTATTACCCTGAATTCTGAAAATTAGGAAGGCTCAGAAAAGTTTATAGTCTTGCCCAAGTCACAAAGCCAGTAAGTGAAGGGGAAATTCTGGAACCCCAGTTTTCTAGCTCCAAATCCAACATACTTTCTACCATACTGCCATGTTCTAAGAACCCAACCCCTCCTGATTAATCAATGAGTTTAGATCTTTGGTGCTAAAATTTACCATATGGTTACAGGCACAAAAGCTTTAAATTGGTAGGAAAACATTTCTCAATTGAGAAACTTTGACTCCAAAAATATGTTAATAGAATACACTGTGTTTCATATACCGTTGTGTAATTTACGCAGTATATTTTCTTAGTTAGCCAAAAACAAAACAAAAAACAAAAAACCTCTGCAAAATAGGTAGGGCTTTTGCTTTGTTTAGTAACAAATGAGGAAATCGATGCTCACCAATTTATACAAGATTACCCTGAGAGCAAGACCAGAACCTAGGCTGACTCCTACTCCAGTGACATTTTCACCTGGAAACACAGTTTCTTCTCATAAGGAATGCACCTTTTTTGTTTTTTTTTTTTTCCTTAGAAACAAAAGCACAGCAGCGCCTCTGTGGCTCAGTGGGTTAAAGCCTCTGCCTTCAGCTCAGGTCATGATCCCAGGGTCCTGGGATTGAGCCCCACATCAGGCACCCTGCTCAGCAGGGAGCCTCCTTCCTCCTCTCTCTCTGCCTGCCTCTCTGCCTACTTGTGATCTCTGTCTGTCAAATAAATAAAATCTTTAAAAAAAGCACATATCTTACACATTTAAAATATTAAGAAATCTAAAATGTTTAGTAGAGATAAATTAACAATTTAACAAAATAATAATTAACAGAAGGGATACTAAGAATTGCTGGTCTCTTAACATTCGGATCTCTGTTCAAAGTCACCTCCTCAAAGAAACCTTCCAAACTAACCAACTGAGCTAAAGAGGCTTCTCTCTAACATCCCAGCATCCTTTAAAAAAATTTCTTCTCAGGGTGCCTGGTTGATTCAGACGGTGGAGTGTGGAACTCCTGATCTCGGAGTTTGAGCCCCATGTTGGGCAGAGATTACTTAAAAATAAAATCTTTCAAAAAACTCATTCTTCTCAGCATTTATGTTCTATTTGTTGACTATTGTCCTCCAACTATAATGTAACCTCAAAGAGAGCAGGGTCATTGCCTGCTTTGCTTCCTTTTCATCTATTCCCAACACACCAACCCTGCACACTGGAGGAACACAATAAAAATTTGTTCAAGGAATGGTAGAACCTTACAAATATGTTAGGTAAGTCATACTCCAAAATTCATTTGGATTAACAGCTTCAGAGTAAGTTATCAGGACTTTTGAAAGCTTCCTTAGTAAATGAACCACAGAGCTTCAAGGGGTTTTTTCCCCCTCTTGCTAGAAACCTTCAAAGGCTAACTATGAATGGATATGCCACAGTAGCTCATCAGGACAAAATTATTCTCTGGGCAGCACTGGATATCGTCAGAGCTGAACTAGCACCCTATGAGTCTTGGGTCTAATCAAGCCAATTTCCCATTCTTCTATTAAACACACCCCCTAGTGTTTAAAACAATTCAAACTAACGTCTCTATTTTAATTACACTTAACTAGAGGCTGAGATTTACCAACAAATTGTGCTGTGCTAAATTTTAACTCTCATTTTTACAAGTAACGGAACTAAAATAATCTTACATGATTCTTAAATGAATAGGACAATGTACAGGTCATTATGGCCTAAGCTACAAATAAAAAGTCTCCACAAGGTACTGATTGATATATGTTTTGGTCAAGAAGCTGGCTCACAATCAGAAACCAAATAACACATAGATGAGGGTGCTCTTAGGATAAATCCAATGCCAATTTCTGCTTAATTATAAACTAAATCTGCTTTTCCCCCCAGTTATAATAAAAGATTTCACCCTACACAAAAAATCCGAAAACAAAAATAATACTCTTTATTTAAAAAAAAGAAAAACAATTATCTAAAAAACAAAACACTTATGTAACTTTACCATAAGGATTGTCTAGTTTGCCATATTGAGGTTTCCTGATCATGAAAGTCCAACTGTCTCATAAAGAGCTTTAGAATATCCCCACTCTTCAAATACAAAGCATGACCTTCAAAAATGCATTTAGAAACATTTCTCCTCCACAAAAGCCCAAAGAATAATTACATATTGCCACAAAATAGCGTCATATATAGTATCATATATTACTTTTTTTATTGAAGTATAGTTGACACAAAATGTTACATTAGTTTCAGGGAAACAACATAGTGTTTCCACAAGTCTATACATTATGCTATGCTCATCACAAGTGTAGCTACCATCTGTCACCATACAACATTATTACAATACCGTTAACTATGTTCCCTAGGCTGTACCTTTTATCCCTGTAACTTACTATTTCCATAACTGGAAGCCTATATCTCCCACCCCCTTATCTATTTTATAGTTTATAAAACTTCAAGATAATCCGCATACAAAAAAACACCACTGGACCCTTACCCCATACTATATACAAAAATTAACTCAAAATGAAACAAAGACCTCAATATTAAAGTTGAAACAATAAAACTCTGCGAAGAAGAGATAGGAGTAAATCTGCATTGTCTTGGGTTTGGCAGTGGTTTCTTAAATATAACACTGAAAGCACGAGCAACAAAAAAAATAGATAAACTGGACTTCAAATTTCAAATTTTTTGTGCATCAAAAGACACTATTAACAAGTAAAAAGATAACTCTGAATAGAAGAAAATATTTGCAAATCATATGTCTGATCAGGGTCTAGAATTTAGAATGTATTCTTTTAAAACTCTTTAAGTCAACATTTAAAAAATTAAAAATGGGCAAAAGACTTAGTTCTCCAAAGAACAAATTCAAACAGCCAACAGCCACATGAAAAGATGCTACACATCATCAGTCATTATAGAAAGACAAATAAAAACCACAATGAGATCCCTTTTCACACCCACTTAGTATGGCCATAAAGCACACAAACAAAAAACCAGAAAGTAACAAATGTTGGTGAGGATGTAAAGAAACTGGAACCCTTGTACATTGCTGGTGGGAATGTAAAATGGTGCAGCCACTGTGGAAAACAGTTTAGTGGCTCCTCAACAAGTTAAACAGAATGACCATATGACACAATAATTCCACTTCTAGGTGCATACCTGAAAACAGGTTTTCAAGCAAAAATGTATATACAAATATTCATACCAGCATTATTCACAAAAGCTAAAAGGTAGAAGATCCCAAATGTCTATGAACTGATGAATAAATAAACAAAATGTAGTATATCCATACAAGGGAATATTATTTAACCATTAAAAGGGAATGTAATATAGGGGCACCTGGCTGGCTCAATCAGAAGAGCATGTAACTCTTGATCTCAGGGTTGTGAGTTTGAGACCACAGTGGGTGTAGAGATTACTAAAAAAAAAATAAACTTTTTTAAAAAGGAATGAAATACTGATATACGCCACAACATTAGTGAACCTCAAAAACATGTGAAGTGAAAAAAGCCAGACAATAAGGTAATATAATGCATGATTTCATTTATACGAAATACCCAGAATGGAAAATCCATAGAGATGGAATATTAGTGGTTGCCAGGGGCTGGGAGGAATGGGGAATGGGAAGCCATGGTTTAATGGGTACAGGGTTTCCTTCTGGGGTGATGAAAATGTTTTGGAACTAGATATGCAACATCATGAAGGTACTTAATGACACTGAATTGTACACTCTAAAATGGTACATTATATTACGTGAATTTTATCACAGTAAAAAATTACCAGGTTAAAACACAGAAAACAATGTTACTTCATTTCTGTTAATGAGATAGATAGATAGATATATATATATCCCTGAAGAAAGGGGCATTAAAGGCTCACCACTGCAGTAACTTAACCTCAACATTTTCTAAACCAAGTATCTCATGACAAACTCTACCAAAACAATTTAAAATGGCATCAATTCTACTCTTGAAGTTTTGGGAATTTCTGAATGAAATCTTTTATAGACGTCCTTTACAATCTTCAAACATCTCCTAACAGTGCCATAAACTTTATGATCTCAAACAAAAAATGGGAACTCCCCCCCCCCAAAAGTATTCTGGGTTTTAGCCAAGAGAAATAATCAAATATATCTGCAAATAGAACTGGTCTACTTACACTAAGATGGGGTACTGAGAAAGGGTTTTTTTTTCCTTGCACACAACCTCAAATTAGAGAAATTTAACTCCTAAAACACTACAGAATTATTACATCAACAAATGTAGACTTGTGATACAAGGATCAACATTGGTTTAGAAGTCGGAATTCCAGGGTCCACTGCTTACTAGGGTAGGTCTTATCTCTTATCTTTATTTTCTCTCTTAAGTATAAAAAGGCAAATAACTTTCCTGCCTGCCTACCAACAGAAATACAGTAATAAAAATATGTACAAGGTATGATGGGACCACTGAAGTGGGGCACCTAATGAAGCTTTGTGGAGGATGCTGGGAAAAGGAAAAAAAAGTCGGGGGCAAGAAAGGCTTTAGGGAATAACTAATGACTGAGGTTAGTCTAAAAAGAATGAGCTCAAATTCACAGCATGGGGAAAAGAGAGCATTCCAGGTTGGGGGCAGAGGCATCAGAAGCAAAGGCAGGGAGATAAACACCAAAAACCTGCTCATGTTATTCCCCTTCTTAAATAGTCAAAGGCTCCTAATTCAAACTAAGATTCCAGCCTTATCTCATTCCACTCCCCAGATATACCAAGATTACACTTTCCAGCCTCAAAACTTGCAGGTTCTTCCACTCCAGGAACATCTAGTTCAAGACAGGGAGGCTACCTTGCCTGCCAAAATTGGTGCAACATTCCCAGGCTCTCATGGTACTTTAGTACTTCTACTCTACCGCTTAACACACCAGTATTCATCTTAATCTAAGAAAGTATGAATATAGTATTAGTTTTTGTATTTAAACTCTGGGTAGTCAAAACAAGGATTACACTCTTTGCAACATCAAAGCAGAATAAAAGATAAAGGGCATGGGAAAGTTCTCAAATTTGCAACATTTCCGAGATACTGAGTATATGTCAGTAAAGTTTGTAAAAAGTAACCATGAAAAGTTACAAATTCATAAACTATTAATCTTGACCCAGAACAGAATGAAACCATCACCAGGCATCCTTACCAGAAGATAAGTAATGTATTCAGAGAACAAAATGTCCTAGTAATCTGCTATAATTTAAACTCACACCAAAAAGCAAGTGCCAATTTTCAAACAAGGTAAATTCAGAATGACAAAAAAAATTATGTATAATTACTTCAGCATTCAGAATCAGCTTTAGTGTATTTTAGCCATCCTTAAATGCAGGGTATCCTTCCCCTAGGCTGCTGACTTTAAGCAATTTTTAAATTCATCAAGCTAAATGTTAGAGACTGTCTGGAAAACACCTGCTGCTCTGTATCATATACTGAGATCTCTTCAAAAGTTATCCTGGTATTACAACGTACTATAAATGAAAAACAGGTAACAATGCCTCCCCAAATTGGATGTAATCACTACCACACAGAAGACTTTCACAACTTAAAGCCCATTTATTCGTATAATTGCTTTAGTCAAAGGTAATTCTTAAGAAGGAATAGCCATACCACTCGCATCTGTTTTGAGGGCTCAATTTCATTTTAACACGTCTATCAACTCCCAAGATGGGAAGATATACACGTGCAGGATTTCCATCCACAGCCCACTCCATAAATGTTTCACCACTCTTAACTAGTCGAACAAAACCTCTTTCGGCACAGTGAAGCCACCTCACCACTTTTATCCTAAACATACCATTTCTTCCCCATCCTCAAGTTGTCAGTCACAGAAAACACCACCGTTGCCAAATAACACCTCTCAATCTCTTTGAACCTAACCCACTTACAGAACCAGGCAGCAATATTCTCTCACCCGATCCAGTCCTATCGACTTTCACACACAACTGAATCTCTATATTAAGTCCACTTTCCCCCACCACTTGACCCACTGAAACTCAACTTCTCACACCTGAAGCGATCATCTCTTTCAGCACCCTCAATCTCACTTAAATGATCACTCAGTCCTTTGTCAACCATGTCCCAACCCCCATGTATCCTCTCACCTTCCCCATTCCCTAGTTCTCCATCAACTCCCAAAGTTGCCACCCCCAACAAAAACAGAAAAGAAGACAAAAAACGCACCTCAAACCCAAACCTGCCCTTCTCCACTCCCTCCACCTTAGAATTTTCCTCTCCGCCTGTTCGCTCAAACGGACAGCAACTCCGACAACCGCGAAGACCCAAGCCCGGCCTCGTCCCATACCTCTTGGCGACAACAATCACCCTGCCTCGGTCAAGCCGCCCCCCACTAGGACGCTTACTCTTCAACAGACTCTTGGCCGCCGCTGCCTCCCTCCATTCATCCCCGGCCCATTCATCTCTCAGCCGGATCCCAGACACGCCCCCCGGCCTCCTCCCTCTCTCCCAGAACCCTGGCCGGCCCGGGACCCTCACCAGATTAGAGGCTCTCACGGACAGAGACTCGGACTCTTTTCCCTTCTCCCTCGCCCTCCTTCAAGCCTGCGCTCGCCCCTCGACGAGCCACACCGTAGAACACACACAGATACGCACACCGCCTCCTCTACCACCTCCTCCGATGCTTCTTACTCCCCTCCTCGATGTCTCCAGCTCCGCTCCGCGTTGTGTGCGCGTGCGCGTGCGAGCGTCTCCCGCGAGCCCACCGGGCCAGCTACTGCCGGTAGGTAAAGAGCGGGCGGGGTTAGGGGAGCGGGGTACGAGCCCAAGCTCGCGCTCGCCCGGGAGCAGAGCAGGCGCACGCGTACTCCAGCCAGGGAATTCTGGAGAGGAGAGAGGGGTGGAGGGGGGCGGGGAGGGGAGGGGAGGAAAGAAGAGGGGGAGGGGCGGAGAAAGCCTACGGAGCAGCCCCAACTCCCAACAGCCCCTATCGCTGCGAGGTGCCGAGTGGCTAGCCAACTAGAGCGAGCGCACTCCTCCCCCGCCCTCTTCAGCGCAGCGGGAGAGAGGGATGCGCGTCGAACTGGAGAAAGGCTTCTCTCCTTTCCAAAAAGACACGCGTGACACCTCCTTGTGTTCAAAAGCTCTGTCTCCACGGCTGCTTTACCTTCTTCCCCTCCAAAAAAGAAAAGTACAAGCACACACTACTTCCCAGCCACCCACCATCCACTCTGCTATCCGCAAGCCTCTAAATGCAGCCTCTCTGCCGAGATGTGGTACCCTTGGGCACCTTTTCACCCACCACCCCTAACTCCCTTTTTCCAACTCCCGTCTTTTCTCGCGAGACCCATACCTGCCGGCTTTGGGATTAGAAATCGAAGCACAGATTTACAAATACCGGTCTCCCGGTTACGTTGCGAGGGCAACAGCCATGGCATGTCCCCCCCCCCCAAGACCGCAGTGCGCGCGCGCGGGGGCTGGGCAACAACGAAAGTGGGGATGGGAAAGGGAAGCTATGAAACGGATTTTTGACGGCATGTAACCGCTAGGCCTGGGCACGTGCCTTGCGCCTCGCAGACGAGTGCGGTGTACCCTGGGAATTGTAGTTTTTCTTCTCATCCCCAGTCCAATTCCCATCCTCAGCCTTACTTAGGCCTCTAGCCGGGAGGGAAATTACCGACGCCATTTTGCTGGGAACAATGGCCTTCGGCCTAGGCAGTAACGGGTGGGGGAGGGCGTAATGTTTTAAGGGTTCAGTTAACCTCCCCTGGCCCCTCGGTGCCATAGCAACCCCTTCAGGCACCTAGCCCCGCCCCCTCTTTACTCTGCCGGTCTCCTAGACTGTGCGCATGCGGAAAGGCCACCTCCCGCTAAGGCAGGCTCTCACCATCTCTTACCGCTCACGTCCTTTCTCCTTTAGTTGGTAATGAATGCTAGCTCCTTCAAGCTTTTGCTGCGTTAACCCCAGCACAGCGGCTTTAGTTAAGAACTGCTTCCTGCATTGTATCAGGCATTGTACAGAATTACTTCTTTCATTCTCGCATGAATAATCCTGGCTCCTTAAAGGAGGAAACTTAGGCTCAGGAGGGAAAAACGGACATGACTTGCCCAAGTTCACACAACTAAGTATGGAGGAGTCATAACTTGAACCCAAGTGTGCTCACTCCAAAGCCCATGCATTTTTCAACCCTCCAGGCCTCATCTGGTTTCTGAGCCCCTGAGTGAAAGCTCCTCAGGGGCAGGACTCCTTTCAAATACCCCTCAAGCTTTAGCAAGATGCCCTGAGTGTAGGAGGCTGTGTGGAAAACGCCAGGCTAATATTTACAACCGCCCAGCCTCAGGGCCCTATTACAGAGTTATATCAATCTTTTCTCCCCACTTTTTTTTTCTTTTTAGGCCTTAAAACCTCAGCCTTTTCAGCTCTTTAAAAAAAAAAAGTCAATAAAGTTAAATATAAGTTTCCAGAGTTCAAATGGAGTGGAATGGTGAGAGGCCATATAGCCCTGTTTGTTGTCTTTACATCTTTCCTCTTGAAAGTCACTTAATTGATCCCATGATTGCCAGAATATGTAAGAAAACCAGACTATGCCCGTAATAAATTCAAATCCCCATCTTCCCTTTTGACAATGGAAAGAGACTCTAAAGGAATGAAATTCAGGGCTACAAGGTCCAACTATTTCATCTGTGGAGATCTTCCTGGCAAAATTTGGAAGAGCAAGGTGTGATTTCTCCAAAAAGCGCCACCACTCTACCTTAAAGGTCTCCACATTCCAAATTAGCTGTGGAATGAATGGAGTCTCCTAACCTCCTTTCCTCACTGCCCCTGAAGATAATCCCTTTTCCTTGTTGAATTGTTCACTACTACGAAGAAAACAGGAAACAGAGCCAACTACCAAAAGGCAGTTTCAAAGGTTACCAAGTTATTACAAGTCTTTGTATCCCCTGACTCCCACTGAGATGGCAACTAGAAACTTGTGCCCACCATTTTCTTTAACTGAACCACAATTTTTTATTTCTCAGTATTTCTGTACTCCCACCATCACTACACACATCCACCTTTAGGAAAATCAACAGGTACCTCCCTCAGTTTTGGCCTTCTCCTCTTCCTTAGTCTCCAAACGCCTTGATGTAATCAGTACAGAGCAATACCTAGAAATGTTAGCCCTTCAACCTGCTCAGATATGAACCCTTCTGAGAAGTCCCTCTTTGACAGTCAAACATTTGCTAAATAAATGTAAAGTAGTGTGACTTTTACAAACTTCAGAAGTTAGAAAATCAGTTTGTTCCCCGTTCAAGCACAGGCTTTTCTCAGTTTAGACATTTTATTGACACCCATGCTCTTCTATTTGAAGCAACCTATCCATAAGTAGGATCAAATGTCACTATGGGCAGAAAGGGGAATGCGCAATTATAACTAGTCAATAACGTATGCCAAGGAATATTCCTTTCTAACCCCCTGGTTTCCACTGACTCTTAGGTTGTATTAGTGATGTTTTTATTCATCAAATAGAAAATTTGACTTATTTTAACTATTTGTAATTTGGCCTTACATTATTCTAGGAAAACATTCTTCCAATAATCTAGTTCATCTTTTTTTTTTTAAAGATTTTATTTATTTATTTGACAGACAGAGATCACAAGTAGGCAGAGAGGCAGGCAGAGAGAGAGAGAGAGAGGGAAGCATGCTTCCTGCGGAGCAGAGAGCCCGATGCGGGGCTCGATCCCAGGACCCTGAGATCATGACCCGAGCCGAAGGCAGCAGCCCAAACCACTGAGCCACCCAGGCGCCCCTAATCTAGTTCATCTTATGTGAAATTACAAAAGGTTTTGCTGGAACCATTTTTAGACCCCAGCATCCCACAGGGGTGGGGCTGGGGGTTATTTTCATGGCCCTACTAGATGTTGATCTCCTCCCTACTACACAGAAGTTAACTCCTTCAATTAACAAGATGGAACGGAGATGAACCTCAAAGCTGACTGTTAGCTAACTGCTACAACCATAGGTAGAGTTGTGAACGTTTCTGAAACTCAGTTTCTAACCCCGAGCCTTCCTTTTGTCAGGTTGTTGGGAAAACAATATAAGTCATCTTAATGTACTTTCCCCTCATCCCAGGTGATGTCACAGTTCGGGGATCTTATGTAGTACCCAGGCATGGGGGTGGAGAGTGGTACTGGAGTAAAATTATATACTTCCAAGTCCTTAGAGCCTGTCAGTTACTGCTTAGCCCTCTGCCCGCATGGTCCTTTCAGGTGCTATAGTTTTCTCCAATGTCTCTGCCATACTTGGAGCATAGAACTCATTGTCAAGCTACCTGTTGGTCCATCGACCTAGACATTCCACACAGCCCTTCCTCTCTTGAGCCTTCCAGCCAACCAAATGTTGCTCCTGGCAGTTTGTGCTGGTTGACCTCCCAAAGAACTCTCTTTGCCACCCCCACCCCATGCACCAAGGAGAGGGGAGTGAGGAAGAGAAGAACCTTTTTTTTTTAGCCTTATGCAAATCTTTCCTCCTTCTAGTTTTCTGGCCCAGCTACTTTGTCTTTGCCTCTGATATTAATCCCCCTCCCCTAGTGCTTCCACTTTTGGAACACAAAAGCTAGAGAGACTGACACAGTATTTGGTTTCCTGCCTCACTGCCTTCTTGCCCTGAGATACACCACAAAACTGACTACTTTTTCGGGGGGTGGGGGGGCGGGAATGATGGGAATACAGAAAAGAAAAAATCCATTTATGTCTCAAAACATTCCAGCCACATTCTCCCTCTATTAAATCTTAGCACCTAGGGCAAAGACAACTTATTTCTCTTACTGAAAGGATACAAAAATGCAGATTTGAAGGGATACATGCCCCTGGATGTTTATAGCAACATTAACAACAATAGCCAAACTGTGGAAAGAGCCCAAGTGTTCATCTACTGATGAATAGGTAAAGAAGATGTGGTGTATATATATACAATGGACTGTTACTCAGCCATCAGAAAGAATGAAATCTTGCCATTTTCAATGATGTGCATGGAGCTAGAGTGTATTATGCTAATCAAAATAAGCCAGTCAGATAAAGACAAAAACCATATGATTTCACTCATAGGTGAAATTTAGGAATCAAAACAGATGAACATATGGGATGGGGGGAAAAAAAGAAAAAGAGGAAAGCAACCCATAAGAGACTCTTTAATGTTAGAGAACTAAATGAGGGTTACTGAAGTGGAGGTAGGCAGCCGATGGGCTAAATGCATGATGGGTATTAAGGAGGGCACTTATTATGATGAGTACCAGGTGTCATATGTAAGTGATTATTCACTAAGTTGTACTCCTGAAACCAATATTACACTATATGTTAACTAACTAGAATTTAAATAAAAATTTGGAAGGAAAAAAAAAAGAAAATTTACTTCGCATCGAGATGCCCCCTGCTCAAGACAGTAACTCCCAGGGCTTGGATGCATGGGTGATCTTTTCTCAAGGTACTGGGCTTGGTACTGGGAAATTTCTTACCTGAATCATCCAGGGTCTGTTAATGTCCTCTCAGGAGGCTATCTTTCCTTCCAGGAGAAGTTGAGTGTTGCCTGAGTAAGAACAAACATCACCTAGCTCAGAAATGAGCAACTATCTCCACCATCCAGATTAAACAGTACAATTTCTGGAGATTTACTATGGAGTCTGCTCTCCGCTTCCTAGACACAGTCTTTCCTCATGTGCCCCAGGCCAGATATCAGGTAGGGGGGCAAATTTATAGTAAATGCCTTTGCCTAGAAACTTAGCCTAAAAAAGAGAAAACCTGCATCATTTCTCTAAAATTTGCTAGGTATCTGGAATCTTCATTCCTCTGCCAAGTCCCCATGTGGACCGGATACAGAGCCTGAGTTGGGGGTGCTGAAACAAACTTTTCTCTCTCCAAAAGAAAATCAATTCATTTAGAGATGTACAGTCTGGGGCACCTGGGTAGCACAGTCAGTTAGGGGTCTGACTCTTGGTTTCATCTCAGGTCATGAGCTCAGGGTAACAAGCTCAACAAGCTCAAGCCCCATGTTGGGCTCTGAGCTTAGCATAGAGTCTGCTTGGGATTCTCTCTCCCGCTCCTTCTGCCCCTCCTGCTCATTCTCTCTCTCTCCTAAATAAACAAATAAATAAATAAATAAATAAATAAATATTTTTTTAAAAAAGAAATGTGTAGTCTAACATGGTATACTCTTTTGGGAATCAATTTTCTGAGCTAACATACAAGGCTGCATTTGCCTGCCTGCCTTTCCTTCCTCTCTCCTTCTCTCCCTTCACCTTCCCTTCCACTGATCTCTCTGTATCTGTTCCAACATTCTGTCTACTACTACTATTCTACTACTACTACTACTACTATGACTACTACTAGTAATAATAATAATAATGAAATAACATTTACAATGTGCTTTATACAAACCCATTGACTCCTATGGGTTAAGTGACATTATTAATACCATTTTTCAAATTGTTAATCCAAATCACAAAGAATTTAAATAACTTGCCAGGGTAACACAGCAAGTAAATGGCAGAGCTAGATTTGAACCTAGTTAGTTTATTTCAGAGTCCATGCTCTCAATCATTTTGTTGTATCTTTCTATGATTACATTTAACTTTAGACTCCAAGCTCTCTTTTCTATGGGGCTGGTAAGACAACCTCAATTCTTTTTTATTTTCGTTTTTATTTTTATTCCTTTTATTCATTTTACTTATTTATTTTTCATCATGATAACTGTACTCTTTACTGCCCTTTACCTATTTCTCCATCCACCCACCAGCCTCCCCATTGGTAGCCATCAGCTTGTTCTCTATAGTTAAGAGTCTGTTTCTTGTTCTGTCACGCCCTCTCTTTTTTTCCTTTGCTTGTTTCTTTTGTTTCTTAAATTCCACATACAAGTGAAATCACATGGTATTTGTCTTTCTCTGACTGACTTATTTCACTTAACGTTATATTCTCTAGCTTTATCCATGTTGTTGCAAATGGCAAGATTTCATTCTTTCTATGGCTGAGTAATATTAATATATATATATGTATATATATATATATACCACCTCTTCTTTATTCATTCACCAATCGATGGACATTTGTGCTGCATCCCTAGTTTAGCTATTGTAAAAAATGCTACAATGAACTTAGGGGTTCATGTATTACTGTTTTCATATTTGCAGGGTAAATACCCAGTAGTGTGATTACTGGACCACAAGGTAGTTCTATTTTTAATATTTAAGGCCCCTCCATACTGTTTTTTTTTTTTCCACCATGGCTGCACCAATTTGTTTTCCCACCAGCAATGCAGGAGTGTTTCCTTTTTCTCCATATCCTCACCAATACTTGCTGTTTCTTGTGTTTTTTATTTTACCCATTCCGAAACTTGTGAGGTGATATCTAATTTTGATTTGCATTTCCCTGATGATGAGTGATGTGTCTTTTGACCATCTGTATGTCTTCTTTGGAGAAATGTCTGTTCGTGTCTTCTGCCCATTTCAAATTGGATTATTTGCTTTTTGGGTATTGAGTTATGTCAGTTCTTTATATATTTTGGATACTAACCCTTTATCAGGTATGTCATTTACAAATACTTTCTCCCATTCAGTAGGTTGTCTTTTCATTTTATCCATTATTTCCTTTACTATGTGACTTAACCTCAATTCTTCTTGGCATTTCTCCTAGGCTTATGCCACAGTTCTGGGCTATTACACAGTGCTAAGGCCTGGGAACAGAAGTTCATCAAGTCCTTACCATTAGGCAATACAGCTTAGCAGTCAGAGGTCCATTACCTCTGCCCACAGCGTTCCTTTGCTATTTGGCAGGTCCTTATTACATTGGGATCCCGCCAGTGGCTCAGGAATTTTTGTTAAGGCTGCCTAGAATAGCCCCTGTTTTCTCAAATGTTCCTGTCTATCCAGAGATGGTGCCAGGAAGCAGGACACAGGTCCCCTCTACCCAGCGCCCGCACCCCCTCCACCCCCCCGACCCCCCCACTCCCCCCACCCCCACTCCCCCCACCCCCGTCTCCCTGATAGCATTACATTATCTCCAGCCCTAAGGACAGGAAGTGCTAGAATCCCTCTCTAAGCTGGATAAAATCCTTTGCCCTTCATTTTTTCTAGCCAAAACACTTGTCTTTCTCCCTAATCCTCTCTCCCTAAAGGACTTGGGCTTTTGAAACACAAAAACAAAGAGACTGGCAAGTGAAATCTGCTTTTTGTCCTTCCACATTCCCTTCCCCTGAGGCAATAAAACCCGGGTATGGGGGCAAAAGGATGTGAGAGGAAGATACAGAAGTTAAAAGCAGTAACTATAAAAAACATTAAAATATCTGTTTCAGATATGTTATTTGCAAATATCTTCTCCCATTTTGTAGGTTGACTTTTAGTTTTGTTGATTTTTTTTCCTTCAATGTGTGGAAACTTTTTATTTTGATGGAGTCCCAGTAGTTTATTTTTGCTTTTTTTCCCTTGCCTCAGGAGACATATCTAGAAAGAAGTTGCTAGGGCCTGTGTCAAAGACATTACTGCCTATGTTCTCTTGTAGGACTTTTATGGGTTCAGGTTTCACATTTAGGTCTTTCATCCATTTTGAAATTATTTTTGTGTATGGTGTAAGAAAGTCGTCCAGTTTCTTTCTTTTTCATGTTGCTGTCCAGCTTTCCTTACACCATTTGTTGAAGAGGCTGTCTTCTTCCTATTTTTCCCATCGAATATTCTACCCTACTTTGTTGAAGATTAATTGACCACAGAGTTGTGGGTTTATTTCTGTGCTTTATATTCTGTTCCATTGATCTATGTGTCTATTTTTGTGCTACTACCATACTCCTTTTTTTACTACAGCTTTGAAATATTATTTTAAGTTTTTCTTTTCTTTTTCAAGATTGTTTTGGCTATTTGGGGGTCTTTGGGTATTCCATACAGATTTTAGGATTATTTATGCTGTTGTTTTGATAGGGATTGCATTAAATGTGTAGACTGCTTTCAGTAGTATGGAATTTTAACAATATTCTTTCTTCCGATTCATGAACATGGAATATTTTTCCATTTCTTTTGTCCTCTTCAGTTTCCTTCATCAGTGTTTTCAGAGTACAGGTCTTTCATCTCTTTGATTAGGTTTATTCCAAGGTATCTTGTTATTTTTTGGTGCAATTGTAAATGGGATAGTATCCAAAATATATGAAGAATTTATAAAACTCAATGCCAAAAAACCCTCAACACCCCCAAACCAAATAATCCAATAAAAATGAGCAGAAGACATGAATAGATATTTCTCCAAGGAAGATATACAGATGGCCAATAGACACATGAAAAGATAATCACCATCCTTGCCATCAAAGAAATACAAATCAAAATGACAATGAGATATCATCTCTCACCTATCAGAATGGATAAACGCAAAGATACAAGAAACAAGTGTTGATGAGAATGTGAAGAAAAAGCAATACTCATGTACTGTTGGTGGGAATACAAACTGGTGTGGCCAACATGGAAAACAGTATGGAAGGTCCTCAAAAAATTAAAAATAGAACTACCCTACAATCTAGCAATCACACTACTGGGCATTTATCCAAAGAATACAAAAACATTAATTCAAAGGTATACATGCACCATTACATTTATTATTTACTTATTTATTATTTGTTTGTTTATTTATTTATTTTACATAAAGAGAATGAGAGACAGAGACAGAACATGAGCAGGGAGTAGGAGACAGATACCCTGCTGAGCAGGCAGCCTGACATGGGGCTCAATCCCAGGACCCTGAGATCATGACCTGAACTGAAGGCAGGTGCTTGACTGATTGAGCCACCCAGGCACCCACACCCTTCTGTTTATTATAGCATTTTTTACAATAACCAAATTATGGAAGCAGCCCAAGTGTCCGTTAATTAATTGATGGATAGAGAAGACATGGTATAAATATATGTAGTGGAATATTATTCAGCCAGTAAAAAAAAAAAAAGAAATATTGCCATTTGCAGCAACATGGATAAAGCTAGAGAGTATGATGCTAAGCAAAATAAGCCAGTTAGAGGAAGACAAATACCATATGATTTCATTCATATGTATAATGTAAGAAACAAACAAACGAGTGAAGGGGAAAATAAGAGAAAGAGAGAGAAATACCCAAAATAAGAGAAAGAGAGAGAAACACCCAGGCGCCCCCATAAAGTATCTTCTTAAAAACAAGTTGCTTTAAGGAAACAGTTAACAAAACCAAAAGACAACTGACAGAATGGGAGAAGATATTTGCAAACAACATATCAGATAAAGGGCTAGTATCAAAAATCTATAAAGAACTTAGCAAACTCAACACCCAAAGAACAAATAATCCAATCAAGAAATGGGCAGAGGACATGAACAGACATTTCTGCAAAAAAGACATCCAGATGGCCAACAGACACATGAAAAAATGCTCCACATCACTCGGCATCAGGGAAATACAAATCAAAACCACAATGAGATACCACTTCACACCAGTCAGAATGACTAAAATTTACAAGTCAGGAAATGACAGATGCTGGCGAGGATGCAGAGAAAGGGGTACCCTCCTACACTGTTGGTGGGAATGCAAGCTGGTGCAACCACTCTGGTAAACAGCATGGTGGTTCCTCAAAAAGTTGAAAATAGAGCTACCCTATGACCCAGCAATTGCAGTACTGGGTATTTACCATAAACATACAAACGTAGTGATCCGAAAAGGCACATGCACCCAAATGTTTATATCAGGAATGTCCACAATAGCCAAACTATGGAAAGAACCTAGATGTCCATCAACAGATGAATGGATAAAGAAGAAGTGCTATATATATATACCATGGAATACTATGCAGCCATCAAAAGAAATAAAATCTTGCCATTTGCGAAGACATGGATGGAACTAGATGGTATTATGCTTAGTGAAATAAGTCAATTGGAGAAAAACAACTATCATATGATCTCCCTGATATGAGGAAGTGGAGATGCAATGTGGGGGGGTTTAGGGGGGTAGGAAAAGAATAAATCAAAAAAGATGGGATCGGGAGGGACACAAATCATAAGAGACTCTTAATCTCACAAAACAAATTGAGGGGTGCTGGAGGGAGGGGGGTCAGGAGAGGGTGGTGGGGTTACGGACATTGGGGAGGGTATGTGCTATGGTGAGTGCTGTGAAGTTTGTAAACCTGGCGATTCACAGACCTGTACCCCTGGGGCTAAAAATACATTATATGTTTATAAAAAATTTTTTTTAATTATTAAAAAAAACAAGTTGCTTTAAGATTTTCTTGGACATTGGACATTGCAGAAGAAAAGATTAATGAACTCAAAAACATAACAATAAATCTATCTAGTTAAGTGGCTGTTTCTTGGTTTCACCTTAGTTCATGATCTCTGGGTCCTGGGATAGAGCCCTGAGTCCAGCTCTGCACTTGGTGGGGCTTCTCTCTCTCCCTCTCCTTCTCCCCCTCTGCCCACTCACATGCACTCACTCTCTAAACTAAATAAATCCTTTTACAAAGAGAGAAAAATAAATACATGGGTTTTTTTTTTTTTTTAAAGATTTTATTTATTTATTTGACAGAGAGAGATCACAAGTAGGCAGAGAGGCAGGCAGAGAGAGAGAGGAGGAAGCAGGCTCCCTGCTGAGCAGAGAGCCCGACGCGGGACTCGATCCCAGGACCCCGAGATCATGACCTGAGCCGAAGGCAGCGGCTTAACCCACTGAGCCACCCAGGCGCCCCACATGGGTTTTTTTTTTAATAAGAAAAAGAAACTAGGGGCCTGGGTGGCTCAGTGGGTTAGGCCGCTGCCTTCTGCTCAGGTCATGATCTCAGGGTCCTGGGATCGAGTCCCGCGTCGGGCTCTCTGCTCAGCAGGGAGCCTGATTCCCTCTCTCTCTCTGCCTGCTTCTCTATCTACTTGTGATTTCTCTCTGTCAAATAAATAAAAAAAATCTTTAAAAAAAATTTAAAAAAAGAAAAAGAAACTAAAAACATGGGGGAAAAAGACTGAAAAAAATGAACAGAGCATTAGCGAGCTGTGAGACAACTTTAGGAGGCCTTAATACACATGTCACTGGCGTCCCAGAAAGGGGGGTGTGTCAAAAAACAAATATCTGAAGAACTATTTGTTGAACTTTTTCCAAATTTGTTGAAAATTAGAAAACCAGAGATCCAGAAAACTTAAACAAAAAAGCAAAACAAAAACAAAACCCTAAGCAAAAGAAACAGGCAGAAAACTACACCAAGGCATGTCAATAATGAAATTTCTTAAAACCAATGATGAAGAGTAAATCTTAAAACAGCTTGTTTTTAAAAGAAGATAATTTGTGCACAGAACAATGATAAGGATGATAGCAGACTTCTTGTTGGAAACAGTAATCTTTGGGAACAGAAGGTCCTTTCACAAATAAGCCTTACACTTGAAAGCACTCTACTTTCAAGAACTGTATTACCTCTTCAGTGGACCTCAGCAAATATTTGTTGCAACATAGTCAGGTCCATCTATTTATTACATTCATTAATTTTTTACTTTGTGCTCAATTTATGGTAAGAACCCAGAACAAGTTAGGTCTAGTCCTAGCACCTGAGCTTACAATTTAGTCAGGGGCTGAAAAAAAGAAGTTCTGCGGTTTTATAATCTTCAACAAATTCTTTAAAATTTGGCCATGAGTTCTTCAAACATTTTTTGGTTTTAATGTTGGGAAGAAGGACTTGTTGATAATGAATTTCAAAGGATTAAGCATGGAATTTTGATGTTAACTTTGAGGTATCTTTTCAACTCCTCTCTCTTATTTAAGATTTTATTTATTTGCAAGAGAGAGGAAGAGGGAGAAGCAGGCTCCCTGCTGAGGAGGGAGCCTTACACAGGGCTTGATCCCAGGACCCTGAGATCATGCCCTGAGGCAAAGGCAGCTGCTTAAACAACTGAGCCACTCAGCTGCTCTTCTTTTCAGGTCTTGACAAATTTGTTCAAAGAACGTTGAACACCACTCTTTTTTCATTTGATAGCACTGTACATCGTAAGTTGTGCCCTAATGAATAGCTCTGTGGAACTGTGAATTTCTCTGATTCTAGAAGTCCATATGTATATATAGAAATCTATACTGATTCTGTCTAAAATCTTAAAAAAAATTCTCCATTTCCTTCATCATTACACTGTATCTTTTGTTTTCAAGATTTAATTAATCAATTAATTAATTTGACAGAGAGTTAGAGAGACGCACACACACACAGAGCAAGAAAGGGAACACAAGTAAGGCGAGTGTGAAAGGGAGAAGCAGGCTTCCTGCTGAGCAGGGAGCCCCATGTGGGGCTCTATCCCAGGACCCTGGGATCATGACCTGAGCCGAAGGCAGAGGCTTTAACCCACTGAGCCACCCAGTAGCTCCTGATGAGTCCTATTTCTTAACTCAGAGGCAGAGAGAGAGAGAATTAGAAAGTCCATTCAGTCCACTAGCTCTTTTGCTTCTCTTGCCATCTCCCCTTATCCTGCACACGGCAAGAGTTTGTAGTGCCAAAGTTACAGCTCTTTGAGTTAATTCTTCATTTTTAGCTGTTGACCCTGAAAACATACCATTGTGCCTGCCAGGTTCAGTCCTGGGGTTTTAAACTTTAGAACCACCCCAACCCTCAAGAACCTTTAGGTTCTGGTGTTGAGATACACAGCCTAGATAAACGGCCTAGATTCTTGCTAGCCTTCAAGGTAATTTCTCCTTTGGGACCACTGGCATCCTTTCTTACCACTCCAACAGATTCCTAAACTTTAAATCTAAGCAAGAAGGGATTGAATTCTCTTCTCCTTTCCTCTCCCAAAGCACCTTGCCTTCTTATGCAAATTGGGTCTACTCCCTCCCAAAGACTCTTCAGAATTCTGAATAACATTGCTAAAACAAAGAAAAAAAGATCTTGTTTTTCTTTAGCTAAGAGTAAGAAAAAGCCCTCCCAGAATGAGTCACAGTCTTAATGACTTAAAGCGATTGCTATAATTTTTTAAAATTCCACTTTACTAGGTACCTGGTTATAAAAGAACAAACAAAGGTGCAGTTACCTGGAATGTGCTTTCAACTCAGGAATCTGCAGAGGTAGTACGCCAAGGACTTGGGCCATCAGGGCTCTGACTGTTCTCTAAAGTGCCTAAAAACATGCAAGGTCAAGAGAGAGGAGTATCCAATATGACCTCATCTTAACTTGATTACAACTGCAAACATTTACAGGTACTGGGGCTTAGGACTTAAACAGATCTTATTGGGGGGGGGGCACAATTCAATACACAATAGAGAGTAACATCCATCATGAAAACAACAGCATCTGCATAATGGGTTGTATCTCTTGCTGCTTCCAGTCTTTGAATTGGTAGAGATATACTGTATTCTGTGCAGAAGTGAAGACAAGTTCCATTTTATCCACCTTGTGTCACCTTTTGTCTCCCTGTATCTCATGGCATCCCTTATAAAATCAGTCCCTCATATCCTGCTTGAAACCTCTCTCTCCATGAGGTTTAGACACAGGGTTAATCAGGTGACAAATATAAATAGAATGGTCAAGAATGTAGACTCTGAAGTTAGACTTTCTGGATCTGCTAGCATGTATGGTGTTGGGTAAATTATTTTTTTTTTTCAAACATTTTATTTATTTATTTGATGAACAGAGATAGATATCACAAGTAGGCAGAGAGGCAAGCAGGTGGGGGGGCAGGATCCCTGCTGAGCACAGAGCCTGATGCAGGACTCAGTCCCAGGACTCTGAGATCATGACCTGAGCTGAAGGCAGAGGATTAACCCCCTGAGCCACCTGATAAATTACTTTCTTAAGGATTTTATTTTTTTTTTAAAGTAATCTCTATCCCCAACATGGGGCTTGAACTTAAAACCCCAAGAACAAGAGTTGCATGCTCCACTAGCTGAGCCAGCCAGGTGTCCCAGATGTTGGTTAAATTATTTAATCTCTTTAAGCCTAAGTTCCTTATTTGGAAAGTGAATATGAATGGTAATCTATTTTATTTGAGGATTAAGTGAGATATAAAATATATAAAACATTTAGCAAAGTTTCTGGCACATGGTAATTATTTAAATGAGTATAAATCCACCACTAAGATTAAACATATTACATATTATTTCCATAATTGCTGCAAATATTTTTACTTTTGAAAGACATAATGCATTAAAGATACTTCTAGAGAGGCACCTGGGTGGCTCTCTTTAAGCGTCTGCCTTCAGCTCAGGTCATGATCCCAGGGTCCTGGGGTCCACATCAGGCTCCCTGCTTAGCAGGAAGCCTGCTTCTCCCTCTCCCACTCCCCCACCTGTGTTCTCTCTCTCACTGTCAAATAAATAAATAAAATCTTTTTTTTTTTTTAAAAAAGATACTTCTAGAGCCCTAACTCACATCCTTCCCTCCTAGAGGGACAGTCATTCTGATGTTGGTATATATTATTCCAATGAATATTTTTAAAGATTTTATTTTTTAAAGTAATCTCTACACCCAGTGTGGGGCTAAAACTCATAACCCTGAGATCAGGAGTCCATGCTGTACTAACTGAGCCAGCAAGGCACCCCTCCAATGGATGTTTTTATAGGTTTATTTCATATGATGCTAGCCATAAGTAATATTTATCTTGTTTTTACATAAATGGTCTCATGATGTATGCATGGTTTTGCACTTTGTATTTTAAATTCAACATTGTTTTTCAGATATATTCAAGTTGATTCATGTAGATCTAGTTCCATCGTATGTTATATTCCACTGTATGAATAAATTACAGTTGATCTATCCAAACCTTTACCGAAGAACAGGTGAGCTGTTTTCACTTTTTTACTATTACATACAACATTGTAGTGAACATCCTTTCACATGTCTACCTATACTCATGTTTGAGAATTTTTCTGTAAACAAATACCTAGAATTGGATTGCTGAGTAATATGGGATATGCTTCTTAAATTTTTCTCCAATGTTTTATTATTTATTATTGTTTATTTGAAACATACAGAAAAGTTGAAAAACTGTAGAGTGAATTTATACATACCCACCACCTAAATTCTACTATTAATATTTTACTATATATTTTTAAATTTAAATTCAATTAGCCAACATATAGTACATCATTTGTTTCAGATGTAGAGTTTAGTAATTCATCAGTTGCATTTAACACCCAGTGCTCATCACATCTTATGCCACCTTAATGCCTTTCACTGAGTTACCCCATCCCTCAACCCACCTCCCCTCCAGCAACCCTCAATTGGTTTCCTATAATTAAGAGCCTCTCATGGTTTGTCTCCAGGGTCCTGGGATCAAGCCCCACATCAAGCCCCACGTTGAGCCACACATCAAGCTCCCAACTTGACAGGGAGTCTGCCTCTCTCCCCTGCTCTTGCTCTCGCTCTCTCTCTGTCTGTCTCTCACTCTCAAATAAATAAATAAAATCTTTAAAAAAAAAAGACAAGAAACAAAATAAGAGAAATAACAAACAATACCACAGAAATACAAAGGATTATAAAAGAATATTATAAAAAAGTATATGCTAACAAATTGGGCAGCCTAGAAGAAATAGATAAATTCCTAGAAATATATAACCTCCCAAAACTGAATCAGAAAGAAATAGAAAATTAGAACAGCCATATTAGCAAAAATGAAATTGAATCAGTAATAAACTCCCAATAAACAAAAGTTCAGAGCCAGATGGCTTCACAGGTGAATTGTGCCAAACATTTAAAAGAGAGTTAATATTCTATTCTTCTCAAATTATTCCAAAAAATAGAAGAGGATGGAAAACTTCCAAATTCATTCTATGAAGCCAGCATTACCCTGATGCAAAAGTCAGATAAAGACACCACAGGAAAAGAGAACTACAGGCAAATATCCCTAATGAACATAGATGCAAAGATCTTCAACAAAATACTAGCAAATAAAATCCAACAATATATTTAAAAAATCATTCACCACATTAAAGTGGGATTTATTCCTGGGATGCAAGATTAGTTCAATATTTGCAAACCAATCAACATGATACATCACATCAATAAGAGAAGGATAAAAACCATGTGATCATTTCAATAGAAAAATAATTTGACAAAGTACAGCACCAAGTTATGATTAAAAAAAAAAAACCCTCAACAAAGTAGGTTTAGAGGGAACATAGCTCATAAAGGCCATATCTGAAAAACCCAAAGCAAACATCATACTCAATGTGGACACATTAAGCTTTTCCTCTATGGTCATGAACAAGACAGCAAGACAGGGATGTCCACTCTCACCACTTTTATTTAACATACTAGTGGAAATCCTAGCCTCAGCCACCAAACAGAAAGAAATAAAAGGCATCCAAATTGGTAGGAAGAAATACACTTTCACTTGCAGATAAAATGATACTATATATAGAAAACATTAAAGACCACCAAAAAACTACTAGAACTGATAAATGAATTCAGTAAGGTCACAGGATACAAAATCAGGAGGTTTGGGGGTTAGGGAAAGAAAAAGAAATGAAACAAGATGGGATCAGGAGGGAGACAAACCATAAGAGACTCTTACTCTCACAAAACAAACTGAGGGTTGCTGGAGGGTGCGGGGTAGGGAGAAGATGGTTGGGTTATGGACTTTGGGGACGGATGTGCTATGGTGAGTGCTGTGAAATGTGTAAGCTTGATGACTCACAGACCTGTACCCCTGGGACAAATAATACATTATATATTAATAAAAGTAATTTAAAAAGAAATGCACTGCATTTCTACAAACCAATAATGAAGCAGCAGAAAGAGAAATTAAAACAATCTCATTTACAATTGCACCCAAAATAATAAAATAGCTAGGATTAAACTTAACCAAAGAGGTGAAAGACCCATACTCTTAAAAGTATAAAGCAGAGATGAAAGAAATTGAAGAGGACACAAAGAAATGGAAAGATATTTCATCCTCATGGATTAGAAGAACAAATATTGTTAAAACGTCCACATTATCCAAAACAATCTACAGATTTAATGCAATCACTATCAAAACAACAATAGCATATCTTTTTAAGATTTTATTTATTTGACAGAGACACAGTGAGCAGGAACACAAGCAAGGGGAGTACGAGAGGGAGAAGCAGACTTCCTGCTGAGCAGGGAGCCCCTATGAGGGGCTCAGTCCCAGGACCCTGGGGCCATGACCAGAGCTGAAGGCAGATATTCAATGGCTGAGCCACCCAGGTGCCCCACCAATAGCATTTTTTACAGAACTAGAACAGACAACCCCCAAATTTGTATGCAACCACAAAAGACCTCAAATAGCCAAAGCAATCTTGAGAAAGAAAAGCAAAGCTGGAGGTGTCAGAATCCCAGATTTCAAGATACGCTCTAAAGCTATAGTAATCAAAACAGTATGATAGTGGCACAAAAATAGAAACATAGATCAATCAAATAGCACAGAGCCCAGAAATAAACCTGTGATTATATCATCAATTAATCTTCCACAAAGAAGGCAAGAATATGAAGTGGGAAAAAGTCACTTCAACAAATGTTATTGGGAAAACTGGAAAACTACATGCAAAATAATGAAACTAGACCACTTTCTTACACCATACACAAAAATAAATTCAAGGGGCGCCTGGGTGGCTCAGTCGTTAAGCGTCTGCCTTCTGCCCAGGTCATGATCCCAGAGTCCAGGGATCGAGCCCCTCATCAGGCTCCCTGCTCCTCAGGAATTCTGCTTCTCCCTCTCCCACTCCCCCTACTGTGTTCCCTCTCTCACTGTATCTCTCTCTCTCTCTAGCAAATAAATAAATAAATAAAATCTAAAAAAAAAACCCCTCAAATTGATTAAGGACCTCAATGTGAGGCCTGAAACCACAAAAATCTAGAAGAGCAGATAATAATTTCTCTGACATCTGTCATAGCAACATTTTTTTTTCTAAATATGTCTCCTAACACAAGGGAGACAAAAGCAAAAATAAACTACTGACACTACATCCAGGTAAGTCATCTGCAGAGAAAAGAAATCTATCAACAAAACTAAAAGACAACCTATTGAATGGGAGAAGATATTTGCAAATGATATATTCAATAAAGGGTTAATATTCAAAATATATAAAAACATATACAACTCAACACCCCACAAAACAAGTAATCCAATTAAAAATGGGCAGGAGACATGGACAGACATTTCTCCAAAGAAGAACTCCAGACAGTGAACAGGCACATGAAAAGATCAACATCACTCATCATCAGGGAAATGCAAATCAAAACCAGTGAGGTATCACCTCACACCTGTCAGAATGGATAAAATAAAAAACACAAGAAGCAAGTGTTGCCAACGATGTGGGGAAAAGGAACCTTCATACACTGTTGGTGGTAATGCAAATTGATGCAAACACTGTGGAAAACAGTATGAGATTATTCAGAAAAATTAAAAATAGAAATTCCATATGACCCAGTAATTCCCTTACTGGGTATTCACCCAAAGGATGTGAAAATACTAGTTGGAAAAGATACATGCATCCCTATGTTTGTTGCAACATTATTTACAAAATCCAAATAATGGAAGCAGCCCATGTGTTCATTGATTGATGAATGGATAAAGAAAAAGTGGTATATATACACAATGGAATATTATTCAGTCATAAAAAAGAATGAAAGCTTGCCATTTGTAATAACAGGGATGGATCTTGAGGGTAATGCTGAGTGAAATAAGCCAGTCAGAGAAAGACAAAACCATATCATTTCACTCACATGTGGAATTTAAGAAACCAAACAAAGAGAAAAAAAGAGACCAAAAAACAGACTCTTAACTATAGAAAACAAGCTGTTGGTTACCAGGGGGGAGATGGGTGGAGGGATGGGTGAAATAGGTGAAAGAGATTAAAAGGATACTTATCATGATGAGCACTGAGTAATATATAGAATTATTGAGTTACTATATTGTACACCTGAAACTAATATAACACTGTACGTTAACTATACTGGGATTAAAATTTTAAAAAAGTTTAATAATAAAAAACCAAAATGGGACCGAATGATCTCTGTCTCCTGGTATGCCCGACCTTTTCTAATCTCCTCCCTTTAATTGATCTTTCAGATGAGAGCACAGCTCCAGATGATGCATTAATTGCAGCCCTGTGAGAGACCTTGAGGCAGAGGCATTCAACTAAACCCTGCATGGTATTACAGACTATTAGATATTATTTGTTGTTTTAAGCCACTAAATTTTTAGGTAATTTGTTCTGTAGCAATGGATAACTAATACAATGGCTATGAACATTATTGCAGAAGTTTTTTGTGAACATGCATCTTGATTTCTCTTGGACATCAATATTTAATTTTCCTAGATATTTCTGAAACAATGTCCAATGTAGTTGTACTGATTTATGCTGCAACCTTTTTCTTTCCTTTTTCCTTTTCTTTTTCTTCACACTTTTACCAATATTTGATATTACCAGACCTAATTAACTTTTTAAAAACTTACTTAATTTTTGCCAATATGATTATTGTGAAATAGTAGCAATAACATTGCATACATGTGGAAATGTATCCCATTACTTTCACTCTATGTCACTCTATTTTGATTTAATTTAATTTAATTTAATTTAATTTATTTGATATTTAGAGAGAGCAAGCAAGAGAGAGAGCATGAGTGGGGGGCAGAGGGAGAGGGAAAGGCAGGCTCCCTGCTGAGCAGGGAGTCTAACATGGGCCTCAATCCCAGGACCCTGGGATAATGATCCAAGCTGAAGGAAGATGCTTAACCAACTGAGCCACCCAGGCACCCCCTCTACTTTTAATTTGTTGATTACATGTAAGATTTACCATCTTTTCATATGTTTATCAGTTCTTTTGTGGTTCATACCATGTAAATTGTCTTCATATCATTTTTCCACTTTTTAATTGAGTTGCACATCTTTTTTGTTTGTAGTTCTCTACAGATACAGGATATTAATCCTTTGCTGCTGTATTTATGGCAACTTGTCTTCTTCCAATTAGTGGCTTAAATATTCATATCCATCTCTATGCATCCATGATCCATCTTTCTTCTATATATCCTTCTTGCTATTTGAATACATTCTACAGAGAGTCCTCACCAATTGCTAACTCTGGTTATACTTGGGTGGTGGGATTTTGGGGTTATCTATTGCCCGTTTCTTTGTTCTTTTTTCTATTGTTGAATTTTTCTATAAAAAGCAAACTTATTTTGTAAAAGTAATAGAGTTTGGCATCTTCTGTTAGTTGAATGTGTGAATTGAGACTCTGGAAAAGGAAAAATAGGAAAAGAAGAAAGGTAATTGCAATTTGTCAGAAGATGGGTGAATTTGGGTATCAAGTGAAGTTGGGCAAGTAGGTTTAAATGAATTTCTGTCCCTCACTACCAGCTGAGGTAGGTATAGAATACCAAGTTTTCCAATTTGTGAAAACCTACATATGTGCCTAGATTACTTTATTCAGTTTCACTAAAGGACCTAGAGAAGAAATTTTGCTGTGTTCTGGGAAAGGCTGCATAGGGGTATAACAAGAAAAAGGCGAAGGGCAGTACCTAAAACATTTTAAAGAGGTATTGGCTATTTTGGTGAATCATATTTCAGGGTCTGGCCCTCAGACTTGTAGGTACAATGAGGCTGCATAAATTTTAGATGAAAATTTTGTAGGTAAATTTAGTATTTTAGAAGTAGGTAAATTTAGTATTTTAGTATTTTGAAGTATTACATATATATAGAAAAATGAGCAAATCTTAAGTGTAGAGTTTAATGAATTTTCATAAAGAGAACACAGCTGTGGAACCAGTATCCAGATCCCAAAATAATACATGGACAGTTCCCTAGAAGCTCTCTTCATGTGCACTCCAGTCACTATTCATCTCAAAGATAACTACTATTCTGATTTCTAACACCAAAAATTAATTTTGCTTCTTTTAAAACTTTATATAAATTGAATCATACAACACATACTCTTATGTCTGTTTTTTTTACACTTGATTGGGTTGGTGAGATTCCTCCATATTTTATGTAGAAATAGTTTCTTCATTTTCATTGCTGTATGTTATTCCATTGTATGAATATACTATTTTTTTAAAAGATTTTATTTATTTGTCAGAGGGAGAGAGGGAGAGAGAGCGAGCACAGGCAGACAGAATGGCAGGCAGAGGCAGAGGGAGAAGCAGGCTCCCTGCTGAGCAAGGAGCCCGATGTAGGACTCGATCCCAGGACGCTGGGATCATGACCTGAGCCGAAGGCAGCTGCTTAACCAACTGAGCCACCCAGGTGTCCCTGAATATACTACTCTTTATCCAATTACTGTTGATGAGCATCTGGATAGTTTCCACTGGGGCTATCATAAGTAGTACCTCCATAAAAATTCTTAGATATGCCTATGGATAAACATATATATTTATTTCTTTTTGGTATATATCTAAGTGAAATTGCTACGGTTGTTTAGCTTTAGTGGTTAATGTCAGTTTTCCAAAGTGGTTTTACCATTTTATGTTTCCCATCAAGATGTTCCACATCTTTGCCAACATTTGATATTGTCAGTCTTTCCCACTTTAACCATACTGGTCAATGTAGAGTAGAATTGCATTCTTTTTTTTAATTTACATTTCCATGATGACTTATGAGGCTGAACAATCTTTCATGTTTATTGGCCATTAGGATATCTTCTCTTGTGAAATACTGGTTTTAAGTAATTTTTCAGTTGGATTGTCTGCATTTTTAATTGATTTATAGGACCTTGTTATATATTTGAACATGAATCCTTTGATATATGTATTTCAAAAATCTTCTTCCCTTTTTTGTCTTGCCTTTTCCCTCTCTTAACAGTGTATTTTGGTAAACAAAAGTTCTTTATTTTAGGGAGTCCAATTTTTCCCCTCTTTGGTTAGCAGGATTTTTTTTAAAGGTTTATTTATTTTGGGGGGGGCAGAGAGAAAAGGAGACAAGCAGGCTCCCCGCTGTGGGGAGCCTGACATGGGGCTCAATCCCAGGACCCTAAGATCATGACCTGAGCTGAAACCAAGAGTCAGACACTTAACTGACTGAGCCATTCAGGTGCCCCAGTTAGCATTTTTTGAATCCTATCTGAAAAACTTTTGCTTAACCTCCAGATAATATTTTGAAATATTGAGGGGTTTTCTTCCTGTATTTCACACTTTCCTTTTCTCCTTTTCTGGGAAATGCAGATTCTGTACTTCGCCTTCTAGGAAGTATGTGGTTGAGCAAAAGCAGGTCAGCTTGCAAGATATTTGAGCTTTCTTTTCTAAAAGCCCCAGCGCATAGGAAAATTAGGTTTGAGGGAGAATGGGACCTCTATCAGATTCAAAAGCAAGGTCCCATGGGCTGGGGGGCAGGAAGGTAGGAAAAGTCAGCTGATACCTTGGACTTTCTTTCCATGGCCTCCCAGTGAGGCCCTAGAAAGGAATGTCTGCTTTAATAAAATTGAGGGACAGGAATGTAAGGCCTGGAGTTACAAATATTATGACTTCTGTGTCCTAAGGCAAGCACAGAAGCCACAGAGAGACTGCCAATCTGAAGATGCCAAGTGGACAATGTCCCTCAGTAATAACTTGTAAAGACAAATGATCCTCTTCAACACCTATCAAGAGTTGACATTGCATAAGACCCCAGAACCAGTTAGGAAAACCCCAAGAATGTAACTGAGACTGGTTCCCCTCTAGCACTGATAGAAGTAGCTCTATCTACTTCCTTATGTGGTGGTTTCTGATATTTGAGATTGATTTGAGAAGGGAGAGCATTAAAAACTATTTAAAGATGTAGATGTGGAACATGGATGGAAATTACTTGATGTGAACTGCAGGTGAATGTATAATCTTCTTAATAAATTCCTGTTTTAGCCAGCATAGCTTCCTGAATGATCTAGGATTAAAATAATAACATAGTGTAAAATGGAAGATTTTTTTCCTTTTCCCTGAATTGTATTCCCTTTCTTGATCTTCTTAGGAGCTCACCAAACTTTTCTCCCTTCTGTATTTTTCCTTCCCATTAAAAAAAATAAACTTGGTTACTTTCTCTAGATGTAAAAAAATGCTCTTTATTTTCCATAATAAACAATAAAAATGCTCCTAATCTGTTTTTTAAAATGTTTTAAATGAAGTAATATTTGATACATTTGGAATAATATTTTTAACTATGTTACAAATGTAACCTATAAATCCTAATAAAACACCTGTGAATCAACCACACAGCCTAAAAAACTGGAAATTACCAATAACTTATATTTATCTATATGATTCTCTCTACCCACACCTACCTCTCCACATAACTAACTGCTATTTTGAGTTTTATATTTGTCATTTGTTTAGAAAAGTTCTATTTCCTATATATGTATTCATAATCAATAAATTGCTTAATTTTTCCTTATTTCTAACTCTATAAATATAATATCATGCTCTCCATAGTCCTCTGCATCTTGTTTTTTTCACTCAATATTATGTTTCTGGGTTGCTGGAGTGGAGGGGGGTGGGAGAGATGGGGTGACTAGGTGATGGACATTGGGGAGGGTACATGCTATGGTGAGTGCTGTGAACTGGGTGAGACTGATGAATCACAGACCTGTATCCATGAAATAAATAATACATTATATGTTAATAAAATATATTATGTTTCTAAAAGATTCATTCATTTTGTAATTCATTTCCCAAAAATATAATATTCCACTATATGCACTTATCACAATTTATTTTTCTCTCAACAGACATTTAAATTGTTTCCATGTTTTGACTATGACCAATAGTGTTGCTGTAAACGTGTTTCATGGGGCACTCATGAAAGACTTTTCCCAGGGCATATACCTAAGATTGAAATGTCCAGAATGTACAATATGGGTATGCTCAGCTTTATTAGTTAGGTAATAGCAAAATGTTTCTGAAGTGATTGTCTACATTTACATTCCCACCAGTAGTATATAACATTCCCTTTTCTATTACTTGTCATTGGCAGACTTCTTAACTTTTGGCAGTTTAATGAATAAAATGATACCTCATTGAGATCTTATTTGGCCTTGGTCTGATTATTAATGAGGTTTACTGCCCTTTTATATGCTTATTTGACATTCCTCTTTCTCACTCTATGAAATGCCTATCTTTGTCTTTTGCCCATTTGTTTACTGAGTTATTTTTTTCCTATTTTTATCTGTGGAAGTTCTTGATTTATATTCTAGTTATCCTTTGATAAGTATGTGTATTTCAACTGTTGGTGGGAAGGCAAGTTGGTGCAGCCACTTTGGAAAACAGTGTAGAGATTCCTTAAGAAATTAAAAATAGAGCTCCCCTATGACCCTGCAACTGTGCTACAGATGCAGTGAAAAGAAGGACCATGTGTATCCCAATGTTCATAGCAGCAATGGACATAATCATCAAACTGTGGCGGGAACCAAGATGCCCTTCAACAGACAAATGGTTAAAGAAGATATGGTCCGTATATACAATGGTATATTATGCCTCCATCAGAAAGGATTAATATCCAACTTTTTTATCAACATGGATGGGACTGGAGGAGATGATGCTGAGTGAAATAAGACAAGCAGAAAAATTCAATTATTACATGGTTTCACTTGCTTGTGGAGCATAAAGAATAACATGGAGGACATTAGGAGAAGAAAAGGAAAAGTGAATTGGGAGTTATCAGAGGGGGAGATGAAACAGGAGAGACTGTGAACTCTGAGAAACAAACTGAAGGTTTTGGAAGGGAGGAGGTGAGGGGATGGGTAAACCTGGTGATGGGGATTAAGGAGGGCATGTATTGATTGCCTGGAGCACTGGGTGTGGTGCCTAACCAATGAATCTTGAAACACTGAAAAAATAAAATAAAATTTAAAAAACCGTGTATTTCAAATATTCTCTTCATGATTTATAGCTTTGTAGTTTCTCACTTTAATAGCACATCTTTCAATGAACCAAAATTCTTAATTTTAATGTGGTCTATATTAGCTACTTATCAATATGTAATAAATTACCTTGAAATTTAGCAGCTTAAAACAATGAACTCTTATTCCACATTTTCTGTGGGTCAGGAATCTGAACACGGTTTAGCTTCTAGCTCAAGGTGTATCATGAGGTTGTAGCTAAGCTGTTGGTTGAGATTGTGGTCTCATTTGAATGCTTGACTGAGGGAGGACCACTTCCAAACTCACTTATGTGGTGATTAATGAACCTTGGTGCTTTGTCATGGATGCTTCTATATAGAGCTTTCTCATGAAATGGCAAATGGCTTGTCTCAGGGTGAGCAATCTAAGAGGGAGAATGAATGACAAAGAGTACTCAAGATCAAGCCCAGTCTTTATGATCTAATCTCAGAAGTGAAATCCTATCATTTCTTCTCTATTGTATTCATCAAAAGCAATTTACTACATCCAGCCCACTCCCAACAATAAGGATTACACAAGAGTGTGAAAACCAGGAGGAGGGGATCATTGGGACTATGTAAGAGGCTGCCTAACACACACTCAAATTTATCAATTTTATTCTATATTGCTAATGCTTTTGTGTATTGTTTAAAAAATACTTCACTACCCCAAAGTAAAAGTACGTTCTCCAGTATTTTTTACTCAAGGTTTTTAAGTTGTCAATGCCCTCCAATCAAAGACACCTAAAATTGAACAAGTTGAATTTATTATTCATTGCAACAAGAAAAAACACACACCATAAGGAATCCAGAGGTGTCTCAATAAAATTGGATTACAAAAAAACCTTTTACTGGAATTGAACTTTGGTTGAGTGATTTGGAGGAGAGCCTAAGAAAGTGAGAGTCTGTTCTAAATTGGGTGCCAGCAGACAGTGGGAAGGGGCAATTCTATGATCAGGTATCTCAATAAATCTTATCTATAGGGAGGGAAAAAGGAGCATAATGCTAAGGTTATAATAGGCAAAGTAGAAGTCACTCATTTTGGCAAAGAGAGGAGACATTTGGTAATTTGTGAGTGGCACAGTGTTTAGACAAAATTAGGAAATGACCTTGTTTTGTCTCAATTTATCATGGTCTCAGTGTAACCTTGTCTGAGGTAGGTGTTCTCTGTTTATGTCTAAATATGAGAATAACATGGCCTAGCTGTGAGTGCTAGACCAGCTTCTGAATATCAAGGACTATTATTTTTTTTTGTAAAATATTGCCTTTATTAAGTATCTAATAAGGCTGGAGTTGGATTTTGTATATGACATAGTATTAGCCTCCAATTTCAGTTTTTTCTTATGTGTAACCAATTGTTTTTCCATCATTTGTTGCCAAATCTCTGGTCTTTAACTCCCACTTTTGAGAGCTTTTAGTAAATGTTCTGAGTTGTTTTACTAATTCCTGAGAATATGTTATGTTACAGGTATATTCAGTGTGATATGTATTTACCTTTTCTCATTCTCTTTTAACAGATTCATGTAGTGTTTCTCAGAGCAGGAAGTGTTTTACTCTATTCTTCGAGGACTTCTACTGATATAAACTCCATACACCTTTGTGTATACCTTAAAGAGGATCTCTGGAAGAAATAATGACCAGAATGTACTGAGTATAGTCAACTGGAATGTGTTTAGAAAGAAGAAATGAAAGCAACAAAATGATTGAATCACCTAGATGTATGGTTCTGTAATAGCTGTTTATGTGGTGCTTTTAACTAATGAAGGGCTGAATAGGGACAGATCACAGAAGGGGTTATGATAATAATTTTTGTAAAAAGAATAGTTTTATTCAGGTTGTCAATTTCTTCCTGTTTCAGTCTTGGAAGTTTAAAGTTTTCCGGGAATGCATCCGTTTCTTCTAGGTTGCTTAACTTATTGGCATATAACTGTTGATAATAATTTCTGATGATTGTTTCTATTTCCTTGGTGTTTGTTGTGATCTCTCCCCTTTCATTAATAATTTTATTAATCTGGGTCCTTTATTTTTTCTTTTGGATTAGTGTGGCCAGTGGTTTGTCAAACTTACTGATTCTTTCAAAGAACCAGCTTCTAGTTTCGTTGATGTGTTCTACTGTATCTCTAGTTTCTAATTCATTGATCTCTGCTCTAATCTTGATTATTTCCCTTCTTGTGCATGGGGTTGGCTTAATTTGTTGTTGATTTTCCAGTTCTTTAAGATGTAAAGAGAGTTGGTGTATTCGGGATTTTTCCATTTGTTTGAAGTGAGGCTTGGATGCAGATGTAGTGAAAAGAAGGGCCATATATAAATGTTCATAGCAGCAATGGCCACAATGGCCAAACCGTGGAGGGATGCCCTTCAACAGAAGAATGGGTAAAGAAAATATGGTCCAGGGCACCTAGGTGACTCTGGATTAAGCCTCTACCTTCAGCTCAGGTCATGATCTCAGGGTCCTGGGATCCAGGCCCGCATCAGGCTTTCTGCTCAGCAGGGAGCCTCCTTCTCCCTTTCTTGCCTGCCTCTCTGCCTACTTGTGATCTTTCTCTCTGTCAAATAAATAAATAAAATCTTTAAAAAAAAAAGAAGATAAGGTCTATATATACAATGGAATAATACACTTCCATCAGAAAGGATGAATATCCAACTTTTGTATCAACATGGATGGGACTGGAGGAGATGATGCTGAGTGAAATAAGTCAAGCTGAGAAAGTCAATTATCATATGGTTCCACTTACTTGTGGAGCATAAGGAATAACATGGAGGACATTAGGAGAAGGAAAGGAAAAGTGAATTGGGAGATATCAGAAGGGGAGATGAAACATGGGAGACTGGACTCTGAGAAACAAACTGAGGGTTTTGGAAGGGAAGGGGTGAGAGGATGGGTAAGCCTGGTGGTGGGTATTAAGGAGGGCATGTATTGCATGGAGCACTGGGTGTGGTGCACAACCAATGAATCTTGGAACAATGGAAAAATAAAATAAAATAAAATTAAGAAAAAACACATGCCATTAAAACCTTTAGTCACACTTCAAAAAAATAAAAATAAGAATAATTTTAGGCAGATATAGACCAAATATATGGAAAATCTTTGTGACCCCAATCATCTCAGTGGAAGTACCTAGTGTTCACACAATTTTACTTAAAATGAGGGGTGCCTGTCTTGTTCAGTTGGTAGAGCATGTGACTTTTGATCTCAGAGTGAGTTCAAGCCCATATTGGGCCTAAAGCTTACTGAAAAAAATTGGGATTGAATTTAAATCCTATCAGAATCCTTTAAAGGCAATAGCTCAATACAAGTTGTTTGTTGTTGTTGTTAACAAACAGAAAAGGGACCTTAAAGATGAGGTAGAAACTGGAGCCCAGGGAAGTATAGTAACTAATCTGAGTGTACTATAAATGGCTAAACCTAAAACTGAATCTTGAGTAGCATACTGTTGTATTATTGTGAGCTACCATTTATGGATTCTTGACTATGTGCTCAGTGCTTCACTTATAGGACTGTTTAATCCTCACAGGGGCCCTGTGAAAATTAAATAGTCTTATTACCATCACTATTTTACTAATGAACAAGAGAGGCTCAGAGAATTGGAGTGGCTTGCAGAGGGCTGCACAGCTGATAACTGGCAGGAGCTAGAATCAAATCTAGGTGTTCTTGCTCCAAAGCCTATGCTTGAGACCACAGAGCATTGTGGCTGCCTTAGTGATAGAAAAAGCAGGCACTTTTGAGTCAAAATAGCAGAGTTCAAATTCTGATTCTTTTTCTCAATAGTTGTGCCACTCTGGTCTAATTACCTACCCTCCCTGAGCCTCAGTTTTCTCACCTGTGAAATGAGAATCATACTTAACCATGGTGGGTTGCTGTGAAATGCCTGGTTAACCTATGTAGACAACTGAGCCTCATTGGTTCTGATTGTTTCTTTCTTCCCTTTGCATCCTAGCTGCCTCTACTTGATATAACATTAAATTCAGCAAATAATGGGATCTCATATCTGGCCCTTCAAATTCCAGGGGTTTCTGTGAGTGCAAATGTATGTGTATAAAATACCATTATTTCACCCATTTCAAATTTGAATAAGTTGCCATCCATATAGGTTAAAACTTATTCTAGGTTCTTGAATTTCTAGAAATATTTTGTTTTAACTTCTTTATTTTTAAGTGAATTACTCATGGTCATTCATCCATGGCAGAAATAGGACTAGAGGCCTGCCCTCCAGTATTCCAATCCAGAGATCTCTCTGAAGGCTAAAGATGAAACACTAATCAGATCTACCATTTCTTTAGCACTTATTAGGAGCTAGGCACTATTCTATATCACATAGATTAATTTTTATATATCTCACAACAACCTATTTTCACTTTACAAATGAGAAAATTGAGGCACAGAGAAGGGAAGTCATTTGCTCAATGTCACACTACCAGCAAGTGACTAAATCAGGACTAGAACCAGGCAGTCTGACTCTAAAGTCTGTCTTAATCTGTATGGTATCATACACTGTATCTCAAGAAGAAATAAACATCTTGGTTAATAGTCACTGACCTCAGACAGTGCTAGGTGAGAGTGGAGAGCTATTGTTACATTCTTTTCTCTTCTCAACTCATTGTAAGTAGGTGTTGATCCCTACTCCTCTAGTAAAATTGTCCTCGGCAAGGCCACAAGTGAGCTCTAGGTTGCCAACTGCATTCAGTATTACTTTATCTTCATTTTACTCAACAACTTCCAACTTTTATGGACTGAATGTATCTCCCCAAAATTCAAAGGTTGAAATTCTAATCCCCAATGTGATGGTATTAGGAGGTGGGATCTTTGGGAGATAATTAGGTCATGAGGGTGAAGCCCTCATGAATGAAATCGGTGCCCTTATAAAATAAGTCCTAGGGAATTCTCTTGCCCTTTCCACCATGTAAAGATAAGTGGAGAAAATGGTTATGTGCAACCTGGAAGAGGTTTCTCACCAGAACCCAGCCATACTGGCACCTTGATCTTGGCTTTCCACCTCCAGAACTGTGAGAAATAAATTTCTACTCTTTTAAAACCATGCAGTCTATGGTATTTTATTTTAGCAGCTCAAACTATGAGCAACATTCAACAGAGGTAATAATTTCATTTTTACAATATTTTCTTCTCTTAATCTTTGTAACACTGAAACCTTATAGTGTTCCCCTTCTCACTGGTTGCTCCTTCACATTGTCTTATGCTGACTCCAGTGTTTTTTCCCCAGCCCCCAAACTTCAGAGTATTCAGGTCTCAGTCCTCAGATATTTCTCCTGAGAATCTCATCCTGTCCTTGCACTTTAACTACCATCCATTTGTATACTAATTACTCCCAAATAGTCTATCCAGAACTCCATACTTGTGTATTCAACTGCCTACTTGAAATTTCCACTTGGTTGTCTCATACGCTTCTCTAATTTAGCATGTCCAAAATAGAATCTTGATCTTCCTCCACCACAAACTTGCTCCTCCTACAGTCTTCCCCACCTTGGTTAATGAAAATTTCATCTTTCCAGTCAACCTAGATAACCCAAGAGTTATCCTTGATATCTCCCCTTCCTTCACATGCTACATCAAATCCATCAAGTCCTCTAAAGCCCAATCTCTAAAATGTATCCTAAATCTGTCTCCTCACCATCCACAGAGAAGTCTTAAGAATCATTCATAAGAAAAGTAGAAAAAGAAGGAGCATTTGTATTTTCCCTAATCAGAGTACAGCACATTTTTTGTACCCATGGCAGATGAGCCAGGGGTGGGGAGTGAAAAACATCATAGTGATTGTTGCCATTAATCATAATTGAAGTCCACAGTGTGATAGGCTCACTAATAGCCTCTTTATTTACTTAGTTAGAGGAATACTTAAAAAAACTCCTCAGGAATATCACACACCTTGCCTTCTAAGGAACTGGAGAGTGCTCATATTGTATATATGGACACTTTCTCTCACCTGCAATTCTCTCCTAATACTTGTCTGTCCAGCTAACTCTTAACTCCTTCAAGTCTTAGTCTAAATCAACTTTCTCTCTGGGGCACCTGGGTGGCTCAGTGGGTTAGGCCTCTGCCTTCGGCTCAGGTCATGATCTCAGGGTCCTGGGATCGAGCCCCGCATTGGGCTCTCTGCTCGGCAGGGAGCCTGCTTCCTCCTCTCTCTCTCTCTCTCTCTCTCTGCCTGCCTCTCTGCCTACTTGTGATCTCTCTGTAAAAATAAATAAATAAATAAATAAAATAAAAAATAAATCAACTTTCTCTCTAATAGTTATTTATTAAATTGTATCTATAGACCAGGCTAAGGCCTTAGGTGTTAGAGAGATAAGGATGAATGATAGATACTCTATCAATTTTCAAGTAACTTCACAGGCTGGTCTCAAAGAAAAAAACATAAAGGAACATATAAAACAAAAAGTTACAGGTGCTGTGACAGAAGTCTGAATGAATTGTGATATGGGCGTGTCCAGTTCTGCCTGAGGGCATCAAATGAGTCTGGAAAAATAAATAGGTGTTCACCAGGTGCAGAGAAAAGCAAGAAATAAGATAACAAAGGTGTGAAACAGTCTGGTGAATCAAAGAATGTTGAGCCATTCAAAATGGACGGGACCTGTAGTTTGGGTGGTTTGAGAAATGAAGCTGGTGAAGTCTGTAGTGGCTAAATTGCAAAGGAAGGTGAATGCTAAGCTGAAGAACTTGGGCTTTATTTTGTGAGTATGGGAGAGTCATTGAAGTTTTAATCAAAGGAGTAACTTGGTCAAATTTGTATGTTACAAAGATTCATTTATACCAGTGGTTTTCTGCAGCTGGCTCCTACCAGCTCCCAAAACAGATGATTCTTAAAATTTCAGGAATTTTGCCAGCCAACTGACATGTTAGTAACTTGAAATCAGTCATAATGGGGATATTTACGGAATGGATGTCAACAAATGCTACAAACTGAAGCCTTTTTCCCCCTACAGAGCCTGTTGTTAAACATTTACCAAGACACAATTGCCAGGGGTCATTGTGGCAAGTAGACTGAAGGATGAAAATTGGACTTAGAGAGGCAAACGCAATAATCAAGAAGAGCGATATTGAGGCCAGAATTAAGGAGATGGCCATGGGGATGGAAAATAGTATACTGTTTTGATAGACCTTTAGTTGTAGAGTCAACCTTACTTGGAGAAATTTATCAGGAACAGGAGATATTGTTGCTTTGTTCCTGACTTTGGTCATTGTGCGTCATGGTAATGCCACCAATTAATGTAGGAAACATAGGAAAAGAAACAAGTTGGGGTAAGAAGATAATGAACTAAGGGCATCTGGGTGACTCAGTCGGTTAAGCATCTGTCTTCAGCTGAAGTCATGATCTCAGGGTCCTGGGATTGAGCCCCACATCAGGTCCCCACTCAGCAGGGAGTCTGCTTCTCCCTCTCCTTCTACCCCCACCAACACGTGCTCCCTCTCTCTCAAATAAATAAATAAAATCTTTTAAAAAAGAAGATGGTGAGTTTAGTGATATTTGTTAAATTTGAGATGCTTATGGGTCATTCACAGGGAGATGTCCAGTAGGTAATTGAATACCTGGGTCTGGGGCTCAGGGAAGAAATCTGGGCTGGAAATAAAGATTGGGCATAATCTTGCATAAACAACTGTGACCCATGGGTTTATCTGGTTCACTGACTTATTTAGAATTTCACACTAGCCCTGGATCTTAGGAAAATGCACATCAACCCTATTGATAATGTATTTAATTGCATTAAGAATAGCAAACACAGGGGCGCCTGGGTGGCTCAGTGGGTTAGGCCGCTGCCTTCGGCTCTGGTCATGATCTCAGGGCCCTGGGATCGAGTCCCGCATCGGGCTCTCTGCTCAGCAGGGAGCCTGCTTCCTCCTCTCTCTCTCTCTGCCTGCCTCTCTGCCTACTTGTGATCTCTCTCTGTCAAAGAAATAAACAATCTTAAAAAAAAAAAGAATAGCAAACACAATAAATCTTTTCAGGGAGGGGAAGATGGCAGCAGAGTAGGAACCTCATCCCATGACCACAACTAGATAACTACCAAATCACCCTAAGTACCCCAGAAATCAACCTGAAGACTGACAGAACAAACTCTGTAACTAAAGGGAGAGAAGATGGCACATTGAAGAAAGTAGGAAGTGCAGAGATGAAATTTAGAGGAGAAAAGGATCACAGGTCCTGTGGAGGGGGGTGCCTTGATTGTGAAGAAGGGTGAGAGAGACAGGAGCACACAGGAATACACAAAAAGACCATTTCTCAAAGCCACTGGCTAGGAAAATGAGAGGAGTTGAATTTCTTGAGTTCTTGCAACCAGCAGGACTTTAAAGTGTGACATTTTAAAGGTCAATGGGCTTGGCTGGAATAGAGCCTAAAGGACACTGAGTTGCTCCTGGAAGACAGGCAAATAACTTAGGGGCAGAAAACAAGGAAACAGCAATCTGAAGAGCACTAGGGGCATGCCATAGGGAGATTATTTGCTCTTCTCAGAGCACATCACTGGGAGGCAGTGTTCAAGGAGATAACCTATTCAGGAAAAAAGGAGTTGCCTGGCACCATTTTCCTCTCCTGCCCCTCAGCATCAACAAAGTGCCACCTAGGAGAAGAAGTGAAGCACCAACACTGGCTGCCCAACTTGCTTATAAGCCCCATCCCCCGCACTCTTAAAGGACTTCCTTTCTCAGTCACACTTGTGTCAGTCCCAGCAAGGCAGACCCCTCCCACAGAAGATCAGCACAAATCCTTGCCCAAACATTGCCTGACAGGAGAGTTTTGCAGGGCCTCAGTTCTGCTGGAGATGATAACAGGTCTCATTTCACAAGCAGACCAGAATACAGGTAGCTAAAACTTGCCACATTCAGGCCAGGGACCAAATAGGGCTACAGCAGGCAAGGAGAGCCTATGCAGATGACTGGCCTGAAGGAGAGAGTAGTGAAAACACAATAGTAGAGCACATGCAGCACACACCCGAGATATTCCTTGAAGCATCAGGCCCTGGGCATTACATGATCTCTTTGTCATAAAGCTTTCAGGAGCATGAGACATAACCAGCTTTTCTAACACACAGAGGAAGGCAGAGAAAGATAAAAGATAAAGAGAGAGGAATTTATCCCAAATGAAAGAACAGCCATCAGATGGGTGCCTGGGTGGCTCAGTCAGTTGAGCCTCTGCCTTCGTCTCAGGTCCTAATTCCAGAGTCCCAGGATCAAACCCCACATTGGGCTCCCTACTCAACAGGGAGTCTGCTTCTCCCTCTGCCCCTCACCTTGCTTGTGTTCTCTCTCTCTCTCACTGTCTCTCTATCCAGATCAAGGAAGCAAAGAGAACTCTCATCAAAATCAATAAAAGCAAGCTAACACCAAGACATATTATAATTAATTTTGTAAAATATAGTGATAAAGAAAAATTTAAAAGCAGCAAAACAAAAAGAGTCCTTAACATACAGGAGAAAGCACATAAGGCTAGCTGGAGATGTCACAACAGAAACTTGACAAGCCAGTTGCACTGCAAGGCAGTGGCTTGATATATTCAAAACGCTGATTGGAAAAACTTGTAGCCAAGAATACTCTGTCCAGCAAGACTATCATTCAGAATTCAAGGAGCAATAAAGAGTTTCCCAGACAAACAAAAAACTAAAGGAGTTTATGACCTCTAAACAGGCCCTGCAAGAAATATTAGAGGGGGTAGAAAGTAGAGACCAAAAGTGACAAGGACAAGAAAAAAAAAACAAAAACAAAACAGAGGAAATCTCCAGAAACAATGACAAAAAAAGTAATAAAATGGCAATAAATATATATCTACCAATAATTACCTTGAATGTAAATGGACTAAACATTCCAATCAAAAGACATAGAGTAACAGAATGGGCCAAAAAAAAAAAAAAAAAAAGACCCATCTATATGCTATCTACAAGAGATTCAATAGAGACATAAAGCCACCTGCAGGTGGAAAGTGAGAGGATGGGGAAATATTTATCACACAAATGGAGGTCAAAAGAAAGCCAGAGTAGCAATACTTATATCAGACAGACTAGACTTTACAGAAAGACTTAACAATGGGGCACCTGGTGGCTCAGTTGGTTGAGTGTCCAATTCTGGGTTTCAGCTTAGTTTGTAATCTCAGAGTTGTGGAATTGAGCCCCACAATGGGCTCCATGCTCAGCATGGAGTCTTCTTGAAAGATGCTCTTGTTCCTTCTTCCTCTCCATCAATCCTTCCCCCCACACATGCTCTCCTGCTCTCTCTCTTTCTCTCTAAAAGCAAATAAATAAACAAATAAACAAATAAATAAATAAATTTAAAAAGACATAACAAGAGAAAAGGAAGGGCTCTATATCATAGGAAAGGGGAAGATCTAACAAAAAGATATAACGATTTTAAATGTTTATGCATGCAATGTGGGGTGCACCCGAATATATGAAACAATAACAAAAATAAAGAACTAATTGATAATCATACAATAATAGTAGGGGATTTTTAACACCCCACTTACATCAGTGGGCAGATCATCTAAACAGAAAATGAACAAGGAAACAATGACTTTGAATGACATGCTGGATAAGATGGAATTAACAGATATATACAGAACATTTATCTTGAAAGCACATGAAACTTTCTCAAGAATAGATCACATACTGGGTCACAAATCAGGTCTCAACTAATACCCAAAGATTGAGATTATACCCTGTGTATTCTCAGACCACAATGCTTTTTAAACTGTTCAGAACATCTCATCCTAAAACAGCAGAGTACACATGTTTTTCAATGAACATGGGATATTCTGCAGCACATACTAGGTCACAAAACAGGCCTCAACAAACACAAAAATATTTAAGTCATACTATGCACCTTTCCTGACCACAGTGCTCTGAAACTAGAAGTCAACTACAAGAAAAAATCTGGAAGGACCACAATTACTTGGAGGTTAAGCACCATTCTACTAAACAACTAATGGGTCAACCATGAAATCAAAGAAAAAAATCAAAAATCTCATGGGAACAAATAACAAAGAAAGCACGATGGTCCAAAGCATTTGGGATGAAGCAAAGTGGTCCTAAAAGGTAAGTGCATACCAATATAGGTCTCCCTCAAGAAGCATGAAAAATCTGAAATAAACAACCAAACCTTACATCAAAGGAGGCAGAAAAAGAACAACAAGCAAAGCTTAAAGCCAGCATATGGGAGGATATAATAAAGATGAAAGAAATGAATGATCTAGAAACTAAAAAAATAAAAAAAATAGAACAGAGCAATGAAATAAGGAGCTGGTTCGTTGAAATACTTTAGAATATTGATAAAACTCTAGACAGACTTATCAAAATAAAAAAGAAGGTATCCAAATAAATAAAGTCATAAATGAGAGAGGAGAAATAACAATCAATACCACAGAAATACAAAGAATTATAAGAGAGTATTATGAAAAACTATATACAAACAAATTGGGCAAACTAGAAGTGGATAAATCCTAGGAACATGTAAACTACCAAAACAGAAACAGGAAGAAATAGAAAACTTGAACAAACTATTAACCAGCAAAGAAATTGAATCAATCAAAAAAAAAAAAAAACCCTCCCCAAAACAACAAAAAAAATCCAAGGCCAAATAGCTTCACAGCAGAATTCTATCAAACATCTAAGAAGAGCTAGGGGTGCTTGGGTGGCTCAGTGTGTTAAAGCTTCTGCCTTCGGCTCAGGTCATGATCCCAGGTCCTAGGATCAAGTCCCACATCAGGCTCTCTGCTCAGTGGGAAGCCTGCTTCCTCCTCTCTTTCTCTTTCTGCCTGCCTCTCTGCCTACTTGTGATCTGACAAATAAATAAATAAAATCTTTTTAAAAAAATAAAGGAGAGTTAATACCTATTGTTCTTAAACTATTCCAAAAAATAAAAAAGGAAGGAAAAGTTCCAAATTCATTCTATAAGGCCAGCATTACCCTGATACCAAAGCCAGATAAAGATACCACCCAAAGGGGTGCCTGGGTGGCTCAGTGGGTTAAAGCCTCTGCCTTTAGCTCAGGTCATGATCCCAGGGTTCTGGGATCGAGCCCCACGTCAGGCTCTCTGCTCAGCAGGGAGCCTGCTTCCTCCTCTCTCTCTCTGACTGCCTCTCTTCCTACTTGTGATCTGTCTGTCAAATAAATAAAATCTTAAAAAAAAAAAGATACCACCCAAAAAGAGAACTACAGGACAATATCCTTGATGAACATGGTTGCAAAAATTTTTCACAAAATGAATGCATGCTGTCTCTCAAATAAATAAAATAATATAAAATAAATAAATAAATTCAGCTAGAAAATGGACAAAAATGAGGAGGCATCTCATTTAAGAGAATATAAAGGTGGCAAAGAAACATGTGAAAAGATACTCAACTCCAGTAGCCATTAGGGGAATACAAATTAAAACCATAATGAGATTTCACCGCATGTCTATCAGAAAGTTTAAAATTAAAATGGTGACAACTTCTTCTATAATTAAAATTATAGAACTTCCCTAATCTGGGGAAGGAGACAGTATTTCAAGTGTACAAGGCACAGAATAGTGAAGCATGCAAATTTCAGGGATAAAGAGAAAATCCTGAGAGCAGCTCAGGACAAGAGATCCCTAACCTACAAGGGTGGAAAAATAAGGTTGGCAGCAGACCTGTCCAAAGAGACCTGGAAAGCCAGAAAGGGCTAGCATGATATATTCAATGTGCTAAATGAGAAAAATATTCATCCAAGAATACTTTATCCAGCAAGGTTGTCATTCAAAACAGAAGGAGAGATAAAGAGTTTCCAGGACAAACAAAAGCTAAAGGAGTTTGTAGACACTAAACCAGCTCTGCAAGAAATATTAAAGGGGATTATTAGAACTAGGGCAGAGCCCAAAAGTAACAAAGTTTGGAAATGAACAGAGACGATCTACAGGAACAGTGACTTTACAAGTAATATAATGGCACTAACTTCATATCTTCCAATTATTATTCTGAATGTAAGGACTAAATGCTCTAATCCAAAGACATATGATATCAGACTGGATTTAAAAAAAAAAAAACAAGACCCACTGATATGCTTTTTACATGAGAGTCATTTTAGACCCAAAGTCACCTCCAGATTAAAAGTGAGGGTGTGGAGAACCATTTATCATGCTAAGGGACATCAAAAGAAAGCTGGAGTAGCAATCCTTGTATCAGACAAACTAGATTTTAAAGCAAAGACTATAGTAAGACACGAAAGACACTGTATCGTAATAAAAAGGAATTGTAAGTATTTATACCTCCAACTTGGGAGCAGCCAAATATATAAGCCAATTGATAAAAAGTTAAAGAAATTCATTGATAATAATATAATAATAATAGGCAACTTTAACACCCCACTCACAGAAATGCACAAATCATCTAAGCAGAAGATCAACAAGGAAATAAGGGCTTTGAATGATACACTGGAACAGACGGACTTCACAGATATATTCAGGGCATTTCACCCTAAAGCAGCAGAATACATATTCTTCTCATGTGCACATGGAATATTCTCCAAAAAAGATCACAAACTGGGTTGCAAATCAGGTCTCAACTTATACAAAAAGATTGAGATTGTTCCATGCATAATTTCAGACCACAATGCTTTGTTTTTTTTTTTTTTAAAGATTTTATTTATTTGATAGAGAAAGAGAGCGCACAAGCAGGGGGAGCAGCAGAGGGAGAGAGACAATCAGACTCTTTGCTGAGCAGAGAGCTCGATGTGGAGCTTGATCCCGGGACCCTAGGATCATGACCTGAGGTGAAGGCACATGGTTAACCAGTGACTGAGCCACCCAAGCAACCCCAGACTACAATGCTATAAAACGTGAAGTTAACTACGAGAAAAAATTTAGAAGGACTACAAATATGTGGAGGTTAAAAAAGCATCTTACTGGGGCGCCTTGGTGGCTAGTGGGTTAAAGCCTCTGCCTTCAGCTCAGGTCATGATCCTGGGGTCCTGGGATCAAGTCCCATATCCGGCTCTCTGCTCAGCACGGAGCCTGTTTCCCCCCTTTCTCTCTGCCTGCCTCTCTGCCTACTTGTGATCTCTCTCTCTGTCAGACAAATAAATAAAATCTCTAAAAAAAGCATCTTACTAAAGAATGAATGGGTCAACCAGTAAATTAAAGACAAATTAAAAAATACATAGAAGCAGGGACGCCTGGGTGGCTCAGTTGGTTAAGCAGCTGCCTTCGGCTCAGGTCATGATCCCGGCATCCTGGGATCGAGTCCCACATTGGGCTCCTTGCTCGACAGGGAGCCTGCCTCTCCCTCTGCATCTGCCTTTTTCTCCTTCTTGGCCCTCCTATGTGTTGTCCTTTCTCTTCTCTGTGATTCAGATTTCTGCTTTTCTGTTTCTTTGTCTCTCTCTTCTCCTTCCCTTCAGAGGGTTGGCCTTTGGGTCAATTGAACTCTCCACCCACCCCTCTGCAATCTTTCTCTCCACCCACCCTTCTGCAATCCACCCCACCCCCTCTCTACACTCCTCCCTCCTCCCAGGTTTAAGGATGAGCAACTTTCAAGACCTTGGAGCTTCTGCCTCTGTTCAAAGCCGCTGGGGCTTCCCACTTCCCAGGCCTGAATAAGGCTGACCCTCAGGAGGGGTGAATGAGAGGAGAAGCAGGAAAAAGGGGGTGTTGTTACACTTCTAGTCTTTTTTTAAATTTATTTTTTATTTATTTTCAGCATAACAGTATTCTTTATTTTTGCACCACACCCAGTGCTCCATGCAATCCGTGCCCTCTATAATACCCACCACCTGGTACCCCAACCTCCCACACCCCCGCCACTTCAAACCCCTCAGATTGTTTTTCAGAGTCCATAGTCTCTCCTAGTCTTCTTTTTTGCCATTTGTTTTGGAGGGGAAAAGTGAAACAAAAGAGGAATTTAAACTCTCCTTTTGTCTTGCTCTGCTACAATTAATGATGGTCAGAGTTTGGTTTGACTTTCTAGGAAAAAAACAAAAACAAACTCCACTAAGAAACCGTATCTTTGAAATGCTAGGCTTGCCTGGACCACAGCATCTGATAAGACAATAAAAACAGAAAAGGCTTTTAAGACCAATTTAGCCCACACACAAATGTAATTCTAAGAAAGAATCAATAGTCTAGTGGATCATTTTTCCTGTGACTCTTTGGAGAAGCTTAGAGAGACTTTCAATCAATGATGACTGATTGAATGATGATGATTCACTATCCAAGTGAATAAGATGTTCTTTTTTAAATAAATTGAGTTGAATTAAAGATGAAGATTAAATAAATAATAGCCAAGGTGGTGCTTGATCTTGGCAAACATTCTAAGGTTCTTCTCCAGCAGCTGCTGTATAGCAAACACCCATCTAATGAAAGAAATATATAAAGGTAGGCAGCCAAGTGCCTATACAAATTCATCAGGGCTATGAATACATCTGAAGGAAAAATGGTTCCATGGACAACCAGGCCCAGCCCTGTGAAGAAGAGATGCAGAGATTGAAAGAGAGTGTCCAATGGATAGTAGTTCTGTCTCGGGGGAAGAGAGTGGGGATATTGCTTGTTGATTTATGATTGCCCAGACACACTTCTTCTCCTTCCTTTGTGGTCTTTGGGGAATGCTCTCTGACCCACTGTAGCAGGCCATCAGTTATCTCCCTCTTCCAGGCTGTCAGGGCCCTGCTTTGATTCCAGGGCCCAATCTTACCCTGTGTGACTCAGGACTAAGTCCTGATTGATTTAAGCCAGTGGTTCTGAAGGTGTACTATGGGACTCCTGGGGATACCCAAGACCTTTTCATACTGCAAGGTCATAACCGTTTTCATGATGTTCTTTTCCTTTTTTACTCTCATTACTTTATAAGTATATGATGGGGTTTCTTAGAGGTTATATGACATATGATATTATCACTCTGAGAGTTAATAGAATGTGTCTTTGTATATTCTTGTATTTTCTAGAATACAAGATATTCTTTTTGAAATAAATTGAGTTGAATTAAAGATGAAAATTAAATAAATAATAGCCAAGGTGGTGCTTGGCTAAGGTTAATAGCTAAGGTTGAACATAAATATATGTGTTTTTACAGATTAACTCAGTTTAATCTCAGTTCTTCTGTGCTGTTATTAGCTATTGTTTTGCAAAATAATACATTACCTTTTTCCCTAGTGTGTTGAGCCCAGTAGGCTTATGAACTAAACTTAGCCAACCAGATTCTGTCTTCGAATCATGAGCGAAGAATACAAGGATGGAGGGAAGACTGTGAAGTTGTTCATTTCCCTTAATATTCCTGTAGTCCCCATCCCCCTTCTCAGCCTGGTCCTCTAGGAGAGCATGGATTCTATGAGCACAGACATGATTTCCATTGTGAGCAACCAACAACCTTAAAAACGATGCAGGATCAGAGACAGAAATATACCAGTTAATAGGAGATACTCTCTGTTTCATTTTGTTTCGTCAGGCAAGTATCGCTGAAGATTCTTTATCTTTCTTGGCAGTAGTTCTCTGCTCAACCAGGCATCCACTCCATAAATTAATTAAATGGCATCTGTTTTGTGGAGTAATTGAGTGTACTGTTTGCTTGTGTCACCCAACTCTGAGTTGGATCAGCTCTGCGTGTTCCTTCAAAGTCAGATTTCTGGATCCGCATAGTTGAAGTTTATAGGCCTTGGATTATATGAGGTAAGGAGCTTGAACTAGCAATGAGTAGGTCATTCATTCAGTCAGCAAATGTTTACTGAATGTCTAACTGTTCTAGGAGGGATACAGCAGTAAACAAAATAGACACGATCCCTGTCCTTGAGGAGCTGACACTCTAGTTGGAGACACAGACTTTAAACAATGGATTGTTTAAGTATTTGACGCAATCAGCATAAAGAAGGAAAAGTACAGGTGCCTTGAGAATGTCCAGTTGGAAGCTGAGTTGGTCTGTAGTGTCAGGAAAGTTTTGCTCTGAGAAAGGGACATTTGATAGTAGGCAATAGGGAAGGAAAAATGCACCAAAGAGAGCCACGTCTTGTCAAAGTTCACAGTTGATACATGCAGGGAACAGAAGAAACTCCTGGTTGTTTGGGGCACAAAGTAAGGGGGATAATGGGCTAAATGAGGCTAGAGAGGCGGCAGAAGCCAGAAGTGACTTTGTAGGCCAGCCCTTCTTTTTTATTTTTAATTGTGGTAAAACACATGTAACATAAAATTTACCATCTTAGGGGTACCCAGCTGGCTCGGTTGGAAGAGCATGTGGCTGTTGATCTCAGGGTTGTACATAAAGATTACTAAAAAAATAAAAAAGAAAAACTTTTTAAAAAATGTATCATCTTAACCATTTTTAAGTGTATGGTTTAGTGGCACATTGTTGTGCAAGCATCACCACCATCCATCTCCAGAACTCTTTTCCTCTTGCAAAGCTGAAACTCTGTACCCATTAAATAATAACTTCTCATTTCCTTCCTCTCTTGGTCCTGGGCAAGCACCATTCTATTTTCTGTTTCTATGAATTTGCTTGTCCTAGGTACCTTATAGAAGAGGAATCATATAGGGGTGCCTGGGTGGCTCAGTGGATTAAGCCGCTGCCTTCGGCTCAGGTCATGATCTCAGGGTCCTGGGATCGAGTCCCACATCGGGCTCTCTGCTCAGCAGGGAGCCTGCTTCCCTCTCTCTCTCTCTCTGGCTGCCTCTCTGTCTACTTGTGATTTCTCTCTGTCAAATAAATAAAAAAAAAAAAACAAGAGGAATCATATAGCATTTGTTTTTTTAAGACTGGCTTATCTCACTTAGCATAATGCCCTCAAGGTTCATCCATGTTGTAGCATGTACTTGAATATGTGTAGCATGTGTAGAATTTCCTTGAGTCAGCCCTTCTTTTTTTTTTGTATTTTATTTTATTTTATTTATTTATTTGGCAGAGAGAGAGAGAGATCACAAGTAGGCAGAGAGGGGGAAGCAGGCTCCCTGCCATAACAGAGAGCCCAATGTGGGGCTCGACCCCAGGACCCTGAGATCATGACCTGAGCCAAAGGCAGAGGCTTAACCCATTGAGCCACCCAGGTGCCCCAAGAGTCAGCCCTTCTTAAGATCTAATTCTGCTGCTCTTTGGACCTACTTTGATTAGCAAGGTTGTAGACCATATTAAAAATCTCAGGATACAATCTTGAAACCTTAATCTTTGCGCTTTTTTTTTTTCTTGTTTTTTTTTTGCCTTACCTTTCCTAGCTCTTCTACCAGGAGACAAGAACACCCATATTTGTATTGGTTTCCTAGGGCTGCCATAACAAAATAACATACTGAATGGCTTAACACAACAGATATTTATCCTCTCACAGCTCAGGAGGACAAAAGTTCAAAATCAAGGTATTGGCAAGGTTAGTTCCTTCGGGAGGCTCTAAGGAAGAATCTGATCCATGCCTCTCTCCTAATTTCTGGTGGTTGCTGGCAATACTCGGTGTTCCTTTGTTCATAGATCCATCATTGCAATCTCTGCCTCCATCTTCACATGGCCCTCTCCCTGTGTGTCTGTTCTGTGTCTCTGTGTTAAAAATTCCCTCTTCTTTTTTTTTTTTGATGATTAAATGAATTGTTTCTTTATTGAAATAAATGTATTTCAACATTCCAGCACATAATTTTAAATAATAGATATATAAATACATTATCACTAGCTTATAAAACCACGCATTAAAGAGAATATCCAAAATCAACACAGAGTTACCAGGCAACTTGGTGCTGACCTAACTGAAAGGTAACTCATCTCTAGGTTGTAAGGCCACCAGTCATTGGATTTAAGGCCCAGCCTAATTCAGTATGACCTCATCTTAACCTGATTATATCTGCAAAGATAATATTTTATTTTTTTAATTTATTTTTTATTGTTATTAACATATAATGTATTATTTGCTCCAGGGGTACAGGTATGTAAATCATCAGTCTTACACATTTCACAGCATTCACCATAGCACATACCCTCTCCAATGTCAATAACCCAGCCACCCTATCCCTACCCCCTAATCCCCCAGCAACCCTCAGTTTGTTTTGTGAGATTAAGAGTCTCTTATGGTTTGTCTCCCTCCCAATCCCATCTTGTAAAGATAGCATTTTCAAATGAGGTCATATTCATAGGTTCTGAGTGCACATAATTTTTCAGTGAGGACCATTCAGTTCAGTACATTATCACCTTGAAGGGAATTTGGAATTAGAATTATTAGAGAAGAAACATAAAGAGGTAGATAATGCTCAGGTTTTTGTTTTGTTTTGCTTCTAACTTGGGCTTTTGTGCAAAGGTAATGCACTTTGACTCTGTCTTTGACTCAAAAGAGAAATCCTTAATTAGAGCAGAACACATTATAATAAAGATTGGAAAGAAAAGAGAGGAAAATAGAGGCCATCTTATGGGGCTCTCCCCCTACCAAATGCCAGATTCTACTTAACAGTCACTTACTCTGGTCTGGGGGAGGAAAGAGTAGTGGCAGTGACCTTAGAGGAGGTTAAGAGGTCTAAGAAGAAAGGATTGAATGGGGGTGGGGACTATGAAGAAAAGCAGGCACAGGGTTAAAACAGTGCCAAGAACTGTTGGTGGCAGCTCAGGAAAGCCCCAGTGAAAAGGACTGCTCCTGGTGTATGTAACAATGGGAGTGGCTATGGCACCTTGCAGGGCAATGCAAAGTAGCAGGCAGGCCCAGAAGAAGTAGGAAATCCGGCCAGAATAAATGAGATTCTGCCAAGAATCTTCAGAAATATCAGGGGAGAAATATCAGCCACTTCTAAGTGGCTAAGATTTCAGCCATTCTATGAGAGTGTTAAAGAACTAAGAGACCATGTCAGGCTGTAGTTTCTGGGTACATCTAGGCAGAAGGCATTTAGATGATTTCTGGATTTGGCCAGCATTATTGCACGTCTTGAAGCCCCACAACACTGACACCCCATCATATTCATTCATTCATTCAACAAATGTTTGTTGAGCATCTACTATGTGCTAGTTTCTGGGGATGTAGGCATGAATAAGACAGGCAAAATCCCTGCCATTCTTGGTATTTTCTTCTTGGGAAGAAAGACAGTGAACTAATAATTACATAAAATTGCATGTAGACTCTATGATAGCTTTAGAACTTTAGGACTTGAGGAGCAAGTAGAATCTTATCTTTTGTATTTCTCCAAAATAAATGAAAACAGGCTTGAGCCTTCATGGGCCAGTTAGCAAAAAATTTAATACCACCCACTTTGGCTCTTCTTTTCCTCTAGCTTATCCAGAAAGCTAAGTCCATAGAGGATTTGACCATAGTCCACAAAGGAGTTTGGCCTGATGTCTTTGCCTCAGCAGAGAAAAATCTCTACTGCCATGCCTCAATGCCACAATGTATCACTACTGAACACTGACCTGTTTCCATTTGGCACAGCTTGTCTGCTCCAGAGCAAAGCTTAGCTGATTCCACCTTCCAGCACAGGTCAGTATGGTCTTTACAGATAATCCCCAAATTATAACTCTAAGTAACCAATGTTTCTGGGTTTACACTTTAGCTCTTCTCAGAGACCTCACTGCCCCAGAGGCACAAGGTTCAGATTGAATCAGGTATTTGCCCATCACAGACCCTTCTTTCCACTCCCTAGGGATTTATCCCAGGCCAAGTGAGACTTTCCTTTTCTAGCCTCTGAAATTCCCTTTCATAGGCAAAATAACTTCATTGCCTGCAAGGGGAAACTTCATCCTCCCAAAGAAGAACAAAGGTGAAATGGGTATTTTATTTGGTTCTTGCTTCCCTTCATTTGTTTCCCATTCTTTTGGTAATAGCACCTTGATTCAGGAAATTTAAATGATCACTTCCCCCACTGATATAGTCTGTCAGTAAGGTCGACCATAGCGTATGCCCTCCTCTGTCAAAGGGTGGGCAGATGACCCAAACTAGACCAGCTGGATTTTTACTGAGACAGGCTTCTCTGAACTCTAACATGAATTTGAATCACTTGAGAGTCTTGCAGGTTCTGAGTCAGTGAGGCCTGAAACCCAGATGATGCCAACAGATCACCCTTTGAGCAAAAAGAGTGCAGAGTGGGAAAACAGATGGAATACCTTCATCCAGATGCAGCAAGCCTTAAAAGAATATCAGTCTAGAGCTGCTCTGAATCTGGTCCTCCTTTCTAGAGGAAGGAAGGAGAAGAAAAGCCTGAGGGAGGGAAGTAAAAAGGGAGAGATGTGTTGTGAGAAAGTGAGAGCAGTTTCCTTTCTTTCTTTTTTTTAAAATATTTTATTTATTTATTTATCAGAGAGATAGAGAGAGTACAGGCAGGCAGAGGCAGAGGGAGAAGCAGGCTCCCTTTGGAGCAAGGAGCCGGATGTGGGACTCAAACCCAGGACCCTGGGATCATGACCTGAGCTGAAGGCAGCCACTTAACCAACTGAGCCACCCAGGCATCTCAGCAACTTCCTTTCAATAGGCAACTGGGTCAAAGTCTCTCCCTATAGCCAGCACCTAGTTTTCAACCTCTATGTGTTGCTGATGTCATGAAATCATGAAATGACATCATGAAATGTCATGAAAGACATTCTATTTTGTGAGCACCTTTGGGAGACTATAAAGGCACTTGGGCATCTTCAAGGTGGTTGAAAGTTTCTTTGCCCAGCAACAACTGGAAGAAAACTGGGAAACTATGTGCACAGACTGTTCATCTAAAGCTTTGGTAAAGAAAGAAGGTCTGCCTATCACTAAGATTCTTTGCATTAATGTCAGGGTCTCCATTAATAATTGTTTTGGTTCATTAAATTGCTGGAAGGCCATGTTTAAAAGATTTTTTTTTCAAAGATTTTATTTATTTATCAGAGAGAGCAGGAGAGAGAGCGAGCACAGGCAGACAGAATGGCAGGCAGAGACAGAGGGAGAAGCAGGCTCCCTGCCGAGCAAGGATCCCGATGTGGGACTCGATCCCAGGATGCCGGGATCATGACCTGAGCCGAAGGCAGCTGCTTAACCAACTGAGCCACCCAGGCATCCCTTAAAAGATTTAATATTACAAAATGCAGTAGCTTATTAAAGGGTATGTGGCAGAAAGGAGACGTGATTAAGGGGTGATCTGAACTCCATGTCCCAAACTCACTGTTCTCATTATTCAGATACACAGCTGTAAGACAAAGTACAAGTTTCTCAGCGTGTACCCAAGATATTGCTACCAGCTGATAAGGACAATTCAGGAAGTTCCTCCTTAAAAAAAAATAAAAACAAAAACAGCTTTAACTTCTTCATGGGGGTAATCTTTGAATTAAACCTTCAAATGAAGCTGTGGTTCCCAGAGATGGATGAATGCTTCAAGACATAGGCATTATTGTGGGTGAGGCCCAGCAGCTGGGAATTCCAGGAAGTGTTCAGCTCTGGTTTCTCACTGGCAAGGTAACAGGACACTCTTATGGTATTTCCATCTAGGGCCATATTTGGTATGGAGCAGATTCCATAGTGGTGAAAGCAAAAATATGGGTGAGTTTTGCTTGTCTGCCCTGTTCTCACAATAATAGTTCCAGCTTGCCCAATATTTTGCCCAAATGACTCTGTCTCCAAGGCTCCGATAATTTTCTGAGTAAATGGTATAAGGTATTATGTTGGCTTCAACTTTGGTTTACAATAGGCTTATTATTCCATATCACATAGTAATTTATTAGAATCCACCCATAAAGAGCAAAACTTGAATCTGTAAGACGTCATTCACTAGCATTCAAGATGCTCTTTGAGGGTCTCCCCTCAAAATTATTCTTATAAGATTAACAGAAGGACAGCCCACCTTCATCTCTTCACTTACAAATGTGAATTTTGATCAGGATTCTATGGCTGCAAGTAACAGAAAGTAAGAGAAACTCACAGGATTAAAAGGAAGCCTGGACAGACAAAAACCCTTAGGGAACTTGATAATAGCAGAAAATTATTAACAGGGTCCCCCGATTACTACTCCTAGAAGAAATGAATGAACACCAAACATTTTCCCCATCTTTGCATTGCTGGATACCAAGCCCCAACATCCCAATTAGAAAAATAAGCAAGGGATATGAACAGACCATTCACAGATAAGGAAATACGGTGCAGGAATGAGTGTGAAAGACGTTAGATTACCAGAGGTGGTCCCTACCCACAAGAGGTCACATACGCTATCAGACTGTGCCCCCTAGGGCAGGGCCCAGGTCCCACTCCCCTCATCAGGGCTCTCCATCAAATGCTTTGCATTAAGTAGTTCTTTTAATCCTCACAACAGCCTTGTACTATAAGTATGATTATGTCTTATTCATCCAGTGAGGAAACTGAGGCTCAGAAAAGGTTGGTGGCTGGCTTTAGGTTGTCTAGCTAGGAGATGGCAGAGCTAAGGCTGCCTCACAGTGGTCATTCCCCTTACACATGCTGCTTTGGCTGCTGTAAATGGTTGTGCAGTTTATGCATTTACAAGAATACCCAATCTAGAGTCTAAGTGGGGACTGGGCTGAAATGAAATATAATCTGTGATCCACTCAACAAGGATGCTCCCCCTTTGTGAACTTGTGCCCATCCACTGGAAGGGGCTCATTTTTGTAATTTTTCCAGCCGACAGTGTGCCTCTTTCACTACATTCAGAGTACAATACTGTATGAATTAGTAACAGCCTTACCTGGGGTATCTCCCTGGGGTAGGTTGGGAAGGGGATGGGCCGGGGTGGCTGAGAAGGATGAGACAACATAGGATAAGAGGCTGTTAGTTTGAGAGAGACTGAGGAAAACAAGATGAAACCTTGCAGGACACCCAGATAGGTACTCAGAGTAGGAGATTATATATGGAAAAGGACAAGTTAAGGGTATATCCTCTCTCTGGGAATTTACTCAGGCCTATGTGAGCTTCCTGGTTCAATCAGGGGCTTGATTTAGGGGGCATCAAAGCTATGGGGGTCTACCTTAGGATCTCAATTTTCAGGGCTCCATTGGGGGGGGGCTTAGTTTGTGAGGCTCTCCTGGATGGCTAGGTCCTAGATGTAGATGACCCATCCACCACACTGGCCTATCTCTGACCTCCTCATTTCCAACCTTCCTCTCCAGCTACCTCAGCCCCTCACTTTTATGATCATAGCCTAACCCTTATCTTCAGCAAAAAATGGAACCTTCTCCCCAGATCTCAAGTTCAAACATGTCACCCTCTAATAATCATTCCCTGGTCCTCTTGCTGATTTACTTTCATACCTACCTTGCATAAGAATTCTTCAAACACATCTCAACCTCTGATTCTTTCACCCACCACCTTTTCACTGTCCTGCACTCCCCATGTGCTCTCACTTCCCTCCTTACCTAGTGTGGTAGGCAGAACTCCAAGATGGTCCTCATGATCTCTACCTCCTGGTATTATGCCCTTTCCCTGGCTTATGAGCAGGATTTGTGAATTGCTTCTAACCAACAGAATATGGCAAAGGTGATGGGAGATATCTCTATCTATCATCTATCTATCTATCTAGCTGATGGGCTTCATCTTGCTAGCATGCAAGGAACTCAACTGCTGGCCTTGAAGAGGCAAGTTGCTATGTTGTGAGCTGCCTATGGAGAAGGCCACATAGCAGGGAGCTCTGGGCAGACCCTAGGATCTCAGAACCTCAGTTCTATAACCACACAGAACTGAATTCTGTCAACAACCATGTGAGATTGGAAGAGAATATGAAATTGTTATGCCCCAATAATGGGTCCGTGATTAAAGAAGCGAGACTGATATAAAGCGAAGGTCAAGCAAAGCTTTATTTCATGCCAAGCATCAAGAATCTAACCGAACATTCAGGGCCGCACCTCTTACAAGAGAGGGTGACCCTTCTCTGTTTCACAGTCTAGCTTTTAAGGGCAAAGGCCATGCAGTCGGGCCTGGCCACGCACAGGTGGCCAATGAGATTGTAACACACAGAGGAAACTCCACAGTGATGGAAGGTGACCAATTGAGTTACAATTTACCCTAGTAGACATTTGAACCAGCCTATTACACCTTGATTGGGATTAGCGACAAAAGGGCTCCCAAAGGGCGGGGCCCATACTCCTTGGTAACCAGGGAGACAGCATGCATCCCCCCACCCCCCCACTGATCGATGTCTCCACCTGGCCTGACCCACCTTTGTATCTGGGCTTTGTTACCTGTAAATCCCCTGGAGGAAGGGGAGCCGCGACAGTTTCTAAAATAGGTCCTTACAGAAATAATATGTGGCTTCCTATGAGACCTCAGCTCTGGCCAAAATCTTGACTGCAGCCTGTGAGACCCTGAACAGAGAGCCCAGGTAAGCTGTGCTTAGACTTCTCACACATGGCAACTGTGACATAACTGTGTGTTGTTTTAAGTTGCAAAGTTTGTGGTAATTTGTTATGTAGCAATAGAAAGCTAATACACTCAGTTTAGATTTCATTATCCATCATTATAATCACTCCCTTGCAAACTTCCTTACTGTTCTGGCCCTTGCGGCCAATAGACCCTAAAGCAACTCCCAGTAATCTCCACTACCAGGTGTTGATTGCCCTGTGTAATCCCCCCCACCACCAGTGTAAGCAGAATCTGTGACTTGCTTTTGGCTAATAGAATATGATAAGCGATAGGATTTTATTCCCATAAGACTGCACCTTAGCAGATTAGAATTGAAGATGCTTTTACTAGCGTTGAAGAAGTAAGCAGACTCGTTGTGAAAGGGCCTATAGGGAGGATCATGTGGCAAGGAACTTGGTGTCTAGCCGCTGACAGCCATCCCTACCTGAAAGCTAGCAAGAAAATGAGTCTTATACCTTCAAGGAGGTAAATTCTTCCAACATCCCAAGGGAGCCAAGAAGCAGATGTTTTCCCTAGTTTGAGCCTCTGATGAGACCACAGTTCTAGTTGACATCTGTATTGCAGCCTGATGAAACCCTAGAGAAGACCAAGTAATTTTATTCCTAGACTTCTGATACATAGAAATTGTGAGATAATAAATGCATTTTGTTTTAAGCCTCTAAGTTTGTGATGATTTGTTCCGTAGCATAGGAAACTAATGCAGCCCCTCCCTCCCATCTTAATACTTGGCTAGCCAAACACAACCTGGGTTAGTCAAAATGCCCCACCCACTCTACATCTGTATGTGAGCTGCTGAATGTTATTAGAGAAAACAAAAAACCACAAAACAAGTTAGTTGATTTCACTCTAAATCATTGATTGCAGACCTCAAATGGGCATTAATAGCATAGCAATCCTGTTGTGCTCACTTCCGCACTTTCAGAGATTACTATTTTATACCTTCTCTGCTCCTCCCAAACCTTCCACATTCCAGTCTTTGTTTTCACCTTCAGCTTGTTGGTTTCACTTGACCCTCCATTAAGAAGATAGCTACATTCAAATGGAAATTCCCTTATCTCACCACCAGATCTACAATTCTCTCTGCACAGAACTTCCTTTACTTCTGACTTGTCAAGTGAAGGAACTAAACCTCTTCATATCAAAGACCAGTCCTTTCAGTTCTACTTTACACTTTGTTCACCTACTCAAGGTCTTTACTCCTTTAGCTACTCCCATCTCTCCCGGATCACCAGGTTCTCCTCTTTTGGGCCATGCCCATTAGTGCGTGAATGTGCTCTGTTATCTACCATTTTTAAGTCCTCCTTGAATTCCATGAGCCCCTCTGCTACTGCCTAGTTCTCTCTTCCTTTCATAGCAAAACTTCTCAAGATGTGGATTACACATTGCTGTCCCCATTTCACCTCCCATTCACTTTTCAACTAACTCCAGTCTAGTTTTGCACCATTCCATGAAACCTGCCCTTGTCAAAGTCACCAAAGACTTCATGTTGTCAAACCCAACAGATGAGCACTTGTCTTTGCTCATCCTAACTGTGCTCTCAGTAGAATCTGACATGGTCAGTCAACCAGTTCCTCTTTCTAGAACATGTCTGTGTGTTCTCATCTTCTCTCGCTAGCCTCTAAATGTTGACATTCTGAGCTTGTAGATGGATTGCCCCTTGTTATCTGCACTTGAATATCTAATAGGCACCTCAGATTAAACATCTTTAAAGCATAAATCTTGATATTTTCCCCAAGTCTTTTCCTCCCACGACCTTTCTCTACCTCAGTACAACTACCAGTTACTAAATTAGAAAACTGAGAATCATGCCCTTCCCTCAACTCCTCCACACTCAGTAGTACTTACAGCATACTATGGGTTTTATCTCTAAAACCTGTCTTGAATTTGTCCACAGGTCTCTGTCTCCACTATCACTAACCTACACCAAACTACCATTGTCTCTTATCTGAACTATTGTAAGAGCTTTCTGACAGGTCTCTTGCTTCCACTTTTGCTTCTCTATAATTCAATTTCTTCTCATGGACTAATAATGCCCTTGCTGGTGTCACATGCCTCACCTCCTGTATCACTTTTCCTCTCATACTAAGTTCCATTATCCTTGTCTTTGTGCATGTTACCTTTGTTGGAACCATCTTCTTCTGGCCTATCCTCTCCTTATAAAAACAATTTAAATGTTACATCCAGCATTTTTCCTGACCACCATATTAAAAACTGTTCCTCCCTCACCTGTTATCCTACTTGAATGTAAGCTCTGTGAAAGCAGAGCCTTGTTAGTGCAGAGCTTAGTGTAGTGCCTGGCACATATTCAGCATTCCATCAGTATTTGGTGAATGAATGAATGAATCAATGAATGAGACACTGAGGATTTAAGTGCAATGTATTTCAATGTGAGGACTGAGATTGGCATGAAAGACAAAACACTCTGGACAATTAAGAAGATATTTTTATTCAGCCTATTACAGTAGAGAGATCATACACTAATGAGAAATGTCTTAAAGGAAAGAAAGGGAGACTGAAATTTTATGGAGGCAAGTAGACAAGGGTGGACAGTTAAGGAGTCTTACAGGATGATTAAGAAGAAAAGGGACAGGTCTTATCTGAGTCACTGAAGAAAGGGGGAGCTGAGTCTTATCTCAGAATATGTGGGAGCAGGGAAGTCCTTGGTAGTTAGCCCTTTCTCAGAGCACAGAGTGTGGATGAGTTTTGGACCATGGCTATTTTCCAGGAACACAGGGCTCAGATAAGTTCCAACATTGTCACTGGTTGTCTCAATTTTAGTACAGGACCTTGATCTGAAAATTTCATCTGTGGAATCAGTTTGAAGGCCTCACTCTGAGGGCCTATATTTGGGTTCAGTCTGAACAACTTGAGTGGACCACCTAGATCTATAATTGGAGGTCATTTTGGAGTCTTAGCCTGAGGGACTTGATCTTGGGACCTCAATTTAGCAGATAGACTTCAGGGAGATTTATCTGGGAATTCTGCTCTGGAGAACCACTTTGGAGGCTCCAACTGGGGGATTTTGTCTACTAGGTTCCATGAAGAGGTTTACTCTGGATGTAATGGGCTAGCTCCATCCAGTGGTTAATTCTGAGGTTGGTGAGGAGTTTCATTTTTGGGGAGGCTCAGAGTGTGGCCTCAGTATGGGGATCTAAAACTTTGTCCTGCAAACTATCTCTTGTGCACAATCTGGGAAATTTCGTCAGGGAGCTCAGGCAGGATATTTATTCTAGAGACATAATTTTGGGGGGTTTGGTCTAGAAACTGAAACACTTACTTTATGGTTGCCTGTCTAAGGGCTAAGGCACTACTAGCTTAGTACTGAGGGTCAGTCTCACTGTATTGGTCAGTCAGGAGCTCAGTCTGGATCACTCATTGTTAGGCACTCAGCATCAAGATTTGGGCTTAGAATGCTGAGTCATTGTGGATCAGACTTCAGCCCAACCAAGGGTGCTCCACAGGTATCAGATACAATTGCACATAATAGAGAGCCAGCAAATACTGATGGTTCAAACAAGATAGAAGCCTTTATTTCTTTCATGTAAAAACAGTTCCAAGGAACTGCCTCACTCTTCCGTTTAAATCTTACTGCCAAAGCTTATATCGCATGGCTATCAGTTGCAAGGGATACTGGGAAATATAGTCTTTTTTTTTTTTTTAAAGATTTTATTTATTTATTTGACAGACAGAGATCACAAGTAGGCAGAGAGGCAGGCAGAGAGAGAGAGGAGGAAGCAGGCTCCTTGCTGAGCAGAGAGCCCAATGCAGGACTCGATCCCAGGACCCTGAGATCATGACCTGAGCGGAAGGCAGAGGCTTAACCCTCTGAGCCACCCAGGTGCCCGGAAATATAGTCTTTAAGCTGGACTTATATCCACTTAGCTAAAAATATGGGTTCCGTTCCAAAGGAGAAAGGGAAAATGTAAGTTGGGATGTGAAGTTAGCAGTTTTGTTGCACAGACATCTCAGCCTGGGATTCTCAGTCTGAGCCCCTGATTCTGTGGATACCATTTCGAGCAACTCATTCTGGGGATATGAATTTAGGGTCTGAGAGATTGGAAATTAATTCTGGGGAGTCAGTTTCATGATCAAAGTTGGGGAACCTTGGTCTAGAAGCTTACTTTAAAGGATTTAGTTCAATTTCTGAGTCTGGGGACAGTCTGGTAGAATCAGTCTTCAGATTCTCATTCTTGGTTTTCCATTCATAAAAAGTTCAGTCTGGGGGGTGCTCAAACTAGGGAATCATTCTTGTATTTCAATATGAGAATTCAGTCTGGGATCCTGATTTTTTATATTCTACCTCTGGGTTCAGTCCAGGATGTGTCTAAACCTCTTGAATTGCCAGTCTGGTGCTTCATTCTGGATCATGGGTTTGTAAGCCCAGCTTTTGGAGGCTCAATCTAAGAGAACTAGCTCAATTTGGGGGATCAGCCTTTACTCATCACTTTTAGGATTCAGTGTGGGGCCCTTAGTCTCTCTGCATGCCTGTCTGGAGATCCATTTTTGATATATGTCTTAGGAGCTCTAACATTGGGAGCTCAGTCTGGGGGCTTGTGGGGAGCTTCCTCAGGGGAGTCAGTTAAATGAATAATCTAGGAACTCATTCTGGGGCAGTTAGAAAGGGGCTCAGTCTTAGAAGTTAATTCTGCAAGCATAAACCTAAAGTTTTGAGAGTGGGAATTCAATCTGGTAGCCTCTGGAGTTCCACCTGGACTGCTCCCTCTCCCATAGAAGTCTGAGGACTCAAACTGGGATATTTGTTTGAGGCTGAGACCTTATTAGCTCATCTGGGAACACTGTGGCTCCTGATCTCATTCTGTAGGCTCATTCTAAAAATGGAAGCTCAGTCTGGAGCAATTAACCACATAGTCTCATGCCCAGGAGCTTGTGTTAGTCTTGAGAAGCAAACACCAAGATGGGATTAAGTGAGCAAGATTTTATCAGGGGAAATGCCCATGACAGAAAATGGGGTAGTTTCCATGGAAGGCTGAGAGCCATCAGAACACAATGTAGTTTGGTCCATAAAAGGAGAGAAGGGGGGAAGATTGAACAGAAGTGTTCTAGACAGCTGTGCAGTACAAGGAAGTTTTGGCAAGGCTGTCTGGGATTCCTGACCCAAAGTCATCAAAGTATCTCTGCATACTCAAGCTAGGAATAGCTTGTGGGAAGCATGGTCTTTGCAGAAATGTAGGGATGGATTTCGGAACACAGCAGCTGGGGCACTTGATTACTTATGCTCCCTAAAGTCTAAAAAGTCTATGAGAGGGATTCCTGGGTGGCTTGGTTGGTTGGGCATCTGCCTTCGACTTGGATCATGATCCTGGAGTCCTGGGATCCAGCCCTGCACTGGGCTCCATGCTCAGCAGGGAGTCTGCTTCTCCCTCTCCTGCTGCCTCTCCCCCTGCTTATGCTCTCTCCTTCTATTTCTGTCTCTCTCAAATAAATAAATAAAATCTGTTTGAAACAAAAGAATTTTTAAAAATAAAAATAAAATAAAATAAAAAGTCTATGAGATGCTTTCTCATGGCTACCACTGGATATGTACTGGTGGTTCTCTCTGGGGATTCCCTCTAGGGCTCATTCTGGGCATGTTATTTGGGAGCTCAGACTTAGGTTTTCATTCTGGAGGAACTTGTTTCAGAACATGAGCTCACTTTATACTTTCAGTGAGGAGATGTATCTGTGGCCTCAGCATGTGAGGGATTCTTCTGGGAACTCAGGCTTGGACCTCCTCCAGATATCATCCCTATCCTCCTTCAAGTAGCTAAATTTAGGGTCTCAATCCCATACCTCTGCCTAGAAGTTCATTATGGGGACATGACATTGAGGGTTTAAACACTGAGAGTTAACTCTTGAAACACCTAAGGATTTGATATGGAAGACTGATTTTTGATCTAAGATATGACTGAGCCTCTCACCAAGTGATTGCCAGGCTCAAGGCTCAGTGTGGGTGGCTGAGTCTGGCCGCTTTGGGACAATCAGATTTTGGGAGTTCAGTCCAGAATATTTTATACTGAGGAGCCAAGCCTAGGGGATCTCAATATGGTAACCTCACCTGTGATCTCTGTGTGGTGGGCTCTGTCTTGGAATTCCAGGTTGGGTTCTAGTCTGAAAATTTCCATCTGGAAGAACCTGCTGCATTTAAACACTAGCAGTTCAGTTTGGCAACTCAATCTGTGTTGTAATCTTGGATCTTAGTCTCAGGTCTCATGTTGGGAATTGAGTTTAGGCTTAGGTTTTGGGAGTTCAGTCTTTACCATGTTAATCTGGTCCTCTTCATCTAGGCTTAATCTAGTCTGAAATTTTTGCTCTAGAATAGGGTCTAGAGTAGGAGTAGAGTAAGTGTCATGCATAGAATTTAAGTGTGGATTTAGATGTGAAAAAATACATCTTATTTTCTAACCTCCAATGAAATTAGGCATTTCTTTGTTTCTTTTTTAAATTTTTATTTATTTTTTAAATTTCTTTTCAGTGTTCCAGAATTCATTGTTTATACACCACACCCAGTGCTCCAAGCAATATGTCCCCTCCACAATACCCATTACTAGGCTCACCCAACCTCCCACCCTTATCCCCTCCAAAACCCTCAGTTAGTTCCTCAGAGTCCACAGTCTCTCATGGTTCATCACCCCCCTCCAATTTCCCCCAACTCCGTTTTCCTCTCCATCTCCCCATGTCTTCCGTGTTATTCTTTATGCTCCACAAATAAGCAAAACCATATGATAATTGACTCTCTCTGCTTGACTTATTTCACTCAGCATAATATCTTCTAGTCCTGTTCATGTGGATACAAAAGTTGGGTATTCATCCTTTCTGATAGAGGCATAATACTCCATAGTGTATATGGACCACATCTTCCTATCCATTCATCCGTTGAAGGGCCTCTTGCTTCTTTCCATAGTTTGGCGACCGTGGCCATTGCTGCTATAAACATTGGGGTACAGATGGCCCTTCTTTTCACTACATCTGTATCTTTGGGGTCAGTACCCAGTAGTGCAATTGCAGGGTCATAGGGAAGCTCTATTTTTAATTTCTTGAGGAATCTCCACACTGTTTTCCAAGAGGCTGCACCAACTTGCATTCCCACCAACAGTGGAAGAGGGTTCCCCTTTCTCCACATCCCCTCCAAGACATGTTATTTCCTGTCTTGTTAATTTTGGCCATTTTAACTGGTGTAAGGTGGTATCTCAATGTGGTTTTAATTTCCCTGAGGGCTAGTGATGATGAACATTTTTTCATGTGTCTGTTATAGGCATTTCTTTCAATAATAAATGTAGGTAACCAACCACAGTAGTATTAGCAATAATATTAAATTTGTCGCCAACACACAGATATTTTTCATAGCAGGTCTTTTTAAAAGAAAGATTTATTTTATAAAGGGGAAGGGGCAGAGGGAAAGGGAGAGAGAATCTTGAGCAGACTCCCTGCTCAGTATGGAGCTCAGGCTTGATTTCAGAGAGAGAGAGAATCTTGAGCAGACTCCCTGCTCAGTATGGAGCTCAGGCTTGATTTCACAACCCTGAGATTATGACCTGAGTAAAACTAAGATCAGATGCTTAACTGACTGTACTACCCAGGCACCCCTCATAACAGATCTCTTAAAATGTTATTTACAGTCGGGCACCTGGGTGGCTCAGTTGTTAAACACTTGTCTTCGGCTTGGGTCATGATCCTCGGGTCCTAGGATTGAGCCCTGCTTCAGGATCCCCGTTCAGCAGGAAGCCTGCTTCTCCCTCTCCCGCTTCTCCTGCTTGTGTTTCCTCTCTTGCTGCCTCTCCCTGTCAAATAAATAAATAAAATCTTTTTAAAAGATGTTATTTACAGTCATTAATTTGAAATCGCAAGAGTCATTTAACAACTAACCTGCTAGTAGAGCATTGTATTTAAGGCATTAATAAAAAATGTATATTACAATCAGTTTTGTAATGTTTTGATAGCTATATTTTATTTTATTTATTTTTATTATGTTAGTCACTGTACAGTACATCATTAGTTTTTGCTGTAGTGTTCTATGATTCATTGTTTGTGTATAACACCCAGTACTCCATGCAGTATGTGCTCTCCTTAATACCTATCACCGGGCTCACTGATCCCACCACTCCTCTCCCCTCTAAAAGCCTCAGTTTGATTCCTGGAGTCCATAGGCTCTTATGGTTCGTCTCCCCCTCTGATACACCTCCTTTCATTTTTCCCTTCCTTCTCCTAAGGTCCTCTATGTTACTCCTTATGTTCCACAAATAAATGAAACCCTATGATACTTGTCTTTCTCTGTTTGACTTATTTCACTTATAACTATATTTTAATATAATTGGTTTCCTTTGTAATGTAAATTTTATCTTATGCATTTAAAAACATTAATCTGGGAAGGGACATATTGGCTTCAACAGATTGCCAGATGGATTCAAGGCACAGAAAAGAGGAAGTCTGTCACTTAGTATACTTAACCTTGGACTTAAGTCTCAAGGCTAAATCTCAGAATTCATTCAGAGGTCTTGGTTTGTTGGAGCCCAAAATGGAGTCCCAAGCGTGGGTATTTCTAGAAGATCTACTGTGATATTGTGATTTATAATAAAAATATGTATTTGAGGGGCACCTGGGTGGCTCAGTGGGTTAAAGCCTCTGCCTTCAGCTCAGGTCATGATCTCAGGGTCCTGAGATCAAGCCCTGCATCAGGGTCTCTGCTCAGCGGGGAGCCTGCTTTCCCCTCTCTCTCTGCTTGCCTCTCTGCCTACTTGTGATCTCCGTCTGTCAAATAAATAAATAAAATATTAAAAATATACATTAAAATATGTATTTGGCCTTTGAACCCTTTCCTGGCACAGAGCTCCTAAAATCTTTGTAATTTCCTAAGTGATGAGAATGGTAAAAGGTATTTATGGCTATGTTGCCTGTAGAGCCACCCTGTGATTATAAGTTTGGAAGTTTCAGTTTCACCCCTCAACCTCCTGGGAGCGGGGAGGGGCTGGAGGTTGAATTCAATTACCAATGGCATTGCAGGCACCACTGCCCTGGAACTTCCCATGTCACCAGTCATGGTCAACCCCACCATGCACATTGCTGTGGGTGGTGAGCCCTTGGGTCACATCTCCTTTGAGGTAAGGGATGGAAGCCGAGAAGTGACTACTCATCTGATTCATAAATCTATTTTAACTGATTGGAGCTGTTTGCAGGCAAAGTTCCAAAGACAGCAGAAAACTTTCATGCTCTGAGTACTGGGGAGAAAGGATTTGATTATAGAGGCTCCTGATTTCACAGGATTATTCTGGGATTTCTGTGCCAGGGTGGTGACTTCACATGCAATAATGGCACCGGTGGCAAGTCCATCTATGGGGAGAAATTTGATGATGAGAGTTTTATCCTGTAGCACACAGGTCCTGGCATCTTGTCCGTGGCAAATGTTGGACCCAACATGAAGAGTTGCCAGTTTTTCATCTGCACTGCCAACACTGAGTGGTTGGATGGCAAGCATATGGTCTTTGAAAAGGTGAAAGAAGGTGTGAATCTTGTGGAAGCCATTGAGTACTTTGGGACCCTGAATGGCAAAACCAGCAAGAAGATCACCATTGCTGACTGTGGACAAATCTAATAAATTTGACTTGTGTTTTCTCTCAACTGCCAGATACTTCCTTCTGTAGCTTAGAGAGCACCCCTTCACCTCCAGCTGCTTGAAATATCCTATAATCTTTGTGCTTTTGTTGCAGTTCTGTGGGTTCTATATTTTCCTTACTCTAAGTCTAGCTGGATTGTAGGGTGAAGTTTATGATTATGAAATAAAGACTAAACGACCACCAACAAATCACTAATGTCCAAAGATTCAATCAATCATGCCTGTGTAATGAAGCCTCCATAAAAACCCTGTCAGAGAGCTTCTGGGTTAATGATCACAGGGAGATTCAGAGAGAGCATGAAAGCTCCTTGCTCCTTCCACACACCTTGCACTACGCATCTCTTCCATCTAGCTGTTCCTGAGTTATATCCTTTGGTAATAAACCAATAATCTAAACTTCAATTTGTTTATCTATCTATCTACACCCAATGTGGCGCTCCAACTCAGGACCCCAAGATCAAGAGTCACATGCTCTTCTGACTGAGCCAGCCAGGCAACCCTAAACTGATGATCTAGTAAGTAAAATGTTTCTCTGAGTTCTGTGAGCCCCTGTAGCAAATTAATTGAACCAGAGGATGGGGTTTTTGCCACTTGGCAAAATTCCGCTCAAACTTTTAAGAATCAGCTCAAGCGTCATCTCTGAGAGCCTGCCACAAGCCCCCAGGCTGGGTTAGGGGCTCCCTCTGCTGGATTCTCATGAGCCCCTGTGCTCCCTTCTCTAACATTGCACAGAGATGGATTTATTATAGAACAATAAAGCTAAGCCTCAGCACCCCATACTTACACATGCCACTTCCAAGTCCCTGATTATTGAGCGCAGTCAGTTTGAAGAGCATTTACAATTTGTCATTGCACAAGAACAGTTAAAATACCTTGAAATTTTATAGCTCACATGTAAAAAAAAAAGAGAGGTTTCCCCAAATTTGACAGCAATCTTAAAATTTACCTCACTAATAATAAATTGTGAAGTCGACACTTTTCTAAACTACCAATAAAAATTTTTATCAACTCAATGACATTGAATTCAATTGAATTCTTTGTAGTCTTTCTAGAAAATGTTGTAAAGTAATTGTCATATTTATTTAGAGGAGGGTATCAAGGAGCTTGTAGCCAAAAGAAAAATTAGTGGGGAGACGAGTCAAACAATTGATAAAAATATTTTATTTTGGGGAGTTTGAGAATGTTTATGGTATTTGTCAGTTTTTAAAAAGTTTTGTAATTTGTAACATTTGTGATTTCTTTTATAAATCTGAAGCAATACCTTCATACCTAATTTGTACCATTTCTCTTAAAGAGAGTTTGCAGAATTCTATCTGCTTCAGGTCATTTAACACTTAGATTAATCCAGAGCACTGATAATTCTCTAGGGTCCTTGGCCAGTCTTGCATGATGGACTGTAAATTCCTTAAGCATTTGATCAAACCCTATGCATGATATAGCAATATTCAGCCGGGGCCCAGGCACAGAAGTGACAGTATTGTTTGTTAACATGGTCTAGTCCAAAGTTTGCAATCCTTTCTGTGAGAGGGAATCACCTATGCTATTTTTCTAAGAACAGCTTTATTGAGATATTATTTATATGCCATAAATTTCACCCATTTAAAGTATAAAATTCAATGGTTTTTAGTATATTTACGGGATTGTGCAACTGTATTAGTTTTCTAGGGCTACCATAATGAAATACCAGACTGGTGGCTTTGACAACAAAAATTTATTTTCTCGAAATTCTAGAACTTCAAGATCAAGTTGTCAGCAGGTTTGGTTTCTTCTGAGGCCTTTCTCTTTGGCTTGCAGATATTTACCTTCTGCGTACATAGCCATTTCTCTGTGCATCTTATGTCTCTCTCTATGCCCTAATATCTTTTTCTTACAATGAAACCAATTGTATTGGATTAGCGTGTACCGCTAGGGCCTTGTTTTACCTTATTTACCTCTTTAGAGGCGCTGTTTCCAAATATAGTCACATTTTGAGGTATTGGGTCTTAGCACTTCAACATATGAATGGAAGGGATGGCACACAACTCAGCCCCAACAGCAACCATCACACATCTAATTTTAGAACATCTTCATCTCCCCCCAAAGAAACCCCATTTCCCCCCTCCCCAAAGCCTGGGCAACCATTAACCTATTCTCTATTTCTGTAGATTTGCCTATTCTGTACATTTCATACTACTTTTTTTTTTTTACTTATTTGACAGAGAGAGAGATAGCGAGAGCAGAAACAAGCAGGAGGAGTGGGAGAAGCAGGCTCCGCACGGAGCAGGGAGCCCAATGCTGAGCTCAATCCCAGGACCCTGGGATCATGACCTGAGCCAAGGCAGATGCTTAACAGCTGAGCCACCCAGGCACCCCTGTACATTTCATATTAAATGGTATTATATGATATGTAGTCTTTTTTGGCTAGTTGGTAGTGATGTCACCTCTTTCATTCCTGATTTCAGTAATTTGAGTCTTCTTTTTTACTTAGTCAACCTAGCTAAAAATTTGTCAATTTTGTTGATCTTTTCAAATAATCAACTTTTGTTTCATGATTTTCTCTATTGCTTTTGTTTTCTATTCCAGGTATTTTCTGTTCTGTCTTTATTATTTCCTTCCTTCTGCTTGCTTTTGGATTACTTTGTTCTTCTTTTTCCAGTTTCCTAAGGTGAAAGGTTAGGTTATGGATTTGACATCTTTCTTCTTTTTTAATATAGGTGCTTATAGCTATAAAACTCATTTTTTTAAAGATTTTATTTATTTATTTGACAGAGCTCACAAGTAGGCAGAGAGGCAGGCAGGGGTGGTGGGAGGGGGAAGCAGTCTCCCTGTTGAGCAGAAGCCAGGGGATGTGGGGCTCCATCTCAGGTCCCTGAGACCATGACCTGAGTGGAAGGCAGAGGCTTAACCCGCTGAGCCACCCAGTTGCTCTAAAATTAATTTTAAGCATTGTTTTAGCTTAAATATTGGTGTGCTGTGCTTTCATTTTTATTCATTTCAGTTTGTTTCCCAGTTTCCTTCATGATTTTTTCATTGACTCATTTTTTATTTAGAAAGGTGTTAATTTCCACATATTAGTGAATTTTACAACTTTGTTATTTTTTAATTTATTTTTTTAATTTCAATTTCAAATTTTGTGTGATTTCAACTCCTTTAAATCCATTGAGGCCTGCTTTACAACTTATCATATGGTTTGTCATGGAGAATGTTCCATGTGCACTTCAGAAAAATGTATATTCTGTTGTTGCTGTTGGGTGCAGTGTTTTAGATGTTACTTTTTTTTTAATGCAAATTTTAAGGCTATGCTCCCTGAGGTTGATTCCTCTGCCCCAAGGCCTGGAATCCGTATCTTTTTTTTTTTTTTTTAAGATTTTTTATTTATTTATTTGACAGAGAGAAATCACAAGTAGATGGAGAGGCAGGCAGAGAGAGAGAGAGGGAAGCAGGCTCCCTGCTGAGCAGAGAGCCCGACGGGCCTCGGTCCCAGGACCCTGAGATCATGACCTGAGCCAAAGGCAGCAGCTTAACCCACCGAGCCACCCAGGCGCCCTGGAATCCGTATCTTTATTAAGTTCCCCACACCTTTCAATAACCCATGGCCCCGCCCGACCTCCACTCCTGGCTTCCTTTGGTTTATTACATAGGAGTTAACTGCGGTGATGTCATTCATTGCTCTGATAGACTTTTCTATTGCTCTAGTCTTGCTGCCAGGTCCGCGGAAAGGCGCATCGGCGTTCTCAGGCTCGGCTTTCGGCTCATTTGGCCTGGGCTGTGCTGCGCAGCAATTGGGCCTCCTGGGCGTCGCGTTGCCAGAGGACGGATGATGGCCGGAGTTGGGGAAGATTCGCGGGCGCTCTTTGGGGCTGGCGTCCGTGCGGCGCTGGAAGCCTGGCCGGCCTTGCAGGTGAGTAGGGCCACGGCTAGGATAAAGGTTAGTGTCTGGGGCAGAACAAGAGTTGGCTGGACAACGCGCCTGAGGCGCCACTGGGCGGCTTAAGCAGCCAACCCTACACCACCTCAGGCCAGCTTCCAGGCTGACGTGGTGGGCTCTGGCCTGTGTTCGCAGATCGCTGTGGAGAATGGCTTCGGGGGCGTGCACAGCCAAGAGAAGGCCGAGTGGCTGGGGGGTGCAGTAGAAGAGTACTTCTTCCGCAATGGTGAGTGAACGTGAGGCGCTGCGACCTGTCTTTGCGGGCGTGGGGAGAAGGAGGCGGGTCCTGTAGAGCGCGCACTTCCTGTTGAACAGTCGTGGGATGGTATCTTAACTAAGGTCGGGGTGGAATGAATACAGGCTTTAGGAGTCAGAATCTTGAGTTCTGATGCCATAGAGGCTGTGTCATTGACCTGCGGTATCACTCTGGAAAAGTTGTTTTATCTGAGACTCTGTTTCTTAATGCCTAAAATAGATATTAAAGTATCCACCTCAGCACTGTCCAGTAAAAATATAATGCAACTCACATCATGTCATTTAAAATTTTCTAGCAGCCGCTTCAACAAAGTAAAAAGAAGCGGATGAAATTAATGTTACTGAAGTCAGTATATCTAAAATATCTCAACAGGTAATCCGTATAAAAGATAACTCATGAGATATTTTACATCCCTTTTTAGTATTAAGTTTTCAAATTCTGGTGGGTATTTTACACTTTTAGCACCTTCTCCATTTGGTCTATCCATATTTTTAGTGCTCAGTAATGACTTTTGGTTATTTGGACAGCAAAGATCTACACCTTTGATGTGTCTTTAAGGTCATGTAAGAATAAGGGACCCTGCAGAGGGTCTTTTGTGTAGTAAGATTTTTGCAAAATTCTTTATTCAGGTTTTTTTCTTTTGGTCTTGTAGATGACATTAGGTAGAGTTATCACAAGGAAGTTTGCATCTAGTAATGGATCCATTTAAGTAAGTAGGCATTTACAGTCGGGGTGATGTTCTAATAAGGATGAGCTCAGGGTGCTTGGGTAGCCTGAGACTGAGGAGGAGGCTTCCTTTGGAGATTGTTCAGGGAGATAGTGATTGGCTTGAGTCTTAAGGGATGAAAAGGAGTTAACTAGGTGGGGGATACAGAGCAACACACAAATAAGTTCTGTGGTATGAGAAGATTATGTGTTATATTTGGAAAGTGGCAGGGAGCTCAGTATTGGAGTAAGGGTGTGTGTGCACGCTTGTGAATGTAGGTAGGAGTGGTTGAGAATGAATCTGGGGGGTGGGGAGGCCCTGGGAAGAGGTTAAGACGTGGAAGATGTTACATGCCTTTGGTTTGTCTGTTAGGCCAGCGTTTGCCAAAATGCAGGCTATGGAATAATAGTTCTGTTAGATGTTCAGTGAAGAAAAAGCTTCTCCAGTCAAATTATGTAAGAACTTTTCTGCAGCTCCTCCTTAGGAGTCACAGTAACATTAACATAATAATAATAAAAGCTTGGCTAACGATAAGAATCACAAAAAAGAAGCCTGTTTTCCTTTGTTTCTCATTAGCTTTCTATGGATAGCTTTCTTTAAAAACCAGCAGGACAGCTATTCCTGAAAAGCAGGATATGAAACACTGCTGTAGGTGATGAAAGTTCATGGGCCCTTTCTAAGGTGAGTAATAGGATGAGATTTGTTACTAGAAAGTTCGGAAAATAATCGGTATGGAGCATGGACTGGAGAGGGAAAGACTGATGAGAAGGTTATTTCTGTGTAGAAAATGATGAGGCCTGAACTAGGGCAGTGGCAATAGCAATGGATTGGGGCCTTGGAGATGGTTTGGTCATGAAGAGAGAGGAAAAAGGAGGCAGGTTTTGGGTTTGAGTCACTGGGTGGATTAGGTGCCTTACATGGAATAGAGGAACCCTGAAGGACAAGAAGTAGGTTTGAAGTGGTAAGATGATAAGTTTGGCTTTGGATGTGGAGGGCCTGAGGCATCTGTGAAATTGGTAGAGTGTAGTTTGTGTTGGAGACCGCTTTGGGGGATATTAGATGAGAGTGCTAGGGAAAGTCAAGGGAGTTAACGAGCTCTCCCAGAGGGAAGGGACCGACTTGAGTAATTCTCTAATTCAGAAAAAGTAGAGCAGGGGCCCAGAAGGTAACTGAAGCCTAGATGGTGGAGATTAGCCAGAATCACACAATAGGATGTTGATGTCAAGGCTATGATGATTTCATCATTGGAAGTACTTAACGTCCATTTTTTCTTATCTATCCCGTTCAGTGGAGCTGCAGTCATGAAGGGTTTCTACATTTCAGAAACTTCAGCCCTTGAGTGATGCAAATTAACATGGATTATGGGTCTCTCCTATGCTAGGCATTATTTAGGGGACTCCTCATAACAGACCTTCAAGAAGGCTGCCCTTAGCCCCATTTTGTAGATGAGAAAACAGACACAGAGATAAGTAACTTGTTCATGGTCACAGAGAAGAGGCCAGTTAAAATAGGTCAGATGAAAGAGGGTGAGTGTGGTTGGGATGCTTTGGGAATAAGAGGGATTGGTAGGATGAAAGAGATTGGAAATTAGGTATTTATGTTTAGTGTTTGTTTGTTTGGTTTTTAAGAATCACATAAAAACCTGTAGTACAGAGCACTTCAGTGAATAAAAGGCTCACTGTTGCGGCCTTTACCCACCAATCAGATGTGGACCCACCAAGTAGGTATTGAATAGTAGTGGGCCTGAGTGATTCAGGTGGCTGGTCTTTGCTTTCCTATTAGCTGACTTGGAGCTAGATGAGGTGGAGGACTTCCTCGGGGAGCTCATGACGAACGAATTTGATACGGTTGTGGAAGATGGAAGTCTGCCCCAGGTGAGCATATTGTGGACTAACTCCCATTTCTCTGCCTGCAGTCTTTCTTCTCCCTGTCTGTTTGTTTTTAGGCCAAGACCTTGGGTCTAACCATTCTTTTCTTGAGTCCTGTGCAAGAACCTTCTGTGACTCCCTTTTGCCTAAAGGAAAAAGTCTAGTCTTCCCAGGTCTTTCCAAACTCTGCCTCTTCTTTTTCATTTCTCTCCATACAACATTCTCAACTGGGTCCATTCTTCACCTCCATCCCAAAGGCAGGTCAGGCCAGGTACATTTCCACCCCTGTTCTGGTTAACATTTTCCCCATCAAGCCCTGCTGGGATTGCCTTCCCTTTTACCTCTTCTGTCTTTCAAACCGAGTTCTAGTGCCTTCCTTTGCTAGGAAGCTCTCCTTCCATACTTTAGGCTCTTACCTGGGTCCTTCTGTAGTGAACAGATTCCTGATTCCTGATTCCTTCAGTAGTGAACTCCTTGGGGAAGAAAGAGCCCCATTCTCTTCTGGAAAATTCCAAACCCTTCCCTACTCTCGCTGCAGACACATGCGGGTTGTATTGTAGGTTCTCCAAAAAATCCAAGCTAGTTGAATGTTTTCTTGGTAGGTGAGCCAGCAGCTACAGACCATGTTCTACCACTTCCAGAGGGGTGATGGGGCTGCTCTGAAGGAGATGGCCTCTCACATTACCCAAAGAAAGTACAGCATCAGAGCCACTGCAGTTACAACAGCCAGAGAAACGGATGAAGATGATGCGGACAGCGTGGAGGAAATGGAGGTGAAAGGGGGTGCCCCTTGGGTGGGGAAATGCAGATATCTTCAATTTTCTGGGAAATCAGCTAGTTTCATAGGGAAGTGATGGGGTGGGGGGATATATTATCCAGAGAGGGCAGGGAACTTTCCTAAGGTCACACAGCCAGTCCTGGCAAAGCTGGGAAGAGAGCCTGGGTCTCCAGTGGCCATAGCCAGGAGGTGTTGTATTTAGCTTTTTACTGTATTTCTCCTCCAGGTTACAGCTACGAATGATGGGGCAGCTACAGATGGGGTTTGCCCCCAGCCTGAATCCTCTGGTCCAGACTCCCAGACTATTAAAGAAGAGGATATAGTGGAGGATGGCTGGACCATTGTCCGGAGAAAGAAATGAGTGGGGCTGGAAATGGTTTGGGTCCTTGCTTGCTAGTTGTTTTGAGCCTTGTCTATAGGGGTTTTGGGGAGGGTTGTGGACTCTTGGACTGGTTCCCCCATCTCTACCCTCTTCCTGTTCCCCTGTTCAGTTTCCTCCAGGGGAAGAAGAACCCTAGGGTCCTTGCTCTCGAGGTAGTGTGACCTGGTTCACCACACTCCCTTGGGTCTTAAGTTACTGTCTGCATGATGGGCCTGATTTCATAGTACATTGCCTCTCAGGTGTGGTTAGTATGAAGAGGGAGGGTTGAGCAGGTGAGGGCATGACTGGAGAAGCTAAACACTGGTTGACAGTGGCCAGGTGGATCTGTAAAGGGAGAGGACCAGCAGGAGAACCAGTAGCCCTGCTGGGTCAGGAATGTTGAGATGAACTTGCAAACTAGAAGCAAGATGAGTTGAATATGTGAATGAAAATAGCTGTGGTACCTCTTCTTCTTTTTCCCCTGCCCATACACACACAAAGCAGCTCTGTACCCCTGCCCAGAAATTGGAACCTCCCAGGAACACTCCCTTTCTGCAGCTTAGCCTCTAGCCCTGGATTCCTTCAGGAAGTCTAAGAGTTTGCCTAGGTGGTGAGCTTGGGGGACATGGGCTTTGTTTTCTTTTTCCCCCAGCCTCTTTCCATATACTTACCCAAATCCAGGGATGAGGCTTAAAACCTCAGTAAATAGTACCTTATTATTTAATCTGTGACTTGACCCATGAAGAGCCTTAGAATCAGCCTTTTAGGAGCTGGGCTTCAGAGCTCAGTAAGGGAGCAGTTTTTGGGCCCACCCTAGCAGCCTGTTACTGTGAACAAAGAGGTGGATAAATGGAACACAGCAGCACTCTGAAAGTTTCCATAAGCCCGAAATAAACTGTATTTTTCTTTAAAAAACAAAACAAAGAGTATCCATTGTCTCCCCCCCATTCCCCTGTCCTGCCCTGTGGCCCTGCCATGGGTCTGGACGATAAAATACTGGGTAGCCTTGGGGCCGGGTAGAAGCTATAAGCCATGGAAGAGGCAGGAGGGGTCTGGTCACCACCCCACGTAATGTGTGTATACACTGGCTGGGGGGAGCAGGGGTGGGCCAGGGCCATGGGGTCAGTGGCATAACTGGCACTTGAATCCAAATCTGCCTCCAGTTTGGGGGGGGGGATTGGGTGGAGGCAGGATCTGTAGGATGTTGAAGGGATGGAGGACAAAACAGCCTAATTCAAGGGGGTCTAGCAACAGCTCCCACCCTTCCTGGGGACAGGGATTTAAAAAAAATTAACATCACTGTAGGAATTTTTTTTTAAAGCCCAGGTTTTGTGAAAAGATGAATTAAAAAACCCAAGACCCAGCACTGGGGATTGAAAGTGCCCGTGATGGGAGTTCAAGTATTGACTGAGCTGGGAGGGAGGGGACTGGGGCCCCCAATTGGACATGGGCAGCTAGAGTGTGGAGCAGCGGGCCCCAGTTCCTCCCAAACCCTCTAGGTCTTGTCTTGGGTCTGGGGGGCTTCGGAGGGTTCAGCAATGGCTCCTGAAGCTGCCACTGGTGCCTCCTCCATCTCCCTGTCCTCAGACAGTGTGGGTCCTGGGCAGAACGTGTCCCCACGGCCTGCCCGACCGAGCACTGCCATCCATCGCCGCTGCAGCTCCTCTGTCTCGGGGCTGAAGTACCAGCTCAGGTGGCTCTGGGTGATCTTGAAGACGTGCCTTCTGTCAGGCCGCTCCCCTGCCTCAGGAGGCCCCACCTCAAAGCCAATGAGGGGCAAGCTGCGCTGGGCTTTCACATCCTAGGGAACAGGACAGAGCTGAGGGTCACCTCGAGGCTGGGCTTCTCACTAGTTTTGCATCAGCTGAACCCTTCTTTTCCTTCCCCTCCTCCGGAAATGTCCATGGCTCCATTGATAGCAACTGAAAAATGTCAACTGAGGCATGCAGGCTAGTTCAAATACCCATTTCCTCCCACAACCAAAACCAGTTGGGCTAGTCTCTTTAGCATATAACAAATAATATTTGCAGGCCTTTGTTTCAGCTGTTGCCTCCATTCACTTGTTCTTCCCCGCTCCAAACTGGACCTAGCAGTGCCTAACCTCCACGAAACTAGCTCCACTATCTCACCCTGCTTTTCCCTACACATGTTGGCCCACAGTCACTCCTTGTCTCTAGCTGGTCTTTGTCTCATAAGGGGTAGGGGTTCTGATTTCCCCTTAGCCTTACCCAATCTCCCAAGGCCAAGGAGAGGTCAAGGACTGAAAGAGAAGAGGAGCAGCCTGGTTTTGCCAGGTGGCTGAAAGGCCCTGAAAGAATGGGATGCACACCTGAGGGGCTCCATAGATGTACAGCACCAAGGGTTCATTCTCAGGGACCACGAACCATGCCTTGTGCCATCCTTTGCCACCTTTCTCCATGTAGTGTAGGAAGCTGCAGATGACGCTGTTCTCCGCAGCCACTGAGGCCTGTTTCTGTGGCCAGAGACATAGGGGACATCAGTGTTGATAGAAGGCCTGGCCTGGCTACTCTTGGCTTTGACATGCCCTCAGCATAGGGATTGATAAAGCTGAAGCTCAGATGGTGGGAAGGATTTGTCCAGTACCCCCACCCCCTGTGGGTTAGGATTGAGGCTGAAAGCCAGGCTTGTCTGCTGCACTGCAGTGGCTGCTTGCCTCCTAAGAGTTGGTGGGAGGGGTGTTTCAGCAGGGGCACCTAGATGCCAGGCAGGCATTGTTCCATCAGTTGATTTATTCCTCAAGTCACTTATGCCTTTATACCTCCCCCTGTTCGTTGTATTTCATCATAACATTCATGCCTTGGATTTAGCAAGAGGCAACCCTAGCATTGTGAAGAGAATTGGGTAGCTGTGTAAGGCAGTTTGGCTTAGAATCCCAGCTTGAGATGAAAATGTATTGACTTGGAAGGAGAACATATAGGTCTGTTGTAAGGATTAAATGAGTTAATGTATGCAAAATGCTCAGAAGAGTGCCTGGCACGGAGTAAGCATTCTTTTTTAAAAAAGATTTATTTATTTTTGAGAGAGAGAGAGAGCGCTCACACGTGCACGTGAGCAGGAATTAGGGGCAGAGGGAGAGAGTAAATCCTCAAGCAAACTCCCCCCCCCCCCCCCGAGGGCTCCATCTCAGGACCCTGAGATCATAACCTGAGCTGAAATAGAGTCAGCCGCTTAACCATCTGAGCTACCCAGGCACCCCCAGAGTAAGCATTCTTTAAATGTTAAGTGAAATGAATACCTCAGTTTGGTTAAAAACAAAACCAAAAATGTATGTATGGCATGCTACAGCACAATTATTATTAGTGGTAATCTAGTGGGTGGAAGGAATATGGTGTTTTTATTATTTTTGTTTATATTGTCTAATTTTCCCCAATGCACATATCCTATTTTGTAATAAGAAAAGATAATTTGTTTATTGAAAAAACGTACTAGCTCTGCCACTTGCTGGCTGTGTAATTTGGGCAAATAACTCCCTGAGCCTCAGTTCCCTCATTTGTAACCCAGGGATAGAAATAGCATGGATAGATTACTTACTGTGAGGATTAAATGGCTAAAGCACTTAAATAAAAATTCGTCTTTCATTCACTCTTGCATTCATTTTACTCACTCCAAGCCTGGGTCACTTGCTCAGTGGAAGCACATAGCACCCTAGCATTTCAGAGATGCCCACGCGTGTGTCAGTCATGGTGGGTGGCTGGGCCCATGTGGTTGGCGTGGGACTGTTAGTCGGGAACCTGGCTCTTACCTCCAGGATAGACCTCCGACGCTGGGGTGTATGCTGGCTGCAGACCGGGCTGCTCCCAGGCACCCCATGCAAGGCCACGTAGCAGTCCGTGCACACACGGTTGGAGCGGTTGTTGTCATAGATGAGGCGGGCCCGGAACTCGGAGCACTTCCCACAAACCACCTGGGGTGGCAAGTGGGCAAAAACAGCCTGGTTCCTGCAGGTCTTTCCCTTCAGTGTACCAACTCCCACAGTGGACTCATGGCCTCCCCCACTTAGAGGTTACTTAGAAGGTAACCCACTCAGAAGTGGGCCTTTGGGCTGCCAGCCTGTCCCCTCCCTATCTCTGCCCCTGCCTGCCAAAACTCACATGCCCGCAGGCCTTGCAGTGGTGCCTGCGTTTGGTGATGGAATTGAAGGGCTCCTGGCAGCGCATGCACATGGTGACTTCCTTCTCTCGGATGGGTGTAGGTGCCCGCTTCCCAAGATCCACGTTCTGGAGAGAGGGCCAGGTCCCAGGTCAGAGATAGCTACTCCCCAGCCCAGTCCAGCTAGCCCCTGCCCTCTGCCTGAAGGCTTGGATCATCAGTGGGAAGCAGCAGATACATTCAGAAGATCTGCCTTTGAATCCTTGCTCTGACCTTACCTTACCATACTACTGACGACAAGTCATTTTTACTTTCTGGGCCTCAGTTTCCCCCATGATTCCTCTGTGGCCATACCAAAAGAAGACTGTTCTTCTGAGGTCCTGCACTCTGCCTCTCTGGTGTTCACTCTCCGGGAAGGGGCAAGGATCATTTCAAGGTCAAGTGGGGACTTGGAAGCCTGGAAGGGGTCCCAGTGCAGGGGGAGAGGGTGAGGACTCTTACTGGAGAATTAGGGGGTGTGTCTTCATCTTCCCTGTTTGTTGAGTTCAACAGTTTGAAGGTCTCCAGCGTCTGTTCGTGCTTCAGGAGGGTGGAGTTGATGGCCTATAAAGGAGGTTTTAAGAAATAAGAGGTCAGATCACCTCACAACCCACCTACTTCCACCCTCACCTTACCTTACTATGACCTAGCCTGGAGAAAGAAAACTTGGTTTCTTGGCCAGACTCTGCCCCTTGTTAGGCATATGATCTTGAGCAAGCCCAATCCCAAATCCAATTCTCAGATCAGTGGTTGAAAAATCACAGAAGGTCTTCCTGGCCACTGTCTGGACTTTAGGTTTTACAGGATTTAACTCACTGGGGTTGTACCCTCAGAGGAGCCAGCTTTCTAAAGGGAGAATTTATGAATTTCTGTTTAACCTCTGGACCTCAGTTTGCTTATCTGTAAAACAGGGATGGTAAAGTTTGTTGAAAAGCTGTGTCCAGGCCCATTCTGGTCTGATATGAGTTTAGGGGAGAGTCCACAAACCCCAAGGAGACCTGTTAATACTCTTCCAGCCCCCTACCACAAAGCCTTCTTGGATGTTACCTGGACCCAGTCTTTCTTCTCCTCCTCAGTCCTTGGGGTGCGGGGTGGGGGGGGGAAAGAAAAATGTTGGGTTAGGCAGGCCAACCAAAAGCAACTGGAGTGGTAAACAGTATTTTGGAGTCAGACCAGGGTTTTGACCCTCTGGTCCTTAACTTATTATATGACTTTAGGCAAGTCATGTAGCCTGTATTTATTTATTCAGCAGTTACTAATAATTTCCAGACCCTGTGCTAGAGACTTGGGGCTTAGAGAGGGCTGGCCCTATCCTCAAGGAGCTCATGGTCTAGGAGGGGAGATAGGGACAATACAGGGGGATTAGCACTGTGACCCGGAGTGAAAATAGGGCTGAGAAGCCCAGGAGAGACCTGCCCCAGCCTGGAATTTGGGTGGGACTTTTTTTTTTTAAGTTTTATTTATTTGACAGACAGAGATCACAAGTAGGCAGAGAGGCAGGCAGAGAGAGAGAGAGAGGAGGAAGCAGGCTCCCCACGGAGCCGAGAGCCCGATGTGGGGCTCAATCCCAGGACCCCGGGATCATGACCTGAGTCGAAGGCAGAGGCTTTAACCCACTGAGCACAAGAGACCATAAATAGTTCCCTGTTGTTGGAATGGCAAATTTGAGAAAGGGTGGGGAGCTTGTTTTCCTTTAGTCCATTTTCTCCATTTTACATGGAGAGAATGATCAGTTTGGGTTGTTCTGAGCACTAACCAGTGATAGGTAAGTGCCTAGCATAATCCTTGGTCCACTAGGTGCTCCATCAGTGTGAGTTACCTCTTCCTTTTTCCTTCCTTTCCCATCTCTCCTGTCTGCCCTGGAATCTCCAAGGCCTCTAGGCTGGGACAGCTCCATAAACTGCTTACTAGGGACAGGACCCGGGTTTCTTGGCTGACTCCTTCCTGGCCTCTTCTAATCCCCTTCCACATTTACACACCAGACATCGAAAGTATTTTTCTAATATGAAAATCTGACTACATCCTTAGAACCACTTCATGAAAAATTAAGAATAGGAGTTAATATTTAGCTGCAGGAATGTCCATTGCAATGCTATTTATTATGAAAAATTGGAAGCAGCCTAAGTGCTCAACAGGGGATCAGATAAAAAGAAATGATGGTATATCATTACTGTCAAGACAACATAAATGGTATAGAAATCTGTTTATAATCTGTTACGTGAAATATAATATGTTAAGTGGTATAGAAAGCTCTTGATGTTAAGTAAAAACATAAAATACACATAGCATTCCATTTAAAAAAAAATGTGACATGTATGTTTATATTTATCAAAACTTAGTGATGGTACACATTTAAGACCTGTACATTTAACTGTGTGAAAATTTGGCCTCAAGAAAAGGAGAGGACATTTAACAAATATTGAACTCTAGTTAATAATATGCACACCAAAGTCTTTAAGGGATGAGGTGTAGTGATGCCTGTAACCTCGTTTGAAATGCATGTTAAAAAAACCAGATGGATTGGTGGATGGATAAAAGGATACATTGGTGATAAAGTAAATATAGGACAATGTTAGCACTTATAGAATCTGTATGGTGGGTTTATAGTTGTTCACTGTATAATTTTTTTTAACTTTTCTGTATTTTGGAATATTTTCATAATAAAATATAGAAAGAAAATGTGTGTGTGTGTATATGTGGGTGTATGTATCTGTGTATACACATACATATATATATATGCAACTAGAGGAAAGGAAAGGCCTGGGGTGAAGTATCATGTCTTTACTTTAAAATGGTTCAGCCAAAGATACATATGGCAAAATGTCAATAATTGTTGATTCTTAAGTCGGTGGTTCTAAACCTTGGTGCACACACTAAAACCACCAAGGGAGCTTTTAAAACTCCTCATGTTCAGGCTGTGCCCAGACAAATTCAATCAGTCTTTGAGGGTAGGTTTCAGACATCAGTATTTTTAAAAATATTTTAATTTTAAGTAATCTCTACATCCAACGTGGGGCTCAAACCTCTAACCCCAAGATCAAGAGTCACATGCTCTGCTGACTGAGCCAGACAGGCGCACTTCAGACAGCAGCATTTTTTAAAAGTTCCCTAGTTGATCCCTGTGTTGCCAAGGTTGAACACTAGTTGTCTAAATGGTAGGTATATGGGTGTTTATTGTATTTCCACTTTTCTGCATATTTGAAATTTTTCATTAAATTTTTTAAAGGGCAGTACAAACAATTGCAAAGCAAACCCTCCATGCCTTTCCTCTGCCACTAGGAGGAAACCCTTACACTGCTTAGTGCTCCTCTCTGGCTCCATTGTTTCCGCAGCCCCCTCCTTCCCATCCTTCCAGCAGAAGACCTGTCTGAGTCATATGACTTGTCACTCAGGTTCTGCTGAGCCCCCTCCTGGATGTGCCCACGTTGGCTTTGTTCTTGCTTCCTGGCTGCAGGCCTCAGGCCTCGAGGATGCTCTCTCAGTCCCCCAGAGCTTCAAAGGTAACATTCATCTCTCTTTCCGGCCTCCACACAGTACCAGCAGTGAGGGTTCTGACTCTCATTTCTCACTTCCTTGCAGCCTGTCAGAAATAAATCATCTACCCATATGCATCCATTCTCTGGCCCTGACCCTGACCTCGGTTCCTAATCACTTGGGCCCTCAGAAGGCAATGTGAGCTCTATTTCCAGCTCTGCTTTCTAGCTATGAGATCTTGGGCAAGGTACATAACTCTTCTGTGCCACAGTTTGCTCATCTGTGAAATGGGGTTGATGGTAACAGTAGCTACTTCAAGAGTTGTTTTAAGGATTCAACTAGTCAGGTTAAACTTAAAATGTTTCAGTTAAAGTTCACTTAAAACAGTGCCTAACATAAGAGCAAGTCTTCACTAAATGTGAGCTATTATAATGATCCAAGTAGAGGATGGATATGAAAGCCTCTGTTAAATGGCTAGACCTTATTTTTAAATGTTGTTATTTTTAAAAGTTTTATTATAAAAAATTTCAAGCATACAAAAAAGCAGACAGGATAGCACAAATTCACTAAATGTATGCCTACTATATAGATGCAAATTTAAAAAATATTTTGCTATATTTACTTCATATATATGTATATGTTCACATATAGTTATATATGATGTATGTTTTTATATATTTCTGGTTAATAAGTCTTTTAAAAATAAATTACAGGTATCATGATACTAAATCTTCAGCATGCATCATGAAAAAACAAGGCCATTCTCTTGTATAACAATTATACCATTATCACACCTGAAAAAGTTAGCAGTAATTACCCAACAGTTATTGTTCAGTTCATACTTAGATTTTCCCTATTGTCTTGCAAATGTATTTTAGGGTTTTGTTCAAATTAGGCTCTATCATGGACCAAGCATTGCATTTGGTTGTTACTTCTCTTCAATCTCTGAATCTACAAGAAACTGTATTGTTGTTATTCCTGTTGGGATTAATATCTCATTCTCCCCTCTCCCCTAACAAAACCCATCAGAAGAGCAAGGAAGCATCTTTGGGAAAAGGTGCCCATCTTTTCTGTGGAATGATCTCTTCCTTGGCGAGGTTGCCTGAAACTAGATGCTTCATATCTGAAGGGAAAGAGGGGGCTGGAGGGAAGGTATAGGTAAGGTCAAGTACCTAGCCTGGAGCTCCAGGGAGCGCTGCTTTCCTGACACCAGGAAGGTCCGAGGCAGATTGAGGTTGGAGCTTTCCTTTAGCTGAATGGAGGGAGAAAAAGTCTTTGTGAGGATAACTAAACTCCACAGAGCCCTTACCCTCTGCACACATGCACACAAAGACTTGTGGTCAAAGTCAGAACAACTTTATCCCTCCCAGAACCAAGCCCCCACTCCAGGTACCCATCTCCCACTTCCTGGTGCTCACCTCCATGCCATCTACATCAATGCGTGCCCGCACGCTAAACTTCTGGCCAAGGAGCCGCAGCCTGGGCACACAGTAAAGGAGGCGGTCGTTGAACTAGGAAGGAAAAGTTTTGGGACGTATGTGTGGAAGACCCAGGAGAGGTGTGGCCCAGCTCCCTATCCTTACAAGTCTCCTGAAGCTTTATTGCTGGGGAATCAAGGCAATAGATGGAGAAAGCACAGCACAAGTTGGACACAAGGGTCAGAAGGAAAGAGCCTAGGCATGGGAGTCACTGCCCAGTTGGGCAACCTTGGGCAAGTCACTTCTAAGTCTTAGTTACATTCCCTCTGGAGTAGAGAAAAAATATTCCTAGCTGTAGGTAGTGAAAATACAAGGAGTTAATAGAGGAAAGAATGGCTAGCAGGAGGTATAGTCTTGAGTGAGTACCAAGTCAATGTGTGCAACCCCACACCTGGCACTTACTAGTATGAGGTATCGGTCTTGAGTGGTCCCATTCTTTGCTGACAGCTTAAGGATGTGGCCTTCTTTTATGAGCTCTTTGGTGGGGCTGACAATGTCCTCCTCACCCCCTAGCAGCTCATATACCTTCAGCAGCTTGTGCATTCGCTCCTGGCAGAAGACAGGAAACAGAAGGCAGGGTTGGGGTGCTGGCCTCCCCTGACATGTCCACAAGTCACAAGTCCCCTAGGACAAAGACACCACAGGTGGGTGGCCAAGGAGGGGCAGGGGCTAGAAGGGCCACTCACCATTTTGCGGATGGCGGCGTTAGAGTGCTCCGCCGCTGTGGCTATCAGCTCCAGAGACTCTGTGGGCAGAGTGGGAGGTCAAGCGGGAGACTAGCAGAGAAGAGGCTCTTGGGGGCTTCTTTGCTCCTTGAATACCTCCTCCTGGCCTGACTACACCCTCCCCATCCTGGAAAGCACCAGCCTCAGAGCAACATTACTTAAAATCAGAAACTATCTCAATTAATCCCACAACAGCAGAATTATAGTACATGGAATAACTGGCAGTGAATAAAATGCAAGCTTAACAGGATTATTATTACCATTAAAAATAAGAATAACAATTACATAGGTAACTGGAAAGAAACATACTCATGTTTAACAAGTTGTCTCTGAATGGTGGGACTGTGGTGCTTTTCGTCATGTCCTTTAGATTTTGCTGTATTTTCCATATTTTTGACAAAGAGCATGTATTATTTTTATAATAAAAAAGAGCCATATAAAGAAACAAAGATGGTGGGGCGCCTGGGTGGCTCAGTGGGTTAAGCCTCTGCCTTCAGCTCAGGTCATGATCTCTAGGTCCTGGGATCAAGCTCCGCATCAGGCTTTCTGCTCAATGGGGAGCCTGCTTCCTCCTCTCTCTCTCTCTCTCTCTGCCTGCTTCTCTGCCTACTTGTGATCTCTGTCTGTCAAATAAATAAAATCTTAAAAAAAAAAAAAAAGAAAAAGAAACAAAGACAGGCGCCTGGGTGGCTCAGTCAGTTAAGCATCTGCCTTAAGCTCAGGTCATATTCCTAGGGTCCTGGGATCGAGCTCATGTCAGGCTCCTTGTTCAGCGAGGAGTCTGCTTCTCCCTCTGTCTCCCCACCCCTGCCACTCATGCTCTCTCTCCCTCTCCCTCCCTCTCTCTATCAAATAAATAAAATCTTAAAAAAAGAGATAAGCCTATTTTTTGTCTCAATAATAATGAGTATAGGAATCTATACTGAGAAAATACACATTCTAATCAACAAAACCAATAACTCCCTAGCTAGACTCATTGAAAAAAGGGGGGAACTACTCAAAGTCACAAATGAGAGAGAAGAAAAAACAACCAACACCACAGAAATACAAACAACTGTAAGAGAATATTGTGAAAAACTATATGCCTGCAAATTGGACAACCTAGAAGAAATGGATAAATTCCTAGAAACATAAACCTTACCAAAACTGAAGCAGGAAGAAATAGAGAATATGAACAGACTGATAATCACCAAGGAAATTAAATCAGCAATCAAAAAACTCCCAATAAACAAAAGTGTAGGACCAGAGAGCTTCAAAGGCAATTTCTACCGAACATTTAGAGAAGAGTTAATATTTATTCTTCTCAGGATGTCTGGGTGGATCAGTCAGTTAAGCGTCTGCCTTTGGCATGGGTCATGATCCCAGAATCCTGGGATCGAGTCCCATATTGGGCTCCTTGCTTGGGGAATTCTGCTTCTCCCTCTGCCTGCTGCTCCCCTTGCCTGTGCTTGCTCTCTCTCTCTCTCTCTCTCTGACAAATAAATAAAATCTTTAAAAAGAAAAGAAAAACTGTGTTTCTAGAAAAAATGTCTGTTCTTCTCAAACTGTTCCAAAAAATTTGAAGAGGAAGGAAAACTTCCAAAGTCATTCTATGAGGCCAGCATTACCTTGATTCCAAAACCAGATAAAGATACCACAAGAGAAGAGAACTATAGGTCAATATACCTTGTGAACACAGATGAAAAATCCTCAACAAAATACTAGCAGCCTGTATTCAAAAATAGATCAAAAGAATCATCCACCACAGTAAAGTGGGATTTATTCCTGGGATGCAAGGGTGGATCAATATTCACAAATCAATCAATGTGATACATCAATCACATCAACTGGAGACAGGACAAAAACCATATGATCATCTCAATAGATGCAGAAAAAAACATCTGATAAAGAATAACATCCATTCTTGATAAAAACCCACAACAGAGTAGGTTTGGAAGGAACATACCTCAGCATAATAAAGGCCATCTGTGAAAAACTCACAGGGAACATCATACTCAAGAGGGAAAATGGAGAAATTTCCCCCTATGATCAGGAATAAGACAAGATGTCCACTCTCCTCACTTCCACTCAACACAGTACTGGAAGTCCTAGCCACAGCAATCAGACAATAAAAAGAAATAAAAGGCATCTAAATTGGTAAGGAAGAAATAAAATTTTCACTATTTGCAGATGACATGATACTATAGTGAAAGAAAACCCAAAAGACTCCACCAAAAAACTACTAGAACTGATCAATGAATTCAATAAAATCACAGGATACAAAATCAATGTATAGAAATCTGTTGTATTTCTATATACTAATAATGAAGAAGCAGAAAGAGAAATTAGGAAAAACAATTGCATTTAAATTGCACAGTACCTGGGAATAAACTTAACCAAAGAGGTAAAAGAACTGTATTCTGAAAACTTTAAAACACTGATGAAAGAAACTGAATATGACACAAAGAAATGAAGGACATTCTCTGTTCACGAATTAGAAGAACAATTTTTTTTGAAGATTTTATTTATTTATTTGACAGAGAGAGACAGTGAGAAAGGGAACACAAGCAGAGGAAGTGGGAGAGGGAGAAGCAGGCAGTCCGATGCGGGGCTCAATCCCAGGATCTGGGATCATGACCCGAGCCAAAGGCAGACGCTTAATGACTGAGCCACCCAGGTGCCCTTGGAAGAACAAATATTATTCAAATGTCTATACTACCCAAAGCAATCTACATATTTAATATGAACCCTATCAAAATAGCAACAGCATTTTTCACGGAGCTAGAACAAATAATCCTAAAATTTGTATGGAACCACAAAAGACCTTGAATAGCCAAAGCAATCTTGAAAAAGATAAGCAAAGCTTGGAGGCATCACAATTCCAGACTAGAGGGAAAGGGGGTGGGGAGGGTTAGGTAGGTGATGGGGATTAAGGAACACACTTGTCTTGATGAGAACTGGGTGATGTGTAAAATTGTCACTGCATTGTACACCTGAGACTAATATAATACTGTATGTTAACTATACTGGAATTAAAATAAAAACAGGGGTGCCTGAGTGGTTGAGTAGGTTAAGCGACTAACTCTTGATTTTGGCTTAGGTCATGATCTCAGGGTCATGAGATCAAGCCCTGTTTGTCAGGCTCCACACTGTTTGGTGCTGCTTAAGATTCTCTCTCGGGTGCCTGGGTGGCTCAGTGGGTTAGGCTCAGGTCATGATCTCAGGGTCCTGAGGTCGAGTCCCACATCGGGCACTCTGCTCAGCAGGGGGCCTGCTTCCCTTCCTCTCTCTCTGCCTGCCTCTCTGCCTACTTGTGATCTCTCTTTATCAAATAAATAAATAAAATCTTAAAAAAAAAAAGATTCTCTCTCTCCCTTTCCCCCTCCCCCCACTGCATGCTCACTGTCTTTCTCTCTCTTTCAAAAAAAATGTCCAACTATAAGGGTTCAGTTAAATAAATTACTGTGCATTCATAGAATAGTATGCTGAACATCCTTTACAAGTGATGCTTATGTAGAGTTTTCCATAATTTGTGAAATGTTCAAGATATTTTAAGAAAAGGATACCAACTTGTGTACACCAAATGATCTCAATTTCACAAATATATGTGTATTAAAAAAACTGGGAAGAAAATACGTCAGAGTGCTCATTGTGCTTATTCTCTGGGGGCTTGTATCACAGCCATCTTTCTTCCCTATCTCTTTCATCTTTTCTGTAATTTCCATATCTCCTATAGCGACCAGGTATCATCGGGGGGAAAAAAATCTTGAAATAAATCCCTACACATCCCCACACACTAACAATCCTGCCTACACTTGAGGCCCTGCTACAGCTGTCCTGCATCCCACTCTTGTCTATAGGGTGCTGAATTTTCTCACGAGAAAATCTGCCTGTGATGGAGGAGTCCAGGTGCTTCTGAAGAGGGTCCATATAGCTGGGAAACCAAGTCTTGCTTTTCTAGGAGGCTCTGCCTCCATGACCAAGTCTTGGTACTCAAGATCTGGAGCTGCTAACCCAGCTCAGGCCTTTCAGGAGTCCCTAATCTTCAACCCTAGCTGCCATAGGGATCTTTCTCACATACAGCTTGACAGAGTGACAACTCTTCTGCTTAAATCTATCAATAGCTCTCCTGTATCTGTAGGGGGAAAACCCAGCCGTTTAGCCTGGCCTTGAAAGCCCTTGCTTGGAAATCTCTGCTTTCCTCTCCAACTTCCTCCACTTGTACCTCCCTAAACACGCCCTGTCTTGTTTCATCTGGCTAAGTGCCACTCAGTCTTCTGGATTCAGCTTACCTCCCTTAGTAACCTGTCTGGAGTTCCCAGGCTGGGTCAGGACCCTGTCTCAGTTCCCACAGTCCTCCACGCTCCCTTCTGTCCCACTAGTCACACTGTATCCATCATGTATTGATAAATCTGCATCCCTCAGTAGACTAGGAACTCCCTAGGATGGGGCCAGGGTCCCCCCACCCTCTCCAGGGCTCCCCATCAGATACTTTGCATAAATTAGCTCCTCTCAGTCCTCACAACAACTCTGTAAGATAGGTGTGATTTGGGACCTATTTGTCCAAAATGAGGAAACAGACTTAGAGAGAAGAGGTGGTGGCTTTAGGCTGTATACCTGGGAAGTGGCTGAGTTGACATCGGAGCTGGACCTGCTCGGCCATCTGCCCTTTCTCCTACACATTCTGTATCTCCCCCACTCCAGGGCAGGGGGCATGTTGGGTGGTAGAGGTAGGAGGTAACCAGGAAAGGGACAGAAAGAAGACTCTGGTAAGCTGTGAGATACCCACTCAGGCCAGTACAGGTTACTGAACTCCGAGTAGAGGCTTTGCTCTCGGGAGTTCTGTCTGGAGATGCCTTGTATGGAGTGCAAATTGGTATTTCTAGGGGTCTGGTGTGTGTAGGCTTTGTCTGGGATGTCAGTCTAGGATTTCATTTGGGGGTTTGGAGTAGGGAGTGTGGTTTGGGGAAGTTGGTGTAGGGGTCTTGTCTGAAGCTCTGTTGGATCTTTGGCAGCCTGGGTCTGGAGTTCAGTCTTGGACTCAGGGTAGGCAGTTTAGGCCAGCAGTTCCCCTTGGCCTATTTGAGGAACCCAGTCTGGAGTCTGGGTTCCAGAGTTCAGTCTAGGGAGTAGAAGGTTGGGGGGAGTGAGTCTAAGGAATGAGAGCTATGATTCAGTGGGGCTCAGACCTTGAGGAACTTTCTGGGAGGAGGCACTTAAACTGACATCGGGAGGTCAAAATCTTGGGCTGGGTAGCTTAGTGCGCATATGTTGCACTGGATCGCACTCAGAGCATCTCAGAAAACCAGACTGGAAAATTCTTTCTTGGGTGGTGGTTGGGGGGGCATTGTTCATTTTTGGGCTTAGCATGGGGAGCTCAGTTGGACAAGGCCAAGCTCCGAGGTTCATTCTGGAGACTCAGATAGGGTTGATATTTGTACAAAATAGGAACCTAAGTTAGGTGAACTCAATCTAGGGGCTGATTTTATGGACATTCAGTATGGAGTACATCAGCCAGGGCATTCAGTAATAAAAACTGTTAACATTTATTGGGGTTTTGCCATGTGCTAGGCACTGTGCTGACAGCTTTACCTGGATTATCTCATCCTGAAAACAACTCTACAAGGGAGGTATCCTTTTCACTCCCCCTTCTACACACGAGAAAACTGAGACCAAGCAGCTTGCTCAGGGACACACAGTTGGTAAAATGGACTCTACCTGGTACCCAGTTTAGGAATATTACACTGGCAACTCACTTTGGGGGTTCAGTGAGGAGAGCTCATTTGGGAAATTTCAGTTTGGAAATGTCATGCTAGAGATCTAGTGTGGAAATAATGAAAGAACTCAGTCCTAAAAGCTCACTGTGGATACATGATTCTGTAGAATCCATGAGCTCTGGGTGGAGAAACGAGCCAGGGGGCTTCTTCTGGGGATCGCGGTTGGAGGGTTATAAAATATGGAGACTCAGTGTGGTGGGGTGAGGTGTCATTTTTGGGTCTCGATATGGAGCACAGTCTGGAGACCTCATTCTGTAGGACTTAGCCTGGGAATCTCAATCTGTGAATCCAAGGCTGGGATATAGAAAGCTGGTGGGGGGGCACTGTTTGTGGGGAGTCAGTCTGGAGTTAAGACTGGGAAAATCAGACTTGGAGGATCAGACTTAATTTGGGGGAAAATCTAGGGCATTAGTCCCAGGGCACAGTGAAAGGGATGGAAAACAGGGGTCTGGGGGACTGGGACTAGGGAGAACACAATCTGGAGTCTGTTTGGAGCTCAGATCAGGCAGCTTGATCTCAGCTGGAGAGATTGTAGAAATCAGTCTGAGGCCTCAGTGGTCTAAGTCTGTGGCATGGATCAGTCCCTGACAAAAGAATCTACCTTTAGGGGCTCAGGATAGATGTCTCAATCTGAGGGACAGTAAATGGGGGATGAATCTGCGGTGCTATGTTTGGCAATACCTGTTTATAGAATGGTGGCCATGGAGACTAGACTGGGGGAATCTCCTTGTGGGACTTTGGGCTGAGGGCTCTGAGTGGGAACACTCTCTCAGAGCTCAGGGTGGGAGGAGCATTCTGGAAGCCCAGATCTTGGTTTGGGGAAACCAAGTGTTGGGGGGGTGTCCTATAACTGGGACCTCATACTGGATTTAGCCTGAGGGCTCGGTTGGAGATGTCAGCCCATGGAACTATTCCTAAGGAATCAGTCTGGAAGGCTTTTTCTCAAGGTTTAGGTTATATAGTTCATCCTGGCATTTCAGTCGGGGTTCTCAGTCAGGGAGAGGACTGAGGTACTTAGTCTGCAGATGTCTGTTGAGTTCAGCTGTCAAACATTTTAGGGTTCTTGTTCTTTCTAGAGGTCCAGGATTGGTAGCAAAGTGCCCCATGTGGTAGGGTGGAGGGGACTCAATTTGGGAAGTAGACACAGCAGCAGACTACAACTGTCTGCTCCTGATTCTTGTGGCTTCCAGCACTCTTTGCTCTCCTAACTTTCCTCCTACCTATAGGGCTACTTCTCAAGTCCTTTGCTGATGCCACCTCCTTCAGCTTTGCCCTTGGCCCCCATTTCTTCTCCATTTACATTCACTCTCTTGGTGATTGGGTCCAGTCTCACAGTGTTGAATACTATCTATGAGCCAGTGACACCCAACTCTCTCTCCCTGGGATTCTAGACTCATCTAACTACCTACCTGGCAGCTCACTTTGAACACGTCCAAAATCAACCTCCTGAGCTCACCTCAAGAACAATCACCACTAGCCAAAAATCTGCAAGTCATTCTTGACTCTTTCTTCCAAGCCTCACACCCACTCCATCCTGGTTCTTTCAGTGCTGCTTCCAAATAAAATATATCCTGAATCTAACCATTTCTCTCTACTTCCACTGCTACTGCCCTCGTCCAAGCTGACTTTTCTCACTTAGATTATTGCAAAGGCTTCTTACTGGTCTCTCTCTCTCTTGCTTCTCAAATAATCCTGATCAAAATCTTCCCTTGGCTACCCACTGTACTCAGAAAAGAAAAATCCATCTCCTTATCTAGGACTTTAAAGTCTGGCTCCTCCCTCTAACCCTACTTCTACCATTCTGTCCTCACTTACCATGCTCAGGTCACACTGGCCCTCTTGATGGTCCAAAGATATGCAAGCTGCCTCTCCTCCCCCCCCAGGAAGTCTGTACCTGTTGTTGCCTCTGGGGGCTATGGCCCTCTCCAGCTGGCATGTGGCTCCCTTCTTCTTGTCATTCAGGTGTGACTCAAATATCTTCTATTCAGAGAGGCCACCCAACCTCAAGTAAGCCCCCCAGCCCCTGTCACATCACCTTCCTATTCTCTGAATTACATGTAGCATCTATTCAATGTTCTTCTGTGTATTTATTACTTCTCTTTATTATCTGCTGTCTTGTTCACTTCCATATCCCCTGTGCTTACAACAATGCACAGAATAAGGTGCTCAGTAAATAGCTGTTATATAAGTGAAGGAATAAATGGAGATAATACTCTGTTGGGGGGGGAAGTTGGGGAGACTCTGGGGAAGCACTCTTTGAGGTGTGACCCTGGGGGTGGGTGTGGGTCTCATACTGGAGGAATCAGAATGAAATAGTTTTCTAGTGGTTCTGTGTGTAAGGACTCAGTCTGAGGAGACAGTATCTAAGCCTAGAGATCCAAATCTTGGAGGTGGAAAATTTGGGGTCCAGTCAGGGGTGCTCAGTTCTGAAGAGGTAATTCTGTAGGGCTCTGATCAGACTTGGGAGGTTCTTTATGAGGTTCGTTCTAGGTAACAGCTGGGAACACAGAGTGGAGCTCTAAATGTGGATGATAGATAGTCAGGGGCCCGATGAGACAAGTCTCCTTGTGTGAGGCTCAGCTGTGGAGATTCAGTAAAGAGGGCTTGGCCTGAGAGGTCAGTCTGGGCACTCTCAGTCCCTGGGGGTTCTGGCTCAGTTTCATTCTGGACTTGGGACAACTTCATTTGAGGATGAGTCTAGGGGTGAGCTTTGGGGTCTTGGCCTAGAAAACCGTGGCTCCCTCTAGGGGATCATTCTGGGTATACTCTTCCAACTCCCGGGGTTCCGGTTGGGGACTTCAGACTGGGGGACTCCTGAGTGCTCTCCCTGGGTATTCAGGCAGAGTCTCAACCTGGATGTTCATCCTGGGGTCTTACTGCAGAGCTTCAATGTGGGCCTTTCAGTCTGGAGATCCTATTCTGGGATCTCATTATGTTGCCGTGGAAGGCTGACCCATTGAATTAAGTCTGGGGTGTGTGTGTGGAAGGGGTAAGGAAGGGTCCGGAGGCATGCACTCACTTTGGGCATCCTTGCTGTCCGGGGAGCCATGGGGCAGCTTTAACAGATAGTCCTTGAGAAGTAGCTCATAGCGGGGAATGCGCTGCACGGGTTCCAGCATGTGGTGCTGCAACGTCAGGTTGCCACAGGCTTCCTCCTTCTGTGACAGGCAGAAGCAGAGGGGCTCAGGTGTGGCCACAGACTCCTCCCTGGGTCCCTGCAGAACTCTCCTCCCCAGTTCATCCTATCCGGCTTTGCTGCTTACCTGTACCTCATGGATGATAACTTTAAACTGGGTGGAGCGCTCTGTCCAGGTGTTTACCAGCTCCACAGCCCGGTCAAAGTTTTTCACATACTCGCCATACATCTTGAGGAAGGGTGCCAACTTCTGAAGGATGTCTCCAATGCGTGGGTAACGGTCCCTGGGGTGGAAGCAGGGGCTAGCATGGTCCTGCTGAGCCTTGTCCCCCAGAGCTCTCTTGGGCTTCTTTCTAGGCCTCTAGTCCCAGGTAAGCTACTTTCACCACATTCCTGGAAATCTACTTCTTGGCCAGTTCTACTCCTCTGCAATTGCTGCTTGTGTTACAGGCCAATTAGGCCAAAAGACTCAGCTTGACCTGAAGCCATGGCCCAGGCTGCCACCTGCCCCAACTCTGCCCCTCTCAAGTACCAGGAGTTATATGTCCTGAGATACCTGCCCTCACCTCCCTGTGAGGGCCACTTCTTCATACACTTCTTACTGATTCTGTGCCCAGCCTCGAGCTCAGGGAATCTGAAGACACAAGTGAGTCACACTGAGCTAAACCCTGACATGGTCACTGTCTGATAGGGAAGACAAAGTGAACAAGTCTGCTCATACTCCTCAGGAGTCACAGTTAGCTGAGGGACACACAGGACTAGGCCTGGTCTTAGCCCTTGTTGGTCACGGTCTGCTGGGGGCACACAAGAACCAGGCCAGGCCTATCCCTCAGGGGTAATGGGTAATTGGGAAGATGTAGGAAACGGCTTCATACCTACCAGCCCTCCATGGTGACAGTCTAGTGAGGGAGACATACTTTATCCCATGGGGGTGGAGAACATGGAGATGATTCTAAGTAGTACATAACACGGTCTGATTGTTCAGAAAGACCATTACGGCATGGGGAATAGACTCTAAAGGATGGACTGTAAGAGGAGAGAGCCTGGTGGCTGGGAGATTGCCTGTAATCCCTGCCCTTCTCCCTCAGGACTTGGCTCAAGAATCAGCACCTCCCTGAACCCTTCTCTAATCCTAGACTAGGTTTGGTCCATTTGTCTGGATTCCCATAGCCTCCCGTTCTCAGCTCTAACATAGGTCTGATTTAAAAACAACAACAACAACAACCCCCAAAACAACAGCTCACATTGAGCATATATTATATACGGGGTACTGTTCTATGCTCTCAACATGTGTCAACTCATTTAAATCCTTCAAATAACTCTCCAAAGTAGACTATTATTATTATCCTCATTATGTAGAGGAGGGAACTGGACAATAGTAATTTAAGAAACTTGCTTAATATCACAAAACTAGCAAATGGCAGAGCTAAAATTTGAACCCAGCCAATCTGGCTCCTAACCTCATACTCTTAAGGGCTGTGTATTCTGTTCTAACTTTCGGAGGATTGGTCTGTGTTTTGTATTAGAGTGGGAGGGCACAGAAGGCAGAACTTCAGTCTGATTCCCTTCGTGAAAGGTGGTAGGAGAAGACAGGTGGGAATGAACTCTAGGAGACATTTGTGCCCTGGGTTGGGCAGGCGTGTGGACAGAAGGGTAGACAGCCTAGATCTGGAGTCCCTCACCATTCCTCCATGCGTTTCTCTAGCTCAGGCAGCAGGAACTGCTGGTGGAAGCAATAGATGGAGCAGATGTTAGAGAAGATGCCATGGACAACGTCAGCCGGGAAGGAACTGCGGTTCCGAGCTTCTTCCAGTAGCCGGGCACAGAACACCTGTGGGGTAGGGCAGGCGTGTTCAGCCCAGATGGGCCTGGGGCTTGGCTGGGGAAGGGGCAGCTTGTAAGTGAGGGCACTGTTTGTGGACAGCTCTTTGGAGCTTTGGGATCAGCACTGGTCTCGAGACTGAGGAAAGAGGGAATGGAGTTAGGCTTCTATATGGGGGGCTGGATTTGGGGTTATCACGGTTAGGGCTTGGAGGTAGGCATTGGAACAATGAGAAGTCAGGAGCAGGGTCAAGGTCAGAATTAGATTCAGGGTCAGATCCATTCATTTAACACATTTTTGAGTGCCTACTGTGTGCTATTGTAATGGCTGGGATGACATAGTGAACAAAGCAAGCAGAATTCCTACCCTTACGTATTCTAGTGAATTTGGGGTCAGAAATAGGGCCAGGATTAGAATAAGGATCGATCAGGGTCTGGTTTACAGATGGGGTCAATTCAGGATTTAGGTTAGAGCTGCAGTCAGGGTTGATGTACCCACCCAAAGTTAGGAAGGAAGGTTGATACAAAGATCAAACTTGGGGTCAGTCAGAATTGACTTCAGAGACAGGATGGGGGTCAAGGTCAGAAAGAGGTCTTACCAACTCTAGATTGGTCATGGTAGGGTTGGGCTCAGGACCTCTTAACTTCCTCCTTGGCACCCACCTCCCAGGTCCTGGGGCCCAAGGACCTCCAAGGGGTCATTCACCTGATCCAGAAGATGGAGCCGGGAAACATAGGCCTTCTCAGTTTGCAGGAGCTCATTGGCAATGTGGAACACTTTCTGCTGCACAGTCAACTGGAAAGGAGAAGAGGCAGCCACTCATCCATCACCCCATACCCTAACCTTCACCCAAGCCCACAGAATTCTCAGAACAGCTCAGATGCTACTCTAAGCCCAGTGCCACCCTGGGAGAACCTTATTCCCCATCTCTGGACCCATAAGCCTCCCAGCTTCAATCTCTGACTCCCCAGTGTATCCTAAAGGCCACTCCTCAATTCTGATGATACACACTCTCTCACTTGGCCACTTATGCCCCCAGGCATTTGCCCTCTCTATCCATTTAGCATAGCACAGTGGTTAATTGTGTGGGCCAGGAAGTCAGACTTCCTGGGTTTAAATCCTAGCTCTGCCATTCATTAGCTTGCATAAGTTGTGTAACTGCTCTGTATTTAAGTCTTCTCATCTGTATATACTGATAGTAATAGGACCTAAGTCCATTGGTAACTGAGACAATTAAATGATTGAATGTAAGTAAAACATAGCAGACTACAGATTAAGTAGTCTATAAATGTTATTTATTTGCCCACTCAGTTCAGGCAGCAAAGACGTGCTGAGTACTTGGGGTGTAGAAAACACCAAAGTACAAAAATACATACAACTCATTGCCTGTTGGCCCAGTTTCCAAATCACTAGATACATGGTTGCTGAGTTGCTGGCCTCAGCTTCTGAACTGGAGCTGGGCTCTGGTGAAGAACGGGTTCCAGCTGCAACCTAACTGAAGTTCAGGGATGCCTCTGAAAGCAGCCTTAGGCTGCTGGGGCACAGAAAGGGTTTCCTGCTGCCAAGAGCCTTCATGGCCACAGCCTCAGGTCCTTTGGGCAGGAGGAGCTCTAGCTCTTGTGTCCCTCTGGTGGCCAGCTGCTGGGGAGTCTGGATGTGAGAAACTTTCCATTTTCTAAATAAGAAAACCGAAGCTTGTGGTAGAGGAGTGGAGACTTGCCCAGTGTCACAGAGCTACTGAGTCTTGGGGTTTTCTGGCTGAAGTAGGACTTGAAGGATCCCCAAGCAGGATGCCCATCTTTAAGATGGAAAAACTGAGGTCCAGCTAGTGGTTCTCTGATGAGGGGGGAACAATTTTCCCAGTGGGCATTTGGAACTGTGCATAGTCATTTTGGTAGTTACAGTGAAGGGGGCAGGGGGAGGTACAGGTTTGCTACTAATATTTTAGTACCCAGGGACCAGGGAAGCCAAACATCCAAAGTGGAAACAGTGCCCTATTTTGAGGAATAACAAGCTGGGGAAGAACCAAGTGTAAGAGCCAGGCTCCTGGTTTTTCCACATGGTCGTGTCTCTTGGTAAACATGGGTCAGTACCTCCACAGACTCCTGTCTCTCCATCGGGAGCACTGGGATTTCTCTGTCCTTCTCATCCTCCTCCTCGTCATCCTCCTCTTCCAGGTCGCTATCAACTTCCTGGGAGCCGGGCCGGTGGGAGTCAGCCAAAGCAACAGGGACACTGGCCAGGGCAGGGGTCCCAGGGCACAGGCTGTGGCTGGGGGGCCCATCATCACTGACAAAGCAGGTCTCCTCACTGTTGGATGGCGAGCTGATGCTGTCAATGCCGCTGTCCCGGTTGGGCACCTTCTCGCCATCCCGGGGGCCGGGAGCCAACAGGAACAGGCAGCGGGAGGCCTCACCCTCGGGAAGCTGGGGCACAGGTGGCTGCGGGGGTGGCTGTGGCAACACGGCTGGCTCTATGGGACCTGGGCTGGGGCCAGGGGCTGGCCTATCCGAGGCAACAATCACAGGCTCTCTGAGGTGGGTGGTGGACACACATGGAGGCAGGGTATGAGCTTGATTGAGAGTCCTGTTTTATAGCTGTCCTTCCTGCCCCAGGCCCACCCTCACTCCCACAGGGTACCCCTGCGAACCGGACTCACCTTTCAAATTTTTCAATCAGTGAGGATACTGCTGCAGAACTGGGGCTGGCCTCAACCCTGGGGGCCAGGCCCTTGGCCACTCGGGGGTCTGCAGGCAGTGGGCGTGATGGTGGAGGGGGAATGGGCTCAGGTTGGGGGGGCATCCGGGGCATCTGCAGGTAGCTGGGCTTTGGGGGGACTGGAGAAATGGACAGGGGAGAGAGGGGAGATCTCAATGAGCTGAGTTTAGAGGTGGTTGTCATAGTTAGGCCACGAGGCCCTCCACAAACCCCCAGCCTGCACAGTTGCTCAAGGCAGCTACAGAGCAAGCCTGAGGCAAAATGGCAGTGTGTGTGTGCATCAGCCCCAGGCCACAGCCCTCTGCTGCTAGACCATGGTGCTTCCTATCCTTCTAACAAGGATTCTCCTCTGCCACTGGTCTAGCTTTCCCCTCCGCTATTCCCTCTCCCGGGCCATTTCTCCTCCCCTCGCTGGAACCACTTACCTTGTGGCTTTGGGCCTGGTGTCCGCTTTAGCGGTGAAGGACGCTGGTTGGGGCTTTCAGTGGGGGGGCCTGGGTCTGAGCGAAGCCGCTGGGGACCTTCTGGATGAGGTTCAAGGCTCTGGCCAGGGTCAAGGGACAAACTTTTAACCAGGATTCGGTTTCCTTGGTGCAGCCCTGCAGAAAAGGAGAACCTGGGTATGAAACAATTGATGTTACCTCAAAGGGGCCAGGGGAGCTGTATGTCTTAGCAGGTACTGGGGTATTGGGTTTCCCTTAGCCCCTTTCCAGGGCATACTGCCTTTCTGGAAAGCCCCTACCATAGCCCTCAGATGGGAAGCCAGGCCCAGGGCTGTGGCTGGCTGTTTTCATCAATAGACAAGAGTTCTTTGTGATTTGTATATTGATTCCTTATATGTCGGCAGGCATTGTTACTAGGATGTTAACCAGGCTAGGGGTGGGTGCAAGAACCCTACAGTTTGTGTACATGTTTGTAGCCCTTGTTTATATAGACACAGTGGGCATGCTGAGCCTAAGCCATTCTTCACCCCTTTTTTTTTAAGGTCCCGAGGACACCTGGCCTTCCTTGTCTGCTATTTCATACAGCTGAGTGTGCTCAAAAATGACAAAATTCTATTTCATGAGTGAAAGTTTTGCTCCTTAAAAGCCCAGCCTCTCACTAACCTGTATTATCCTCCTTTACTTCCACACCCACATACAACCACACACCCAGCACCCAGCACCCAGAGTTCAGGTCACAGGAATGGCTTTAAAATGGCAGGCAACAAATGCAGAAAATGGGAGGCCCTTTTGCGCTGTCCCTTTTCCCTCACTGTGGGTGCCCTAAGTCCTCCTCTGTCTTTGGTTCTAGGAGAGAGGACAGTTGCCTTTGGGAGAGAAGATTCCATCTGGAAGACAGTGAGGGACCCTCCAGGATGACATGTGCCAAAGGGAAAGAGTGTGGGGCTCAGGTGGGCCTGGCTGGGCAGGTAGCTGTGACTGAGTAGTCAGTGTGGGGGTGGGGACAAAGCAGAGAGGGCAAACCCTGCAGGCGGGCTGAGGAGCTAGATGATCATCCTGTGGGCAGAAGGAAGTCATGAAAGGCCATGGCTGAAAGGCCACAGCATAGGGAAGAACGCAGGCAAACAGGTGTGAGGACAAGAGAGTGAGTGGCGGCCAAGAGCTCTCAGAGCTCCCACCCACATGTGGTGTTGGTTTTGCGGGGCCCCAGCCACACAGTCTCTCACTGCTACAGGATCTGTTACCCTGTGTTACAGAGTCTCACACTGACCAGTCACAAAAGGGTCCATGCGGTTACTGAGCCACATGGTGTTATTTAGACTGTTTCAGTCAACTGCAGGGCCACACAAACTCCAATACCCAATCACATGCCGTCATGCTCCTGAAAGCCTGGTCACACACAGTCCCCAAGACCCACAGTCACCAACTCATATTTTCACACAGCTCCACAGTATCACATACACGGGCCAACCCGGTCATGTACACTAACCCGGTCATGTACACTCACAAAGACAGTCACACAGTGGCAAGCCTATCATTTTATGCAGTTTCATATGATAATTTCCCAACCATTTACTGTCATATATACTCCTCAAAGCTGGTGACACCGAGTCACAAAGATATACAGAGTCATTTACACTGTATCTCACAATTGCAGGGCAACAGTGTGTCATGCACACCGTAATACGGTGTTACAGGTTCACACACCTGCAAGTGGTTTGCGCAGTCACGAGGACTAGAGCCACGCAGGTTCATTATATCATGTCAGATAGGACCTCACACAGTGGGATGACATCACAAAGTCATACACCGCCATGTATCCAGAAATGTAGACACACGATCACAGACATATGGCCTAATTTACTCCTGTGTTATACTCATGAAACAAACGTCCAAGGTGGCCTTGGGTCTTAGGGGCTCAGACATACATGCACACCTGACATTTGCCTACTGGTCTAAATGGTCATGGTATCACAGGTGCCCTCCATTGCAAAAACATACAGGTATAACATGCAGACGCCCTATGGGGTTGCATGGGCAAAATCATCCTCCTCCTCATCATCACAGGGAATTTTAGGTCTTCCAGTCCTGGAGGGAAAGAATAGCCCAACCCACACTGTTCCAGCAGCTTCCCTGGGTCTCTGGCCTCACTCTGGCCCCAATCCAGCCAGGCAGGCCCCAGGGGAGTTGGGTCATGGTCCCCTCCCAGTCCTGAAGGAACATGGTGGCCCAGCCCCCAGGCCAAGCCTCGTTCATACCACCCTTTACCTTGCTTCAGGTGCAGTTTCCTCACTTCCTTTCCCACCTGGGCAGGCAGGGCCCTGACTGGGAGGGAGGACATGCTTCTCTCAGTTCAGCTTACCCTGCCCTGCTCAGCACATTCTGGCCTGGTCCTGCCCTACCATCCCCCTGGGTGTGGGTTGAAGAGGATGAATCACTTGGAGGGTGGCACATGAGGAGACTCAGTTTGAGAGACACATGGCCAGAGAAGGTGAGAGACAGAGTAGCTAATGGTGCCAGAGATCCAGCAGGCAAAGCCAGGCACCCTACTGTGCAGAGCTCCCCACTCCGAGATACAGGCACAGGTGCCAGGGTCTCAGGTGCCCCTTGTCTGCCTCCTTAGGGCTCCACCTCACCCTGTCTCCACACCTCAAAGCAGGCAGTCCTCCTGGGTGAGCCTACCCAATCTGTACAGAGCAGCTGAGGGGGCCCCTGGCTGGGCTTTTCTCTCTTCATGCCACTACTTGTTCTGGGATAGGGTGACCATACCATTCTTTATGGCCCTGCTCTGGCCTACCTCCTACTCCTTTTCCCCCCACCTCACCTGGGAGCCCACCAGGGGGCCTGCTCTCCTTTCTTTTTGCCCCCTAGTGGGCAACCCCGCATAGCAGAAGGCTGGATAAGATTCAAATATTCTGGGACACTCTGCATTCCCAGGAGAGAGGGGCAGGGACTGTGAGCTCAGGATCAGATGAGGAGATGAAGGCAGAGAAGGGGCAGTGGCTTGCCCAAGGTCACATGGCAAGTCCACAGCAGAGCTTCAGCAGGTAGGTCCTGCCCTGGACTCCTTTCTTAACCCTGCTCCTCAAGGATAAGCTGGAAAAGAGGGGAAGTAGGAAAGGCAGTGTCGTACCCCAGTGCTTAAGAAAGTCATGAGCTGCAGTGTGGCTAGTGAACTAGTACAATACCTCTACGCCCACCGACTGGGAGATGACATCAGGGTTCCAGCTCAGGAACCGAGGCCTGGCCAAGAACAGTGGAGGCTCTGCTGAAGGAAGAAGGTTCAAGATCCTCCCCTCTCCAGTGTTGGTGCTCCTCATGCCTGTCCCTCTGCCTCCATTTCCTTGTCTCCTCCTATGGGTTCACTCAGTGGCCCCCTTGTCCCCAGCTCTTGCTCCTGCCACATGGGTGGAGGGACCTCCAGCTTGGGGCATGACACGTATCAATGAGAGCCTTTTGTGACTTCCCACAGCCCATGGGGAGGATAGGAAATTCTCAGCTAGGCCTCCATGGCACCTCACGATCCTGTGAACTCTCTGCTTTCCCTAGGCTTAGCTCAGATTCCCCAGGCATTTCTGAGCCCTACTCTGAACCTAGCAGACTCACTGCTAGAAGATGTGAAAATCCCATCTCTGCTCCTAGGGAGCTCCCAAGGGAGACCTTCTCCCTTCCTGAAGACCACAGCCTTTCCCACTACCCTGTCCCATCCCCTCCTGGCTAGGTCCTGCATTGGTTTTCTCCAGCCCATTTTTTATAGTTGACAGTCCACAGCATTCTCTTTCATCCACGTACACTTGCGCCCCTGACAGAGTCCTCTACCAGCACTGCCCCCTCCACTACTGGGTTTACCAGAGTCCCCAGGGCCCATTAGAACAGAGGCCACAAAGGGCCGCACCCCACAGAGAGAAAGTTATACCACCCAACCTTATGATACTTTCGTGAAAATCTACCCAGCCACACATTGACAATGCACAGCCTTCAAAGACCTCGTGAGAGCCGCAGAGTCGTTCACATGTCCCTATGGAACATGCTTGGCACTTTATGCTCGCCCACAACCATGGCTGCCATTCTGGTATCTCTTTTCATTGACCTGAAGCACACCCTGGGCACCCCAGGAGTGCCGGGGCACTGTCCCAGCTCTTTTGTGGGGGTGGGGGTGTGCAGTCCCAGCAAGTCTTCAGCAAGCAAAAGGTAATTTTGATCTTAGCCCTCAAGGAGCTCCCAATCTCAAAGACAAGAGACTCTCATTCAGGAAAAAAAAGTTAAGTGAAGCTCAGGAAGAGCAAGGCGGGGGAGGGAGGTGGGGGACAGCCTGTTGGGACAGGGGAAGCTCAGGGGAGGGAGAGGCCCCAGGGCCAGGGCAACCAGATAAAGTATAGAATGCCCAGTTAAATTTTAATTTCAGATCAGCAATGAATAATTTCTTAGGATAATCATGTCTCATGCTTACTTACACTAAAAATGTATTGTGCCATACTAAAATATTGTTTGTTAAATGTGTGAAATTCAAATCTATCTGTACTTTATGTGAGCAAATTTTAGCAACCTCAGTCAAGGAGGGCTTAGAGTCAATGAAGCAAAGCCAGGCCTCTGAGGCGGCACCTGGCAACCAGGGCCCCCTAGTCTCTCGTCCAGTTAAGCCTCAGGCAAGCTGTGGTCTCTACCCAATTTCCCTGTAATGGGCACCCGAGTGCTCATGACAGTGACATTATTTCAGGGATAAGCTTGAATCTGGTCTTATTTATTAAGAAAAAGCAAGGATGATCATTTAGAACCTGTGATAAACTATCCCAAAGAGGGGTGGCATGACTGTGCTCACTGACCAGATTGTGTGTGTTCAGGTGTTGTGGCACCTTTTTAGTAAGAGCTGGTTCGGGGGTGCCTGGATGGCTGAGTTGGTCAGGTGTCCGACTCTTGATTTTGGCTCCAGTCATGACCTCAGGGTTGTGAGATTAAGCCCTGTGATGGGCTCTGCACTGGGCGTGGAAACTGCTTGAGGTTCTCTCTTCCTCTCCTTTTGCCTCCCCCACTTTCTCCTTTTCTTATTTTTTTTTTTAAAAAGGAAGAGCTGGTTGGGAGCCATAGAGACCCAGGTTAAATCCCAACACCCTCACTTACTAGTTGTGTGACCCTGGGCAAGCCTCTCTATCTGAACCTCAGTTTCCTTATTCGGAAAACTAGATAGTAATCACAGTCCCCTAATTTTGGGGAGTCCATGAAACAAAGAAGGGAAAGAGCACAGTGTCTCCCACCCACACAGCAATGTGAGTGAAACTTGAAAGCCAACAGAACCACATATCCGCGAAGACATGAAACTATGCACACAGGTACATAAACCCTCAGGCTGCAGGCTGCAACCTAACACAAAGCTATTGACTCACCAAGAAACACGAGCAAACCCAGCCAGAGAGGGAACACAGAATCCAGCCCCACTCTCCTCGACAGCTCCTCAGATCAGGGCAAGATTCCTACTAGAGGAGGCATGGCAAAGAAAAGACAATGGCACCCCATCCCGAAATTCAAACTCCACTGAAAACACAAATCATACGAAACTGTAAAATAAGTGTTCAGAAGTATAATGGAGTTTTGAATCTTCCCATGACAACTTACTGTTACTGAAATGATAAAATCATTCCAAAACTTGTTTCTTTGGGGCTCCTGGCAAAGCAGTTCTGTCCTCTAGCGGTTGGAACATAAAGACTCCTACATTTGCCCATTTCCACTGGAATGACCCAGCCTCTCCCTCACCTCTTTCTGTAATTTAAGCTCCCAGCATCCCCTTTGCCTGGTCAGCAATACCCCCTCTCCCATCTCCTAGTTGTAGCCTTGGCTTCATCTCAAGTTAGCTAATAGGGCCTCAGACTGGACCTCAGTCATTAACTCCATGGTGACCTGGGGAGTTGCTTCACAGCTCTGGACGCCAATTTCCCCATCTGCAAAATGGGGGAGAATATGTGTGTGCTTCTCATTTTGAGGACCTATTATGATGCTAGAACGGGCAGAAGCTGCGCCCAGTGCTCATGCCTCCAGACCCCCCACTGCATGCTTCTCTCCACAGCCCCCCCCCCCAGATCTCTGTCTCTCCAGGCTAAGAGGTAGGCCCCAGGGACAGTTGGAATTCCTGGGGGGGTGGGTGGGGTGGGGTGTAAAAAGGGAACAGAGGGAGTGGTGAAGAAGGAACAACAACAAGTAAGAAAGTGCCTTTTGGAAAGCCAGCTCTGATGGGGGATAGGGGAGTCCTTCAGTTTGAGAAAAAAGCAGGGGATAAAGCCATAGCTGCTCACTTTTCCCACCTTCCCCTTGAATGGGAGGTCCAGCCCTGCTGCCCTACACCTTTGCAGCCAGAGTGGCCCAGGACTTGCTTGGCCTCACAGATGTTCTCTCTGAAAGTTCAAACACAAAGCTCTATCAAGTGAGAGATGTGCCGGGAGAGCTGTCTACAGGAACCCTTTGGGTAGATCTGAAAGTTCCTTCCTTTAAGTGGACTGGTATTCTGAACATAAGGACTCTACCGAAAAACAGAGGCACCTTCTGCAGGGTGAAGGCACTTTTGGAAAGTAGGAGCCACTTCCAAGAGTTTCCTAGAGTCTTCCTGCAAAATACAGAAACTTTCAACAAAATGGAGGTCTTTTTGATAAAAAGAATGCCCCTTCTGTAAATGGAAGAAATTTCTACAAAGTGGAGGAGACTTCTTCAAAATGGAGGGACATTCTATAAAGCGAGGAGAGTTCTACAAAGACCTTTTGGTAAAACGGATGACCTGTCTGAAGGGCTTTCTTGCGAACATTACTCTTCTGTAAAATGGAGGAAGTCTTTTGTAGAGTGAGGCCCCCTCTGTAAAATGCAGGATGTTTCCGTAAAATGTGTACCCTCATGTAAAGTGAGGACCTTCCTGTAAAATGGAACATTATCAGGCATTAGGGAATGATAGAGACTGGGGTAAATTGGAGACCGCATGCCTCACTTGAAGCACGGATAGTAGCTCCTCCCTTCTACCTAATTGTCACTTTGCAGACACAGGGCCCTGTGTTTTCAGATCTTCTGATATTTCCAGAGAATCAGAAATCCAGACCTATATGTGAAATCCCCTAATTTTGAAAACAGTGAGTAGGCCAATTATTTGTGAGTCAAATTCAGCTTGGGGACCACCACTTTGGGGTATCTGAATTAGATGGTCCTTAAGGCCCCTTCCACCTCTGTTGTTTACCTCCTGCCCTATCTGACATGTTCTGGCCTTTAGGTGGCAGCCTTGGCAGCCCCTTCTTCCACCGTCTGCTAGGGCCCAATCTTTTCTGAGCCAGAGCAGGCTCATGCAATACTTGTCAGCAGTTCCCTGAACTGGAATCCTTTTGTTCTGCTTGGTCCAATTTGCACTTTGCCCTGAGCAAGATGCCTGAAGAGAGCAGGGGATTTCAAGAACCTTCGAAACTCTCTGGAACTGACAGACTTTTTAGTGGAGGGTATAAAGTATGGGGGTTCAACTGTTTGTTAAGCACCTACTCAGCATCAGGCTTCGTATCAATACTGTATGGCATCCTCCTAACAACCCTGAAAACTATTAGTTCCATTTTATCGGCAAGAAAAGCAAGACACAGAGAAGCAAAATAGCTTGTCTGTGGATACACAGTTAGAGCTGGGACGGGATCCCAAGCATGTCTGTGTCCAGAGTCATAGAGCACATCCTCAGCCAATGTTTGCTGAGTTGGTAAAGAAATCACATTTTGAGGTGGGGGGAGTGGGGATGACTTGCTAAAGGAGGTGGTTTTTGAGTTCACGGTCCTGTAGGCAATGGAAAAAATTGAGCAAAGGTGTGAGTAGTAGGTGGGAAGGTGAGGAGCATGTTTGAGGGCACAATGAACACAGTCCTGCGTTTGTAAAAATGTTCCCAAACAGGAGGAAGGGAGCAGGGAGGGCCAAAAGACAGGCAGTCACGCCTGCACCCCCCCACATGAACCACAACCACAACCAAGATTCAGAATTCATAGGGGGCATACAGAGACAGACATTGGCACTGAAACACACACACACACACACACACACACACAAATGTATGCATAAGACCTACATACAGAAACCCACGTGCAGAAACATCTAGAAACTCTCAGGGGCTTAGACAGAACCAAGCTGACACACAAGCAGGCAAATAGGAACATACAACAAATACAGACCCAAAGATACACATAAACACACACAAATATATACAGACACACACTCAAACATACAGACGGACGTATAGAAATAAGAACATTCAGATACACACAAAACAGACCCTTGGGGACAAAGATAGCCAGGCACATGTGCACACATGCACACACACACACACACACACACACACACACACGCCACAGCCACATGGGAGCACAGGCAGCCCATCCCTCTTCCAGTTGCTGAATTGCTGTAAGGGCCTGGCCACCTCCTCCCTGTGTCTCTGGATCTGAGGCCAGAGAAGGATGGGGGTGGTTGCTCCACCCCCAGGAGGGGCTGGGGACTTCAGAGGATGAAGGGAGTGGAGCTGCAGCTGGGAGAAATGGGGCAGTAATTACCCAGTGCTGGGGCTGCCACGCTGGCTGGGATTTCCCTTCCTGTCAGGACAAAGCCACTAGGGGATCACCCCTCTGATCGCTGCTGTGTGTGACCCCCAGGACCCCAAGATTGAGCCATCTCACTTCCCCTCTCACCAGAAGCCTGGTCAAATTTGAGAGTTAGTAACACGAAGGCATCATGAGGGAAAAAGGCAGAGAGAGAGAGAGAGAAAGAGAGAGGCACTGAAACCAAGACAAGGAGGGAGAAGACCAGAAGGAAGACTGAGAAGACTGCTGAGAGCTGACAACTAGAGAGGGAAACCGTAAGGGTGAGGGCAAGTCAGAAGGGAGACAGGGACAGTGAGGGATGCAGGCTTAGAGAGGCAAGCGGGGAAAAAACAAAAAGGGCAGACCAGGGCCATTTGTCAAACACAGCATGTGTCATGCTGAGTGCTATGGGGTTTCTGTTACCTGTGGCAAATTCTTAAGACAACGCTAAGAGGTGGGCATGATAACCCCATTTTACAGATGTTAAAACTGAGGCTCAGGGAGGTGATGAGACTTGCCCAAGGTCACATGAAGCTAGAAAGTGGTGGAGCTGGGTCTGGGCTGGGGTGGAGGGAGCCTCTCACCACTGCCTGACCCTGCCAGAGATTCATGACCCAAAGATCCCTGAAGGAATTCTCTGGAGAACAGAAGCAGTCTGTGAGGCCTGAAGACTGGAGCCCCTAAGAGACGTGCAGTAAGAGACCCACACCTTCCCTGCCCCACTTCCTGCTGCCCCTGGGGCTGTGTCAACACCTGGAATGCATTAGGCAGGGAGGCCCTGCCTAGGGTAACTGGGAAGATGCTAAGGCAGGGGAGCAGGGAAGGTGAAGGTGAAGGCAGAGGTAGTGGTGTGGACAGCTGCTGTGCTTTTAGCAGGCCCAAGAAGGGCTGCTATGCCAGCTGCAGCTCCCTGGGGCTACCCTTGCCAGTCCTGCCTTTCCTTTCTACAGGTACCTTCCCTCTGTGACTTAACCCCTTCTGTGCCTGGGCTATAGGAAAGCACCACAAAGGGCTGAAAGCTGCCAGCACTGGGAAAAGCCTCCCATTCCCTGTGGGCCTCAGCCACACACCTGTGCCCTCACCCTCCTGCCTTTAACTCTGGGGCCGAGGGGGGCACAGCACATGCCAGCTAGGCACTGCCACCTGGATACCCCATCCCCTGTTTTCAGGCTCACCCAGCCTCTTGGCGTCCCAAGCCACATCCAGCCCCCAGTGGCTCCTCCTCCTGCCTTCCCCATCCCAAGAGTGGCACATCCATTCCTGCAGTACCCCAAGCCAGAGGCTGGGCTTTCTCCATGTCTCCTCCCTCTCCCTCAACTCACACATCCAGGCCAGACCCCAAGCCCTAGCAGACCTGACTTTCTTAGCTTTAGAATCCATAAGCTTTTCCCCACTCTCCAGCTTCCTAACTGGTTTCCCTCCCATCCTCTCTGCAAGGCATTCTCCACACCACAACCAGCTTCACAAACAGTCTGCTTTAATTCCTGCGGCCCTGTGAAGGGCTCCCATTTGCCTCCCGGGTGAACTCCAACCTCTTGAGCTTGGGGACAAGTAAGGCCCAGCTTAAGAACACTTCCCCGCCCCCACCCTCCAGCCACAATGGTTTCTTGTCTGTTCCTCGAAAGTGCTCTCTTCCGCCTGGGGCTCTGACACACGTTGTTCCCGTGGCCTGAATGGCTTTTCCGCTTAGCCTTACCTCTGGACTCCCATTTATCTCTGGAGTCTCAACTCAAGTGTTCTCTTTTCCCTGCTTACCCCCCCTCATATGTTCCTGCAGCATCTGTGCTTAGAATCACTTGTCATGTAGATCTTCTCTGCTAGGAAGAAGCTCTGTGAGCCCAAGGATTATGCTTGTCTTGTTGCACACCAAGCACCTTGCACGGGGCCAAGCACAGAGTCCATCTTCAGGAAATGTTTGTTCACTTTCCCTTATCTGCCAAATATTTATTACCAATGTTATATGCCAGACAAATGAGATGATCAGGTCCCAGGGTTATAAACGGGGAAACTAAGGTCCTGAGAAAGTAGGTCCGGGGGACACAGTGCACCAGTGGCAGAGCCAGGAGCCCTGAGGCTTGTTCAGCTACCGTCCTCCATCCTTGTCTTCAGCTCTGTGTCGGTTTTGAAGCACATTTTGGAGATGTGGTGCCTTCCAAGTCCAAGGAACCGGTATTAGAGCCCCGAGAGGCTGGACTTACTGCTCCAAGGATGTCTGCTCTCTCCAGAGGAGGGAACATAACTCTGCTGGGCTGGCCAATGGCAGACTGTGCTTCCTGCCCTCATTCCAGACAGGTCCTAGCCCCAGCCAGCCAGGATCTGGCGAGCTCCACATCTCCCTAAGGCATTTAGCTAACTGGCCCCCAGAAAGCCATGGTTGGAGTCTGTCTTAGATATAGCTGCCACTCACCTTTGAGGAGGCAGGTAGCTCCAGCCAGGCCATCCTACAGGAACAGAGGCACCTGAAAGGGCCGAGAAATGGGGATGCCAACCACCTGCACCTTGGAAGCTTCAATTCCTTTAGTTCTGTCTGGGGAAGTCCTTTCCCCAGCTATCCAGAGTCTTTTTATTTTGTTGTGTTTCTTTGGAAGGCCCCGGCTGACTGAACCAAATCTGGGTCTTTTCCCAGACACTCCCTCAGAATCTCAAATGGCTGCTCTCCAAAAATCCCCAGCAGAGCCCACCCCTGCCTCCTGTCATGAGCCCCCTCTTCTTTCCATGAGCAACCTCCTTCTGTGACCTCTCGGGATGCCCTCAAAAGGGAGAACATCAAGAGAGCCACAGGAATTTACTTTGCCCATGTCTGATTTGTGTTTCAGGAGTATTGCATCAGCTTTTTGCAACAGCCACTAGCCTGGGTATCTGTGAAATGGGTCTCAGCTTTACACAAATGTGCTTTAAAACACTGCCCTCCCTCCCCAAGGCATTTCTAAGGTAAAGTTTGGGCACATGACGAATGACCCACCTGAATGTGACTCTGCTGACCTCAATATCTGTGTCTTCAGGGATGGGACTGGCCCCCAGAACCTTACACACTTCTCCCCATGAGCTATTTTGTGATCCACGGTATTCATTGGTGGTGAGAATTCCCAAACACCTCTGGCCCAGTCCTCTCTCTTTTGAGCTTTCCAACCTTACACCCAGATGCCTGCTGGCCACTTCCACGTGGATGTCCCCCAAGGCTTTCACACTCAATATCCTCCCTCAAACCTGCTCTTTCTCTTGCAGGTAGATGGCCCCAAACCCATCCACTGGTCACTGTAGCTGGTTTCAGACAACAAACCAAACTCATCTTGGACTTCTTCCTTGGTCTCTACATCCAAGCCACCACCAAGGCCTGTCCGTGTTAGCCCTGAAATGTCTCTCAGATCTTATCGTCCTTACCTATTGCCATTACTCTAACTCAAGCTACGATCACCTGTCACCAGGATGACTATGATCCCCACCTGCCTGTCTCCCTGCTCCCAATCCTGCATCCCTATCATCCACTCTCCACATGTAGCTATGGGGATCTCCCAAACACCCACATCTGAGCCCATCATTCCCCTGCTTAATAAACCCTTCCATAGTTCCCCTTGGCCCTCAGGATAAAGTTCCTTTCCTAGCCTTATCCCTTACTCCTCTCAATACACTCCCAGTTCCCAGCATGCCCCAAGCCTCAGTACTCTTGCTCCCACTGAGATTCTTACCTGATCTGCCCTCCATGTTCCTCTTAGCTCTACAAACCTTGCTGACACCCTTTAGAGCCCTCGCTTTGGGCCAGGCCCTGTGGTGGGTGCTGCTGATGCTAGGGCTTCTCCTGCCCAGAGTCCCAGAACTGCAACTGCTTTCCAACTTGAAATGCCAAATGGCAGCCACTCACTAGAGTTAGGCATAGATGGTAAACTGAGGCAGCTGGTGTTTGTGCATATGTGAGTGAGGGGTTGATTCATTCCCTTTAGCTTAGATCCCCTGCTTTCCTTTGGGGTTGGGAGGAAAGGAGGTAGGCCCACATAAGGTCCTAAGGAAAGGGCCTCAGAAGGGAGGCCTATACATCTTCCTGGCTCTAATCATGTTGATTCACCATAGGACCATGAATAAGCTGCCTCTCTGAGCCTCCACTACCCCAGCTAAAAATCAGTTCCCACTCTAGGCTGTGCATCAGAATCACCTGGGAAGCTTTAAAAATAGATTCTTGGATTGCAACCCCAAGATTCTGGAGCTCTGAGGTGGAGTCTGGGAATCACATTTATTTTTTCAGAGTCAAGGGGGGATTCTGATGTTCACCCAGTTTGGGAAACCCAGAACTAGATGGTGTCCAGGGCCCTTTCTGGCTCCCGTTCTAACTCTTGGAGTCTCTGATGATGTCCTAGGCTCCAAATTAGAGGGGAGTCATCCCTATTGTGGCCCCCCTCAATTGCCTTAGTTCTCCCACTGCCCACGAACAGACTCTTACATTAGATGCAACTATTTTGACTGAGACAGGCCCCAAGCTACCCCCACCTAGCATCCAGAAGGATATTCTAGGCCTCAAAACTGAGGAATAGGGTAGGTTTCCCCCAAATCTCTATGAGCAAACCTAGGCTGGGGACTCCATTCTGACTCTCTGAAAGCCCTCTCTGGCATCTTTCCAGGTTTAAATAACCTGGAAAATTGGTGTAAAAACAATTGCCCTCTCCCCCTAGCAGAAATCAGGTAAAGAGAAAGTACTTTGAAGAAATTGAAGGTTTTTCACATGGATAAGATATAACTACAGTGGACCCTTGAACAACATAGTATGAACTGCACAGGCCCACTTATATGTGGATTTTTTTCAATAAATATAGTATAGTACCATAAATATATTTCTTCTTATGATTTTTTTTCTTTTTTAAAGGTTTATTTATTTATTTTAAAGACACACAGAGAAGGGGAGAGTGTGTGTGCAAGTCAGAGGAGGGCCAGAGGGAGAGAGAGAATCCCAAGCAGACTCTGTACTGAGCACAGAGCCCAATATGGGGCTCAATCTCACCACCCTGAGATCATGACCTGAGCTAAAATCAAGAGTCAGATGCTTAACCGACTGAGCCTACCCAGGCGCCCCTTCTCTTCCTTATGATTTCTTGATAACATTTTCTTTTCTCTAGCTTACTTTAAAAGAATTAAGTATATAGTACATATAGAAAATGATTTGTTATTTGACTGTTTATGTTATTGGTAAGGATTCTGGTCAAAGGTAGGCTATTAGGTAGTTATGTTTTTGGGAGTCAAAAGTTATACACAGATTTTTGACTGTGCAAGTAGGGGCATGGGGGCTCATAATCCTAACTCCCCCATTGTTCAAGCATCAACTGTATTATTTTTAAGCACCCCCCAACCAGGTTCGGCCACTGGTCCCTAAGGGTGGTGATTCAATACAAGCCTCAGCAGTCTGAAGGAGGAAGTCGGCAGGCACACAGAAATCTTAGCATGTGGACTAAAATGTTTCAACCCTTTAATTGAGAGAACTCTCTCTCTTTCTGTCTGTCTGTTTCTCTTTCTCTCTCTCACACACAGATACACACCCTACAACCACCAACCCTGCCCTCTTTGGGCCAATTATAGGCGAGTTCTGTGGAGAGAGAAGCAAGTCACTTGTGCCTAAACCTGGGCCAGCTGGGCAGTGGGGGAGGCAGGCCTCTCACACGCCATGCTGCTGTGAATCACATGGCCCAGCGCCTGCTTTGCCAGGGCCTGAGTAATTCCTCCGCCTCCTCTTCAGAAGGTTTTCCCCTTATTTTTTAAAAAAGTTAATTTTATTCTGCAGGCTTCTCACCAGTATCTCATAGACTCCTCAAGGCATTCTCTAGATGAGGAAATCAAGGCTCAGAGAAGGGAAGTCACTCAACCTGGGTCACACAGTGAGTCAGCTAGGAATGGTTGGTTGGGAATCCAGGTCCTTCCCTAACACTCTTCTTACTCCTAATCCCCATTTGGAGAATCTATCTATCTATCTATCTATCCATCTATCATCTATCTATATCAGCCATTTATATTTATATATAAAAGACAGCCACCAATTACAGACACAGGGACTTGATTGCCAAAAAGAATCCTGGAAACTTTGTTTTGCTCTTTTGGGGAGGAAGGGAGTAGTTCAGGATGGGTATTGTGACTGGTAATTTGTCAGGTTTGGTGGAGTGGGAAGACAACTCGGAATCACCACTGTGAGGTGGGAGCAGTGGCAGTATCAATCAGAGGCTAGAGACCAAGGGTCAAGACACCACTCAGTTACTGACTCAGACCAAGAGCATCTGGAGGGCGGGAATTCTGCTATCCTTCTCTTAGACAATAGTTACTGAGGGCCTACTATGTGTTCCCTTAATATTTGTTCAGGCATTTGTCCAGTGAGGATTTATTAAGCACCTACTATATGCTAGGCACTGCTCTACTCAATGGGGGGACACAAGACTGAACAAAACAGATACAATCCCCTTGCCCTCAAAGAGTTCACATTCTAGTGGAGAAAGATGGGCAGTAAGCAAGTGGACACATACAATAAGATAATTTCAGACTGTACTAAGGGCAAGGATGGAAGCTGTGACGGAGACTCACAATTGTCCTCCCCTCCCCCCTACCAAAGTGGTCAGGGAAGGTCTCTTGGAGGAGGTGACATCTGAGCTGAGACCTGAAAGATGAGGAATAAGCCAGGTAGGGCACGGGGGAAGAGCTGCCAGGCAGAGGGAAAAGCAGATGCAAAGACCCTGAGGCGGGAGTCATTGTGGCATGTTTTGGGACTTGAAAGAAGGTGCTACAGTAGGGCAGGCAAGTAGCCTGCTCCACACAGTGTCTGTCAAGCGGTGTTTGGAAAGCCAGCAGGAGCAACATGCAGGGCAGGGTGTTAAAGGCCTCTTGTCAACTGGATATCTCCAGCCCACACTGAGGGAGCCCCTGGAAACTCCCAGAGGTTCCATGACTAGCCCAAGGTCACAAAAGCAGTAAGGGGTACATCTTGCCAGTGCTTTATGTTTCATTTACTGCTAACTGTGCTGGACCACAGTCCCTATGGAGCTTGGGGATGTGAGCCCTGTGTGTTGGGGGTGGGGGTCCCAGGGGCTCAACAGCTCTGTCAGTGTTGCCCAGTGGAAGGCAGACCAGAAATACACTGCTCGTTCTCTGTGGCTCCTGGGCCCAGGTCCACATGGGATGTCCCCAGATGGGGGTGGCCCTGCTGGACACCTCAGACACTCAAGTCTGTGCAGTGCAAATGCGTCTCCAGGCAGTAGTCTGTAGCCCCAGCCCGACCTAGAGTGGCTCCGCCTCTGCAAATCCAAGTTCAAGCATCCTGATTTCTTTTCACAACCATCCTTGCAGCCCCACCCATCTACAGCCCTACTACAACTGGCTGCTGCCCCCAACCCCCTCTGCTCTCTCCCTACCTATCAGCCCTTCCAGCCCTCTCCTCCCGCTTGATCCCCAAGGTTCACCTCCTCCACCTATCTTGTTCATCAGCACCTTCTACTCCCTTCTTCCCTTGTCCTCCTGCCACACACACCCTGGCAATACCCCAACCTTGGATCAATCCACCATCCCTCTTTTTTTTTTTTTTTCCACTCATACTCCAGAGCTGCTGAACAGTAGAGGAGAAAATCACATAAGCAGAAGGCTTGGCATTACTTTCATGGTCTCCAGCCTCAGTTTGGGGAAAGAGAAAGACCACAGATTTTGGACTCAAATACATCTGGTTTTGAATCCTGGCTCTATTCTAGCTATGGGACCTTGGGCAAGTTACTCAACTTCTCTGGGCTTCGGTTTCCTACCCTACAAAATAGGGCTAATAGTACTTCACAGGAGGTTCCTGAAGATGAAATGAGAGCCCATATAAAGCACCCAGTCCAGTGCCTGGCACAATGTAGGCGCTTAGCAAATGGGAGACTCCTTTTCTCCTATTTTCCTAAACTCCGTTCCCCCTACCAAATTCCCCTTACTGCCTTGCAATTCTGACCGTTTTTCTTTGAGTGCTCCCTCTCCCATTAGTCTCAGCAGATAGATAAGAAGGGGGTGGGGAGGATTGAGGGGGCAAAGGGACAGAGAGAGGGGACCGCGGACAGAGGCAGAAAGGACTGGACGGAAGAGGAGCGAGAGAAGGGGGTGGGGGTTGAGAAGACTCGAAGGGCCAGGGTGAGCGGGCCGGCTCCGAGGCGGGGCTTAAAGGGCCCGAGAACAAGAACCTGCTCCCAGTACCAGGCCCATGGCTCGGGCTCCCATGCTCTCTCGATCACTCACCAGGCCGGGGCTGTGAGCCCTCCAGGTGGTAGGAGAAGCGCAGGGCCCGGTGGTGCTGTGGACTGGGGCCGCAGGGTAAGACCCGGGGGCCTGGAGCAGCGCCCAGGCTGGCGTCTGAGGGTCCGGCACACTGGGGATCCAGGGGGCCGCCGAGAGCGGAGACTGAGCCCCTAAGCACCGGCAGTCCGGGCTCGGAGGCTCCAGGATCCGTGTCGACACTGACCGGAGGAGCGGCGCCGGGGGCGTTCGTGGTTGGGTGTTCGGTCTCAGAAGGCCCGGCGCCCCCCTGGGCTCGGTGGCCATGCATGGTCCGGGCCTGGGCGCGGGGCCCGGGCTCCCCGCTTGGCTCCAGCTCCTGGGGCGGAGGCGCGGGCGGAGGAGGCCCGGCGCCCGGCGGAGCAACGGCCTCAGGCTCGGGGGGCGGGGCTGCGGGCTCAGCCCCACTGCGGAGATTCAAGCCCCCGGCCCGGGCCCGGGCCAGCAGCTGTGGCAGCAGTGGCAGTACCAGCAGCAGCCGCGGCCACCGCCGCTGCCGTGCCAGGCATCGCCGGCCCGGGCCCTGCGCAGGGATTGGGCTCGGCGGGGCCCGGGGCCCGCTGAGGAGCGCTGTCTATGCGGCAGCGGCTGGGTGAGGTCGGGGGGCTGCGCTCGGCGCGGGCTCTCTCTTAAGACGCAAGCCACTTCCGTGGCTCCGGGGCGAGCAGTCGGTCTGTTCGGTGTGCGGGGTCTCTTTCTCCCCAAATGGGAATCGATCTGGGCTCTTCTGACTGGTCGGAAAGGGTTCTTCCTCCCGCCGCAGCGGAGGCTGGCGGGCGGAGGGGAGGGGAAGGGAGGGCAGGGCAGGGGAGGGAGGGAGGAGAGGATGGCGCTGGCTGGGGGCGCGCGTGTGCGTCGCGCGCTTGGGCTGCGGGGCTCGCCCTCAGCCAATCCCTCTGGACGATGCTTCAGCCGCGGGGGCAGGGTAACAGCTTCGGCCTAGGTCTCCACGGCGGCGGGCAGGAAGGAGACGGAGAAGGGGGATGGGGAGGCGGGAGCCTTCGGTGAGGCAGCCGCAGCCACAGCGGCGCTGGGACCCAGTTACCCCAGCCCCGCCCCCTCGCCCGGGATTCGCTCCTGGCTCCGCCCCCTAACTCGGACCCGCCTCGCTTCTCCCTGTGACCGCCCTCAAAGGTCCGCCTCCCCCTAAACATTCCCCTCAGCTTTCGTTCCCCATCCGTCCGTGGTCCCACACAGGCTAGTCTCTGGGCTCAAACCCCTGATCTGTCTTTCTGTTCCTTTCCCAGGTTTTCCTCTGTCTGCTCGTCCTTCAGTCTCTTTACCAGAAACCTTTCCACAGGTTCCAGAATCTCCCTAGTGGTTGGCTCATAGAGGACTTGTCTTTGATACACTTCACTCCGCTCAGACCAGACCTTATGGTCCTTAATTTGGCTACTCTTTAGCCAAAAGCCTCAGTTTTCAGAATTGTTGCATCTGCCTGGCAGTATCCCAACCTTGGATCAGTCCGACTGTCCGCTTTTTCCATGCCTGTGCAAAGGCAGCTAAACACTGCTGGAGAAAACTATTCAGTCTCACAGATTCGTGCCACTATAGACTCATGGTCCCCAGCATCTATGAGGTCCTCAGTACTGATCTACAGCTCTACTGTGTCCCTTGGCTGCTCTTCCCCCCCCATGCTCCACAGTGGCCCTTTCAAACTTCCCTTCTCCTCAAACCCACAGCTTTTCCATTTGCCCCCAAGCCTCAGCAGATGACCCGACCTCCTATTTCACAGAGTAAACAGAAGTCACTGAAAGTAAATTCTGGACTTCTTGCTATCAAACCTACAGAGTCCTTGCTTCTGCCCATCATCATCTAAACATATTCATGTGGGTCTCTTCCATCGGAAAACATGTAAACAATTGCTGGAAATTCTTCCTCTCCAACTACCACCTTATCCTCTCCATAAGCTTCTCAAAAGACTTGCCTAAACTTAACTCTCTTCATTTTCCCACTTCCCACTTATCTTTCAACCCACTCCAATCTGCCTCCACTACTTGCCTAATAGTGCTCTCTCATCAAGGTCTGCCACAGCCTACCTCACAAAATCTAATACAATCTTTTCAGAGGTTATCCTACTTGACTTCTTGGTAGTATCTGGCACTTGTGACCACTCCTTCCTCCTTAAACCACTTCCATGACACCACACTCACATTTTTCTTCTACTGCCTTGTTCAAATTCCTCTTTACTTTCCAGGCTCCTCCTTGTCCAACCCTTAAATTGTGGTGCTCCTTGGGATTTGGCCTGAGCTCTCTTCTCTCCTCTCTCTGTGCTCTTTCCTTCAATTATTACATTTGCTCCTGTGGCTTCAATTATCATCTCTTTGCTGATGACTCCCAAACTGATACCTCAATTCCAGATATTTCTCCTGACTGACACATTCAACTGGTTATTAGACAGCTCTATCTGAGCACTCCAGAAACACCTAAAACCTCAGTTTTTTGTCACCTCAAGGCATCCTACTCCCAACCTGTTTGTCTTTCTTTGTATATTACTTTTGTGAATGACTCTAGTCAAAGCAGAAACCTGTTATACCCCTGACTCTTCTCTCTCCTCCACGCCCGTGCAATCACCAAATCTTGTCATTTTTACTTCCCAAATATCTTCCAGATTTATTTATGCAGTCTCTTCATCTCTGCTGACACAACCCTAGTCAGCACCATGTCTAAACTGCAATACTGTCATGGTCTCCCCGTTTCAGTCTTGCTCCCTGGAATCCTTTCTCTACACTGTAGGCAGTGTGATCTTTTCAAAAGGTAAACCAACTCCTATCACTGTCCTGTTTAGAAACCTTCAATGATTCCCCACTGGCTCAAAAGGAAGCCTACCTTCTTCAACAAGGAAGATTAAGCCACACCCTTGATGATTTATTTGATGCCTGCCTACCTCTCCAGACTTCATTCTTAAGGCTAAGTTGAAAGTCTTTGACCATTCTTTAGTCTTTCTAGCCTCTGAGTCTTTGTATATGCTGTTGCTTCTGTATAAAATCCCACATTTCCCCAATTCTACTTTATTTGTTCTTCAGATCTCTGCTCATTTGATGAATGTCCTTTTGAGCACATACCATGGGCAATGATGAAATAGTAACTTTTTTGTAGATAATTCACATCTCTCAAATGCTAAAATACCCTACATTGAAAAGTTTTAAATTTGGGATTGAAGTGGTATGATTTAAAAGAAGTACTCTGGCTGCTGTGGATTGGATTGGAGGTGGGCAAGATTAGAAACCTACTGCAATCAGAGATAATGGCAAGTGGACTAACGTGGTGGCTGTGGAGATGGAGAGATGTAGATAGATTTGGGAGATATTTAGAACTGAAAGGGGTTGGTGTGGTGGCTTGAGGAAGGGAGAGAGAAGAAGGCATCTTTGATGCCTTCCATGGATCTGATGTGGGCTAGGTCATTCATTGAGATGAGGAAGACAGAAAGAGGAACAGGTTTTCAGGGGGAAGACCAAGGGTTGAATTCTACACTCCCTTAAGATAATCAAGTGGAGAGGCCGAAGCAGGTAATGGTATATACATCCCAAGGGAGAGGTTTGAGTTTCAGATATAAATCAGAGTTGTCACTATAGAGATGGTATTAAAAGCCACGAGAGAAGAGGTCAGTGTGAAAGAGAAAAGAGAAAGGAGGATAATCCTTGACTGAGCTCCAAGGAACTTCAACTTTAGATATTGGGAAAAGGAGCAGGAGATGGCAAGGAGCCCGAGGAAGAGATAAAGAGATGGGGACATTACTAGGTTGTGTTGGAGATTTTTAAAAAGAGTACTGAGAAGTCAACTAAGTTGAAGGTTGATAAGGGTCCATTGAATATGGCAACTTGGATATTGGAAGTGACCTTGATAGCAGTTTTGATGGAGTGGTAGGGGTGAACACCAGAATGGATGAAGAGGGAATGGCTACACCATTGGTAAGAGTGTAAATTGATACAACCACTCTAGAAGAAGCTGGATGTTTTCTAGTAAAGCTCAGTGATGCACATACTCTATGACCCAGACTTTTTAGGTATATATCCTAGAGCAGTGGTTTTCCCTGTGTGGTCTGGGTTATCTTGGGGGCAGAGGTGGGGGCCAGGGAGCCAAAACCATAATGCTAGTAAGGTGTTATTTGCTTCTTTTACTCTCATTCTCTCAAGATTGTAGAGTGGAGTTTTCTAGATAACACAACATATTGAATTCAGACCAGATATGAGAATCCAGCTGTTCTATTAAGCCATAACATAAAGAGATGTGCAATAAACATAAAACAATGCCACTCTTTTCACTGAACTATTTTTGTTTTGGAAAATAGTTATTTTTCATAAAATATGTTATTTATTTGAAAAGATGGATTTATTGTTGTTATTTAAAATTTAATATAGTGAAACTTTTGTAGTTTTAATTTCTAATGCAGCAAGTCTCAACTGATACTACATTTTGTGAAAGAAAGCTCTTTGAGGTCCTGCAGTGATTTTTTAAAAAAAGGTTATTTATTTATTTGAGAGAGAGACTGTGCAAGTGTGTGGGGAGGAGCAGAGAGAGAAAGAGAAAGAGAGAGGGAGGGAGGGAGAGAGAGAACCTCAAGCAGACTCAGGGCCCATGTATGGGGCCTCAATCTCATGATCATGGATCATGACCTGAGCCAAAATCAAGAGTCAGGTGCTTAACCTACTGAGTCACCCAGGCTCCATCCTCCCCCCACCTTTTAAAAAGATTTATTTATCTTGCAGTGATTTTTTAGAATATAAAGGAAGTCCTGAGATAAAAAAAAATATATATGAGCATTGCTTCCTTAGAGAAATCCTACAAGAAAAGCCTGTATATCACCAAAGCCTGTTAGTGATAGCAAGAAATGGAAATGAGCATGGAATGAATAAATTCAGATATATTTATATGATGGACTAATATAAAGAAATGAAAAATGAATGGACTCTAGCTACACATATCAACATGGATGAAATTAAGAAAACCTAATGCTGATTCAAAAGAGTCATAGAAGAATATGTTTATATAACATGAAAAACATGAAAAATTATGCAATATATGGATACAGTTGTATGTTATAAAACTATACAGAAAAGCAAAGAATGAAAAATGAAAAATTCAGAACAGTGGTTACCTCAGGGAAGAGAAAGAAATGTGACTGGGGAGGGTTACCCAGGGGGTTTTGTCATTGAAAATGATCTGGTTTTCAAGCTAGGTGATGGGTACACAGATATTTATCATTTATTCAAGCTGTCTATATATGTAGATTCTAAAATATATAATGTATATAATGAAAAATAAAATAATTTAACAAACAGTAATAATTGTGTAGAGTGCTGGTGAGAGTGTAGTTTGTTACAGGACCGTCCCTGAGATCAGAGGGAACAGAGCACCACCCTCACCCCCACTGAATTAGAGCTAGGTGTATAGGCAGTTCCACTGAGAAACTTGGCTGTGAATGGGAACAGAGCCCAGACAGATAAGGTGATGGTAGGAGGAGGGTCAAAGAATATTTTTTTAAAAGATAGGAGATACTAGACTGTGCTTGTTTGCTGTTGGGAATGGTCCAGTAGAGAGGGAGAGGATAAAAATGCAGAAGAGAAAGGGAAAGGAGGGGGATCTGAGGCAAAAGGGGGAGAGGTCTTCAGGCCCCTCATTATAGCTCGTAGGTATAAGACAAGAATGAACACAGTTACTGGGAGGTTTAGAGAGATGGCAGTGGGAAGATAAGGGCCTAGTAACCATTCCTGATGTTCTATCGCTCCTATTTTGTCATTGAAGCATGAGGTAAGGCCATTTTCTACAGAAAGAATAAAAATATTAGGCTTTCTTAATAGTGTGGTGGATAGAAATAAACTAATAAATTTAGATAGAAATAAACTACTGTCGTAGTTTAACTATAAACTATGGTCGATAGAAATAAACTACTACTGATAGTTTAGGTATGAGCTGTAAGATTTAGGGCATTTCAGTTCTCTTGCAGAGTAACAAATCCTTAGTACTCTTTGATTTTTCACTGATTGTTAAGCAGGGCCTTAGAAGGGACCTGTGCAAATAAGGGGTCCTGAACCTTCACTGACTTCTGTGTAAATCTGCCTCTGGCCTCTTTGAACTACCTCCTCCTCCAGGAAGCATTCTCTGATTGCCCCAGGCTGGGGTTCTTCCACAGTTTATTACTGCCACTCACAGGACTTTTTCAAGTTTCTCTGAGCTAGTCAGGTTAGTCTTCTTCACTGGATGGAGGGAGCTACAGAGGGGGAGGAGTCAGGACATGTGCACCTTGGCTCAGCAGGCTTCCATCAGTGTCAGCAAGTCTTCGCTGAAGCATGTGTGTGTCATGATGGTCAAATGTGTAGACCTTGAAACCATGCAGACTAGAATTTATTTGTACTTCAAGTGCATGGTCAGGGAAAGATTCATCTTCATCCTTGGCTCCTGAAATACTTTTGCCATTGGACCTGTCTTGGGCTTCACTCCTAGTTCCTCTGTGTGACCTTGGTCAAGTTACTCAACACTCTGAGTCTCAGTTCCCCATCTGTAATAATACCTACTACATCAGAGTTGTAAGGATTCAATGACAAAATCCATGCAATGCATGTACATTTTCTCTGGGACCTAATGCTTAAAAAACACTAGTCCCCGCTATGAGTGGGACTATATTGTGGGTAGAAGATACAGTAGTGAATAACAAAGACCAGGCCTTGCCTTCCTAAGCTCATAGTCTAGTGGGCACCATAGTGCCCAGTGCCAGCCCTGATATATCCAAGAGACTTGTAAGTTGTTGGATCAAGATGACTTTATCTTTGTATCTATTTCTTTCTTATTTTTTACTGTCTCCCCAAGTTCAGCATCACTGTTGGCCACCTCTCAGATACCCCTATCTCTGTCTACATTTTGCTTTCTCTTGTCTCTCTGTTTACATCTCTCTGGTGGTTTCTCGTTCCTGTTTCTCCTATTCTCTTTCCATCTCTCTCCTCTTCTTGCTCCTTTTTTTTTTTTTTTTTTTAATATTGTGTATGTTGAGGATTGCCTTGTCTCTATCCTGTTCTTATCTAACTTATAGTTCTCAGCTTGGTCGGAGTCTCTGTGTTTATAATGCCACATTGCTCTACCTCATCTGTTTCTGAATTTCTGTGTGTTCCAGAACTTCTGTCTTTCCTATTTCTCTTTCAGTTTCCTTTGTCTCCTTGGCCTCTTTACTGTCTGCCTTTCTGTCTCCATTACTCTGTCCCTACTTCTCTCTGGTTGTTTCCCAGTTCTCCTCTTCCTGTTTGTACTGCTGCATTCATCTGTCTCTCTTCCTCACCTATCTTTCTCTATTCTCACCTTTATGTTCCATTCTTTCATCTCCCCTCCTCCCCATAACATACTCTTTGTCTCTGTCTCTCTTACCCCTCTATGTTGGTCTTTTTGCCATTGTTTCCCTATATGACTCTCTCCTCATCTCTCTATCACCCCTTTTCTATCTCTTACCATCTCTCTTATTGGGTTGCTCTCCTCATTTGCCTATCTCTTTTCTCCATCTCTCTGTCCCTATGTGAATTTTATCTGTTTCTGTTTGCATTCTTGTCCCCAGCTTCCCGTTCCTCTGTCTCTCTTCATCACTGACAGAATAGTCAGGAATACTGTCACTGGTGCTAGATTGTTTGGATTCAAATCTTAGTTATGCCTCTGACTTGCTGTGCCTCAGTGTCCTCATCTGTGAAATAGGGTACCTGCTTCATGGCATTACTGTGAGCATTAAATAAACTAACACATGCACAGTTTGTAGGGCCATGCCTCAAACATAACAAACATAACAAATTCTCAAAAAATGTCAACTGCTACATCATCAACCTCTATTCATCTTTATCCCTATCTCTTTCTGTCTTTATCTAATCCAAACATCCCCTTCCCATATACCTGGCTGTTATCATCTCTGTGTTCCTCTCAGTCCTCAACTTTTATGTAGCTGCCTCTCTGACCTCATCTCTCTCTCTCCCTACATTCCTGCCCCATTTGTCCCTTTTTCCACCCTGCCCACTCCATCTCTCTGTCCCCATCCTTACTTATTTATCTCTATTTCTGACTATTTACTCCTACCTGTCAGGCCCTATTTCTTTGTCTCTGTCTCTTTATCTCCTGTTATCATTTCTTTAACTGTTCTTCTCCTCTCAAATCTAATCTTTATTTATATATTTACTCCAAAAAATCTTACTCTTTTTTTCCTCCTCATCTCCTTGTGTTTTTCCCAAGCCTCTCTGGACAGTTTGGATCAGAATTGGTCTGGTAGATAACGTGGAACTATAAAAGGCTTTAGGAGGAAGAAGTAGGCCTGGCAAGAGGCAAGTGGCAGGGTGTGGAATTTCATGGCTCTGCCAAATCCTCCTGAAAGACAAGGCCTTTGAGGTCAAGGTTAGCATAAACCCCTTCAACCCAGCCTCTTGAAAAAAGACAAAGAATGCTGCAGTTATTGGGAGGACTAGGAAGGGGTATTTTTCTGAGTGAAATTCCATCCGGAAGCTGGAATCCAGAGCATTTCCTGTTGTAATGTTTCTTCCAGACTTGGAGAGTCTGAACTTGCCACGTAGCATGTGCACTCCATGCATATACTTCTACAGTGAAACACAGAGATGCGTACAGAATCTCCACCCCCCCCACGCACATTTAGAGACAGAGACTTTTGCAGAGACATAAAGATGTACATAGAATCACGAACCCTCATAGCTGCAGATACTCTGAGACATTGAAAAACACACAGAATGAATCAACACTGGCAGAGATGCAGACATACACAGAGACACTGAGAGACCCATGGAATTACCCCTTCACAGCTCAGGGACACATACAAATAAACACAGAAAAATAGCTACACATAGAATCATTGCTAATTTCGTTTGAAAAATTGTTTTCTTTTGGTCTATTTTCATATAAATAGAAACACACTAGAGCATCATGTGTAAACATACACACTTACAAAAGTGCACACATTCATATACAATCACGAATTTCCAAAGCAACAGAGAATCACACAAATCTTTGCTTTGCTGGAAGTACAAAGGTAGCCAAACTTCCTCTGGCCCCAAATGATAGACATGCTACTCCTTCAGTGCCCCCCTGTCTATGAAGGCACTAGGCAGTCAAGCCAGAAACCTGACTATTAGGAACTTGACAGAAATAACTAGAAAATGTCGATAAACTTTTATTCTTAGAAAAATAAAAAATGACAAAAATGGAATAGCAAGAAGTAAATAACTTGAATAGACCACTAAGTATTAATGAAACTGAAATGGTATGCAAGGACATCATCCCTTTCCCCCCAAATCCAGGCCCAGATAAGTTTACAGGTGTATTGTGCCAGACTCCTAAGGAATAGTTACTTTTCTTTTTATACAAGTTATTCCAGAAAATAGAAAAGGAGAGAAAATAGAAAAGGAGAGAAAGCTGCCCAGCTCATTTTATTAGTTTAGTACAATCTTCAAACTTTGAGTCTAAAACTAGACAGGGATAATAAAAGAAAATTATAGGCTCATTTCAATTATGAATATAGATGCACAGATCCTAAATAAAATATTAGCTAATTGCATTGAACATTATGTTATATAATACATCATATACATTGACCGAGTTTATTCCAAGAATGTAAAGAGAATTCATTCAACCTCAGAAAATCTATCAATGTAGTTTGCCACATTAACAGACTAAAGGAGAATACTCATGTGATTATCTCAATTAATGTAGAATAAGTATGTTACATTCCCACTTATGATTAAAAACAGGGAATAGAAATCAAATTTCTTTTTTTTTTCCTTTAAGTAAACTCTGTGCCCAACTTGGGGCTTGAACTCATGACCCTAAGATCAAGTCACATGGTCTACCAACTGAGACAGCCAGGCACCACAGAAGGCAAATTTAACTTGGTGAAGGTTACATACCAAAACATTACACCATATTTTATACATTTCCTTCAAGACTGCATTTCCTTCAAGACTGAGGATAAGTCTAAATACTGAGGATAAGACTTAGATACTAAGACTAGATACTTACTCTCACCCACTACTGTTTAACATAGAACTGGAAGTCATGGTCAATACTATAATGGGAGCAAAAGAAGTAAGCTGTATAAGGATCAGAAAAGAATAAATAAAACCAATAGATTCAACAGACATATTAGAATTTAAAAAAAAGTTTGTGAGGAGGCCAGGTACCAAACCAACTTATAAAAATCAATAGTATTCCTCCCGCCCCCCATTTTTTATTGAGTATAGTTGATACAAAATGCTACATTAGTTTCAGGTATACATCTTGGTAATTTAACAACTTTATACATTATGCTATGTTCACCACAAGTATAGATAGCTACCCTCTCCCCCATTACATTACTGTAACAATATTACTGACTATATTCCTTTTTCTTCTATATTTTTAAAAATTTTATTAACATATAAGGTATTATTTGCCCCAGGGGTTCAGGTCTGTGAATCGTCAGGCTTACATACTTCACAGCACTCACCATAGCACATACCCTCCCCAATGTCCATAACCCAACCACCCTCTTCTCCCCCCGCACCACCCTGCAACTCTCAGTTAGTATTGTGAGATTAAGAGTCTCTTATGATGTATCCCTCCTCATCCCATCTTGTTTCATTTTTTTCTTCCCCGCCCCCCAAACCCCCCACTTTGCCTCTCAAATTCTTCATATCAGAGAGATCATATGATAGATAATTATCTTTCTCTGATTGACTTATATCACTAAGCTTAATACCCTCTCGTTCCACCATTGCCGCTGCAAATGGCAAGATTTCATTTCTTTTGATGGCTGCGTAGTATTCCATTGTATATCTATACCACATCTTCTTTATCCATTCATCTGTTGATGGACATCTAGGTTCTTTCCATAGTTTGGCTATTGTGGACATGGCTGCTATAAACATTAGGGTGCACATGCCCCTTTGGATCACTACATTTGTATATTTAGGGTAAATGCCCAATAGTGTGATTGCTGGGTCATAGGGTAGCTCTATTTTCAACTTTTTGAGGAACTTCCATGCTATTTTCCAGAGTGGCTAAACCAGCTTGCATTCCCACCAACAGTGTAGGAGGGTTCCCCTTTCTCTGCATCCTCACCAGCATCTGTCATTTCCTGACTTGTTAATTTTAGCCATTCTGACAGGTGTGAGGTGGTATCTCACTGTGGTTTTGGTTTGTACTTCCCTGATGCCAAGCGATGTAGAACAATTTTTCAATGTCTGTTGGCCATCTGGATGTCTTCTTTGCAAAAATATCTGTTCATGTCCTCTGCCCATTTCTTGATTGGATTATTTGTTCTTTGGGTGTTGAGTTTGATAAGTTCTTTATAGATTTTGGATACTAGCCCTTTATTTGATATGTCCATTGCAAATATCTTCTCCCATTCTGTCAGTTGGTTTTTGGTTTTGTTAACTGTTTCCTTTGCTGTGCAAAAGCTTTTGATCTTGATGAAATCCCAATAGTTCATTTTTGCCCTTGCTTCCCTTTCCTTTGGCGACGTATCTAGGAAGAAGTTGCTGCAGCTGAGGTCGAAGAGGTTGCTGCCTGTGTTCTTCTCAAGAATTTGGATGGATTCCTTTCTCACATTGAGTACTTTCATCCATTTTGAGTCTATTTTGGTGTGTGGTATAAGGAAATGGTCCAGTTTCATTCTTCTGCATGTGGCTGTCCAATTTTCCCAACACCATTTGTTGAAGAGACTGTCTTATTTCCATTGGACATTCTTTCCTGCTTTGTCGAAGATTAGTTGACCATAGAGTTGAGGGTCTATTTCTGGGCTCTCTATTCTGTTCCATTGATCTATTTGTCTGTTTTTGTGCCAGTACCATACTGTCTTGATAACGACAGCTTTGTAATAGAGCTTGAAGTCTGGAATTGTGATGCCACCAACTTTGGATTTCTTTTCAACATTCCTCTGGCTATTCAAGGTCTTTTCTGGTTCCAATAAATATTAGGATTATTTGTTCCATTTCTTTGAAAAAGATGGATGGTACTTTGATAGGAATTGCATTAAATGTGTAGATTGCTTTAGGTAGCATAGACATTTTCACAGTATTTGTTCTTCCAATCCATGAGCATGGAACATTTTTCCATTTCTTTGTGTCTTCCTCAATTTTTTTCATGAGTACCTTATAGTTTTCTGAGTACAGATTCTTTGCCTCTTTGGTTAGGTTTATTCCTAGGTATCTTAGGGATTTGAGTGCAATTGTAAATGGGATTGACTCCTTAATTTCTCTTTCTTCTGTCTTGTTGTTGATTTATAGAAATGCAACTGATTTCTGTGCATTGATTTTATATCCTGATACTTTCCTGAATTCCTGTACAAGTTCTAGCAGATTTGGAGTGGAGTCTTTTGGGTTTTCCACATCTAGTATCATATCATCTGCAAAGAGTGATAGTTTGATTTCTTCTTTGCTGATTTGGATGCCTTTAATTTTTAAAAAAGCTTGCTTTATTTATTTATTTATTTATTTATTTGACAGACAAATATTATAAGTAGGCAGAGAGGCAGGCAGGGAGAGAGAGGAGGAAGCAGGCTACCTGCTGAGCAGAGAGCCTGATGCGGGGCCCTATCCCAGGACCCTGGGATCAGGACCTGAACTGAAGGCAGAGGCCTTAACCCACTGAGCCACCCAGGTGCCCCCCTTTAATTTCTTTTTGTTGTCTGATTGCTGAGGCTAGGACTTCTAGTAGTATGTTGAATAGCAGTGGTGATAATGGACATCCCTGCTGTGTTCCTGACCTTAGTGGAAAGGCTCTTAGTTTTTCTCCATTGAGAATGATAATTGCTGTGGGTTTTTCATAGATGGTTTTGATGATATTGAAGTATGTACCTCTATCCCTACACTTTGAAGAGTTTTGATCAAGAAAGGATGCTGTACTTTGTCAAATGCTTTTTCAGCATCTACTTAGAGTATCATATATTTCTCGTTCTTTCTTTTATTAATGTATTGTATCACATTGATTGATTTGTGGATGTTGAACCAACCTTGCAGCCCTGGAATAAATCCCACTTGGTCATGGTGAATAATCCTTTTAATGTACTGTTGGATCCTATTGGCTAGTATTTTGGTGAGAATTTTTGCATCTGTGTTCATCAAGGATATTGGTCTGTAATTCTCCTTTTTGATGGGGTCTTTGTCTGGTTTTGGGATCAAGGTAATGCTGTCCTCATAAAATGAGTTTGGAAGTTTTCCTTCCACTTGTATATTTTGGAACAGTTTCAGGAGAATAGGTATTAATTCTTCTTTAAATGTTTGGTAGAATTCCCCTGGGAAGCTGTCTGGCTCTGGGCTCTTGTTTGTTTGGAGATTTTTTTAAAAAAAGATTTTATTTATTTATTTGACAGACAGAGATCACAAGTAGGCAGAGAGGCAGGCAGGCGGTGGGGGAGGCAGGCTCCCTGCCAAGCAGAGAGCCTGATGCAGGAGCTCAAAACCAGGACCCCCAGATCTTGACCTGAGCTGAAGGCAGAGGCTTTAATCCACTGAGCCACCCAGGCACCCCTAGCTCTCCTCTTTTCATTCATGATTTTATTTCTTTGGGTCCTTTCTCTTCTTTTGGATAAGTCTGGCCAGGGGTTTATCAATCTTATTAATTCTTTCAAAGAACCAGCTCCTAGTTTTGTTGATTTGTTCTACTTTTTTTGTTTGTTTGTTTCTATTTCATTGATTTCTGCTCTGATCGTTATTATTTCTCTTCTCCTGCTGGGTTTAGGCTTTCTTTGCTGTTCTTTCTCCAGGTCCTTTAGGTGTAGGGTTAGGTTGTGTATTTGAGACCTTTCTTGTTTCTTAAGAAAGGCTTGTATCGCTATATATTTTCCTCTCAGGACCGCTTTTGCTGTGTCCTACGGGTTCTGAACCATTGTGTTTTCATTATCATTTGTTTCCATGAATTTTTTCAATTCTTTAATTTCTTGTTGACCTGTTCATTCTTTAGTAGGATGTTCTTTAGCTTCCATGTATTTGGGTTCTTTCCAACTTTCCTCTTGTGATTGAGTTCTAGCTTCAGAGCATTGTGGCCTGAACATATACAGGGAATGATCACAATCTTTTGGTACCAGTTGAGACCTGATTTGTGACTCAGGATGTGATCTATTCTGGAGAATGTTCCATGTGCATTAGAGAAGAATGTGTATTCTGTTGCTTTGGGATGGAATGTTCTGAATACATCTGTGATGTCCATCTGGTCAAGTGTTTCATTTAAGGCCCTTATTTCCGTGTTGATCTTTTGCTTGGATGATCTGTCCTTTTCAGTGAGGGGGGTGTTAACGTCCCCTACTACTATTGTAGTATTGTCAATGTGTTTATTTGATTTTGTTATTAACTGGTTTATATAATTGGCTGCTCCCATGGTAGGGGCATAGATATTTAAACTTGTTAGATCTTCTTGTTGGGCAGACCCTTTGAGTATGATATAGTGTCCTTCCTCATCTCTTATTATAGTCTTTGGCTTAAAATCTAATTGACCTCATATAAGAAGTGCCACCCCACCTGTCTTTTGATGTCCATTAGCATGGTAAATTGTTTTCCACCCTGACTTTACACCTGGAGGTGTCTTTGGGTCTAAAATGAGGTATACTTATAGACAGCATATTGATGGGTTTTGTTTTTTTTATCCATTCTGATACTCTGTGTCTTTTGATTGGGGGCATTTAGCCCATTTACATTCAGGGTAACTATTGAGAGCTATGAATTTAGTGCCATTGTATTGCCTGTAAGGTGACTGTTCCTGTATATTGTCTCTATTCCTTTCTGGTCTACTACCTTTAGGCTCTCTCTTTGCTTAGAGCACCCCTTTCAATATTTCCTGTAGAGCTGTTTACAAATTCTTTTAGTTATTGTTTGTCCTGGAAGCTTTTTATTTTTCCTTCTGTTTTCAATGATAGCCTAGCTGGATCTAGTATTCTTGGCTGCATGTTTTTGTCGTTTAGTCCTCTGAATATATCATGCCAGTTCTTTCTGGTCTGCCAGGTCTCTGTGGATAAGTCCACTGCCAATCTAATATTTTTACCATTGTATGTTACAGACTTCTTGTCCTGGGATGCTTTCAGTATTTTCTCTTTGTCACTAAGACTTGTAAATTTTATTATTAGGTGATGGGGTGTGGATCTATTCTTATTGATTTTGAGGGGGTTCACTGCACCTCCTGGATTTTGATGCTTGTTCCCTTTGCCATGTTAGGGAAATTCTCTACAATAATTCTCTCCAATATACCTTCTGCTCCCCTCTCTCTTTCTTCTTCTTCTGGAATCCCAATTATTCTAATATTGTTTCGTCTTATGGTATCACTTATCTCTCGAATTCTCCTCTCGTGGTCCAGTAGTTGTTTCTCTTTTGCTCAGATTCTTTATTCTCTATCATTTGTTCGTCTATATCATAATTCTCTCTTCTTCCTCATTTATCCTAGCAGTAAGAGCCTCCGTTTTTATTTTTTTATTTTTTAAATTAATTTTTTATTTTTTATAAACATATATTTTTATCCCCAGGGGTACAGGTGTGTGAATCACCAGGTTTACACACTTCCAGAGCCTCCATTTTTAATTTTACCCTATTAATAGCTTTTTTTTTTTTTTTTACTTCAGCTTGGTTAGATTTTAGATGTTAGTTCTTTTATTTCTCCCGACAGGGTTTCTCTAATATCTTCCATGCTTTTTTGAACTCAGCTAGCACGTTGAGAGTTGTCGTTCTGAAGTCTAGATCTGACATATTACCAATGTCCATATTGATTAGGTCCCTAGCATTCAGTACTGCTTCTTGTTCTTTTTTTTTTGTGTGTGGTGATTTATGGTATATATATATTTTTAAAGATTTTATTTATTTATTTGACAGAGAGAAATCACAAGTAGATGGAGAGTCAGGCAGAGAGAGAGAGAGGGAAGCAGGCTCCCTGCTGAGCAGAGAGCCCAATGCGGGACTCGATCCCACGACCCGAGCCGAAGGCAGCGGCCTAACCCACTGAGCCACCCAGGTGCTTGATTTATGGTATATTTTGATCTATTAGAAGAAACTATCCCCCCAAATTTTTAGAAGATAAAAACCGCATATGTATACAAAAAAATAAAGTTAGATACAATGAAGGATAAATATGACTATAATAATGAAGGTTTAAAAAGACTTGTTTTAGAAAGTTATTATTAAGATAAACTAGTTAAAAAACATTAGAAGAGGAAAGAGAAAATTAAAATATTAGAATTAAAAAAAATTTTAAAAAATTTATTAACTTTGCAAGGCTAAAGAATCGTGGGGAGAAAGCCATGAATACTGTGCTTTGCTTTCTCCTCCTCTGGAATTCTGCTGTTCTCCTTGATCAGTGAGCTTGGACTTAGCTGGATGTTCTTGCTGATCTTCTGGGGAGGGGCCTGTTGTAGTGATTCTCAGATGTCTTTGCCTGAGGCAGAATTGTGCTGCCCTTGCCAGCGTCCGGGCTAAGTAATCCACTCGGGTTCATTCTCAGGAGCTTTTGTTCCCTGAATGCTTTCTGATTTCCACAGAGTTCTGGAGGATCGTAATGAAAATGGCAGGCTCCCAATCTCCGGCCTGGAGGAGCTGAGAGCTCAGGACCCCACTCCTCAGTGTGCCCTCAGAGAAAAGCACGCAATCACTCCTGTCTCCCTAGTCTCTGGCCACACTCCGAGCTTACCTGGCATGTGACTGAGCATTTCTGTCTTTGGCACACAGCCCTGTTTGGAGTCTCCAAACCCAGCAGATTCCTTCCTCCAGAGAAGGAAGTTTGGTTTCCCCGGACCTGCCACTTGTGGGGTACCTGCTCAAAGAACAGTGGTCCAACTGTGCCATGGGCCACAGTTTAAGGTAACCCTGAGCTGAGAGCTCACTCCTCAGTTCTGTCTCTGTAGCCAGCTTCCCTGCTCTGATACCTGCAAGCTCTGCTATACTCAGACACTCTGCATCCTTCTGTGGCCCCACAGGGCCTGAGACCACACTGTCCCCTCGAGGGCTCCACCCCCACTTGGCCTCTGGAGAGATGTCCATCAGTGGAGCACTTTTAAAAGTTCAAATTTTGTGCTCCATTGCTCTGATGCTTGCCAGGAGCTGGCCCCTCCTCCTGCAGTCTATCTTCCCTTCACTTCAGATTCCCTTCTCTGCACGTCCTACCTTTCAGAAAGTGGTCGATTTTCTGTTCCTAGAATTGCTGTGCTTCTTCTCTTTGATCTTCTCTTCTCTTCGATCTTGTTGGGTTTGTAGGTGTTAGTACTGGTTTAATAACTATCTAGCTGAATTCCTGCGACCTGTTATCATCTCATTCTGCTACTCCTCTGCCATCTTGACCCCCCTCTTTTTATTTTTTTTTTTATTTTTTTATTTTTTAAAGATTTTATTTATTTATCAGAGAGAGAGGGCGAGAGAGCAAGCACAGGCAGACAGAATGGCAGGCAGAGGCAGAGGGAGAAGCAGGCTCCCTGAGGAGCAAGGAGCCCGATGTGGGACTCGATCCCAGGACGCTGGGATCATGACCTGAGCCGAAGGCAGCTGCTTAACCAACTGAGCCACCCAGGCGTCCCCTCTTTTTATTTTTTTAAAAGTAGGCTCTATCCGCACTGCAGAGGCCTGTATGGGACTTGAACTCACGACCGTGACATCAAGATGTGAGCCAAGATCAAGCATTGGATGCTTAATAGACTGAGACACTCAGGCATCCTGACTGTATTCCTTTTGCTGTGCATTTTATTCCCCTGACTTATTCATTCCATAACTAGAAGCCTGTATACCCCACCCCCCTTCACCCATTTTGCCTGACTCCAACTCCTTCCCCTCTGGAAACCATCTCTGTTTTTACAGGTCTGATTGTGCTTTTTTTATTCATTTTTTGATTCCACTTATGAATGGAATCATGGTATTTGTCTTTGACTTATTTCACTTAGCATAGTACTCTCTAGGTCCATCCATGCTGTCCCAAATGGCACAATCTCATCCTTTCTTGTGGCTGTGTGATATTCCATTGTATATATATACCACATCATTCTTATGTGTTCACCTATTGATAGATACTTAGATTGCTTCTATATCTTGGCTATTGTAAATAATGCTGCAATAAACATAAGGGTGCATATATGTTTTTCAATTACTGTTCTCATTTTCCTTGGGTAAATACTCAGTAGTGGAATTATGGGATCATATGGCAGTTGCATTTTTAATTTTTAAGTTTAAAATCAATTTAATGAACATATAGTGTATTAGTTTCTGAGGTAGAGTTTAGTGATACATCAGTTGCATATAATACACAGTGCTCATTACATCAAGTGCCCTCATTAATGCTCTATCCCAAGTTACCCCAGCCACCCCAACCTCCCCTCCAGAAACCCTCAGTTTGTTTCCTATAGTTAAGAATCTCTTACGGTTTGTTGCCATTTCTGTTTTCATCTTATTTTCTTTTATTTTTTCCTGTCTTCTGTGTTCATCTGTTTTGTTTCTTAAATTCCATATATGAGTGAAATTGTGTGATATTTATCTTTCTCTGACTGACATATTTTACTTAGCATAATATCTTCTAATTCCATACACATCATTGCAAATGGCAAGATTTCATTCTTTCTGATGGCTGAGTAATATCTGTCTTCTTTATCCATTCATCTGTGGATTGACATCTGGGCTCCTTCCATAGTTTAGCTATAGTGGATACTGCTGCTATAAACATTGGGGTGCATGTTTGTATCCTTTGGATAAATACTTAGAAGTGCAATTTCTGGGTTGTAGGGTAGCTCTATTAACTTTCTAAGGAGACTCCATACTGTTTTCCAGTTTGCATTCCCACCAAGAGTGTAAGAGGGTTCCCATTTCTCCACATTCTCACCGACACCTGTTGTTTCCTGAGTTTTTAGTTTCAGTCATTCTGACTGGTGTGAATTAGTATCTCATTGTAATTTTGATTTGTATATCCTTGGTTCCAAATGATGGGGAGCAATTTTTCATGTGTCTGTTGGCCATTTGTATGTCTTCTTTGGAGAAATGTCTGTTCATGTCTTTTGCCCATTTCTTGACTGGATTTTTTGTGGGTTTTGTTGGGTGTTGAGTTTCGTAAGTTCTTTATAGATTTTGGATATTAGCCCTCTATCTGATAAGACTTTTGCAAATATCTTCTCCCATTCCTTTTTTTTTTTTTTAAAGATTTTATTTATTTATTTGAGAGAGACAGAGATAGTGAGAGAGAGAGCACAAGTGGGGAGGAAAGGGAGAATTAGACTCCCTGCTGAGCAGTGAGCCCAATGCAGGGCTTGATCCCAGGACCCTGGGATCATGACCCAAGCCAAAGGCAGATGCTTAACCAACTAAGCCACCCAGGTGCCCCTATCTTCTCCCATTCCATAGGTTGCCTTTTAGTTTTGTTCACTGTTTCCTTCGCTGTGCAAAAGCTTATCTTGGTGAAGTCCCAACAGTTCATTGTTGCTTTTATTTCTCTTGCCTTCGGAAATGTGTCTAGCAAAAAGTTGCTGTGGCTGAAGTCAAAGAGGTTGCTGCCTGGGTTCTTCTCTAGGATTCTGATGGATTCCTCTATACTGTTTTCCACAGTGGCTGTACCAATTTGCATTCCCACTGATAGTGCAGAAGGATTCCTCTTTCTCCACATCCTCTCTACACTTGTTATTTCTTGTCTTTTTGACAATAGTCATTCTGACAGGTGTGAGGTGATATCTCACTGTGGTTTTGATTTGCATTTCCCTGATGATGAGTGATGTTGAGCATCTTTTCATAGGTCTGTTATAAGTTCTTTATATATTTGAATATTAACCCCTTATCAGATATATAATTTGTAATTATCTTCTCCCATTCAGTAGGTCATCTTTTTGTTTTGTTGATGGTTTCCTTTCCTGTGCAAAAGCATTTTATTTTGGTATAGTCCCAACAGTTAAATTTTGCTTTGGTTTTGCCTCTCTTAGGAGAAATATCTAGAAAAATGTTGCTAAGGGTGATTTCAAAGAAATTATGCCTGTGTTCTTTTCTAGGAACAGTATTTCCTTGTATTAGCAATAAACAAATAGAAAAAATGTAATTAAAAAAAAGATACCTAATTTTAGTCACTAAGCCAAAATGTAAACCTTACTAAATGTTAGGGTAACTACAAAAATACCAAACAAAACAGACTATGTAGTAAAATACTTTTAATATATAAACATATAGCTAAAAAGGAAAATAAAACTTAAAATAATATGACAATATTAACATCAAACATCTTTTTTTTTAAGATTTTATTTATTTATTTTACAGATAGAGATCATAAGTAGGCAGAGAGGCAGGCAGAGAGAGAGAGGAGGAAGCAGGCTCCCCGCTGAGCAGAGAGCCCAATGTGGGGCTTGATCCCAGGACCCTGGGATCATGACCTGAGCTGAAGGCAGAGGCTTTAACCCACTGAGCCACCCAGGTGCCCCAACATCAAACATCTTCTTTATCAATAAATATAAATGGTCTTAACTTATTTGTTTAAAGAAAAACACATTTTACTTTGGATCACTGAGTAAAACCCAAATGGTGTATTCAAGAAAATCAATTAAGGGGTGCCTGGGTGGCTCAGTTGGTTGGGCATCAGACTCCTGATTTTGGCTAGGGTTATTGTCTTGGGGATCCAGCCCTGCGATGGGCTCTGCGCTCAGGGTGGAGACTGCTTGTCTTCTCCCTCAGCTCCTCCCCCTCTCATGTATGCATGTATTCTCTCTCTCTCCTTCTCTCTCTCAAATAAATAAAGGAAATCAATTTAAAAAATTGATTCAGAAAGGTTAAATATACAAGAAAGGACAAAGGTATACTGGTCAAATGCTAATAAAGAAAATGTGGGTTGCAATCTCAATTATCAGACAAGTCGGGAACTCAAAACCAAAGGCATTGAGAGTGTCAAAGTTATGAAAAACAAGGATATATTGAGGAAGTATCACAGATTGAAGGAGATATAATGACTAAAGGCAATATGGGATTCTGGGTTGGGGTCTGGAACAGAAAAGGAATATTAGTGGAAAAATCAGTGACATCTGAATTAAGTCTGGTATTTAGTTAATAGCAATGTATCGATACTTAGTTTTGACAAATGTCATACAAGATAGTAACATGAGGGGCACCTGGGTGGCTCAGTGGGTTAAAGCCTCTGCCTTCAGGTCAGGTCATGATCACAGGGTCCTGGGATCGAGCCCCACATCAGGCTCTCTGCTCACCAGGGAGCCTGTTTCCTCCTCTCTCTCTCTGCCTGCCTCTCTGCCTACTTGTGATCTCTGTCTGTCAAATAAATAAATAAAAATTTTAAAAAAAGATAGTAACATGAGGGTCAACTATGTGAAGAATATATGGAAATTTTGCACTATTTTTTCAACTGTTCTGTAAATCTAAAATTATTCCAAAATATAAAGTTTGCTATAAAAAAGCATTAATTGAGGCAAAAAGGCCACAAATTACAAGGGACTTATAAAGTTATGACTATTTTTGTACCAAAAACATAGCAGCTTTCATAAAACTATGATACTAAGGGATATAGGAAAAATAGAGAATAGATTGAAACACATTAAAACCAGGAAAAATTTAACTCACCTTTCTCATTCCAGGACAGATCAAATCAACAACAACAACAAACAAAAAACCCTTAAGAATATTAAAAAAAACTAAATAACAAAATCAATATTAGGCCAAGAAGAAAATCTCAACAAATTCCAAAAATTAGAACTAATACAATGTTCACTGATCACACACAAAAAACCAAAATCAATGTAAAATGGATCTTCCACCTGAATATGTAAAATCTCTCTGTCAAACAACTCTTGGGTCAGAAGGGAATCAAATCAAATCAAATCAAATCAAAACTGAATTTCTAGACAATGATAATGAAAATACTACACATCAGAATCCATGGATACAAATAAAGCAAAGTTCATAGCCTTAAAATATTTGTATTAAAAACAAGGGAGAAATTAAATGACTAAGCATCCAACTAAAAAATTTAGAAAAAGAAGAAATAATAAAGTTAAGGAGAACAGAAGGAAAAAAAACAGTGAAGTTCAAATAATTAAGTTAGAAAACAGGTTAACAGTAGAACTGATAAATTGATGAGCTGATTCTGTTAAATAGAAATATGTTATCCATTAAACGGCATAATCAAGAAAAGGAGAAAACCCCTAGGTGGCTCAGTCAGTTAAGTATCTGGCTCTTGGTTTCAGCTCAGGTCATGAGGTGAGCCCTGCATTGGGCTCTGTGCTGGGCATGGAGCCTGCTTAAGATTCTCTCTCTCTCTCTGCCCCTACCCCTCCTCTAAAAAGAAAGAAAAAGAAAAAAGGAGAAAGCAAAAATATACAAATTAGGAAAATGAAAAGTTGGACATAAGCATAATAAGAGGATATTTTAAACCTAAAAGCTTTCTTTTATGTTTATGTCCAACTCTATGCACATTGTTTAAATATCTGGAAGACATGGAAACTATCCTAGAGAAATATAATTTAATTTGACTCTAAAAGAGAAAAACCCATTTGGCCAACTTCCATGAAAGAAATAGAGAAAGGGTTAAAGAGATACTTTTCCCCAAAGGTACCAGACTATGATGCTTTCACAGGGGAAGTCTACTAACACTAAAAAGCATGTAATTTGAATGCTATTTTTATTTTCCTGAGTCTAGATGAAGGAGGAACACTTTCAGATTCTTTCTGTAAATTGAGTATAATATTGATACCAAGACCTGACAAAGATTCTACAAAAAAATAAAGAAAATGATATAGACCAATATTCACTTATGAATAGCAATACAAAATTCTTTTTTTAGCAATGCAAAATTCCAAATAAAATATTAACAAACAGAATATTGACTGTGTGGGGTTTATCCCGAGAAAGCAAGAATCATTCATTCTTATAAAATCCATTAATATAATCTAACATATTATTAAATCTAAGGAGAAAAATCACATCATTTTCAGAGATGCTAAAGAATCATTTGGCAAAATTCAATACCCATTCTTTTTTTTTTAATTTTATTTATTTATCAGAGAGAGAGGGGGGAAGAGAGGGAGCACAGGCAGACAGAATGGCAGGCAGAGGCAGAGGGAGAATCAGGCTCCCTGCTGAGCAAGGAGCCCAATGTGGGACTCGATCCCAGGACGCTGGGATCATGACCTGAGCCGAAGGCAGCTGCTTAACCAACTGAGCCACCCAGGTGTCCCTTCAATACCCATTCTTTATAAAAATCATTCAGTAAGAGGAATATAGGGTTTCTTCATTGATATGATTTAATTATGTATATGTTTGTGTGTATATCTCCCCAAATCCAGCAGTCCAGCATTTCACTTAACCAGGAAACACTAGGAGCATTTATATGCTAAAATCTGAAACTAGGCCAGGTTGTCTACTTTCTCCACTATAATTTAACATTGTATTGTACACCTCCAATTGTATTGGAGGTAGCAAGCATTATAATTAAAAAACAAGAAGAATTTAGAAGTATAAAATTGGAACTGAGGAGGTAAAACCATCATTATTTATAGATAAGATTATATAGTCAGAAAACCCAAGCAAATCAATAGAAAAACTACCTTAAAACTACCTTAAACATAAACCATAAAATTAATATATAGAAATCATCTAGTTAGAAGATATATATAAGAGGGGCATCTGGCTGGCTCAATTGGTAGAGCATGCCACTCTTGCTCTTGGGGTTGTGAGTTTGAGCCCCAGTTGGGTGTAGAAGTAAGTAAAGTCTTTTTAAAAAAGATACATGGAGGAGAAGGCTCCATTTATAATAGCAACAGAAAAGGTGAAATACTGTCCTAGTCCACTGTAGGTGTTATAACAGAATACCATAGACTGGGTGGCCTATAAACAACAGTAATTTATTTCTCACAGTTCTAGAGGCTGAAAAGCCCAAGATCAAGGCAAACAGATTCCACCTCTGTTGAGGGCTGCTCCTTGGTTCATAGATAGCCATCTTCTAGTTGGGCCCGCTGGGGCACTAATTCCACTCATGAGGGCTCCCACCTCATGACTTAATCACTTTCCAAAAGCCCCACCTCCAAATACCATCACACTGGGGGTTAGGTTTCAACATCCGAATTTTGGAGGCACACAAATGTTTAGTCTACCACAAATACCTAGAAACAAACTTAATAAGAAATGTTCAAAACTTTTATGAGAAAACATTTATAACACTCTGAAGGAACAAACGGAAAGGCATCCATGTTATTAAATAAGAAGATTCAGAATTATAAAGATGTCAAATTAATTTATAAATTTAGTTTAAACTCATTTAAAATACCATTTTTCTCTTTTTCTGAAACTAGACAAGCTGAATTAAAGTTCAAATGAAGGGGCACCTGAATGGCTCAGTTGGTTTAGCATCAGACTCTTGGTTTCAGCTCAGGTCAGGATCTCAGGGTTGTGAGATTGAGTTCACTTCAGGCTTAGTGCTCAGCAGGAGTCTACTTGAGATTCTCTCTCCCTCCCCCTCTGCCCCTCTCCTGGCTATTGCATGCAAACACACATGAACATACTCTCTCTCCTTCTCTCTCTCTCAAATAATAAAGAAATAAAATCTTTTTTAAAAAGTTCAAATGGAAAAATAACAAGCATGCATAGCAGGATATCTCCAAAAAGGAAGAGCAATGCTCTGTAAAAAGACAAAATGATGCTTTAAATCTCCTTTAAATCTAAGGATGCTCAGCTCACTCATAATTTTACTAATGCTCTGTAAAAAGACAAAATGAATATTTATGTACCAAAACTTAAAATCTGTGGGTCATTTGGGAGGTTCTACAATCTGGATCAGGCTCTGTTGATCTCAGCTGGGCTAGTTCATGTGTCTGCCCTAAGACTGATGGCTTGGCTAGAGACCAGATACTATAGGATGCCTTGACTGGAAAGACTAGGCTCATTTCTACATGTCTCTCACATCCTTCCAAGGTTAGCTTGGATATGTCCTTGTAGCAGTGGCAGGGGTCCAAGAGAGGAAACAGATTATGCAAAAGCTTTTTCAAGTCTCTTCTTAATATCAAGTTTGCAACAGTAGCTTGTTGGTTAAAGCAAGTTATATGGGCACACTCAGAGTCAATATAGCAGGGGACTATGAAACATAGACACATGAACAGTTGGGGTCATTAATGCAATCTATCACTAACAACAACTCAAAATCCAGAATGCATTAAAAATACATAAATTTGTTTACATAAAATAAAACAAAACTTGCCTGGAAAAAATCCATTAGCAAAGTCAAAAGGATTACAAACTGAGGAAAAACACTGAAAAATGATATAATTCACAAAAGTCTAATCTCTCTAATTATATAACAATATTCTAGAAATCAAGGAAAGGCCAATAATCCAACAGAAGAATACAGGATATATATAGACAATTCAGAGAAAAATGATATAAAATTGACCCTTAAACATGTGAAAAGATGCTCAGCCTCACTCATAATAAGAGATATATAAACTAAAACTACCATAAGATACAATTTCTTACCTATTACATTCTAAAAGATCTAAGTCTTTAACAGTACACTTTGTTGGTGCAGCTGTGGTAAAACAGATAAACTCATACATGGATGGTAATTACAAAATGGTACACCTATGGAGGGAATTTTGGCAACATCTACCAGTTACAAATATAATTATTGGAATTTATCCTACATAATTATCTGTGCATGTATGAAATGTCTATTATGGCACCCATTTGTAATACCAAAGGACTAAAAACATCCCAAGCATCCACAATGGGGGACTGCAATCATTAAAAAAACCTATTATATATCCACATAATAGAACACTTTGAATGAGTACTCTTGCACTTCCATACAGTGACTTCCTATGTACAGGAAACTCTAATGCTCTGACATGGAAAGACCTCCAGGATGTATTATTAAGAGAAATAAGCAACGTGTATATACATGTATAAGCAAGGGGAGATTCAGTAAGATACATTTATGTTTGTTTGTATCTGCATAAAGAAACACTGGACGAATAAAAAAATAAACTAGTAAAACCGGTAACTGTGAATCAAAACAGTATGGTACTGTCATTAAAAAAAAACAGGCACATAGATCAGTAGAAAAGAATAGAGAGCCCAGAAATAAACTCATGATTACATGGTCAATTAATCTATGACAAAAAAGGTTTAAGAACATACAATGGGGAAAATACAGTCTCTTCAACAAATGGTACTGGAAAAACTGGATGGCTATATGAAAAAGAATAAAACTGGACCACTTTCTTACACCATACACAAAATAAATTCAAAATAAAGACCTAAAATGTGAGACCTGAAACCATAAAACTCCTAGAAGAAAACATAGGCAGTAATTTCTTGGACGCCAGTGACAGAAATATTTTTCTAGATAAAGAAAACAAAAGTAAAAGTACACTATTGGGATTATGCCAAAAGAAGAAGCTTGTGCATGGCAAAGGGCAGCATCAATAAAGTGCAAAGGCAACCTACTAAATGGTAGATGATATTCACAAATGGTAGATTTGATAAGGATCGATATCCAAAATATAGAAAGAACTTAAAGAACTCAACACCAAGAAAAAAAAATACAATTAAAAAATGGACAGAGGGCCTGAATAGACATTTTCCCAAAGAAGACATAGAGGTGGTGAACAGACCTATGAAAAGATGCTCAACATCCATAATCATCAGGAAATGCAAATCAAAATCACAGTGATGGGGCACTTGGGTGACTCAGTCTGCTAAGCATCTGCCTTTGGCTCAGGTCATGATCCCAAGCTCCTGGGATCAAGTCCTGTATTGGGCTCTTTGCTTAGCAGGGAGCCTGCTTCTCCCTCTGCCTGCTGCTCCCGCTGCTTGTGCACTTTCTCTCTCTCTGAAAAGAAATAAAATCTTTAACAAAAAACTGCAGTGAGATATCACCTCGCACATGTCTGAATGGCTGTTACCAAAAACACAAGAAATAACAAGTGTTGGAGAGGATGTGGACAGAAAGGAATCCTGGAAAACTATAGGTGGGAATGCAAATTGGTGCAAAACAGTATAGAGACTCCTCCAAAAATTAAAAATAGAATTATATGATCCAGTAATTCCACCATGGGGTATTTACCCAAGAAAATGAAAACACTAATTTGAAAAGATACTTGCATCCCTATGTTTATTGTAACATTATTTATAATAGCCAAATATGGAAGCAACCCAAGCATCCATCAATAGATGAATGGTTAAAGAAGATGTGGTCTATATCAAATAGTAGTGTGTGTGTGTGTGTGTGTGTGTGTGTATAAAATCAAACTTCTTATCAAATAGATCACTGGCCTTTGAATTTAGGATGTTTCAATAATGTGATACTTTTCTGTAGAATCTGATTAACAGAACATTCTAAGAGGGAGATTTACTGTAAGGTACCTACATACCTCCACCATGTATTTGTTAATTTTGTCTTTCCTTATTCTGGGGGAGATGGCCTGTTCAGTTACTGGGTTGTCTATTTGATACATTAAAGAAACAATATACAAAGATAAAAATTAAGGAGGCATTCTCTACTTCTTTCCTTCCCCTTACTTCCTTTTTTCCTTCCAGTCATTGCTGTCCCTTTTTTGGTACCATTCTTATTTCATAATGTTCCTTGTTGAACTTAAAAAAAAAATTCTTAAGGTGGAAAGAAACTTGAAATCAGTATCTGTGACCAAAATGACTGTACAAAGATAGTAGATAGAGATCAGTATGTATGTTTTGTTTTCTAAAAAGCATGTTAAAATATTGGGTTTCTTTGAACCTCTTGTCATTCATAGAGTCTGTCTTGATTGTTGAAAGTAAACTCAAGTATAAGAAAAAATTATTAAGGGGCACCTGGGTGGCTCAGTGGGTTAAGCCTCTGCCTTTGGCTCAGGTCATGATCTCAGGGTCTTGGGATTGAGCCCCGCGTCAGTCTCCCTGCTTAGTGGGGAGCCTGCTTCCCCCTCTCTCTCTGTGCCGGCCTCTCTGCCTACTTGTGATCTCTCTCTCTCTCTCTGTTAAACAAATAAATAAAATCTTAAAAAAAGAAAAAAGAAAAAATATTAAATATAAAATATTCTGTATATAATGGAATACTATGCAGCCATAAAAAAGAATGAGATCTTGCCATTTGCAACAACATGGATGGACACAAAGAGTATAATGTTGAGTGAAATAAGTCAGAGAAAGATAATACCATATGATTTCATTCACATGTGGAATTTAATAAACAAAACAAATGAGCAAAGGAAAAAGGAGACTAAACAAAACAGAACAAAACAAAACCATACTAGACTCTTAAATACAGAGAATGAATTGGAGGTTGCCAGAGGGGAGGTGGCTGGGGGGAAGGGTGAAATAAGTAAAGGGGATTAGGTGTACACTTATCTTGGTGAACACTGAGTAATGTATAGAATTATTGAATCATTATACCTGAAACTAATATAACACTGCATGTTAATTATATTTCAATAAGAAATTTAAAAAGTGTGGTAACTGCTGGGGGTGGGTATTGTGGCAATTGGGTGAAATGGACAAGAGTGACACTTTTCAAAGTATAATTTTTATTTGGTTTTGATATTCAAAATGTATGTGTATTATCTATTCAAAAATAAATAAATATAAAATATTCACAATTGTAACAAAACTACAAAGCAACTAGGAATTAAATTAGTAAAAATACACAATTCCAAAGAGAAAACTTGAAACTCTTTTTTTTTAAAAAAAGAATTTTTTTTTAAGATTTTATTTATTTATTTGACAGGCAGAGATCACAAGTAGGCGGGGAGGCAGGCAGAGAGAGAGGAGGAAGCAGGTTCCCTGATGAGCAGAGAGCCTGATGCGGGGCTCGATCCCAGGACCCTGGGATCATGACCTGAGCCGAAGGCAGAGGCTTTAACTCACTGAGCCACCCAGGTGCCCATTGAAACTCTTAATAAAGGACACAGAAGGTGAATTCAACAAATGAGGGGATATTCAATATTCTTGGATATTATTTTGATGTCAATTCTCTAAAATTAATCTATAAATTTAGTGTGATCCCATTAAAAATTCCACTTGGATTCTGAAGAGCCTGATAAATTCTTTTTTAAAATTTATGTGGGGATATAGCTAAGACAATACTAAAAGAAGACTAAAGCGGAGGTACTTGCCCTATCATTTTATATTACAAAATGTCAAAAGCAAGGCAGTATTAGTGCAAGAACTGAGACAGACTTGTGCATGTGTGTCTCATGTGACAAAGGTGGCCCAGCAAATCAATGAAAAAGTAAGGTTTGTTTGGTGTTTGATGGTGGGAAATGTGGCTCACTGTGTATAGAAAAAATAAAATTGCATCTCTATCTATCAGTACATATGAGAGTGGATTCTACACGAATTAAAACCTAAAGGTGAAAGATGAAACTATAAGGTTAATAGAAAAAAAATAGGAGAATAGCTTTTGATCTGAGAGGAGGGAACTAGTTTTTAAATAAAACCCCCAAACCAGAAACCATAAAATAAAAATTTGATGGATTGGGTTACATTAAAAAGAACAATTTCTATTAAAATTCAATAACTTCTGTTCTATTATTCTAAATTTTATTTATTTATTTATCTAAATTTTATTTATCTAATATTGATACTAAAATTCAACAATATCTATTCTATTATTAAGGCTAACTTAAAAAAGTTAAAATAGGGAGAGAATATTTGCAATGTCTGAAACTGACACAGGACTAGAAGCTACGCTCCATAAGGAACTCTAGCAAATCAATAGGAGAGATAGGAAACTCACTGGAAAAAATGGGCCAACTATATAAGCAGGCACTTTACAAAAGAGGCATTTAACACACATATGAAGTGATGCTGAAAAATTCATTAGTAATCAGAGAAATGCAAACTAAATCAAAATAATACTTTATACTTTTTGGACTGGCAAAAAGTAGAAATCCGGAAAAAGTCAAGTGTTAGTGAGCACGTAGGGACACAGGAATCCTTGTACACTGAAGGTAAAACAGTGGAATGGTGTAGTTCTCCCAGAGAACCACCTAGCAGTATTGGTGTTCTTAGTCAAACTAAGTATATGCACACTTTATGATGCAATCATAAGTTCTGAGTGTATGTTTCAAAGAAATTCTCATACAGGCCAATAAGGGGACATACACAGGAATATTCATCAAAGTTTTATTTGTGGTATCAGCAAGCTGGAAGCAATCTTGCTGTGTCTATCATTGGAATATTCAGGGAAAATGTGAAGGCAGGCTGTGGTTAGCATGAGCAGGTAGAAGAAATGGATTGGATGTACACACAGACATATGGATAGACTTTAAAACACAAGGCTGAATGAAAAAAAAAGTAGGATATCAATGAGATATCAATGCAATGAGATATCAATGAGATAAAAATGCACACATAAAACATCCTCCATAGTGGGACAACCTGATAGTATGTGCCTCCTGAGGTGATACAATATGAAGTAAATGATTATTGGTGAAAACACTTAATCTGAATCTAATCATGTGGAAAGAGCAGATTAATCTAGATGTGGGACATTCTATAAGAAATTGCCTAGACTCTTCAAAAACATCAATGTAAAAGAAAACACACACACAAAATATAGTAGTATTCCAGATTAAAAGAAGTTGAAGTGTGTAAACCTGGTGATTCACAGACCTGTACCCCTGGGGATAAAAATATATGTTTATAAAAAATAAAAAATTATATTAAAAAAAAAGAAGTTAAAGCAAAACAACAACCAAATATAATGCATAAAACTTGATTAGATCCTGGGATCAAAAAATGATCAGCTCTAACAACATTTTGGGCACAATTTGAAAATCTGAATAAAGGGTATCTTTAATGGTATTACTGAATTATTGTTAAATTTTCTTACGTATGATAATGGCATTGTAGTGGTGTAGAATGTTATTATTCTTGTAGATGTATGCTGAATTATTTAGGGATGTTATGTTACATTGTCTGCAACTTTCATATAGTTCATCAAAAAAGAAAGGGTATACATATACACATAAACAGAAGTAGAACAAGTCTGGAAAAATATTAAGGGTATATGGACTTTCATTGTACTATTTTTCAAATGTTCTGAATTTTGAAAAAGTGAAAAATAAAAATTTTGAGGAAATACATGCACCCCAAACAATAATACATATTTTGCAAGAACACATATCAACAAAAAATCTGCATAAAATACCACAGAATGGATAACTATGTGGGAAATAAGAGTTTGAAGTAGAGATTAAGGTGAATTTAAAACTACAAAAACCTCTCTGTAAAGTAATTCATATTCATTTTGACTATGGAAAACACAGAAAAGCACAATGAAGACAACAAAATTCACTGATAATCTCATTTTCTCTGTCAGTAGATCTCAAGTATGATACCTGGACTAGTAGCAGCCCCAGGCGATTCTTCTCCCTCTCTCTCCCCTCTTCTTTTCCATCATCATCATCGTTTGGAAACTTATTAGAAATTCAAATTCCTGGGCCCTGCCAGACTTACTGAAACACAGCTCTGGGCAGAGGGCCCAGCAATCAGTGTTCTGACAAGCCCTCCCACTGACATTGATGCTGGCCAAAGCTTGAGATCCACTGATCTAGATTTAACCGTCACTAAATTTGTTACAGATCCTTGTATTCTTTCTAAAAAAGGTATGAAATATTTCAGGCATACAAATAAGTATAGAGAATAATATAGCACACACCCATGTACCTACTACCCAGATAAAATATTAGACAAACAGTTGAAGTTCCCTGTGTATCTCTTTCTGTTCCTTTGCTTTCTTCCCCATAACTAATCACCATTCTGCATTTTCTATTTAACTCTCTTTTAAAAATATTGTTTATATATTTATATAATCTATAAATAATTTAGTGCATTGTTTTCTAGATTTAAAAAGTCTATATAGGAGTACCTGCCTGGTTAAGTCAGTAGAGCACCCAACTCTTGATCTTGGGGTCATATGGGTTCAAGCCCCACATTAGGTCTACAGATTACTTAAATATTTTTAAAAATCTACGTAAATGTCTCATATATCATATGTCCTCCTATAATTCATATTTTATCTCAGCAGTGTTTTTTTGAAATTTATCTGGGTTGATATATGCGACTGAATTTCATTTTTTCTGCTGCTCTTCAGTATTCTATTGTATGGTTGTACTGCTATTTATTCATTCTCCTATTGGTGAATTTTTAGATTGTTCAGATTTTTTTCTGTATCATAAACAGTTATGCATTGAATATTCTTGCTCATGCCTCCTTGTGCATATGTGTAAGAATTTCTCTAGGACTTAAAGTCTAGAGGTTAAATATATCTTTACCAGTAGAATTGCAGGGTCCCAGGGCCCACCTTCAACTATTCTGGATAATTTCCTAATTGTTTTCCAAAGTAGTAACACCAATTTCTTTCTTATTAAGGATTTCGTTGCATTTTTTTCCTTATAGTTTGGATAAGGACTGGGACTTCGTCCTTATAGTTTTGGATAGGGACTGGGACTTCTGGGACTTCGTTGAGAAAGTCTTTGCCCAGTTGTAGGTGACAAAGATAATTTCTCACCATCTTACATGGAAATAAGTAGGGATCCAGTTTTTTTCTCTCCTTATGGTGAGTCAAATTTCCCAGTGCTATTTATGAAATTGTCCATTTCCTATTGATTTGTGGTGCAGGCCTAGAAACTCACACATTTCACATATATTTGCTGAAGCCTGATTTGAACCTAGTCTTGTGTTGAGGTCTTTAAGATATATGGCCCCTAGTCTCAGGAGGTGAGGCTGCATCTCCATTTATGTGGAGATGCCTCCAAATAAATGATTACAGCATTAAGGGATAAATGCAGAAAGGTGTTCTGAGTTTCTAACTCAGCTGGGAAAGTTCATTTATGTGACGAGAGTTAGGTCTTAAAGAAACAGGAAGAATTTGCTAATGCAGGGGTAAGGGAGAAGATGGTTAGGGCTCCTATGGAGTCCGCAGTTTTGTGTATCTCCAGGGTGAGAGGTTCGACGCCTTTCATCAACGTAGGGGCACTGAGTAGTGCATAAGCAAGGGGTTGGAGTGGGCAGAGGGAGTCATTTTCTGCTTGGATATTCTGGAAGTGGAGGAACATACCCTAGGGGTAGTGGGGCTGGGCCCTACCCCAAAGTTTAAGTTTGAGAAAGAGAAGGGGCTGGGATTAAATTACCAGAAAGAAGACACTTTCAGGCTGGTATTTGCTGTTCTTAAGGGGTGACCTCATTCACCAGCCACGTCAGGAGCTCCTCAAGATGGTTTATAAAGAAATCCTTGTTTGTTCCCACTTCAGAGATATATATTCATTCCCTTTTTTATTTGCCACCCTGGGGCCAAAGGGAAGGAGAAAGGAGCGGGGGAGGAGGACAAGGAGGACAAACGGGTGGGAGAGACATTTAGTTGTTCAGTTCCTGGGTCTGACCATGGATTTGAACTTCCGCATAAAGAGTTGAAAGTGCCTGCCTCAGGGTTTGTCTGGTGCCTTACAAACCAGAAAGGTTGTTGGGAACAGCTAACCAAGTCACTTTTTAGGTGGGGAGCACTCGGCAAGACATGTGACCCAGGCGGCCATTTTCCCACACCCTGCCCGTCGCCATCTTTCTTTGTAGACAAAGGGACTGACCAGCGCTCTTCTCTGATGCGGTGGTGGGGACTGCTTGGTCACTATGCTCCGGGAACACGCATATTTGAGCTCATGCAGAGGCCCACAGACAAGATCTTGGCTTACAAGTAGATTATACGTCCGCACTAGTCGACCCGCCGCTCCCACCCTACCCCCTCTCGGTTTCTTCCTCACCTCACGGGGTATCAGGGAGGCGGGACCAGTACGCCTGCGGAGTAGGGGTGGCGGGCGCGAGCCGTCAATCCGAAGCCCCGCCCTTTGGGAGGGGGAAGCAAGGAGGGCAAATCGGCGCCGCAAGGCTGGGATCCGGAAGTCGGAGCCTAGCGGCGCGAGCGCAACCTGCAGACTAACCCTATCGTGGTGCCATTCTCTCCCGTCTGATCCCCGCCGGAAGTGGAGGTAAGAGACGACTCTCCCGTTTTCTCGTTGTGAGCGCGCTCTCTCAGCCAGCTGCGCGGTGGGGATCGTGTATTTAAGGTGGAAGCTAGAATTGTCTTCCAGCCTGGAATGGACAGATAGAGAACCGGCTCTCATCCATGGTAGGTAGAAGGGCCTAGATTAGGAAGAGGGATTGCTCCGTAAATGGGCAATGTGCCTAAATGCACTCTCGCTGGATAAAGGAGCACGGTCCCATCCCATCCAGCCAGGTGTACATCCCTGGTTACAAAATGTAGAAAGTCACAGACCCCACTTGTGTGGAGAAGCATCGAGTGCCCTCTTGCCTTCAGGATAGCAAGGCTCCATTCTGCACTCTTCCAGTGTAGACAGGCGTCTCCATGTGGCGACTTCGATCCTACGGTTATAGAGACATACCGCCCTCCCCACCTCGGGTGAGCGGTGTGGACCTTTACTGGCGCGGAGGCACACAGATCCGCCTCCATGCCCCTTCCCTTTGGACAGAGGCTTTGATGTATTACCTCCTCTGCAGACATACACTCCTGCCTTTCCCGGCCGGACCCCCGTACAGAGGAGCTTAGAAACGTTTAGTATACAGAGACTGAAGAGATGGAGACTTCCCTGCCTCGCACCTCTGTAACTAATTGTGGAAGCCCCGCCCCCACTACTGCAGAGATGTTAGATCACCCCTCTTCTAAGTGGTTGCCACGTGCCTCAGCCCATAGAGAACCAAGCATATTTTCCTCCTCTTGCCTAGAGTGAGTCCCCATTGTGGAAAATCAGACCTGACTCCTCACCCCACCCCATAAGGAGGCGCTGGTTTGCCGAATTTGTAAAGGCCCGGCCCCAAAAATGCCCTGTAGCAAAGAGAAACAATCCTTAACCCTGAATGTTGTCAGATCTGCCCGTTATGGGCCCCCCCCCCGCGGTGGAGAGGCTCAGATTTGTTCTCCTTTTGAGGTAAACAAAGATCATCCGTCCCTTCCTCCTTCCCCCAAAGATTTGGAATTCCCAAAAGTAGCAAATGAGAGATAGCCCCCCCCCACCACCACCACGGGAGCAGAGAGGTGCAGCATCCCTCGCAGTGTTGAGAGGCAGTGACATCACTGATCACCGTACATATTTTGTGTGTGTGAGCTCCCCGCTTACCCAAGGTAGATGAGCTCAAATCTCTTTTTCTCCATTCAGGGTAACCGCCCCCCTCTTTGCAAAGTGTAAGGGCTGGTCCACTGAATTTATAGCTGTGTTCCTTCCATGCGGAGAACCAGAGGTCCTGTTCCTATCAGTGTTAGCACACTGCTGACTTCAACCCATATAAAAGATAAACAGATTGTTCCCCATCCCACCCCTATGGAAGGGTCCAGAATAGCCCACAGCAGGCAAGGCGCAGACCCCATTCATGAAAAACTGCCTATCTCCCTCTCCCCGCTTTGTTAGTCTGTCAACTAATGTCACCTTGTAGTGGAGACAGGCATATCATCTTCCTTTACCCCAGCCCTCCCAAGAGTAAAGAGACCCAGGACTCCTCCCCACCAACTTAGAGATGTACAGACCTGCACTTTTCTCCCATGTGGCAGAGATGCACATAGCCACTTTGTTGGTTTTCCTAGTTCCTCTGCACCCCAGAGTAGAGCAGCAGAAGGCATCTCCTTACCCCACTCACCGAGGAACAGACCCCAACCACACATGCAGGCATACACTCTCCCCTCCCACCGACCAAGATTTTGCACTGACTCCTAGCTTTAGTTTAATAAACACAGATTAAAAGCGTTGTTCTGCAGTCCCATTTCCTTAAGGTAGACTCCTGGTATCCATCTGTCTTTCCCCCTACTTCCAGGGTAGATCAGATATAGAACGCCCTACTTGGGAAAGGAGGTACTATTAATATGTAGAAACAGGCCATCCTTGTGTACCCCATCCCCTTAGCATGGAGAGGGTTAGTACTAAGGCATATAACACTGAGGACCAAGGATTTCATATGATAAATTGAGGCACTGTCTTCACCCAGGAAGAGAGGTTTAGACTTAGCTTCCTTTTGGATAGTGTGATGCTGCTTTCCCTGTGTAGACAGCTACACCAGGCCCCAACTCCATTATAGCTTCTTCTCCTAGTTTCTCCAATTGTTAGGGCTTCCTTATCAAGTTCTTTTCACATGTCATTTTGCCTGTAGGGGGCTTGGAAGGGGGCTTGTGGCATTGTGGTCCTTCCACCTGTCTTCACATTGGTTCTTCCATTCTGACAGGAAGAAGGCCTGCAGATTTAAACCTACCTGCTTTCAAGCCAGTCATCATGATGAAACATAGACACAGTGAGTTTCTTTTATCACTCCCCTCCCAGTGATAAGCTTTCATGACTATTTGTGGTATTTCATGGCAACTTTTTAAAGTTTATTCTTTAAATTTCTTTAAAACATTTTAATTCCAGGAAAGTTAACATACAATGTTATATTAGTTCTAGGTGTACCATATAGTGATTCAGCGCTTCCATACATCACCCAGTGCTCACTACAAGTGCACTCCTTAATCCCCATCACCTATTTCCCCTATTTCCCCCACCTCTCCTCTGGTAAGCATCAGTTTGTTCTCTGTAGTTAAGAGTCTGTTTCTTGGCTTGTCTCTTTCTCTTTCTTTTCTTTTTTTTTTAACCTTGCTCATTTGTTTTGTTTCTTAAAATTACACATTTGAGTGAAAGCATATGGTATTTGTCTTTCTCTGACTTATTTTGGCTTAGCTTTATACTCTTATACACTTACTTGCTTAGCATTATACTCTCTTACTCTATCCATATCGTTGCAAATGGCAAGATTTCATTCTTTTTTATGGTTGAGTAATAGTCTGTTGGATATATACACCACATCTTTATCCATCCATCAGTTGAGGGGAGGTGCCTCATGGTGCAGCTAGCTACTTGAGCTTGGGCTTTTTCCATAATTTGATAATTGTAAATAATGTTGCTATAAACATGAGGGTGCATGTATCCCTTTGAATTAGTGTTTTGGTAAATATCCAGTAGTGTGATCACAGGATCCTAGGTTAGTTCTGTTTTTAAAAAATTGCTCTGTATGGCATGGGGGAATGGGGCAAAATGGGTGAAGGGGAGTGAGAGATACAGGCTTTCAGTTATGGAATGAATAAGTCTTGGGATTAAAAGCTACAGTATAGGGAATAGAGTTGGTGGTATTGTAGCACTGTATGGTGACAGATGGTGGCTATACTTGGGGTGAGGAGAGCATAATGCATAGACTTAGACTTATCTTGTGGAATCACTATGTTGTATGCCTGAAACTAGTATAACATTGTGTGTCAACTATACTAAAATAATAATTTAAAAAAAAACTCAAAAAAATTGCTCAGTATGTACCAGATCATTTACTCTGTCTTCCACGTATGGTATCATTGTTGTCTTCCCAACTTCTTTGGGGGTGGTGTTCCCCTTATCCCTCATTCCCATTTTACAGTTGAGGAAACTGAGACTCAGCACAGTTAACTGACTTGATCTGAGGTGAATAGCAGTAAATGCCAGTGGGGACAAATTGCTGTTCTTTTTGCCTTCGAGATGCTTTTCTTCCCTTCTACCTCATTCTTCAGCTGGATAACTCTTGCTAATTTCTCAGATTTCAACTTACACATCACTTCCTCTAGGAATCTCTCCCATTAAGCTTCTCTTTTGGTTTCCATGGTCTGAGCCCCTAGGAACTGGGGCTATTGACACTGTATAAATGGGTCTGTCTCCTCCACTGCACTGTTAACTTCTCACTCATACCTGGTTTATCTTTTTGTCTCAAGGGCCCAGCATAACTGGTCATAGCTATTTGGTACTAACTTTGTGCCAGGCACTGGAATGTCTCCATAGTGCTCTTCCTCCCACTATGCTTAAAGCTTACAGAGAGAAGACAAATGTGATACTTGACTTTCCTGTGTAAGAGGGAAGGCAAGGTCATTAGGGCAGGTCTGGTTCTGTGCTTCCTGCCTTTATCTTGCTGTAATCCACATAGAAAATGACAACATAGACTAGACAAGACTTGTGCAATTCAGTGATCCCATACTCTGTGTGAATGGTGGCCCTGCCTGTGTGGGCTTGGTGGAAAAAAATTCAATACACTTATTTTATATAATCATACAAAAATTTTTACAAGAATCAGACTTTGGCTAGGTGACTACCAAAAGCAAATAATCATTTTTTTCAAGTAACACAAGAAATATGAACAAAATTACTTGTATTTTATTTAAGAACATCAAATACCAGAGGACAATAAAATTACTGATAGTGATGAAAAAGATAGTAATTAGTTGGTTAAATGGAGTATATGCATACAAAAGAACATTGGTAGTTTATAAAGATTTTATTTATATATTAGAGAGAGAGAGAGAGAATGAGCAGGGGGAGCGGCAGGCCAAGGGAGAGGGAGAAGCAGACTCCCTGCTGAGCAGAGAGCCCGATGTGGGGCTCGATCCCAGGACCCTGGGATCATGACCTGAGCCAAAGGTAGACGCTTAACCGACTGAGCCATCCAGGTGCCAACTATGAGAACCCTGGCAGTTTAAAATAAAGGAGGAAGTACTGTATGAAAAGATTATATAGAAAGACTATTATATGGAAGAACTATTTGATCGAAAGATCTCCAGGATTTGTTAAGTGAAAAAAGCAAGTTGTCAACAGGAGGACATACTGTTATCTTTAATGGGAGAAAATGGGGGGAAATAAGATTACCTATATTTGCGTTTGCACTAATAAGTGGTTTCTTGTTGCAATGAGGAAAGTGGTTAGGGAAAAGTGTGGAAGACCTCTCACAATACACCTTCTTATTTTGGAACCGTATGACCATTACCTGTTAAAGAACAATCATATACATCTACATGAGTGGGAAAAATCGTGAATATTAAAAAAAAACTTTACATGTGCTCATAAAACACAGACTATGATTGGCAAATTGCAATTAAGTAATGATCAGGCTAAGTGGAGTGACTGCAGTGGAAGGTGGGGGAGGTGCCTCATGTTGTAGCTGTCTGAGCTCTCAGCAATACCTTGGACCCAAATGGTAATGATAATGGTCAAATCTGGGGAGGTTATTGAGGAGCCCTGCAAGGAGTGTTTTCTCCTTACTAAGTGATGTATTTTTTTTTTATTGTGTCCCTGTATCTGACACAGGCCCTCAGTTTCCAGGGACATTAGGCAGATAGTAATTATTGAGTAAAATGGCCAGTCCTGGTTCATTCCCAACCTCACATTCTTTTCATTGCAACATGAGTACTTTGGAAGAGAAGGAGATTCCATCGAGGTCTGTTATTGTTACAGGGAAATTTGATCTGTGCATATTCATATGTTTGGTCTAATTTCTGCCATTTTATTTTTTATTTTTTGTTTATTTCTTCTTAGTCTTTTATTTATTTACTTTTCAAGTTCAAAAAAATTCCTCCACCAGTGATTATAAAGTTTTTTTAGAAGATTTTGTTAATGATTTGTCAGAGAGAGAGCACGTGGCAGGCAGAGGAGGAAGCTGGTTCCCCGTTGAGCAAGGAGTCCAATGAAGGACTGGATCCCAGGACTTTGGGATCATGACCTAAGCCGAAGGCAGTTGTTTAACTGACTGAGCCACCCAGGTTTCCCCCAGTGATTATAAAGTTATGTTGTAGTTGCATTCATGTTTATATCAGACATAATTAAACTTCAGCTTCTCTTGTCACTTTACCAAAGTTAAGTAATAACTATTTTTTATCCTGTCATTCCAAAGTAAGATCATGCTTTCATGATTTTACTTCTCTTCTACTTCTCTCCAACCCCTGTTGCTTGATTCCAGGATTTTGTTGAAATAATTTGGTATTTTGGTTCTGAGCTATTTCCTTATGATATGCTTCCTGGTTTTTAAAAATCTTTTCTAAAAATGTATTAGAGTTTTTAGCTATATTAGTAGCATTTTAAAGATTAATGGTAAGTTTTAAAAAAATTTAATGGTAAGTTTTAATAGATTTCCTGCCCATCATTATTTGTTTCCTTTAGCTTTAGATCTTTATTCTGAGTTAATTTTTATTTTTGTTGGTATACTTCCTTAAGGACAATTGACTCTTGAACAACATGGGGGTTAGGGACCCCGAGCCCCTGTGCAGTCAAGAATCAACATAGAACTTTTGATTTCCCCAAAACTTCACTACTAATAGACTACTACTACTGACTGGAAGCCTTACCAGTAACATGAACAGTCTATTAACACATATTTTGTTAGATGTCTCTCTACCGTATTCTTCCAATACAAGAAGTTAGAGGAAAGACAGTGTTATTAAGAAAATTGGAAGGAAGAGGAAACACAATTACAGTACTACATGTATTTATAAAAAAAAATCTGTGTGTAAGTGAGTCTGCGGAGTTCAAACTCAAGTTGTTCAAGGGTCATCTCTAGTTTTACCAGAACACAGGTGCTGATCTTTGCATATCTGAAAATGCTTTTTAACTTTTTGTAAGTGATCTGTTGCTTAAGTATAGTAATTTAGCTTGGTATGTAGTTCCTTGTTTCAGAACTTTGGTATGGGGCGCATGGGTGGCGTACTTGGTTAAGCGTCCAGCTCTTGGATTCAGCTCAGGTCATAATCTCAGGGTTGGGAGATTGAATCCCTTGTCAGGCTTCATGCTCAGGGAGGAGTCTGCTTCAAATTATCTCTCCTTCCTCTGCCCCTCCCGCTCGTGCTCACTCTTTCTCTCTCTCCCTCAAATAAATAAAAAATCTTTTTAAAAAAGAACTTTGTAATGGTTATTCTATCTTAAATGTTAAGAGTTGTATATTTGCTTTTGTTGGAAACTCCTGTTTGGAAGTTTATGAGATTTTCTTTTTATCCTTAGAGTTAAGAATTTTCATCAGGGTATCCCTATGGTATGTCTTTTTTTGTTAGTCTTGGTGTTCCATGAGCCTTTCTAATCTGAACGCTCAAGACTTTTCAATTGAAAGAACCTTCATCTGTTATTTTAAAAAGTAATTGCTTCTCCATCTGTGCCTTTTTCTCTTTTAGGAACTCCTGTTATTTAGATATCAGCTCTCCTGGGCCCATTCTCCATTTTTAAATTTTTACTCATAATTTCCATTTCTTTAGATTTTTGCTTTAAGCAAGCTCTTCTCTTGATCTTCCAGCTTATTAGTTTGGTTATTAGTGGTGTCTGTGTTGTTTTTTACTACATCTGTTGAATTTTTATTCAGTATTAAGTTTTGAGAATTTTTTTTCTCACACAGTTCCTTTGAGGTATCTTTTTGAATCTCCTTAAGTATTTGCAATAGTATTTAAATTGTGTTTCCTATATTAACTCTGCTTCAGTGTGAACCACTTTATGTGGTTGGGGAGCATGTTCTCTGGTAATTCCAAGCTGCTCCTATATTTGTTTGTATATATCCTGACCTTCCAGAACCTCCCCCTCTAGAAATTCCTTTAGCCCCCTTGCAGGTAGTAAGAATTAAGGCAGCCATTCTTCCCCGAGAGGCCAACTGTAAAGGGAATGGCAGATGGGACTTCTCATGAAGAGGGTGAGGCCTCTTAAGTTCTTGGGCTTTGTTTAGATGTGATTGAAGAAGATGAGCTCTTTCTTCCTTGTATCCAAGGGAGGCCACAGTTTGGCTAAACAGGGCAAGTCCCTTTGGAGGTAATGGCCTGAGCAGGGTAAGCAGGAAGGAGCAGTTCTCTCCCCATGTGCTGAGGGCATCTGCCCTGGCTTAGCCACCTGGGACTCCTCAGATCACCTTCCCATGCCATCAGCCCCCAACTTGAGCTTGGTGCAGCAATTATTGAGTTGCCCCCAGCCAGAAGTTAGGGGAGAGAGAACAGTTAAAAGCAAGCACTCTTCACAGTAACTCTCTTCACAGGATTCCCATAAGCATTTTTTCAGTCTGCATTGAAATAATGTCTCAAACATTTTATCTAGTACTTCCTCTGACCCTGTTGTTGTTACCTCCATGTCTTTGTTGTTCTGGACCTGGACAAACATGGTGTCACAGTCTTCCTTAGGTTCCCAGTGTGGCCTGGCTTTGATTAAGGTATAAACAAATGTTGGGTAAGTAGATAATGGCTTTTTTTTTTTTTCTGTAGAAAATAAAAAACCAGGTAAAGGTTCCAAAGGCTGCAAGAAGGTAAGTTGGCTTGACCCTCAGGTAAGGTATACCCCTTGTTAGGGGTAAGGTCAGGAACAGGTTCCCTGTCCTAGAAGAGATCTAGAAACCCCAGTAGATGTTGGGTCATTCCAGACAGAGCAGCAAATTGGAATCAGAGGATCTGGCTTTCCCTCCCTCTCTGGTTGGCTGTGGTAGGGAATCAGTAGCATTTATTAAGTTTCCACCACAAGCCATATGCTGCTTTGTGCTTGAGTTACCTTGGTGTAGGGATCACCCTATTTTTAAGATGAAGAAACTGAGTCTTGGTGAGAAAGCTCCTAGGTTCAAGGTAGCACAGCTGGGACTTGAGTCTGATTGCCAAGTCCCTGTTGCGCTTGTTGAGGAGGGAGGCCAAAACAAATTGCCTCCAGCTCTTGGTCCTGCTATGAAAGGTGGAGACAGATAAGATAGGCCAGGGCAGTGGTTCTCAAATTTTAACATGGTCAAAGTTCTCAAACCTAAACCAGCCCTCTAGGTGATTACCCAGAATTACCTGGAGGGCTGCTTAAGACACAAATTGCTGCTGGGCCTCACCCTTGAGTTTCTGATTCCTTAGGTCTGTTGTGGCATCCCGTAATTCATATTTCTAACCAGTTCCCAGGTGATGGTGCTGCTCTGGTCCAAGAACCACACTTTGAGAGCTACTTTAGTGTTTCCCTTGGCCTTTACTTGGGAAACTTTTCCATTTGCCCCCACCTTTCTTTGAGTTCTTCTGTCAGTCTCTGCCTAGGAGAGGGAGGGTCTCTTTTTAGCCAGATGGGCAGACCTCTGAGGACAGAGCTCTTCTTTTTGCTTATTCCTCTCTTTTCCCTACAACTACATTTTTGAGCAGCTTTAACCCTCCAGGAAGAGTGATTTCCATGGGTCCATTAGCTCTGTTTCATTGTTGCCTTTTGTATGGTGACCAGCCTGCAAAACAGAACGGAAAGAAAGCAGCTTCCAAGGTGGCCTCTGCTCCCCAATTTGTTCACTCCAATGACCATGCCAGTCGGGAGGCTGAATTAAAGAAGAAGAGGGTAAGCCCTTGAACTTGGGGGAGGAAGAGGGCCTGGCCTGACTGCCAGGTCCACAGAAGTGGTAACTGGAAGGGCAAAGACCAGAGTTGTTAGGGGTTCTTGAAAAATTTTATTTAGTTATTTGACAGCACAAGTAGACAGAGTAGCAGGTGGAGGGAGAGGGAGAAGCAGGGTCCCCACTGAGCAAGGAGCCAGATGTAGGGCTTATCCCAGGACTCTGGGATCATGACCTAAGCCAAAGACAGTCACTTAACCAGCTGAGCCATCCAGGTGCCCCAAGAGTTGTTAGGGTTGTTGAGGCTGTTTGCGGAAGAGGGAAGAAAAGGTGGTCACTTTGATACTTGATTTAGTGTCTCCATTTGCTTATCTCTCCCTCACCTCCCAGTCCATTGCTTCCCTGCTGTGTTCCCACTTCTCCACTGAAACCTCTCCTGTCAACCTCACCAGTTCATTCTGTGACCTCACACTCATGGATAGTCGCCTTCCAACATTTTAAGCCAATTGTCAGGATTTGAGACCATGCTTTCTTTGAAGCACTCTCACTTTGATTTTCTTGTTATCTCCCTCTCCTGGATGTCCTCCTTCCTCTTTCCCAGTCTCTTTTGTTCCTCCCTTTTCCTGCTTTTTAGATGACGGAGCATCCCAAGACCTTGTCCTCTTTCTCCATCTGGTCTTAATTGATTCCCTTTGCCTAGAACACATTCTCACTCAGCTTCACATGCCCTCTTTTTATTGTTCTCTGACACACTTTCCCTTCCTTCATCTCTTGTTTCCTTTCCCTCAAACCCCTTATCTTCTGCTAACATATCTGCTCTTTCTTTGTATCCCTGCTCCTCCTACCTCTGTCAACTCTGTTTCTTCCCTCTGTCACCTGCTCCCTGTTACTGTAGGTCTCCCATCCCTCCCTTAGGTTACAGACCTAGTCAGCTATAGTCCTGCTGTGTATTCCGTTGTTAGGTTGAGGAGATGAGGGAGAAGCAGCAGGCTGCCCGGGAGCAAGAGAGACACAGACGCAGGACCATCGAGAGCTACTGTCAGGATGTCCTGCAACGCCAGGAGGAATTTGAGCATAAGGTAAGAGAGTAGCCTTCCCTTCTGGTTTAGACTCATTTGGGTTTGCTCAGAAGCATCTATTGCCTTTACCCTGTGAAAGGGAAAGAGGAAAGATGTGAGATCGTTGCAGGGGGACGTTGGAGATGGGTGCAGAGAAGGTGAGAAACAGTGGGGATGGAGGGAGAGAGCTATGAGAGGGAAGCAGAGAGCCATTTTGAGCCTTCTCTGTGATTGGGCAACCTTGGATAGGTACTCTCCTAAGCTGGGCCCCAAAGACTGGATTGGGAGTAGAGGGAGACCTAGGACCAGTGCACAGGGGTAGAGGGAATAAGTATGAGGGAAAGGTTGACAGAGGAGGGTATGTGAAGGGGATACCAACTTCCTCCTTGGACTTATTGCCCTTCTGGAATATTTTCTCATTTCACAGAGGATGCACTTTTCAGCTCAAAGTTCCTTTTCTAGCATAAAGTGCATATTTTGGCTTCCCTATCCCATGTTCCCACATGGGTTGTTTTTTTCACTTACACCTCCCCCTCACATTCCTTCCTCTCACACACAGGTGCATACTCAGGTCCCTAGCTAGTGCTTGAACACATACTTGATAGGCACAGATGTGCATCATCTGGTTCTATCCATTCTTTCAGTTTCCAGCTTTATTGGCTGGTCAGTTACTCTTTGGTGTGGGACTCCCATGGCTCCCCCAGCCTGTCATGGTTTCCAAAGCCCCGACTTGTACTCCCTTTTCCCTCGCTGGACCATTCTTTCTTTTTTTTTCCTTTAGGAGGAAGTTCTGCAAGAATTAAATATGTTTCCTCAGTTGGATGATGAGGCGACAAGGAAGGCTTATTACAAGGAGTTCCGTAAGGTATGGGACCCGTTTTTTTAAGGCTCTTTAGGGAGTGCACCAATCCCATCCCATCTCTCCATTTCTGTTTTTCCTGATTGAGATGGAGACCTTAATTTTTTTTAAAGATTTTATTCATTTATTTGACAGACAGAGATCACAAGTAGGCAGAGAGGCAGGCAGAAAGAGAGGAAGGGAAGCAGGCTCCCACTCAGCAGAGAGCCCAATGTGGGGCTCAATCCCAGGACCCTGGGATCATGACCTGAGCCGAAGGCAGAGGCTTTAACCCACTGAGCCACCCAGGCGCCCCAGTGGAGACCTTTCTTTTATGGACCTGCGTGATTCATACCCAGTCCTTTCTCTGCCTTCATCCCCTGTTCTTTGCCCTGCAGGTGGTAGAATACTCTGATGTGATTTTGGAAGTCCTAGATGCCAGGGACCCATTGGGCTGCCGCTGCTTCCAAATGGAGGAGGCTGTCCTGCAGGCAGAAGGCAATAAGAAGCTGGTCCTCGTCTTGAACAAGATTGGTGGGTGTTGGGGCAGAATTGGGTAAGGCAGGGCAGAGACCAGACCTTCTTGAAAGACTAGCTCCGACCAGACCCTGAGACTCAGCAGCTCAGTGGTAGTTAAAACAGTTGTGTGAGGTAGGAATTCGTGTTCAGTTTGTAAAGCCTGGAATCTGAGAGGTGAAATCACTTATTTAAAGACCTACACACACATGCACATGTGCATGCACACACAGACACAGTGAAGCAGAAGTTGGGGATGGGGTCCAAGCCTCTCTGCCTTTTAGTCCCTTGTTCTTGCCATTTTGAGCCTTATTGGCCAACCCCAGAGAGTTCCTGTCTGCCTCAAGCTGGAACCCAAAGACTAGGGCAGAAGAGTATATGGGCTCAGGAGTCACTGAGGTCTGGGTCTTATCCCAGTTGTTCTGTCAATTTTCTCTAGGATCTTGGACAAGTTGTGTCACCTGAGAGGTTTTGTTTCTCTAGCTGTAAAATGGGCTGTGATTGTCCTAATCTCAGAGGGTCGTTGTGAGAATTAATGATAAAAGTGCTTGGTGTATGTATGGTTAGTACTCTACAAATGATAGCCATATTCTTATCAGAGTTATTCTTGACATTTGGCCCAACCTAGAATGATCCACAGAGAGAGTGAGAAATGCAATCTTTAGGAAGCCCGGGTTGGAAGGAAAGTATCTGGGACCAAGCAGCTAATTTTCTTATTTTCCCCAGGGGACAGAGGTCCTCTCAGGGAGGGCCAACAGGTCTCCTAGACTAGATTTTCCTTTCTAATCTTAACCTGGGAGCTGGACAGGTACTGATAGGGCCAGGGAGATAAGGAGGTGGGCCTAGCCTTGGGAGTGGGTGGATATATCTTTGGACTGAGCCATTGAAATGATATTCTCCTTATTAGTCCTACCTTGTTCTATTTTCCCCAGACCTGGTCCCCAAAGAGGTTGTAGAGAAGTGGCTGGAGTACCTTCGGAATGAGCTGCCGACTGTGGCTTTTAAGGCCAGCACACAGCATCAGGTCAAAAACCTGGTAAGCTGGGGCCAGGGTTAGAGGAGCATGACTTGCACTAGGGCCTTCAGCCCTTTGGTAATTGAATTGGGCTTTCAACTTTGAGCTTTTTACCTTACTAGATGGCCTTTTAATACTTGTTTTACTTTACTCCTCCTATATTTTAGCTTTTGGGGAAAGTTTTTTTTTCTTCTTTTCAGATATAAAGGAAGTACATACTATCCTAGAAAATTTGGAAAATGTAGTTAACTGTTAGCTTTAAAAAACATATGTCTCCATTTTTCTCTAACACAAATCACACTACTTCTAATGAACACAGAAATACATTTTAGCTGTAAACTATTAAAGTATTACAGAAACATTGATTGTGTTTGAGGAGAGAAACTTGGTGCTGGGGGACATTTTTCAACTTTGCTCTAGGTGTAGAACTTACTCTTTATGAAAACATAAAATAGAAGAAGTAAAAGCAATTACAGACAGCTTTAATATTTTTATCACTACTCTCAATTCTAGGCTCCTTTATCCATACTCAGATGTAACCATTGTTGTTAGCTTGGTGTATATCCTTTCAGATCTTTTTCTGTGCTTTATATATATGTAGATGTATGTGTAAGGAGAAGGAAGTGTTTGGGAGTTTCCTGTGTGTCCTTCTAGGGCTGGCTTTCCCCCTTGACCTTGGCAGATTTTTTAAAATAGAGATGTACTTTTTTGTTGCTAAATAAAATTAGTTTCCAATTTTTAACCATTAAAGCAGTACTTTAGCACATACCCTTGCATATGTTATCTTGGCTGGTAGATGAGTGTTTATATAGGTTGGATACTGAGAGGTGGAGTGGCTATGTATTTTACATTTTCCTAGACACTGACAAATTGCCTCCCTTCCAGTGGCTATACCAGTTTATCTTCCTACCACTGGGGTAGACGAATGTGTGAGAGGGCTTATTTCCCTACATCCTTTCCAACACTTGATATCATTAAGCATTTTAATCTTAACTCATTTGGGAGAACCTGATAACCTTATTTATAATTTTTAGCCTTCTCAATGGCAGAAATGTGATGAGCATCCTTTTCTAACAGCTCTCTTTCATTTGTATTCCACTTTAAGGATCTGTTTCCTTAACCTTTTATTACTGATGGATATTTAGCTTAATTCCTATTTTGCAATGCTGTGGTGGGTAAGGAAAGAGGAGGAGGTAGAAAGGCATTCTGGGCAGAGGATGTGGCATCAGGAGGAAGGAGATGGAAGCTGGAATGGCCTTGTCTTAAGTGAGGAAATAAGAGAAGGTAGGCTGTGGGCCAGAGACTGTCTTCCCACCACAGGCAGGGAAGGCAGTGTCCCTGTTTTGTGGATGAGGGCACTGGGCCCCAGAGAAGGGGAGGATTTGATGCACATACATCTGTAAGAGGCAGAGCTGGAACTCAAACCCGGCCTGACAAGAGGCCAGGGTGCCATCCTTTCCATGCTGAGGGAGGCAAGAGATATGTGTGTCTAGAGAGAGGCAGGGACAGAGAAGACTGAAGACGCAATGACAGTGGAAAAATGGGCCTTGTACAAGCAGGGAGATGGTAGGTATTCAGGGCCTGTGTGAGAAGCCCTCTGCTTCAGCCTTGGGGATTTCGGAGATAACAGGGAGGTGGCCCTGAGAGTTTCACTGAAAGCTGGAAATCTGGACTCAGACTGCATTTCCCACCTGATGCCTCTTCTGTAATACCCCTCGTTTTCCAGAATCGTTGCACTGTTCCAGTGGATCAGGCCTCTGAATCACTGCTGAAAAGCAAAGCCTGCTTTGGAGCTGAAAATCTCATGAGGGTTTTGGGGAACTATTGCCGCCTTGGTGAAGTGCGCACCCATATCCGTGTGGGTGTTGTGGGTAAGACCTGTGGGGAGGTTGTGGGGCCCAGTCTTATTCCTTGGGTAGGGGTTTCACTGGGCAAAGGATTCTGGGAGCTTTGTGTTACCCCTCTGGGGAAGAGAGGAGCAGTTCAGGAACTGTTTTGTGATTTGTAATATGTATTGGTGAACATAGGAAGGCATACTGAGAGTCACCCCCATATGTTGAGTGTTAGAACCATGGACCAAATAACATAGGGTTGTGTTTGGATTTGGTGCCATCTCATCCTACCAGAGCTGTGGGTGGTGGAAAGGAGGAGTGAACATATCTCTTTGACAGATAAGAACACTAAGGCCCAGAGAAGGGAAAGGGACTTGTGGGGAGCAGCCTTGTGTGAGACAAGGTAGAGCTAATACTCATACCGGAGCATGTGTGGAACCCAGGGCACTGAGGGAAGGATAATGGGAGAGAGAAGAGGGAAATTGAGAGAAGTAGAGATAGACTGTCAGGGAGAGGAAGTAAAGCCAAAAGAGAAGGATATTGGGGAGAGCTGGATACTGAGAAAAAGGTAGAGATATACAGATCTGAATAGACATAGAAAATGAACTGGGAAATGATGGGATTGGTGAGGAGTGGAAAGGAAAGATGGATTTAAACGACAGAGGCATGCTAAGAGAGGGAGGTAATGATCACAAAAACATACCAGAAGGATATAGAGACCTACAGAGAGAGACATAAGAGGGCTAGATACTTTATGCATATAGAGAGGTAGACAGACAAACCAAACAAACCATGAGAGAGGGACACCTGGGTGGCTCAGTTGGTTTAGTATCTACTTTGAGCTCAGGTCATGATCCGGTCCTGGGATTAAGTCCAACATTGGACCCGTTGCTCAGCGGGGAGCCTGCTTCTCCCTCTGCCTGCCACTCCCCTGGCTTGTGCTCACACTCTCTCACTCTCTCTATGACAAATAAATAAAATCCTTCAAGAGAAACAATGGAGAGATAGGCAGACACAGATAGACAGATTCCGAGAGTGGTGCACAGGGAAGGAACCAGAACAAAGAGGTAGACAAAGGAACACACACAGTCCTACAAACACATACAGATCCACAAATATATGTACAGATCCACACTTGTGCAGATATGTCTAGACCCAGAGGCAACACACATGCAGACCCAAGTCCTTTGCACGTACTCACCCCAACTCTGTTTCTTGCAAGCAAATAAAGGCACAGAGAGACACGTGTGCTCAGATACACTGGACCTTCAGACTCAGTCACATCCCTAGAGTCACAGAGGGAGTAAAATACACAAACATGTCTATGATGAGATCAATACATATTCACAGAGAAATAGAGACAGGGAAGGCTAGGAATATACAGGCAGAGATAGAAGGAAGCACAGTGAAACATGTGCAGAGGCATACAAACAGAGACAAGCCCATGGAGAGAAGAAACAGGGACTGAGGGAAATTGGCAAAGAGGGACAGAATTTTAAAAAATGAAATCTTGCCACTTTCAATGATATGGATGGAACTAGAAGCTATTATGCTAAGTGAAATAAGTCAATCAGAGAAAGACAATTATCATATGATCTCACTGATACATGGAATTTAACAAACAAAATAGGGGATCATAGGGGAAGAGAGGGAAAAATAAAACAAGACGAAGTAAGAGAGGGAGACAAACCATAAGAGACTCTTAATCATAGGAGACAAACAGATTTGCTGGAGGGGAGGGGGTGGGTGGGATGGAGTACTGGTGATGGGCATTAAGGAGGGCACAGGATGTAATGAGCACCGGGTATTATGTAAGAACCATGAATCATTGACTTCCACTTCTGAAGCTAATAATACCTTATATGTTAATTAATTGAATTTAAATTTAAAAAAGCAAAAAATAAAAAGAGGGGCAGGCAGAATTGATGGGGTGGGGAGAATCAGAAAGGTCAACAGCCAGAATGAGAGACAAAGAGAAAAACCAGTAGAGTAAGGTGCTTAGATAGAGCTATGCAGAGAAAGAAATACATGATAGAGGAAAAGACTGAGCGGGAGAAAGTAAACATGGAAAAAAGAGTAATATTTAGAATGAGAACAACCAAGAGATATGCATGTGCATGTGTACGCACATACACATACACACACACACACACACACATATACATTGATGTGCAGAGACTTCCACACATGGGGGATACACACACATAGACACATCCATCATCCATAAGAGAGTTGTCTGTGGGGGCACCTGGGTGCCTCAGTCGCTTAAGCATCTGCCTTCAGCTCAGGTCAGGATCCCAGGGTTCTAGGATCCAGCCCCATGTCAGGCTCCCTGCTCAGTGTGGAGTTTGTTTCTTCCTCTGCCTCTGTCCCCCCGCCCCTGTGCTAGTGCTCTCTCTCTCTTGCTCTCTCAAATAAATAAAATCTTAAAAAGAGCGTTATGTGCATAAATTCTGGCATACAGAGAAGAATGGTGAGAACAAGAGACCTGGTGAGGGGGTGGCCCACAAAGACATCCACAGGCCTGGAGGTACTCATAGATGCTTGAACAGAAAGCATACACCACGGGCAGACAGTGGTTCAGCCCTCTGGAGAGGGCTCTCCCACTACCCACCAGGTGAATTTTACATCAGGACAGATGGTTCTCTGTTCGGCAGACATTTCTTCATGTCTGCCTTCTGTTGGATCGTGTTACAGAGGCCTTGCATTGAGCACCTTTCCCAGGCTGGTTGTAAGTGGGAGGTGAGTGTCATTACTGAGAGAGGGACTTGTCTACCCAGTATGCTCACAAATGGAGGAAAAGGGTAGGTAGGCCATGTTGGGGCTTGGTCAGGGTCTGGGATGGGAAGGCAGGAGGCCAGTCTCTGTTTTTGGCTTCCCCATAGCTTGGTCATTGTCCCTTCCTGTGCTGCCCACATACAGGCTGGCCCAAATGCTCCTGAGGGCCCTTCCTGGCCTGAGTCATCTGCCACTCCTTTGTAGGTCTTCCTAATGTTGGGAAGAGCAGCCTGATCAATAGCCTGAAGCGCAGCCGTGCATGCAGTGTGGGAGCCGTTCCTGGCATCACCAAGTAAGCACCTCCCTGCTCCCCAGCTCCATAGCTCCTCGACTATACTGTTCCCCCGTTTATCGTGTCCTCAGCCCCTGCCCTTCTCCTTATCTTGGCCCAGCCTCTGACTCTTCCCTGGGCATGGGAGTCTCACTAATAGTCCTCATTGATCTGGTACACCCTAGGTGTGGGCCAGGCACTGAGCTGGGTGCTTCCTCCTCAGCTCCTTGAAGTCTCTTAGCCAAGCAAGATGGGGCTATAGGTAAGCAACTCCACTTTCTGGTTGGGGCAGCGGAGGCTCAGAGAATCAGGAGCTTGCTCACAGTCCTGCAGCTTAGTCACCAGTGGCAGGGACTAGAGGAGCATTAGTCCCAGGTCTGTAGGCCCCAGAGCCCCTAGGCCCGCATCTCTCCATCTTCATCAGTGTGCTGTTTGCCCTTCGCCCCTCTCCCAGCTGTGTGCCTGGGACCTAGGGGATACCAGATACATCCCAGCTCATAAGTGCCTTGCAGTCTCTCTTAGCTCCTCTTCCCTGTCCTAGATTCATGCAGGAGGTCTATCTGGACAAGTTCATTCGGCTGCTGGATGCCCCAGGCATTGTCCCAGGACCGAACTCAGAGGTGGGCACCATCCTGCGCAACTGTGTCCACGTGCAGAAGTTGATAGACCCTGTGACCCCGGTAGAGACCATCCTCCAACGCTGTAACCTGGAGGAGGTACAGAAGACTCTTGCTCATGCCTTGCTCAGCTCCAAGGGCCCTTCATTTTTCCTCATGTTTTTTTTTCATTCTCTCTTCACCAGATTTCCAACTATTATGGCATCTCTGGGTTCCAGACTACTGAGCACTTTCTGACTGCAGTGGCTCACCGCTTGGGGAAGAAGAAGAAGGGAGGCATATACAGTCAGGAGCAGGCAGCCAAAGCTGTTTTGGCTGACTGGGTGAGGTGAGGTGAAGGCTAGGGGTGAGGGTAGACATGTGGAGAGTCAGGTTCCACAAAGTGGGGAGGGTGCATCTCTGTTTATTGCGGTGGTGGGGCAGCCTGGCATCCTGTTTCCTAGGTCAGGGGAAGGCCGAAGCTCCAGATCATGTCCCCATTTGGAATTTGTGGCCAGTGACTATTCAGCAAGTCAGCTTCTTACTGTTTGGAAGCTACTGTGGGTTTTCCTTGTTCTTCATCGTTTATGACTTGGGAACTCATCCTCTCTTTGATTGGTCATTTGTTCTCTTAATGACATTGCCAGTTTCCTCCTATCTCCCAATGCAGCGGGAAGATCAGCTTCTATACACTCCCACCTGCCACTCACACTCTGCCTGCCCATCTCAGTGCTGAGATCATTAAGGAGATGACTGAAGTCTTTGACATTGAGGATACTGAGCAGGCCAATGAAGACACCATGGAATGTAAGTAGGGGCCAGTGGACTGGCCTGCCTGGTACTTTGTCTTGCCCTAGGTGGGAGGCACATAGACCCAGCAACAAATCCCGTGCTTGACCTTACCCTGCCATGGCCCTACTCTGGCTTTGGGAAAGTTATTTAACCAACTCTAAGCTTAATGTTTTCTTCCACAAGGTGGAGAATTCTAACCTGGGCCATGTGGGTGGTTGTGGACTCTTGGTAGATAGGAAAGAAAGTCTGCAAAGTACTGTGTACACAGTGAGGTGCTCAGGAAATATGAGGGTCCTTTCCCCATCTCTTGGGACCTGGAGTGGACTAAAACACTCCTCTCCAAAACCCCTTCGCTGCTCTAAGCTTTGTCTCAGGTACTGCATGTCTATTCCTAGAGTTTTGTTCTCACCCCCCATTGGTGGGGAGGCACTGGAGTCACAGAAAGCTGGTATTTCCTGAATGGTGCATGGTCAGTGGCAGGCAGAGGTAGTATTTAAAGCAGCTCTTCTGCCCTGAGGTCTAAGACTGTCCCAGCCTGGAGTAGCTAAGTGGATAAAAGAATGGACTGCCTGGAGTTAAATTCAAGTTTTGTTTCCTGTTAGCTCTGTGATGCTGCATACATTACTTCATTTCTCCAAGTCTCAATGGCATCATCTATAAAATGGAGACAGTAGCATTCACCCAGTAAGATGGTCATGAAGACTAACTTAATATGTAAAAACACAGCAGTGCTGGCTTTGAGTGTGTGTTTGGTGAATATTAGTTGTTATTATGGTGATCACTTGCTGGGGTACAGAGATGTGGCTTTGAGAAACTCCTATAGGAAATTTGTTCTCTTCAGGTACTACCATCTGCGACTTTGGCTTATGGCTTCTCCTTCCTTCTCTACCCCACCTCAGAAAGGTGCCCTGTGCTCTCTGGGCCTGTCTGTGGACACACGGGCATTGGAAGTAGCCCTGGCTGGCCTGGCTTCTGGTTTCTCTTAAGGGCCACTAGCTTTCCTTCTCAGGGCCTTCTAGTGTCCTTAGATTACAGATGAGGACAAGAGGACTTGCCTGCTTCAGACACTATTCCCCAGATGGCTTCTGGCAGGTCCATTCTCTTTCTGAATTTTACTTCTCTCTTCTACCATGTGGGTAGTTGGGATGAATTAGAGTGTGTGTTCCTATGATGATGCTTGACCCTGGTTGCATGTGAGGGCAAGAGGGGCTTCATCTCTGAGAACGTGCTTTGGCAAAAGATTGAGGTCTGGAAAATTGAGGAGAGGGAGAGGTTAATGATGAGAGTTTCCTAGGGGAGTTGGCCCTAGTGTTGGATCTTGAAGAGTGAGTAGGAATTAGAGGAAGGGGATGGGAACAAAGTTTAGAAGTAGGGGGGAGGATAGCATGGGTCCAGGGCAAGGTGTACATTAATGGTTTGCAGTGGAGGCCAGCTCCAGGCAAGGGGCCAGAGGGAAGGGGAGAGAGGCCTCATCCTCGGACAGAAACCCAGTGGCTGCTGTCTCAGGCCAGTGTGTTTCAGGTATCCTCTGCTGTGACAGCAGCCCCATGTCATAGGCTTGTGGTATTCTTATTTTCTTGATGAAGAAGCTAAGGCTCCAAGACCAGTTCCCAGCAGGTGAAAGCCCTATGGCAAGACCCATGTCTTTCATCCTTTGTCATGTGGCCTCCCATCAGGAATGAAGGAGCATTCTCTCCCAACTCCCTTGGGCAGTGTCCACATATCCTTTCCACTGAGGCCTGAACGGGTTGGTGGGGGCACTGGCAGGGGGCCTGACAGCAGGGAGGAGTTAGGCTCTGACAGTGGTGTTGGTTGTTTTAAAGGCTTGGCCACTGGAGAAGCAGATGAACTGTTGGGTGACATGGACCCACTCGAAATGGAAATTAAGTGGCTCCATTCTCCGATGATGAAAATAGCAGATGCCATGGAAAATAAAACCACTGTGTACAAGGTACCCATCCCGTTTCTTCATGGTAACCCTCTCCTCTACCCAGGGCTCTGGGGAGTAGTTGGTTCCTTCTGCCTGGCTTCTACAAGGTATGCCTGTAAGGGTGGGGAATGTAGGTCATTCATTCACTCCCTGTGGTCCCTGTGGGCATCAGGTGTGTGCATCCTTTACCAGGCAATGGCAGGTCCAAGGAGGAGGCATGCTCTCTCAAGTAGCTTTTCCATCCTGGCTCCAGCCTAGAAAACAGGTATCCCCGTTCAGTTGTTCAAGTTGCAAACCTAGGTACCCCTGACTCTTCCCTCCAGCTAGCATCCAGTATACCAGATGGTCAGTCAGCAAGTCCTGTGGCTTCTCCCTCCTATGTCTGTTGAGAAGCTATTAGCTTCTTATAGTCCCTGCCATTTCTATAAGCCTAGTCCTAGTTTCTAACCCTTTCTCACCTCAACATATGTGCCATGGTTTCTAATTGCACAGTCTGGCCATGTCATGGTTTCTAATTGCACAGTCTGGCCATGTCACCTTACCTGTCATGGCTCCCCAGTACCTCTGTGATCAAATCACGTCAGTATGCCTGCTTATGATTCCTGGAGGCTTTTTCAGCTGCTTCTGCCAGTCTCCCTATCTGTGCCCTTCAGGAGGTCACAGTTCAGTGGGTTTCACATACAGACCTCTGCACTGTTACAGGAGACACGCAGACTAGGGGTGAGGGCAGAGGCTGGGAAAGCATGGATCCAAGGGCCCTAACCTGTACTACTTGTGGGTCAGGGAAGTCTCCCTGAAGGCCTTGATCCTTGTGCTACTTCTTGGAGGCTGAGGAATTCTCTGGTTGAGTCAGGCAGCGGCCCATGGCCAGAAGCTTGGATGGTGCTTATGCTGAGACCCAAAGAGGAGAGAGAGTGGTGTTTTGGGGAAACGTTTGTACTATGGGGTGGTTGGAGTGAGAGTGGAGGCAAGGAGAGATGAATCTGGAATCAGATCATAGCAGTCCTTGAGTTAGACCTTAAACCAGGGGTGTTAGGAAAACACTGACAATTGGTTGTTTTTTTCTGTCAAAGGGTTTTCTATTTTTTCCCCATTTTGTTTATTTAAAATGTTTTTCATATTTTATATTTTTTATAAAAAAAGATACCTTTTGGAGTCTGGGTGGCTCAGTTGTTGAGCATCTGCCTTTGGCTCAGGTCATGGTCCCAGGGTCCTGGGATCAAGCCCCGCATTGGCTCCCTGAAAAAAAAGATACTTTTATTTATTTTTTGACTAGGTAGTATGTGTACGTGGTATAAAATTTAAAAGATACTAAAGTGGATACAGTGAAAAGTAACTTTGTCTCCTGCAGCTGTCTCCCAGCTGCCTTGTCCCCTCCTTGAAGGCACTCACTATTCACAGACTTGAATGTCTTTCTTTCATGCACATGCATGTATACTTATACAGAGATAGATCTATTTTAATTCAAATAATAGCATGCTAGTTGTATTCAGCACTTTGCTTATTTCACTTACAAATTTATCTTGTAGATTGTGCCCCATGATTACTGAAGAGCCATCCTTTATTTTTGATGGTTCCACAATATCTGGAAGGGTTTCTTAAGCAAGGAAATGACACAGTCATCATGTATTAGAACACACACTCAGGGGGCTCCTGGGTGGCTTAGTCAGTTAAGCATCTGCCTGTGGCTCAGGTCATGATCCTGGGGTCCTGGGATAGCGTTCTATATCAGGCTTTCTCTCCCTCTATCCTCCTCCCCCTCCCCCCAGACTCATGCTTGCTCTCTCTCTGCCTCTCAAATAAATAAATAAATAAATAAAATCTTAAAAAAAAAAAAGGAACTTTCACTCTGGCAGCCACAGTAAAAATCAGGTTGGGAAGAAAGGGACTGGGGTGGAGGTGGGGGGGCGTAGGAAGGAAACTGTCACCCTATATTCTGTGCAAGATGATGAAGCCTGCAGTGTGGTGGTGACATGCCATTCTCATTCTCATAGTTTTCAAGATTCCCCTGGTACTTACAGGAAAACCAGTGTAAAGTTGTGTGCTTAAGTCTGTCTGGTAGTATTTCTCAGTGATCCCATAAGCCCCAGAGCATACCGTTTTTCCTTAGGGACCTAGAGTAGTTCCCCGCTCTATGCTATAGGTTCCAGACTCAGGTTCAGGGAACCTGAGCAGGGCCACTTCCTTGTACAACTCTGAGAGATAACCATTTAGGTGTGCCATATTGTGAATGGTGCTCTCTGCTGCAGCCCCAGAGTTGTATAGTGTGGTAGCCTTGCCTTTTCCCCATCATAGTGTAATGGGTAGTCATACATTAGTATAAGCCTCACTGCTAGGGTTCTTACTTATTCCTGTTTGCTAGCTCTGTGACCTTAGGTGCTTTGTTTGTCATAGCACTGTTGCAGGAGTAATGAGTTTGTATATGTGTCCATATATATGTGTACACACATGTATATGTGTGTACTATACACCGTGAACTTTCTGTCAATGTTTGCTTTTACCATCCATGTGTACCCACATGTACTCCAGCCAGACAGGCACCCTTTTGGATGCCCAGCTATTTTCTGTGCTTTTCCATTGTTCATGGTCAGGAATGACCTTCCCATCAGTAGAAGCATATTGATCACCGCCTTCTCTAAAACCTCTGCCACTTAACACTGTGTCTTTCTAGTGCGCACTTAACAAACTCTAACTTGGTTTGTGATATTGGTTGGTTGTATCCTCTTTAGACTGGTTGCTTCTCAAAGATGGGACTGCATTTGACTCGTTTCTCCATTTCCCCACATAGAGCTGGGCACAGAATAGGCATCAGAAAATACTATCATGAGACACTACATCAAAAACTAATGATGCACTGTATGGTGACTAACATAACAATAAAATTATAAATAAGTAAATAAATTTACTCAATGAGAGAAAAATGGAAAATACTTTTAAATTGAGTAAGACTTTGTAGGGTCACTTGAGAAAAGGATAATACCAACCGTCATTGATCAAGTAACCCTGCTTCTTTACTTTATTCTTGCAAAAGCCATGTAAGCTACCCATTGTCTACCCCATTTGACAGATGAGCCAGCTACAGCTGAGAAATTAACTAAGCACCTTCTAGTTGGTTATGGATCCAGACTTGGAGCTTAGTTCTGTGTGGCTCTAGGCTTCCTATTCTTAACCAAACCTGTCTCCTCTGCAGAAGTCTTGGTGGTACTCTAGGGGCCCAGACCTAACTGTTGTCCTCTCTCTCTCCAGATTGGAGATCTCACTGGGTATTGCACCAATCCGAACCGACATCAGATGGGGTGGGCGAAACGCAATGTGGATCACTACCCCAGGAAGAGTAGCACAGTGGACATTTGCCCTGTGGACCGCCGCCCAGTGCTGCAGAGGATCATGGAGACCGATCCCCTGCAGCAGGGCCAGGCTCTTGCTTCTGCCCTGAAGAATAAGAAGAAGATGCAGAAGCGTACCGGTGGGGACATCTGATCATACCCCTCCTTCTCATGCTCCAAAAAGCACCCACTTGGGCCCGATTAGGAGCTCCTGAATGTGTCCAGTGCCAGGCTAACCCTAGTTAAGGGCCAGGGATGGCTTAGGGGACTCACCTACTAGCATAGTGGTTCTCAGACTTTACTCATTATTAGAATTGCCTAGATGGCTTGTTAAAACACAGAGTTCTGAGCACCCCCCCCCCCGAGTTTCTGATTTGAGTATGTTGGCCATTGGGCCCAAGAATTTGTGTTGCTAACTGGTTCCTGATTGATGCTGATTTGCTTTTCTGAGAACCATACTTGGAGAACCATTGGCCTAGTCTATGTGTCAAATAGCCACCATTTATTTCTTAGCTGCTTTCTCTGTGTTAGGAAGCTTATGGGTTCTATGTAATGTTTACTATATCCTTAGGTGATATACTCAAAATTCAAAAGGTACAAAGGGATATACAGCAAAATGTTTTTCTCCTTCCAACCTCCCAGTCATCTAGACCTCTTCACATAGTGACCAGTTAATTTCTTCTATCTCATTTCTGAGATAGGTACACAAGCAAATATCTCTATATCTATATTTTTTGTCCTCTGTTTCTATGCAAACACTAGTCACCTGAACATACAGTTTTGCCACATCATGTTTCCATTTAATGGCAGTTCACAAAAGAACTTCCTCCTTCATTTTAAGGTGGTCTGTTGTGTAGTTGGCTGAGTTAGGTCTTCATGTTCCACTAATCTTTAACTCAATGCAAGTATTATCCTCATTTGGTATGTGAGAAAACTGTGGCCCAGAGACATTAATTGACACACTCAAGGTGAAACAACTGCTATTTAATGGAGCCAAAATGTAAACGTAGGATTGACCACAGAAGTCCAATTCTTTGCCCTTGGCCTGGTTTCACACTGAGTACTGGAAATCCAGAGATGAATTACCCTTGAACTCCTGGTCTTGCTATAAGAGAGTGAGGAGGAAATAAGAAAACAGACATTGGCAACACGGAGTATTCACAGACACAGAAAGCAGAGTGAGGAAACCTAACTCAGCCTGGTGAACCTAACCTGGATTGTGGTGGGGTAGGGGTGATCAGAGAGGGCTTCCTGGAGGAGGTTATGTCTGAGGGGAACCCTGAGGGACAGTAGGGTATGGCTAGAGGATGGGAGGTGAGCATTTAGGCTTAAAGTCCCTACTTCCATGCTGCCCCTTTGCTATGAGAGCTTTGAGGGTAATGACAAGAGTGCTAAGTTCAACGCAGTAAAAGAAAATTGCTGTTTGGATACTAGGAAGGGATAAAAATACTTGGAGACCAGTGAGTCTGACACTCTGATATAGAAGCTATATTGGGGTGAACATTTCACAGGTAGGCAGATGGGTCTACCTGTGAGATTGCATGCTGGCTGCCAATACCCCCCACCCAGTTGTTTTGTTGTTTGGTCTTGGGAGTAAGTGAGCCAGTTTGGGAGTTTGATATAGACCAGGGTAGCTCTAGGCCAGCTCCTGTGGGCGTTCTGTTGGCAAGCCAGCCACCAAGTGACTACCTGTATTTCTCCATCTGCAGATAAACTCGCCAGCAAGTTGTCTGATTCCATGATGTCTGTCCTCGACCTCTCTGGCAACACTGATGACTGATCGACTAGTCTCACCCCCTCTTGTCCCTCCAAGCACCAGTTCCAGTGGGATGGGGGAATACAGATGGAATGGTGTGCTTCTCCCTGAAATACCTGCATATTAAAAAAAACCTCTTCATCCACCATGCCCCTTCTCACTGTCCCTTTCATTGTTCAAAGAAAAAAAGAGTTCAGAGTCACTGGACTAGCAAACCCCGTATCCTTTATTTAACCCCTACTCTGTTTTACAAGAGAAATAAAATTACCGTCAGATCCCTGATGCTAACGATTTGTCCCTCATCCTGTAGGTTGGTCTGGTTTGAGGAGTAACTCTCACAAAACCGTCTTGGACAGTTAAATGTACAACTAGAGGCGAGGCTGCTGGTAGACCTGGGTGGGGGGATTCCCTGGGAGGGTGATTATTTATCAGTGTGCAACAGATCTCAGTGGCAAGACATTCCTGTGATGGTCTGTAGGCTATACATCTTCCACCAAGTCTGCAGGTCCTCATCTGGGTGGCAGTGATGGTAGGGGGAATAGTGATGAGCCTTGTCTCTAAAAGGGCCTGGGGCAGGGATAGAGGGAAGAAAACAAGCCTGGCTGGTTGTTGTAAGTGCTACCGTGTTTGCATGAAAGGAAAACAAGGTGTGTGTTGGTATTGTGGCTAGATGTGTTAGGGGCAAATCATACCTTGGGGCATTTTTAGGCACATTGGGTTGGAGGAGCCCTTGAACTGAAGCACTCTGGCTGGGCCCCACCCTTCCATGACCACTTCTCATCCAGGACCACTGTTTGAATTCCATGATTCAGAAGGGTTCTGGTACCATTTATTCACAGCCTACATCCTCAAGGGAGCTTCTATATTGGGGTGGGTTAGCTGAAACTGAGCACATTTGAAGGGAGTGGCTGTTAGATCACTTTACTCTTTCCCCCTACTCCAAACGTCCACATCATCTTACTCTTTACTCATGATGTCACTGCTAATTTACCTATTCAATTTTTAAAAAGACTTTATTTGTCAGAGAGAGAGCACAGGCACAAGCAGGGGGAGCGGCAAGCAAAGGAAGAAGCAGGTTCCCTGTTGAGCAAGGATCCCAATGCAGGACTGGATCCCAGGACTCTGGGATCATGACCTGAGCTAAAAGCAGATGCTTCTGTCTGAGCAACCCAGGTGTTCTACCTGTTCAAATTCTAAAATCAGAACCACATGATGGACTGGAGCACTTGGCTGCAGGCTGATTGGCAGGGAAGTGCAGCCCACTCCTGCATTCTATGGCAGCCAAAGAAGAGAATTAAGTACTACTTGAGCACAAATTGCACCAAACCCCAAAAACCTGTTAGCTCCTTTAACCCTCAATACAGTTCTCCCAGGGGTTAGTCTCCCCATATGAAAGACAAACAGGCTCAGGAAGCTGTTTGGACATAACCAAAACATTAAATGTTGGTACCAGGATTGGAACCCAGATGTGATAAAAGCTATGTGCAGATTCTTTCCTCTGCATTGTACTGTCACCTTAACATTGATTAAGCACCTACTGTGTGCCAGCCTCTATTATCAAGCCCTTTAAATACACTCTTTTTTCAGTTTTTTTCGCATTTAATTTCATTTTATTGTCAACTAAATCCCTTAATTCTTATACTGCTATTCCCACACCTCCACTGTTCATGATGGTATAGTTTTCTTATTTTTTGAATTTTTTTTAAATTTATTTTTTTAGTGTTCCTAGATTCATTGATTATGCACCACACCCAGTGCTCCATGAAATACATGCCCTCCTTAATACCCACCATCAGGCTCACCCATGCCCCCACCCCCCCACCCCTCCAAAAACCCTTAGTTTGTTTCTTAGAGTCTATAGTCTCTCATGGTTCATCTCCCCCTCCTATTTCCCCTAATCCACTTTTCCTTTCCTGCTCCAAATGTCCTCCTGCTGTTCCTTACACTCCACAAATGAAATCCTATGATAATTGACTTTCTCTGCTTGACTTACTTCACTCAGCATAATCTCCTCCAGTCCCATCCATGTTGATACAAAAGTAGGGTATTCATCCTTTCTGATGGAGGCAAAATACTCCATTGTATATATGAACCATATCCTCTTTATCCACTCATCTGTTGAAGGGTATCTTGGCTCTTTCCACAGTTTGGCGATTGTGGCCATTGCTGCTATGAACATTGGTGTATAGATGGCCCTTCTCATTACATCTGTATCTTTGTATATACCCAGTAGTGCAATTGCGGGGTACTAGGGTAGCTCTATTTTTAATTTCTTAAGGAACCTCCACACTTTTCCAAATTGGCCACACCAACTTGCATTCCCACCAACAGTGTAAGAGGGTTCCCCTTACTCCACATCCTCTCCCAACACACGTTGTTTACTGTCTTGTTAATTTTTGTGATGCTAACTAGGGTAAGGTGGTATCTCAGTGTGGTTTTGATTTGAATTTCCCTGATGGCTAATGATGATGAACATTTTTTCATGTGTCAGATAGCCATTTGTATGTCTTCTTTGGAGAAGTGTCTGTTCATGTCTTCTGCCCATTTTTTGATGTGATTATTTGTTTTTTGCGTGTTGAATTTGAGGAGTTCTTTATAGATCTTGAATATCAGCCTTTAGTCTCTAGAGTCATTTGTGAATATCTTCTCCCATTCCGTGGGTTGCCTCTTTGTTTTGTTGAGTGTTTCCTTTGCTGTGAAGCAGCTTTTGATCTTGATGACATCCCATTTTTGCTTTTGTTTCCTTTGCCTTTGGAGACACTTTTTTTTTTTAAGATTTTATTTATTTGACAGAGAGAGATCACAAGTAGGCAGAGAGGCGGGGAGAGGGAGAAGCAGGCTCCCTGCTGAGCAGACAGCCTGATATGGGGATCGATACCAGGACCCTGAGACCATGACCTGAGCAGAAGGCAGAGGCTTTAACCCACTGAGCCACCCAGGCGCCCCTGGAGACATATCTTGAAAGAAGTTGCTGTGACTGATGTCAGAGAGGTTACTGCCTATGTTCTCCTCTAGGATTTCAATAGATTCCTGCCTCATGTTGAGGTCTTTTACCCTTTTTGAGTTTATCTTTGTGTATGGTGTAAGAGAATGGTCTAGTTTCATTCTTCTATACATAGCTGTCCAATTTTCCCAGCACCATTTATTGAAGAGAGTGTCTTTTTTCCACTGTATATTTTTTCCTGCTTTGTCGAAGATTATTTGACCGTAGAGTTGAGGGTCCAAATCTGGACTCTATACTCTGTTCCACTGCTCTATGTATCTGTTTTTGTGCCAGTACCATGCTGTCTTGGTCAAGATCACAGCTTTGTTGTGAAGCTTGAAATCAAGCAATGTGATGCCCCCAGTTTTGTTTTTCTTTTTCAACACTTCCTTAGCAATTCAGGATCTTTTCTGGTTCCATACAAATTTTAGGATTGTTTGTTCCACCACTTTGAAGAATGCCGGTGGAATTTTGATCAGGATAGCATTGAAAGTGTAGATTGCTCTGGGAAGTATAGACATTTTAACAATGTTTATTCTTCTGATCCAGGACTATGGAATGCTTTTCCATCTTTTTGTGTCCTCTTCAATTTCTTTTCATAAGTGTTCTGTAGTTCCTCGAGTACAGATCCTTTATCTCTTTGGTTAGGTTTATTCGCAGGTATCTTATGGTTCTTGGTGCCATAGTAAATGGAATCGATTCTCTAAATACCCTTTCTGTATTTTCATTGTTAATGTATAAGAAAGCAACTGATTTCTGTGCATTGATTTTATATCCTGCCACACTACTGAATTGCTGTATGAGTTATAGTAGTTTGGGGGTGGAGTATTTTGGGTTTTCCATATAAAGTATCATGTTGTCTGCAAAGAGAGAGAGTTTTACTTCTTCACCAATTTGAATACCTTTTATTTATTTATTTATTTTTTGTTGTTGTTGTCTGATTGCTGTTGCTAGGACTTCTAGTACAATGTTGAACAACAGTGGTGAATGGTGCAGGGTTGCAGACTGGACAAAACAAGAGGATCTGTCCATATGCTTTCTATAAGAGACACATTTGGAACCCAAAGATACATCCAGAGTGAAAGTGAAGGGATGGAGAATCATCTTTCATGCCAGTGGGCCTCAAAAGAAAGCTGGGGTAGCAATTCTCGTATCGGATAAATTAGATTTTAAGCTAAAGGGGCACCTGGGTGGCTCAGTGGGTTAAAGCCTCTGCCTTCGGCTCAGATCATGATCCCAGGGTCCTGGGATTGAGCCCCGCATCTGGCTCTCTGCTCGGCACGAAGCCTGCTTCCCTTCCTCTCTTCCTACCTGCCTCTCTGCCTACTTGTGATCTCTGTCTGTCAAATAAATAAATAAAGTCTTTAAAAAAGATTTTAAGCTAAAGACTGTAGTCAGAGATACAGGAGGGCATTACATCATTCTTAAAGGATCTATCCACCAAGAAGATCTAACAATTGTAAATATGTCCTCAATATGGGAGCAGCCAACTACATAAGCTAACTGTTAATCAAAATAAAGAGTCATATTGATATGAATTCATTAATTGTGGGGGATCTTAACATGCCAGTCTCAGTAATAGATCATTGAAGCAGAAAATCAATAAAGAAACAAGAGCTTTGAATGACATATTGGAGCAGATGTACCTCATACATATTTACAGAACATTCCACCCTAAAACAACAATACTCATTCTTCTCGAGTGCACATGGAACTGTCTCCAGAATAGACCACATACTAGGTCACAAATCAAGGCTCAACTGATACCAAAATATTGAGATTATTCTCTGGGCATTCTCAGAGCACAATGCTTTGAAACTGGAACTCAACCACAAGAGAAAGTTTGGAAGGAATTCAAACACTTGGAAGCTAAAGACCATCCTGCTCAAGAATGTTTGGATCAACCAGGAAATCAAAGAACTTAAACAATTCATGGAAACCAATGAGAATGAAGATACATTGGTCCAAAACGTATGGGATATAGCAAGGGTGGTCCTAACGGGGAAATACATAGCCATCCAATCCTCGCTCAAAAAAATTGAAAAATCCCGAATACAACAACTCTCTTTATACCTTAAAGGACTGAAAAAATCAATGACAAATTTAGCCAACCCCACGCACAAGAAGGGAAATAATCAAGATCAGAGTATAGATCAATGAGTTAGAAACTTGAGATACAGTAGAACACATCGACGAAACTAGAAGCTGGTTCTTTGAAAGAATCAGTAAGATCGATAAAACACTGGCCAAACTAATCCAAAAGAAAAGAGAGAGGACCCAAATTAATAAAATTATGAATGAAAGGGCAGAGATCACCACCAACACCAAGGAAATAGAAACAATCATCAGAAATTATTATCAACAGTTTTATGCCAATAAGTTAAGCAACCTAGAAGAAATGGATGCATTCCTGGGAACCTATAAACTTCCAAGACTGAAACGCAAAGAAATTGACAACCTGAATAGGCCAATATCTAGTAACAAGATTGAAGACATGATAAAAAACCTCCCAAAAAACAAGAGCCCAGGATCTGATGGATTCAGATGTTTGAATGTTTCCTTTGAAACATTCAAAGAAGAAATAATACCTATTCTCCCAAAGCTGTTTCAAAGAAACAGAAACAGAAGGAAAACTTCTGTACTCTTTTTATGAAGACAGCATTACCCTGGTCCCCAAACCAGGCAAAGACCCCATCAAAAAGGAGAATTTCAGACCATTATCCCTGATGAATATGGATGCCAAGATTCTCAACAGGATCCTAGCTAATAGGATCCAACAGTACATTAAAAAGATTATCCACCATGACCAGGTGGGTTTTATCCCTGGGATGCAAGGGTGGTTCAACATTCTCAAATCAATCAATGTGATAGAACAAATCAATAAGAGAGGAGAACCACCTGGTCCTCTCAACTAATGCAGAAAAAGCATTTTGGGTATCTCTTATATAAGTTTTATGTGTCCTGCTGTTGTGTTTGAACCATGTTTCCCTTCAGTTTAGTTGCCTGACATGTTCTTCTTTGAGTGTTGTGAGCAGGCTTTGGTCCTTGTGCAGTTAAGGGCCCAGTGTGGGGCCACCTTGGACTTGTAGTTGGGTCAGACCAGATGCCTGCCCTCAACCTATTTATTAGGATTGCAGTTGGGTTGAACTGCAGGGTCATTTTTCCGTGTTGGCCCCTGAGATGATTTTGTTGGTTGGAGAGGGAATGTGGTCAGACCTGATATCTGCCTCCAGTCTGTCAGTGCTGTGGTAACCCTGAATTATAGGGCTCTCTCCTCGTGTTGGTTCTGTGCGGTTTTATTTGGTGGGTGGGGTCAGCAGTTAGATCAGATGTCTTCCCCTAGCTCACTGATGGGGCTGCAGGTGAACGTATGTGTGGTTATCTTCCTTTCCTCCAGGGGCAAGAGTGAAATTACAATTGTACTGATCACTGTTGGGGCTGCTTGCAGAATGAAGCTTTTGAGGGACTTTTGAGGGACTCCTGTTGAATGGGGTGGGTTGGATACAGAAGATTAAGCAGGAAAACATGGGAGCAAGGTGTGCTATATTAGCAAGCTTTATTGAAAATGTTTGTGGTGTGTACCATAGGTGTTCCGGTATCTAAGCTGAGGGTAGGAGGAGAAATGATACCCTCTAGGTCTTTTGTTTTTGGAGAAATTTCCTAAAGATCCCTGCCCCTCCAGTGCATATTATGATATTAGTAAATAGATATCATTCTCATGTGCCCCAGGTGCTTTTCAACCTTCTGCTTCTCTGCTGTGTCTTGGTGGGGATGAATGTTACCCCACCTCTTTAGGTTGGGACACTCAGTTCCATATTGTCCTCTGGCTCTCCTGGGGTCAAACTTGATAATATTTAATGTTCCCGGTGTTATGCTCCACTAACTGTAAAAATCATGGTATTAAAGTCCTCTAGTTTTCAATGACAAATGTTATGGGGACTCATCTTCCCAGTGCAGGTACACCATGTCTAGGGGTCCTGGTGTGGGGTCTGTAATTCTCCCTTCTCCATGCTTGTGGTGTCCCTCTCATTCGTGGTTAGTTTTGGCTGTAGTTTGGTTCCCAACTGGGACTCTGTCCTTGCTACCATTTTCAATGTGACCTCTTCTCTATGATTAACCATGAAGAATCTATTCAGCCAGGCTTTGGTTCATTTTCTGTGTTAGTTGTACTTATGTGGCTGTTATCTAGATGTGGTGAGCTTAGGGTCATCATCCTCTGCTACCTTCCCAGACTCCCTCTTATTATATCTTCTTGATAAATTTATTTTTTAATCAATATATATTGTTCTTCTTTGCCTCTTATAAGTTTTTAAATTTAAATTCAATTTAGTATACACACACATTATTACTAGTTTCAGGGGTAGAATTTAGTGATTCTTCAGTTGCATATAACACCTAGTGCTCATTACATCTCCTTAATGTCCATCACCCAGTTACCTCCCCTCCAAGAACCCTCAGTTTGTTTCCTAGAGTTCATTGTCACTTTTGGTTTGCCTCCCTCTCTGTTTTCATTTCATTTCATTTTATTTTTCTTTCCATTACCCTATGTTCATCTGTTTCATCTTTTAAATTCTACATATGAGTGAAATCATAGGTATTTGTGTTTCTCTGACTGACTTATTTCACTTAGAAGAGTACCCTCTAGTTCCATCCATATCCTTCCAAATGGCAAGATTTCATTCCTTTTGATAGCTGAGTAATACTCCATTGTTTATCTATATGTACCACGATGTTATCCATTTATCTGCCAATGGATGTCTGGACTGATTCCACAGTTTGGCTCTTGTGGACATTGCTGTTATAAACATTGAAGTGCATGTGCCCCTTTGAATCACAATTTCTGTATCTTTTGAATAAATAACTAGAAGTGCAATTGCTAGGTCATAGGGTCTTTTTTACTTTTTGAGGTACTTCCATACTATTTTCTACAGTGGCTGCATCACTTTGCATTCCTACCATCAGTGTAAGAGTGTTCCCCTTTCTCCATATCCTCACCAACATCTGTTGTTTCCTGTGTGGTTAATTTTAGCCATTCTAATGGGTATGTGGTGGTATCTCATTGTGGTTTTGATATATATTTCCTTGATGCCAATGATGGTGAGTATTTTTTTCATGTGTCTGTTGGCCATTTGTATGTCTTCTTTGAGGAAATGTCTGTTCATGTCTTCCACCCATTTCTTGACTGGACTTTTTGTTATTTGAATATTGAGTTCAATAAGTTCTTTATAAGTTTTGGATACTAGTCCCTTATATGATTTATCATTTGCAAGTATCTTCTCCCATTCCTTAGGTTGCCTTTTAGTATTGTTGGCTTCCTTTGCCATGCAGAAGAATTTCATCTTTTTTTTTTAATTTTTTCAGTGTTCCAAGATTCATTGATGAGGGCCCAATAATTCATTTTTGCTCTTGTTTCTTTTGCCTTTAGAGATGTGCCTAGCAAGAAGTTGCTGCAGCTGAGGCCAAAGAGTTGCTGCCTGTGTTCTCCTCTAGCATTTTGGTGGATTCCTGTCTCACATTGAGGTCTTTCATCCATTTTGAATTTATTTTTGTGTATGGTCTAAGAAAGTGGTCCAATTGCATTGTTTTGCGTGTGGCTGTCCAATTTTCCCAACACCATTTGTTGAAAAGACTTTTTCTGTTGGATATTTTTTACTACTTTGTCAAAGATTAGTTGACCATAGAGTTGAGGATCCATTTCTGGGTTCTCTATTCTGTTCCATTGATCTATGTGTCTGTTTTTGTGCCAGTACCTTACTGTCTTGATTATAGCTTTGTAATAGACCTTGAAGCCCAGAATTGTGATGTCTCCAGACTTGGTTTTCTTTTTCAACATTCCTTTGTCTATTTGGGGTCTTTTCTGAATCCATACAAATTTCAAGATTATTTGTTCTAGCTCTGTAAAAAATACTGACAGTATTTTTATGGGATTTCATAGAATGTATAGATTGCTTTGGGTAGCATAGATATTTTAAAAATATTTTTTCTTCTATTCCAAGATCATGGAATGTTTTTCTATTTTTGTGTGTCTTCCTCACTTTCTTCCATAAGTGTTCTATAGTTTTCAGAGTACAGATCCTTTACCTCTTTGGTTAGGTTTTTTTCTTAGGTATCTTATGGGTTTTGGTATAATTATAACTGGGATCAATTCCTTGATTTCTCTTTCTTCTGTTTCATTATTAGTGTATAGAAATGCAACTGCCTTCTCAGCACTGATTTTATATCATGTGAATTGCGGAATTCATGTTATTACTTGTTTTGGTCTCCATGGGTTCTTGTTGAAAAATCAGCTGTTAAACTTCTGAGAATTCATTTTATGTGACTAGTCTTACTGCTTTCAAGATTCTGTTTTTGTCTTTCAGCAATTTGATTATAATGTATTTTGGTGTCAATATCTTTGGATGGGTCTTATTGGAGTTAGAGCTTCTTAAATTCATAGATTCATGTCTTTCCTGAAGTTTGGGAAGTTTTTGGTCATCATTCCTTCAAATATTCTTTTTTTTCTCTCTTCTTCTGAGATTCCTATGTCTATGTAAATCAGATTATTGGTGAGACTTTTCTTGTTTCTTGAGAAAGGCTTGTATCGCTATATATTTTCCTCTCAGGATGGCCTTTGCTGTGTCCCACAGATTTTGAACTGTTGTGTTTTCACTATCATTTGTTTCCTTGATATTTTTCAATTCTTCCTTAATTACCTAGTTGACACATTCATTCTTTAGAAGGATGTTCTTTAGTCTCCATGTGTTTGGGTTCTTTCCAACTTTCCTCTTGTGTTCTAGCTTCAGAGCATTGTGGTCTGAACATATGCAGAGAATGATCCTAATCTTTTGATACCGGTTGGGACCTGATTTATGACCCAGGATGTGATCTATTCTGGAGAATGTTCCATGTGTACTCCAGAAGAATGTATATTCTGTTGCTTTGCGATGGAATGTTCTGAATATATCTGTGATGTCCATCTGGTCCAGTGTATCATTTAAAGCCTTTATTTCCTTGTTGATCTTTTGCTTGGATGATCTGTCCTTTTCAGTGAGGGGGGCGTTAAAGTCCCCTACTATTATTGTAGTATTGTTGATGTGTTTCTTTGATTTTGTTATTAATTGGTTTATATAATTGGCTGCTCCCATGGTAGGGGCATAGATATTTAAACTTGTTAGATCTTCTTGTTGGGCAGACCCTTTGAGTATGATATAGTGTCCTTCCTCATCTCTTATTATAGTCTTTGGCTTAAAATGTAATTGATCTGATGTGAGGATTGCCACCCCAGCTTTCTTTTGATGTCCATTAGCATGGTAAAATGCCCCCCCACCCCGGATTTACATCTGGAGGTGTCTTTGGGTCTAAGATGAGTTTCTTGTAGAGAACATATTGATGGGTCTTTTTTTAAAATCCATTATGATACTCTGTGTCTTTTGACTGGGGCATTTAACCCATTTACATTAAGGGTAACTATTGAGACAGATGAATTTAGTGCCATTGTATTGCCTGTAGGGTGACTGTTTCTGTATATTGTCTCTGTTCCTTTCTGATCTTCTACTTTTAGGGTTTCTCTTTGCTTAGAGCACCCCTTTCAGTATTTCCTGTAGAGCTGGTTTGGTGTTTACAAATTCTTTTAGTTTTTGTTTGTCCTGAAATAAAAATTTCTCCTTCTATTTTCAATGATAGTCTAGCTGGATCTAGTATTCTTGGCTGCATGTTTTTGTCGTTTAGTCCTCTGAATATATCATGCCAGTTCTTTCTGGCCTGCCAGGTCTCTGTGGATAAGTCCACTGCCAATCTAATATTTTTACCATTGTATGTTACAGACTTCTTGTCCCGGGCTGCTTTCAGTATTTTCTCTTTGTCACTAAGACTTGTAAATTTTTCTTTTATATGACAGGGTATGGACCATTCTTATTGATTTTGGGGGGGGGGTCTCTGCTTCCTGGAGTTTGATGATTGTTCCCTTTGCCATATTAGGGAACTTCTCTACAATAATTCACTCCAATATGTCTTCTGTTCCCCTCTTTCTTCCTCTTCTGAAATCTCAATTATTCTAATGTTTTGTCTTATGGTATCACTTATCTCTTGAATTTTTCCCTCGTGGTCCAGTAGTTGTTTGTCTCTCTCTCTTTTTAAAATTAATTAATTTATTTTTAAAAATGATTTTATTTATTTATTTGACAGATGGAGATCACAAGTAGGCAGAGAAGTGCGTGGAGAGAAAGGAGGAAGCTCCTCTCTCTCCACGCACTTCTCTGCCTACTTGTGATCTCCGTCTGTCAGCTCCCGTTGTGATCAGCTCCCTGCTGAGCAGAGAGCCTGAGGTGGGGCTCAATCCCAGGACCCTGGGATCATTACCTGAGCCAAAGGCAGAGTCCTTAACCCACTGAGCGACCCAGGCACCTTGTTTGTCTCTCTTTTGCCCAGCTTCTTTATTCTCTGTCATTTCGTCTTCTATGTCACTAAATTCTCTCTTCTGCCTCATTTATCCTAGCAGTAAAGGTCTCCATTTTTAAAAAAAAAATTTTCAATTTATTTATTTTCAGAAAAACAGTATTCATTATTTTTTCACCACACCCAGTGCTCTATGCAATCCGTGCCCTCTATAATACCCACCACCTGGTACCCCAACCTCCCACACCCCCACCACTTCAAACCCCTCAGATTGTTTTTCAGAGTCCATAGTCTCTCATGATTCACCTTCCCTTCCAATTTACCCCAACTCCCTTCTCCTCTCTAACACCCCTTGTCCTCCATGATATTTGTTATGCTCCACAAATAAGTGAAACCATATGATAATTGACTCTCTCTGCTTGACTTATTTCACTCAGCATAATCTCTTCCAGTCCCGTCCATGTTGCTACAAAAGTTGGGTATTCGTCCTTTCTGATGGAGGCATAATACTCCATAGTGTATATGGACCACATCTTCCTTATCCATTCGTCCGTTGAAGGGCATCTTGGTTCTTTCCACAGTTTGGCGACCGTGGCCATTGCTGCTATAAACATTGGGGTACAGATGGCCCTTCTTTTCACGACATCTGTATCTTTGGGGTAAATAAGGTCTCCATTTTTAATTGCATCTCATTAATAACTTTTTTGATTTCAGCTTGGTTAGATTTTGTTCTTTTATTTCTGCAGAAAGGGCTTTTATTTCTCCAGACAGTTTTCTCTAATATTTTCTTTGCGTTTTTTGAGCCCAGCTAGCACACTGAGAATCATCATTCTGAAGTCTAGATCTGACATATTACCAATATCCATATTGAGTATATCCTTAGCCTTGTTCTGCCTCTTGAACTGGCCTTGTACTGCCTTGTACTGCTTCTTCTTCTTCTTCTTCTTCTTTTTTTTTTTTTTTTTTTTTTGTGGTGAGTTTTTCTGCCTTGTCATTTTATCCAGATAAGAATATATGAAGGAGAGAATAAAATACTAAAAGGGTGGCAAAGACCCTAGGAAAATGTGCTTTAACCAAATCAGAAGAGATCCCAAATCATGGGGGGGAAGAAAGGGGGTAAAAAGAAGTTCAGAAAAAAATGATTTAAAAAAGAAAAAAATAGGGAGACAAGATGGCGGGGAAGTAGGAGGAGGCACCTTTTCAACCTGTACCCTAAAGTGAGCTGATCACCTACCAAAGAACTCTGATCATCCATGAAATCAGCCTGAGATCAGAATTATACACGTCTGGATCTCTACAGGGGCAGAAGACACCAGTGGGCAGGTAAAGCAGAGTGGGAATGTCCTACTGATATTGGAAGATAAACAAAATGGGGAAGGAGCCACCAGAGGCGACCAATTGGAATATGAGAGTGCCCTGCATCTGGGGACCAGCATTAACTTGGAGACTGGTTGAAAGCACTCAGAAAGAGTCAAGGATTGTGGGGGGGGGGGGAATCTGTGGGAATCAGGGTGGCTAGGGACAGGGGCTTTAGTCCCCATACCCCGGACAGCCTCCCCTGGTGCTGAGCCAGAGTGCGGTGGAGAAACCAGGTCTTGGTCCCCGAGCCACCAGCGCGCCAGAGATTGCATGGAGTCCGGCTCCTGTGAGGGGCTGGGAGACTCACTAGATTGCAGAACACCGAGCCATGCTACAGAGACTGAGATATGCGCGCCCCTCACCCTCCCCTGAGAGAGGTGCGTGAAGGCCCAGGCTGGAGCTCTCAGATCTGTGCCCTGCTCTCAGAGCCTGAGATGCACACACGACCCACAGCCTCCCCTGCGAGAGGTGCGCGTAAGCCCGTCGCTCTTAGACCAGAAAGACCAGGCACTCCCAGCCCAGGCCAGCAGGAAAATATCAGTGTGCGATCGCTGCTTGGAACCTCTCTGGTGGTCTGGAGCTGCCCAGAGAGCCACTGCTGCTGTGGTTTTGGGTATAAGCAGAAGATCCTGCATCCCCAGGGACCACGACTCGGAACCTGCTCTGCCAGCGGCCAAGGGGGAATTTACATGGACTCTGCAGCACCCACAGGAGAGCAAACTGAGGCTTCTCTCTGAGAGGGAGGTCAGGGTGCAGTTTGCTTTCCTCTAAACCTACAAAAACCATCAAAAGCAGTCAAGGTGAGAGAAAAAAAAAAGTGAACAAACATTAAAACCTCCAGAGAACAAAAGCCTGAGAAAACCGGTTTCCTCAGAGCTCACCCCCTTGAGGGGGGCGGGAGGACTTAACTCAGGGAACATCTGACTGAAAACCCACGTGGTAGGCCCCTCCCCCAGAAAACCAACCAGGAAAGAAAAAAAAAAGACTACAAGAGAACAACCACCACTACTTCATAGGACAACTTTTATTTTTAACTCGTTGCCACTATTCTGGCTCATTTTTTTAATATAGATTTTTTTTTAACCTATTTACCATCAGAGTGAGATGTCCAGTACATCAAATTCCATAATAACCTTCTAACCTGAACTTTTTGATACATACACCTGTGTTTTTCTTTTGCATTTCTATTTTTTAAATTTCTTTTTTTTTTAAATTTTAGTTTAGTTTAGTCTAGTTTATTCCTTTTTTAAAATTTTCTAATATTCATATGGAGTTAAACTTCAAAGTAATCCCCTTTTCCCAATCAATACTACCCCTATAGGTAAACCAAGCTGGCTCCCAGCTGCGCTCCAAGCTCACCCAGCCTGTGACCAAGTGTCTCTGTCTCTGGCACACAGACCTGCCTGGAGTCTCCAAACCCAGTAGATCCCTGTACTCTTCCAGGGGGGTCTCCCTGAATCTTGTGGGGTCCCTGCTCAAAGAGCAGTGGTCTGACTGTGCCACGGATCTCAGTTTAAGGTAACCCTGAGTTGAGAGCTCACTCCTCGGCTCCATCTCTGTAGCCAGCTTCCCTGCTCTAATACCTGCAAGCTCTGTGACACTCAGACACCCCCGATCCTTCTGTGACCCCACAGGACCTGAGACCATGCTGTCCCTGCGTGGGCTTCACCCCGGCTTAGGCTCTGGAGTGATGTCCCTCAATGGAGCAGACTTTTAAAATTTCTGATTTTGTGCTCTGTTGTTCCACTGCTTGCTGGGAGCCATTCACTTCCCCCACGGTCTATCTTCCCGTTGCTTTGGATTCACTTCTCCACATGTCCTACCTTTCAAAAAGTGGTTGATTTTCTGTTTCTGTTTCTAGAATTGCTGCTCTTCTTCTCTTTGATCTCCTGTTGGATTTATAGGTGTTTGGAATGGTTTGATAAACTATCTAGCTGATCTTCTGCTACCTGATGTCATCTCAGCCTGCTACTCCTCCGCCATCTTGACTCCTCCCCCTTGGGTAGTGTTTTTAGTTTTCCTTGGAAAAAAATGCCCACAAAAATCCAAAACTAAAACAATCAAACAAACAAAAGCTCTACTTCCCCATCTTTGCAGAATCACTTTGTTCTAGGGCACTCTTTCAACACTAACTTCCACTGAACCTAGATATCAGACTGTTGTGAAAATTTAGTGTCTTCTCAAGATTTTCCTGATCATGTTTCTTGCATGAGGCTTGTACTTGTCTTTATAAATTCTCCCACATACATGACTGCTTTTGAATGTCCTAATTTATCAAGGAAACATTCACCATCTTTTTTTTTTTTAAAGATTTATTTATTTATTTGAGAGAGAGGAAGTGAACACAAGCAGGGGGAGCAGCAGGCAGAGGGAGAGAGAGAAGCAGGCTCCCCGCTGAGCAGAGAGCCCGATGCGGGGCTCGATCCCAAGACCACGGGATCATGACCTGAGCCGAAGGCAGATGCTTAACCCATTAAGCCATCCAGTCGCCCCCACCAGCTTTTTCTTCCATGTCTGGGATATTCTATTTTATGTTCCAACCATACTCTTACTCCAGGAATCTGCATATTGCTACTTCTGCTTGAATTGATTTTGACCCATGTCTACTGCTTTTACAACTTGAGTTCTGAGTTAGATAAAACTGAGATGAATGCCTTGTGTCAGTCTTTCAGGTAGCCCCCAGACAGGCTAGAATACACATATTTGATAATTTGCACATATGGTCTATTCTGTTCCTTCCAAATCTATCAACCAGGTCCCACATGGGAATATGGGCTTTCTTGTATAAGATCACCACTTCACTGGAGATGGTGCAGGCCAAGAGAAGTGAAAATACCACAAAGCTTTCTTAACACTTTGGAGTTGCCTTTTTTTTTTTTTGATTCAACAGTCCCTCAGTTATTGTAAACATTTGACTGCTTTCCAGAGTTCTGACAAAGCTGGTTCTGCCAGTTTTTGCTTGGTGTTCAGTATTTCTGCAGGAGAATAACTGGTTGAAGCTGCCTACTTCACCACTTTGCTGACATCCTGCCTCCAGCACTTTTTATTTCCTTAATCTTCTTTATTCATTTTTTCGTTGTACTTATCATAACCCTAATATTATTCTGGATATATTTCTGGATTTATTTGTTGACTTGTTTATTGTCTATTTACTTTACTAGAATATTAGGTCCAGGAGTACAAGAACTATAATTGTATTGTTTATCTTGTGCCTACCATAAAGTATCAGATATGTATATCTACATATATGTAGATATATATATCTGACACTATTTATTGCTGAGTGAGTGAATATTATGCCACTTTTTCCCAATACCAGTTTGTCTTTGTCTTGTACACCAGCTAGTTATAAAGTTTTTGCTTGTTTGACAAATTTTTTGCTAGTTTGCAGTCAAATTAAGAGAAAAAGGACACTTTTATTTAAAAGATTTTATTTATTTATTTGTCAGAGAGAGGGAGAGAGAGCAAGCACAGGCAGACAGAATGGCAGGCAGAGGCAGAGGGAGAAGCAGGCTCCCTGCCGAGCAAGGACCCCAATGTGGGTCTCAATCCCAGGCCTCTGGGATCATGACCTGAACTGAAGGCAGCCACTTAACCAACTGAGCCACCCAGGTGTCCTGAGAAAAAAGACACTTTAGTGAAATTTTGATTAACAAAATATATTTTCTTTAAAGGTATGTTCCATATCTTAGTTCTTATTTGTGCAAAAAATGTAATAAATTTACATTGAAGAGAAGATGGTGGCAAGGTAGGAGGACCATATACTTTGTTTCATTCCATGAACACAACTAGGTAAGTATGAAATCATTCTAAATATTGCAGAAATCAACCTGAAGACTGAGAGAAAAAACTCCACAACTAAAGGGAGAGAAAAGCCATACAAAAGGAGTTATGAAGGAGAAGGGAGTTAAGATGGTTCCCTTCTGGTAGTAGGGGGACCCTGGGATTGTCTCATCCCTCAAAAACAGCTAGATCAACATCAAATCATTTTGAACACTTAGGAAATTGATCTGAGGATTGAGAGAACAACTTGCACAATTAGAGGGAGAGATCAAAGCAGGTACAAGGTGGTGAGATGTGAACTGGGGGAGAGAAAAGCTGTGGTATCACAGAGATGACTACCACAGAGGTGAGACCCTTTTGATGGAGAGAAGACAGAGATAAAGAAAAGGGGAGAGAGCAGAACATTGGGTTTGCACTAGAAAAACACTTCCCCAAAGTCATTTACTGGGGGAATTGAGAGAAATTGACTACTGTAAGTTTTTACAAACCATGGAGTTCAAATTCTGAGGTTTTATTTTTATTTATTTATTTTTAAATGATTTTATTTATTTATTTGACAGACAGAAAATCACAAGTAGGCAGAGAGGCAGGCAGAGAGGAGGAAGCAGGCTCCCCGCAGAGGAGAGAGCCCAATGTGGGGCTCGATTCCAGGACCCTGTGATCATGACCTGAGCCGAAGGCAGTAGCTTAACCCACTGAGCCACCCAGGTGCCCCAAATTCCGAGGTTTTAGAAGCCCATGCTATTTGCTAGAGTCAAGCGTGGTGGGCAGTGGGGCTCCTGGAGAGAGGGAGGGTGGATCCCCAGAAAAGGGCAGTGGACAGCATGGTGTAAGGAGCTTTTGGGTCACACTAGAAGAGAACATTCCCCTTCCTGGAGTACATTTGGAAGAGGGTGTACTGCTTCTCTAAGGAGAAAAGACCCACTGAGTGCCACTAAGCATCCATCCATCAACAAGGGACATAAGTGTGGGGCAAAGGGCAGATACCCTGGTGGCAGCTTTTTGCTGTATTTCACCATGAACTCTAAGCACCTGCACAGCACCTGCACAGCTATGTGACTGCTTTTCTGTGACAATAAAGCACTTAACACAATGCTGTGAGGCTAACATGGGGGGGAGAGGGGAGCATGTCTGCACATTGCTGAGTTCTTTAAAATTTGGAGTTTTGTATTCCAGCAATGTGCCAGAGATAAAACACAGGAGAAATGTGGTTTCAGTCATTCCAATGGTCTAGACATAACCAGGACGAGGGCATGGAACTGACAGAAGCTGGGGACACAAGAGGAGAAGTTGTTTGTTTTTCTGTGAAGTCTTACTGAACAGCAGTGGTCATGAGATTCCCCTCTATGGGGACGAGAGAGCAAGGTGACACCATCTTCCTCCCCACTCCCCATTAGTAACACAGTGCTTCCAGTGGAGACTGGAGGGACTTACATCACCCTCCCCACCAATGGTGTCATCTTTAATAGGGCAGATCTCATGGTAAGCCAGTCCAATGGGCCTCTCCCTCAGAGAATCAGCATAGGCCCACCACATGCATCAAGTCTGCTGATCATAGAGTGATTGAAGCTATCAGCTTCAGTTCTGGTGAAAATAAGACCAGGGTTTGTTTTCTTTCTTTCTTTGGAGTCAAGCTTATAGTTTTTTGGTCTGTTTCCTTCTTTGCTTATTTTGTTCCTTTCTCTTTTATCTCTTTTGGATCATACTTTTTTGTTCTTTTACCAGGCTTATTTTTACAAACAAATCAAAGCACACCTATTTAAAGGTCCAAACATTCCCCACTACAAGCAAGAAGGGATTCTGCAGAAACTGACTTGTGGGAAAGAGCTACTAAGACACAATAGTGGACTGCACACAGAATACACTAGAAACACTTCTGAAGTGCCAGTCTTTGGACAGTATATGGCCCCTTCTTAATATAGCGTTACTCCTGGGAACACAAAACATGACAAACTTTCATAACACGCAGAAGACAGAAACCTAGATGAAATGAGAAGACAGAGGAATTCTCCCCAAAAGAAATGTAAAAAAACATAGCCAAGGATTTTCTCAAAACAGATAGAAGCATTATATCTGAACAAGAATTTAGAACAACAGTCATAAAACTACTAGCGGGGCTTGAAAAAAGCGTAGGAGACACCAGAGAAACATTTGCTACCCTTAAAGACTGGAAAACCACTCAAGCTGAAATTAAACAAAGGTATAACTGAGATGCAAGACTGATTGGATATAATCATAATGAGGATTGAAGAAGCAGAGGAGAGAATAGGTGATATAGAAGATAAAATTATGGAAAACAGTGAAGCTGAAAACAAGAGGGAAAGAACCATTAGATTATGAATATAGACATAGGGAACTTAGAGATTCCATAAAGCAAAATAACCATATCACAGGAGTCCCAGAAGAGGATGAGCAAGAAAAAGGGGGCAGAAGTTTAATTTCAACAAATTATAGTTGAGAACCTCCCTAAGCTGGGAAAAGAAATAGTGTTCAAGTCTAAGAGACACAGAGAACTCCCCTCAAAATCAACAAAAACAGGTTAACACCACAACATATCATAGGGAAACTTGCAAAGTATGAAGATAAAGAGAGAATTATGAAAGAAGCTAGAGAAAAGACCCTTAGCCTACAAGTGTGGACACATAAAGTTAGCAGCAATTCTGTTTCCAGAAACTTGGAAGGCCAGAAGAGAGTGGCATGATATATTCAATGTGCTAAATTGTGCTAGGAACAATATGAACCCAAGATTACTTTATCCAACAAGGTTGTCATTCAGAATAGGAGAGATATAAGGTTTCCAAGACAAACAAAAAACTAAAGGAGTTCGGGAACACTAAACCAGCTGTACAATAAACATTAATGGGGACCTTCTGAGCAGGAAAGAGAGACCAAAGGCAACACAGACTATAAAGGAACAGAGACAATTTACAGGAACAGCAACTTTATAGGTAATACAATGGTACTAAATTCATATTTATTGATAATTACTCTGAATGTAAATGGATTAAATGCTTCAACCAAGAGACATAGGATATCAGAATGGATTTAAAAAAAAGCAAGACCCATCATATGTTACTTACAAGAGACATATATTTTATTTTACATTTTCATTTTTGTATTAACACATAATGTAGTATTTCTTTCACGGGTATAGGTCTCTGATTCATCAGTCTTACACAATCCACAGCTCTCACCATATAACATACCCTCCCCACTGTCCATCACCCATTCATCCCATCCTTCCCACCCCCCTCCACTCCAACAACCCTCAGTTTGTTTCCTGATTAAGAGTCTCTTATGGTTTGGCTCCCTCTCTGGTATCATCTTGTCATTTTTTCCTTTCTTCCCCTATGCTCCTCTGCCTTGTTTCTCAAATTCCACTTATCAGGGAGATCATATGATAGTTGTCTTTCTCTGATTGACTTATTTCACTGAGCATAATACCCTCTAGTTCCATCCACATCATTGCAAATGGCAAGATTTCATTTTTTGATGGCTTCATAATATTCCAGTGTTTGTATGTGTGTTTGTCTACCTCACATATTCTTGATCCATTCATATGTTGATGGACATCTACACTTTTCCCACAGTTTGGCTATTGTGGACATTGCTACTATAAACATTGGGGTGCACGTGTCCCTTCAGATCACATTTGTATCCTTGGGGTAAATACTCAGCAGTGCAATTGCTGGGTCATAGGGTAGCTCTATTTTCAACTTTTTGAGGAACCACCATAATGTTTTCCAGAGTGGCTGCACCAGCTTGCATTCCCACCAAGAGTGTAGGAGGGTTCCCCTTTCTCTGCATCCTCACCAACATCTATCATTTCCTGACTTGTTAACTTTAACCTTTACAAGAGACATATTTTAGACCCGAAGTCACCTCCAGATTGAAAGTGAGGGGATGGAGAACAATTTATCATGCTAATGGACATAAAAAAGTCACCTGGAGTAGCTGTACTTATGTCAGACAAACTAGATTTTAGACTAAAGACTGTAATAAGGGATGAAGAAGGGCACTATATCATAATAAAGTGGCCCACCCAACAGGAAGATCTAACAATTGTAAACACTTATGCTCCTAATTTGGGAACATCCAAATATATAAATCATTTAAGAACAAATGTAAAGAAAGTCATTGATAATGATCCAATAACACCCCAATCACAGCAATGGACAGATGATCTAAGTAGAAAATCAATAAGGAAACTATTACTTTGAATGACACACTGAAACCAGATGGACTTAAAAGTTATATTCATAGTATTTCCTCAGAAAGCAGCAGAATACACATTCTTTTCCAGTACACATGGAACATCCTCCAGAACATGTCACATACTGGGTCACAAATCAGGCTCAATACATAAAAAAAAGATTGAGATCATACTATGCATATTTCCAGACTACAATCCTATGAAGCTTGAAGTCAACCACAAGAAAAAATATGGGAGGCCCACAAATACATGAAGGTTAAAGAACATCCTACTAAAGAATGAAGAGGTTAACCAGGAAATTAAAGAAGAAATTAAAAAAATACATGGAAGCAAATGAAAATGAAAAAACAGTAGTCCAAAACCCATGGAATGCACAAAAGGCAATCATATGAGGGAAATACATAGTAATACAGGCCTTCCTCGAGAAGCAAAAAAAAAAAAAAAAAAAAAAAAAAAAAAAAAAAAAAAGGCTCTAATATGCAACCTGACCATCCACCAAAGAAGCTGGAAAAAGAAGAGTAAATAGAGCCTAAAAACAGCAGAAGGTGGGAAATAATGAAGATTAGAATAGAAATAAATGATATAGAAATTTAAAAAAACTGTCCAATGAAACTAGGAGCTTGTTCCTTGAAAGAACAAATAAAATTGATAACCCCCTAGCCAGACTTATCAAAAAGAAAATAATAAATAAAATGCAGAATGAATAAAATAAATAAATAAAATGAATAAAAAAATAAAATAAATAAAATGAAGAATGAAAGAGGAGAGATCAAAACCAACACCACAGAAGTACAATTATAAGAGAACAGTATGAGCAATTATATGCCAACAAATTGGGTGATCTGGAAGAAATGGATGAATTCTTCAAAATATATAAACTACCAAAACTGAAACAGGAAGAAATAGAAAATAGAACAGACCCATAACCAGCAAAGAAATTGAATCAGTAATCAAATATCTCCCAACAAACAAGAGTCCAAGACTGAATGGCTTTCCAGGGAAATTCTACCAGACACTTAAAGAAGAGTTCATACTTATTCTTCTCAAACTCTTAAAAAAGAAAAAGAAAAAAGAAAAAGAAATGGAAAGAAAACTTCCAGACTCATTCTATGAGGCCAGCATTACATTTATTCCAAAGCAGACAAAGACCTCTTTAAAACAGAAAACTATAGACCAATATCCCTGATGAACATGGATTCAAACATTCTCAACAAGATACTAGCAAATCTAGTCCAACAGTACATTAGAAAAATTATTCCAATTACTGAGTGGGATTTATTTCTGGGCTGCAGTGGTAATTCAAAATCTGCAAATCAATTGGTGTGATACACCACATTAATAAAAGAAAGGACAAGAACTGTATGATTGCCTCAATAGATGGAGGAAAAAAAGCATTTGATGAAGTACAGCATTCTCTCTTGATAAAAGCTTTTAAGAAAGTAAGGATAGAAGAAACGTACCTTATATGGCCTTATATGAAAGACCCACAGCTAAATCACTGTCAGTGAGGAAAACTGAGAGCTTTCCCCCTAATGTCAGGAACATGACAATGATGTCCACTCTCACCACTTGTTCAACATAGTACTGGAAGTCCTAGCCTTAGCCATCGGGTAATAAAAAGAAATAGAAGGCATCCAAATCAGCAAGGAAGAAGCCAAAATTTCACCCTTTGCATATGACATGATGCTTTATGTAGAAAACCCCAAGGACTTCACCAACATATTGCTAGAACTGGTACAGGATTTCAGCAAAGTTGCAGGATATAGAATCAATGTAGAGGAGTCTGTTGCATATTTATACAACAATAATGAAGCAGCAGAAAGAGAAATTGAGGAATCAGTCCCATTCCCAATTTCACCAAAAACCATGATGCCTAGAAATAAACCTAACCAAAGAAGTAAAGGATCTGTGTGCTGAGAAGTACAGAACACTTATGAAAGAAATTGAGGAAGGCATGAAGAAATGGAAAAACATTCCATGCTTATGGATTGGAAGAACAAATACTGTTAAAATGTCTATACTACCCAAATTAATCTACACATTAAATGCAATCCTTATCAAAATATCACCAGCATTTTTCACAGAGCTAGAACAAATAACCCTACAATATGTACAGAACCACGAAAGACCCCAAACAGCCAAGGGAATGTTACAAACCAAAGCTGGAGACATCACAATTCCAGACTTTAAGCTATGGTATGAAGCTGTAATCATCAAGACAGCATGGTACTGGCACAAAAACAGACATATAAGTCAATGGAACAGAATAGACAATCCAGAAATGGACCCACAGCTATATGGTCAACTGACCTTCAATGAAGCAGGAAAGGATATGCAATGGAAAAAAGACAGTCTCTCCAACAAATGGTGTTGGGACAACTGGACAGCAACATGCATGAGTGTGAAACTGGATCACATTTTTACACACAAACAAAAATAAATTCAAAATAAATGAAAGACCTAAATGTGAGACAGGAATCCATCACAATTCTAGAGGAGAACATGGGCAGCAACCTCTTTGACCTCAGCTGCAGCAAATTCTTACTAGACCTATTGCTACTTGCATGGGAAACAAAAGCAAAAATGAACTATTGGAGCTTCATCAAGATAAAATCTTCTGCACTGTGAAGGAAACAATCCAGAAAACTAAAAGGCAGCTTTCAGAAGGGAGAAAATATTTGCAAATGACATGTCTGATAAAGGGTTAGTATCCAAAACCTATGAAGAACTTATCAAACTCAACACCCCCAAAACAAATAATCGAGTTAAGAAATGGGCAGAAGACATGAACATACATTTTTCTAAAGAAGACATCCAGATGGTTAGCAGGCACATAAAAAGATGCTCAACATCACTCATCATCAGGGAAATACAAATCAAAACCAAAATGAGATACCACCACATACCCTTCAGAACGGCTAAAGTTAACAACACAGGAAACAACAGGTGTTGGTTGAGGATGAAGAGAAATGGGGAGCTCTCATGGACTGTTGTTGGGAATGAAAACTGTTGTAGCAACTTTAGAAAACAGTATGTGGGTTCCTGAAAAAGTTAAAAGTAGAGGTACCTGGATAATTCACTATATTAAGTGTCCAGCTTTTGGTTTTGGATTAGGTCATGGGCTCAGGGACATGTCAGTCGAGCCCTGTGTTAGCCTCTGCGCTCATGGTGGAGTCTGCTTGAGATTCTTTCTCCTCCTCACTCTCCATCCCCTTCCCCCACTCATGCTCTTTCTCTCTCTCAAATAAATAAAAAAATAAATAATAAAATCTTTAAAAAATGTTACAGTAGAACTGCTGTATGATTCAGCAATTTTACTACTAGGTATCTATCCAAAGGATACAAAAATATAGATTCAAAAGGATACATGCACCCTAATGTTTATAGCTGCATTGTGAACAGTAGCTAAACTATGTGGAGAACCCCAGTGTCCATTACTGATAAGTGGATAAACAAGATGTGGTATATATGTATATGCAATTCGATATTATTCAGCCATCAAAAAGAATGAAATTTTGTTATTTGCAATGACGTGGATGGAATTAGAGTGTATTATGTTAAGTGAAAGACAAACACTATATGATTTCACTCATATGTGGAATTTTAGATACAAAACAGATGAACATAGGGGAAGGGAAGGAAAAATAGAATAAGATAAAAGTAGGGAGGGAGGCAAACCATAAGACACTCTTAATTATTCAGAACGAAGTTAAGGTTGCTGGAAGGGAGGTGGGTGAAGGATGTGTTAAACGGATGTTGGGCATCAATGAGGACACTTGTGATGAGCCCTGGGTGTTATATATAAGTGATGAGTCACTAAATTCTACTCCTGGAACCAGTACTACAGTGTGTGTAAACTAACTTGAATTTAAATAAAAACTTGGAAAAAAATAAAAACAAAAGTAGCTGAGAAAAAAAGAAGTTAAGTGCAGAAATGTGGTTTAGGGGAAAAATGGGTTGGGGGGCTATAGAGGAGGGAGATGTAGTTGAAGAGAAGGGCAAGAGAGAGTATAATCACACAGAGGAACAAAGAAGGAGAACATCTCTCCCAGCCATTAGCTGGGCAAACCAGAAGGGCTCATTTTTGTGAGTTCTTGCAAAAAGTGAGCCTTAAAGTCTGAAATTTTAAAGGTCAGCGGGCTTGGCTGAGATAGAGCCCTGAGGGCACTGCCCTACTCCTGGAGAGAAGGCAGGCAAAAAACCCGTGGGCAAGTGGTGTGGTAACCAATTTGAAGAACTCTTGGGGCACACTGTGTGGGGGTGGAAGGATAGTTTGCTCTTAGAGTGCATCGCTGAGAGACAGCACTCATGGAGACACCTCTCCAGGAACAAAGGAGCTGGTTGGTGCCATTTCTCTCTCCCTCAGCATAACACAGAGCCACCTGTGGGAAACAGCACAGTGCCCACACAGGCTGTCTAAATTCTTTATGCCAATTCCCACCCCCCTGCCCTGTGGTGGTATTGCTTTTCTCAGTTAAGCTTGCCTCAGTCCCAGTTCAGCTGACTTCTTCCCCAGATGATGCACAAAACCTGCCCACACCATGTCTCCCAACAAGAGTGTTCTGCAGGGCTTCAGTTCTAGTGGAAGTAGGATAAAGACTTGTTTAACAAGTGGACCAGAGCAAACCTAGTTAAAACTCACCACATTCAAATGGCTAACAGACACATGAAAAAATGTTCACTATCACTAGCCTTCAGGGAGATTCAAATTAAAACCACATTGAGATATCACCTTACACCAGTTAGAATGGCCAAAATTAACAAGACAGGAAACATGTCTTGGAGGAGATGTGGAGAAAGGGGAACCCTCTTACACTGTTGGTGGGAATGCAGGTTGGTGCAGCCTCTTTGGAGAACAGTGTGGAGATTACTCAAAAAATTAAAAATATAACTTCCCTATGACCCTGCAATTGCACACCTGGGTATTTACCCCAAAGATACAGATGTCGTGAAAAGAAGGGCCATCTGTACCCCAATGTTTATAGCAGCAATGGCCACGGTCGCCAAACTGTGGAAAGAACCAAGATGCCCTTCAACTGACGAATGGATAAGGAAGATGTGGTCCATATACACTATGGAGTATTATGCCTCCATCAGAAAGGACGAATACCCAACTTTTGTAGCAACATGGACGGGACTGGAAGAGATTATGCTGAGTGAAATAAGTCAAGCAGAGAGAGTCAATTATATGGTTTCACTTATTTGTGGAGCATAACAAATAGCATGGAGGACATTGGGAGTTAGAGAGGAGAAGGGAGTTGGGGTAAATTGGAAGGGGAGGTGAATCATGAGAGACTATGGACTCTGAAAAACAATCTGAGGGCTTTGAAGTGGTGGGGGTGTGGGAGGTTGGGGTACCAGGTGGTGGGTATTATAGAGGGCATGGATTGCATGGAGCACTGGGTGTGGTGAAAAAATAATGAATACTGTTATGCTGAAAATAAATAAATTTAATTTATTTTATTTTATTTTTTTAAATTTTTTATTTTTTATAAACATATATTTTTATCCCCAGGGGTACAGGTCTGTGAATCACCAGGTTTACACACTTCAAAGCACTCACCAAAGCACATACCCTCCCCAATGTCCATATTCCCACCCCCTTCTCCCAAACCCCCTCCCCCCAGCAACCCTCAGTTTCTTTTGTGAGATTAAGAGTCACTTATGGTTTGGGAGGGAAATAAATTTAATTTAAAACAAACAAACAAACAAACAAACAAACAACAACAACAACAACAAAAAAACCCCTCACCACATTCTGGGCAAGAACCCAACACTGTCCACTACAGGCAAGAGGAGCCTCTGTGGATGACTGACCTGAAAAATAGAGCTGCAAAACACAACACAACACAACATACACCAGAGACACTCCCTGAAGCACTAGGCCTGGGGCACTATGGAACTCTTCTACATAGAGCCATTACTATCAGGAGTGGGAAACATATATGGCTTTTTTTTTTTTTAACACAGAGAAGAGAGCACAGACTTAGACAAAATATGAACATGGAGGAATTCATTCTAAATGAAGAAAAAGATAAGGCCATGGCCAGAAATCTAAGTGAAACAGATATAAGTAACATGTCTGATGGAGAATTTAAACCAGCAATTGTAAGGACACTCAATTGGATTGAGAAAAGAGTGGAAGACATCCGGGAGGCCTTTACCACAGAGTAAAAAGATGAACAGAGCTGAAAGCCCCCACTAGGGCTCCCCTACCTTAAGCAGTTTCCTGGCTTCAATACTTGGGAACTCCACTGGCTCAAGCACTCTTGGTATTTCTGTGACTCCACTTATCCTGGCACCACACTGACCCACCTAGACTTCAACTTTTCACCACCTGAGCACCTTTCAGGCAGGGATGTCTCTCACTGGGGCAGATTTCTAAGGGTTTCAATTTTGCCCTCTGGGGCTATATCACTTTCCAGTAGCCAGCTTATGGAGGGTCCCTCCCCCCTCTGTTTATTTTCCAATATATCCCCTTAGATTCACTACTTCACACCTCCTACCTTGCAAAAAGTGGTTGGTTTTCTACTTGTAGAGTTCCAGATATTTTTTTCTTACATATCAGGCTGAATTCATGGGTGTTCAGAATGGTTTGACAGTTACCTAGCTAAATTTAAGTGACCCAATGAAATGAAATCCCTCTACTCTCCAACCATCTTGCTACATTGCCCTCCCCACCTTTTTTTAAGAAAGGGAGAGAAAGAATCTTAGCAGGCTCCACACCTAGTGCAGAGCTTGATGTGGTGCTTGATCACACCACTCTGAGATCATGACCTAGGCTGAAATCAAATGTCAAATGCTTAACCATCTGAGCCACTGAAATGCCCCATGTATGCAAAATTCTCAATAAAATACTGGCAAACTGAATCCAACAGTACATTCAAAGAATCATTTACCAGGATCAAGTGGGATTTATTCCTAGCTTGCAAGTGTGGTTCAATATTCACAAAAAGAAATCAGTGTGATATACCACATTAATAAGAGAAAGGATAAGAACCATATGCTCATTTCAATAGATGCAGAAAAAGCATTTGACAAGGTATAACATCCATTCATGAAAAAAGTCTCAAAAAAGTAGCTTTAGAGGGAGAATTTGTCAACATATCTCTTAACTATAGAGAACAGACTTATGGTTACCAGAGTATCAGTGGGTGGGGGAATGGTTAAATTGGTGATGGGATTAACGAGTGCACTTCCTGTGATGAGCACTGGGTATTTTATCAAAGCGTGGAATCACTAAATTGTATACCTGAAAGTAATCTTATGTTATATTTTAACTAATGGAATTTAAATAAAAACTGAAAAAACCCTTCTTTCAAGTAAAAAAAAATATTAAAAATTGTGAAAAATGGGGAAATTTTAATAGTTTGGATTTATGTTAAAATTATTGTTAAATCTTTAGATATGCTACAGTATGGTGGTTATATTAAAAAGATTCCTTTCTTTTCCTTTGTTTGCTCATTTGTTTTGTTTCTGGAATTCCACATATGAGTGAAATCATACAATCTGTTTATTTTTCTGACTGAGTTACTTCACTTAGCATTACACCTTCTAGGTCATCTAAATTTTGAAAATGGTGAGATCTTATCTTTTTTTGTGCTGAGTAATATTCCATTGTATATGTATATATCCACATCTTTTTTTAAAAAAGATTTTATTTATTTATTTGACAGACAGATCACAAGTAGGCAGAGAGGCAGGTAGAGAGAGGGGGGAAGAGAGCGGAGCAGAGAGCCTGATGTGGGGCTTGATCCCAGGACCCTGGGATCATGACCTGGGCTGAAGGCAGAGGCTTTAACCCACTGAACCACCGGGTGTCCCAATATATTTACATCTTTTTTTTTTTTTTTAATCTATTCATCTATTGAGGAGCTCTTGAGCTCTTCCATATCTTGGCTATCGTAAATAATGTTATGATAACCATAAGGGTGCATATATCTTTATGAATTAGTGTTTTTATTTTCTTTGGGAGAAATAACCAGTAATGGAATTTTCAGAATATTTGATAATTCTATTAAAAACTTTTTTTTTTTTTTTCAAAGCCAAACAGCAAGGGTTGTTTATTACGAGTTCGAACCCGGACCAACTTTTAAAAGATTTTATTTATTTATTTATTTGAGGGGAGAGAGAGAGAGAGAGAGAGAGAGAAAGGGGACATGAGTGGAGGGAGGGGTAGAGGGAGACAGAGAGAAGTAGACTCCTTGATGAATGGAGAGCCCAACTTTAGGCTCAATCCCAAGACCCTGAGATTATGACCCAAGCTGAATGAAGTCAGACACTTAACTGACTGAGCCACCCAAGGGCCCCTATTTTTAGAAAATTTTTTTTAGTAACTCCCATACCATGGGATTTAAGAAAACAATTGAACAAAGAAAACAAAAAAGACAAACAGCCTTTTTTGAAAAACAAATGTTTAATAATAAAACCATAGTTATAAGCTTTATATCTTTAGACTACCTTTGCCAAAATTCTTTCTATCATCTTCAGATTTTGTCTATAAATAATTATTCATTATACTTTTCTTTGAAAGTGAGTTTTAAGTCATCATACAATATTTTGATGTTTAACTTAAAACATTTCTGTATCTAAAAAAAACATTTCTGTATCTAATTCAACATACTCTTGTTCAATGTAAACAAAACCTTAAGTTTTCACTTTTATTTTTCTTCTGATACTTTCTGCAAAAGAATGCTGTATGGCCATTTTTCAAAAGAGGCCAAAATAATATGATTGGGAGAGATTTAAGGAGAGAAAAAAGGCACACACAGAGATGGTAAACCAGCTAAGAATGGAACAACTCTCCAAGTCATCATAGAGGTTGCTGAGTGGGCCATAAACCAGCAAATACTACCTGCTTATTATCTCACTTAGGAGGATGCATACCTCTGAAAGGCATACCCTTGAAAGTGACAGAATTTAAGTCTAGTGTGGCACTTTCAGAAAATGGCATCAAAGATTGGAGTTTAAATCTTTCTTTATTCTCAAGTGACTGGACATTTAAGAGCAAAGATAAAGATGGGCTCTTTCTCTCCTTTTTTTCTTCCTTGTAACAGATGTATGATTCATGGATTGTCCTTTAGTGGTCTCCATTTTCATCTTATTACTTTTTCTTTGCTTCTGCATGTTGATAGCTTTGTTCACTTTCTTAGATATAGAGATGTTAGGACAAGTACTACTTTTATTACCTAATTCACCACAAATAAAGCAGCCATCTTTGGGGCCCATGTGAGAATGATCTGGAAGAGCACAATGACTGCAAATGCTACAGTGGATCCAGTAAGGTTTTAGACACTTTATGCAGGAAAAGCAATGGTTCCATTCTTGTCATCCTTGGATGTATAAGGATTACAGTGCTCACAGTGTTGATTTTCTAGGAAACATCATTAACACAGAGGCAAAATCTGTACCCTTCTTCAATAGGAAGGATTATTTTGCTGGTTGGAATATTGGTGAAAATATGCACAGGAGACTGTTTTCAACCTGTCTTTCCATGTGTATAAGGTATACGATTATCATAATCTATCTGGTAATTCAGCATGCAGGAGCTTGGAAAAAACAGACAACTTTGGGATTGAAAAAATTAGGGGAAAAATCCAGAATATGGGTGGTTGGTTTTCTTGGTTTTGATCTTCTTTCCACAGAGCAATTTATTTCTTGAATGTAATAACCAGAGGTTCAGCAAAACCACCAAAAGGAGGATCTGTCACCATAATGACTCCCTCACCTTTATCTTCCCATGAAAATGTTCTTCATACTTCAAACGCAGTCTTTCTATCAAAGACATGATTGTTAAACATGCTATAATGGCTTCATTTATTCTTCTCCTACCCCCTTAAGCCCCCATGTTGCATCACCACTTCCTCATATCAGGGAGATCATATGATAGTTGTCTTTCTCCGCTTGACTTATTTCGCTAAGCATGATATGCTCTAGTTCCATCCACGTTGTCGCTAATGGCAAGATTTCATTTCTTTTGATGGCTGTATACATTGGGGAGAGTATGTGCTTTGGTGAGTGCTGTGAAGTGTGTAAACCGGGCGATTCACAGACCTGTGCCCCTGGGGATAAAAATATATTATATGTTTATAAAAATAAAAAATAAAAACAATTAAAAATTCTAAAAAAAATGCTATAGTGGCAAAACCTATCTTCCACTAGAAACTATGAATATAAAAATCAGCATCCAATAAAAGGCTTTTAATGTTAGACTTCTTTTTTTTTTAAAGAGATCACAAGTAGGCAGAGAGGCAGGCAGAGAGAGGAGGAAGCAGGCTCCCCTGCCCGACTCGGGGTTCGATCCCAGGACCCTGGGATCATGACCTGAGCTGAAGGCAGAGGCTTTAACCCACTGAGCCACCCAGGTGCCCCTAATGTTAGACTTCTTGTCACCTGATGCTTTCAACATGATCAGCTCATGCAATCTTGGTGTTCCAACTCATAGTACTCTTCTGAATCCAAGGGTAGAAAGTAGCTCTATTAAGAACTGAAAGCTCCTATCAGCAAACAAATACTGGGTATTTGTCTTTCTGTTTTTCAATGGATAACAAAGTTGACTGTGTGTTTTCAATTGGGTGATAGAAATATCACCTACTACCTGATGCTCATGATGCTTTTCTCAATCATCTGGCAAAAGCAACTGCTGACATCTTTGACAAAACATTCTCTGAGACAAGGGTAACCCAACAAACTTCATGTAACTTTCCCCACACTGTGCTCAGGATAGAGGAGTCTGACATCTTTGGTTATGAGCTTCTTGGGCAGCAAATCTAGCCCCTGACAACTTTTCATCTTCCCACTGGAAAAAAATCACAGTCTTTTCAATCTCTACAGGCTGAGAAGGATTAAAACCCTTGTGTTTTTTTCTTTCCCTTGGCTCATCTTTACAAACAGAAGAGTGGCTCCTTGATGGCATGGAAGGGTGGATATGGCAGTGTTGGAAGGAAGCACCACCTCCACATCTGAGTTCCCCCGATGACTCTCCACTACCTCCACTCTCTCCACTGCTCCCAGCCAGCCCCTGGGTGTCCCCATATTCCTACCAAGACAGACTTTTATTTTTTATATTTTTAAAATATTTAATTTATGTATTTGACAGAGAAAAAGAGAGAGAAAGATAGAGAGAAAACACAAGCAGGGGGAGTGGGAGAGATAAAAGCAGGCTCCCCATGGAGCAGGGAGCTTGACATGGGGCTCAATCCAAGGACCTGAGGTGAAGGCTGGTGCTTAATGACTGAGCCACCCAGACACTCCAGAGTTATATTTTTCTTTTATTTTTTAGAAGATTATATTTAATTATTTGAGAGAGAGAGAGAGAGAGAGAGATAGTGAGAGAGAGCATGAATGAGGGCAAAGGAGAGGGAGATGCAGACTCTCCACTGAGCAGAGATCCTGATACAAGGCTCAATCCCAGGACCCTGAGATCATGACCTGAACCAAAGGCAGACACTTAACTGACTGAGTCACCCACGCACCCCATGGCAGACTTTTAAATGCATAGAATAAACTGGTGGTCATCAGAATGGAGGTGGGTAGGTGGATCAGACAAATAGATAAAAGTGATTTAGAGTACACTTATGCTATTGAGCACTGAGGAATGAACAGAACTGTAGAATTATTATATTGTACATCTGAAACTAATATAGCACCATATGTTAATTATGCTTCAATAAAAAATGATTCTTTATGTTTTAAAGATATGAACTCAATCAGACAAGGAGAAAATGAGGCAGCCATTTTGATAAGGAATGAGTTAAACTGCCACTATTTGCACATGATATGATACTCTATATAGAAAATCTTAAGACTTCACTCCCCCCCAAAATGATTGAAAATAATAAGTGAATTCAGTTAAGATTCAGGATACAAAATTAATACAGATATTCAGTAATGTTTCTTTTTAAAAAGATTTTATTTATTTATTTTATTAAAGATAGAGAGAGAGAAGAGAGAGTTTGGGCATGGGGAGGGGCAGAGGGAGAGAGACAAGCATACTCCATGATGTGTGTGGAGCCCAATGTGGACTTGATCACACTACCCTGAGATCATGACCTGAGCTGAAACCAAAAGTCCTACACTTAACTGACTGGGCCACCCAGGTGCCCCCAGTAATGTTTTTATATGCTAATAATGAAATAGCATAAGGAGAAATTAGGAAAACAATTTCATTTATTTTTAATTTTTATTTCATTTAAAAATATTTATTTATTTATTTGAGAGAGTGAGCAGGAGGAGGAGAGTCTCAAACACACTCTGTACTGAGCAAGGAGCCCGATACAGGGTTCAATCCCATGACCCTGAGATCAGGACCTGAGCTGAAACCAAGAGTCAGATGTTTAACTGACTGTACCACCCAGGACCACCCAAAAAATTTCATTTATAATTGTGCTAAAAATTTTGCCTAGGGAAAAACTTAGCCAAGAAGGTAAAAGATCTTTGCTCTGAAAACTATAAAACATTGATGAAAGAAATTGAATATGACACAAACAAATGGAAAGATATTCAATATTCATTGGTTGGAAAAATTAATATTATTAAAATGTCCATGCTACCCAAAGCAATCTACAGATTCAATGCAATCCTTATCAAAATAAAAAGAGCATTTTTTTTTTTAACAGAACAGAATTTGTGTAGAACCACAAAAGATCCTGAAGAGCCAAAGAAATATTGGGAAAGATCAAAGCTGGAGGTATCACAATTCCAGATCTGTATTTTAAGATAAACTCAAAGATAGAGAAATCAAAACAGTATAGCATTGGCATGAAAATACACACGTAGATCAAGGGAACAGAGAAAGATCTCAGAACTAATCCACAACTATATTGGCAATTTATCTACAACAAGGAGGCAGGAATGTATGATGGAGAAATGATGGATTCTTCAATAAATGGTGCTGGGAAAACTGGACAGATATGTATAAAAGAATGAAACTGGTCACTTTTTAACACTATGCACAAAAACAAACTTAACATGGATTAAAGACCTAAATGTAAGACCTAAAACCATAAAAAGTCCTAGAAGAGAAGACAGGCAGTAATTACCTTGACATCAGTCATAGCAATATTTTTCTAAATATTTTCAAACATCTTTGAAAGCAAAATTAAACTTTTGAGACTATATCAAAATAAGAGGCTTTTGTGCAGTGAAGGAAATCACCAACAACAATAAAAAGGAAGCCTGCTAAGTGGGAAAAGATATTTAGAAACAGTATTTCTGGTAAGGGGTTAACATCCAAAATATATAAAGAACTTATACAAGTCAACACACAAAACAATTCATTTTAAAAACAGAGGGCCTGAATAGACATTTTCCCAAAGAAAACATACAGATGGCCAACAGACACATGAAAAGATACTCAGCATCACTCATCATTAGGGAAATGCAAATCAAAACTACAATGAGATATTACCCATGTCTGAATGGCTGAAATAAAAAAAAAAAACACAAGAAATTACAAATGTTGTTGAGGATGTAGAGAAAAAGAAACCCTTGTGCACTGTTGGTTGGAGTTTAGATTGGTACACTCACTGTGGAAAATAGTATGGAGATTTCTCATAAAATTAAAATTAGAATTACCACATGATTGAGTAATTCCACTCAAAGTGACTTACCCAAAGAAAATTAAAACACTAATTTGAAAGGATACATGCACCCCTATGCTTCTTGCAGTGTCACTCACAATAGCCAAGACATGGATGCAAGCTAAGTGTCCACTGACAGAGAAAAGGGTAAAGAAGATGTGGTATATGGACACAATAGGATATTACACAGCCACAAACAAGGATGAGATCTTGTCATTGCAACAACATGGATAGACTTAGAAGATATTATGCTAAGTAAAATAAGTCAGTCAGAGAAAGACAAATATGATTATGATTTTACTTATGATTACTTATGATTTTACTTACATGTGGAATCTAAAAAAGCAAGACAAATGAATTAATAAACAAAAAGAGGAATCAGACCTATAAACACAGAGAACAAACTGATGGTTGCCAGACGGGAAGGAGTTGGAGGGATGGGTAGAAGGGAGGTGGGAGATACAGCTTCCAGCTATGGAATGAATAAATCAGGGAATAAAAGGTACAATATAGGGAATTTAGTCAATAATATTGTAATAGTGTTGTGACAGATGGTAGCTACATGTGATGAACATATAATAATATATATATAAAGTTTTTGACATAATATATATAAAAATTTTATGTATAATCATATATATAAAGTTTTGACACTACAGATACAGAGCCAGTATCCAAGATCTATAAAGAACTTCTTAAATTCAACACCCAAAAAACAAATAATCAAGTCAAAAAATGGGCAGAAGACATGAGCAGACATATAATTGGCTAACAGGCACATGAAAAAATATTAAACATCATTAGCCATTAGGGAAATTCAAGTCAAGACCACATTGAGATACCATTTTACACCAGTTAGAATGGCAAAAATTGACAAAGCAGGAAACAACAAGTGTTGGAAAGGATGTGGAGAAGGAAACTTTTTGTACTGTTGGTGGGAATGCAAATTGGTACAGCCATTTTGGAAAACAGTTTGGAGGTTCCTCAAAAAGTTAAAGTTGTTGGTGTTTTGATGGGGATTGCATTAAATCTGTAGATTGCTGTAGGTAGCTTAGACATTTTCACAATATATGTTCTTCCAATCCATGGGCATGGAACATTTTTCCATTTCTTTGAGTTTTCTTCAATTTCTTTCGTAAGTATTCTATAGTTTTCTTAGTACAGATTCTTTGCCTCTTTGTTAGATTTATTCCTAGATATCTTACAGTTTTGGGTGCAATTGTAAATGGAATCCACTCCTTAATTTCTCTTTCTTCTGTCTCATTGTTGGTGTATAGAAATGCAACTGATTTCTGTGCATTGATTTTATATCCTGACACTTTACTCAATTCCTGTATGAGTTCTACAGTTTTGGTGTGGAGTCTTTTGGGTTTTCCACATATATATTACCATCTGCAGAGTGAGAATTTGACTTCTTTGCTGATTTGGATGCCTTTTACTTCTTTTTATTGCCTTATTGCTGAGGCTAGGACTTCTAGTACTATATTGAATAGCAGTGGTGATAGTGGACAGCCCTTGCAGTGTTCCTGACCTTAGGGCAAACAGTTTTTCCCCATTAAGAATGATAATTGCTGTTGGTTTTTCATAGATGGCTTTGATGATATTGAGGTATGTACCCTTTATTCCTACACTCTGAAGAGTTTTGATCAAGAATGGATGCGATACTTTACCAAAGGCTTTTTCATCATCTGTTGATATTATCATATGGTTCTTGTTCTTTCTTTTATTAATGTATGGTATCACATTGGTTGATTTGCGGATGTTGAACCAACCCTGCAGCCCAGGACTAAATTCCACTTTGTTGTGGTGGATAATCCTTTTTTTTTTATACTAGACATAGGAATTTTCTTTTTTCTTTTTTTAATTTTTTAATTTTTAAAATTTATTATTATTTTTAAATTTTTTTCAATTTATTTATTTTCAGAAAAACAGTATTCATTATTTTTTCATCACACCCAGTGCTCCTTGCAATCCGTGCCCTCTATAATACCCACCACCTGGTACCCCAACCTCCTACCCCCCGCCACTTCAAACCCCTCAGATTGTTTGGATAATCCTTTTAATGTACTGTTGGATCCTATTGGCTAGTATTTTGGTGAGAGGTTTTGCATCCATGTTCACCAGGAATATTGGTCTGTAATTCTTCTTTTCAGTGGGGTCTTTGTCTGGTTTTGGGATCAAGGTAGCTCTGTCCTCTAAAATGAGTTTGGAAGCTTTCCTTTCATTTCTATTTTTTGGAACAGTTTCAGGAGAATAGGTATTAATTCTTTAAATGTTTGGTAGAACTTCCCTGGGAAGCCATCTGACCCTGGGCTCTTATTTGTTGAGAGATTTTTTAAGTTAACATATAATGTATTTTTTGTTTCAGGGGTACAGGTCTGTGATTCATCAGCCTTACACAATTGACAGCACTCACCATAGCTCATACCCTCTCCAATGTCCATCACCCAATCACCACATCCCTGCCACCCTCTTCCACTCCAGCAACCCTCAGTTTTGTTTCCTGAGATTAAGAATCTCTTATGGTTTGTCTTCCTCTCCAGCCCCATCTTGTTCCATTTTCCCCTCCCTGCCCCTACGACCCCCCATGCTGCCTCTCAAATTCCTCATATTGGTGAAATCATATGATGATTATCTTTCTCTGATTGACCTATTTCACTTAGCATAATACCTTCTAGTTCCATCCACATTGTTGCAAATGACAAGATTTTTTTTTTGATGGCTGTAATATATATATATATATCCCACATCATCTTTATCCATTCATCAGCTGATGGGCATTTAGGTTCTTTCCATAATTTGACTATTGTGGACATTGCTACTATAAATATTCGAGTGCATGTGCCCCTTCAATTACTACATTTGTATCTTTGGGGTAAATACCCAGCAGTGAAATTGCTGGGTCATAGGGTAGCTCTATTTTCAACTTTTTGAGATTTGTGATTACTGCTTCAATTTCCTTACTGGTTATGGGTCTGTTCAGGTTTTCTATTTCTTTCTGGTTCAGTTTTGGTAGTTTATATGTCTCTAGGAATGCATCCATTTCTTCCAGATTGTCTAATATGCTGGCATATAGTTGCCCATAATATGTTATTAAAATTGTTTGTATCTCTTTGATGTTGGATGTGATCTCTCCTTTTTCATTCATGATTTTATTCATTTGGGCCCTTTGCCTTTTCTTTTTGATAAGTCTGGCTGGGGTTTGTCAATCTTATTAATTCTTTCAAGGAAACTGCTCCTAGTTTTGTAGATATCTTCTACTCTTCTTTTGGTTTCTATTTCATTGATTTCTGTTCTGATCCTCATTATTTCTCTTCTCCTGCTGTGTTTAGGCTTTCTTTGCTGTTCTTTATCCAGATCCTTTAGGTGTAGCATTAGGCTGGGTATTTGAGAACTTTCCTGTTTCTTGAGAAAGGCTTGTATTGCTATATATTTTCCTCTTAGGACCACATTTGCTGCATCCCAAAAATTCAGAACAATTATGTTTTTATTTTCATTTGTTTCCATGAAATTTTTAAATTCTTCTTTAATTTCCTGGTTGACCCATTCACTCTTCAGTAAGATGTTCTTTAGCCTCCATGTGTTTGAGTTCTTTCCATCTTTTCTTTTATGATTGAGTTCTAGTTTCAAAGCATTGTGGTCTCAAAACATGCAGGGAATGAGCCCAGTCTTTTGGAACTGGTTGAGGCCTGATCCATGGCCCAGGATGTGATCTGTTCTGGAGAATTTTTAATTTTTTAAATTTATATTCAGTGTACCAGAATTTTTTTTTTGAGTCACATGGTAATTCTTTATTAACTTTTTATTTTTTTTTATAATTTTTTATTTTTTATAAACATATATTTTTATCCACAGGGCTACGGGTCTGTGAATCACCAGGTTTACACACTTCACAGCACTCACCAAAGCACATACCCTCCCCAATGTCCATAATCCCACCCCCTTCTCCCAAACCCCCTCCCCCCAGCAACCCTCAGTTTGTTTTGTGAGATTAAGAGTCACTTATAGTTTGTCTCCCTCCCAATCCCATCTTGTTTCATTTATTCTTCTCCTACCCACTTAAGCCCCCATGTTGCATCACCACTTCCTCATATCAGGGAGATCATATGGTAGTTGTCTTTCTCTGCCTGACTTATTTCGCTAAGCATGATACGCTCTAGTTCCATCCATGTTGTCGCAAATGGCAAGATTTCATTTCTTTTGATGGCTGCATAGTATTCCATTGTGTATATATACCACATCTTCTTGATCCATTCATCTGTTGATGGACATCTAGGTTCTTCCCATAGTTTGGCTATTGTGGACATTGCTGCTATAAACATTCGGGTGCACGTGCCCCTTTGGATCACTACGTTTGTATCTTTAGGGTAAATACCCAATAGTGCAATTGCTGGGTCATAGGGCAGTTCTATTTTCAACATTTTGAGGAACCTCCATGCTGTTTTCCAGAGTGGCTGCACCAGCTTGCATTCCCACCAACAGTGTAGGAGGGTTCCCCTTTCTCCGCATCCTCGCCAGCATCTGTCATTTCCTGACTTGTTGATTTTAGCCATTCTGACTGGTGTGAGGTGATATCTCAATGTGGTTTTGATTTGTATTTCCCTGATGCCCAGTGATATGGAGCACTTTTTCATGTGTCTGTTGGCCATCTGGATGTCTTCTTTGCAGAAATGTCTGTTCATGTCCTCTGCCCATTTCTTGATTGGATTATTTGTTCTTTGGGTGTTGAGTTTGCTAAGTTCTTTATAGATTCTGGACACTAGTCCTTTATCTGATATGTCGTTTGCAAATATCTTCTCCCATTCTGTCAGTTGTCTTTTGATTTTGACAATGTGCGAAAGGAATCCATCAAAATCCTTGAGGAGAACACAGGCAGCAACATCTTCCTAGGAACAACGCCAAAGGCAAGGGAAGCAAGGGCAAAAATGAACTATTGGGATTTCATCAAGATCAAAAGCTTTTGCACAGCAAAAGTGTACCAGAATTTATTGCTTATGCATCACACCCAGTGCTCCATGCAATACGTGCCTTCCATAATACCCACCACCAGGCTCACCCAACTTCTCACCCCCGCCCCTTCAAAACCCTCAGATAGTTTTTCAGAGTCCATAGTCTCTCATGGTTCATCTCCTCCTCCAATTTCTCTCAACTGCCTTCTCTTCTCCATCTCCCCATTGTCCTCCATGTTACTCCTTATGCTCCACAAATAAGCAAAACCATATGATAATTGACTCTCTCTGCTTGGCTTATTTCACTCAGCATAATCTCTTCCAGTCCTGTCCATGTTGATGCAAAAGTTGGGTATTCATCCTTTCTGATGGAGGCATAATACTCCAAAGTATATATGGAGCATATCTTCTTTATCCATTCATCCGTTGAAGGGTATCTTTGTTCTTTCCACAGTTTGGTGACTGTAGCCATCGCTGCTATGAACATTGGGGTACAGATGGCCCTTCTTTTCACTACATCTGTATCTTTGGGGTAAATACCCAGTAGTGCAATTGCAGGATCATAGGGAAGCTGTATTATTATTTCTTTTTTTTTTAAATTTTATTCATTTATTTGACAGACAGAAATCACAAGTAGGCAGAGAGGCAGGCAGAGAGAAAGAGGAGGAAGCAGGCTCCCCGCTGAACAGAGAGCCCAATGCGGGGCTTGATCCCAGAACCCTGGGATCATGACCCGAGCCGAAGGCAGAGGCTTTAACCCACTGAGCCACCCAGGGGCCCCAACTCTATTTTTATTTCTTAAAGAATCTCCACACTGTTTTCTAAAGTGGCTGTACCAACTTGCATCCCCACCAGCAGTGTAAGAGGGTTCCCCTTTCTCCACATCCTCTCCAACACATGTTGTTTACTGTCTTGCTAATTTTGGCCATTCTAACCGGTGTGTAAGATGGTATCTCAATGTGGTTTCTTTTTTCTCAATGTGGTTTTAATTTGAATCTCCCTAATGGCTAGTATACAACCTCTTCTTTATCCATTCATCTGTTGATGGACATCTAGGTTCTTTCCATAGTTTGGCTATTGTGGACATTGCTGCTATAAACATTTGGATGCACATGCATGTACACCCTGTAGTGCAATTGCTGGGTTGTAGGGTAGCTCTATTTTCAACCCTTTGAGGAACCTCTATACTGTTTTGCAGAGTGGCTACACCAGTTTGCATTCCCACCAACACTGCAGGAGTAGAAACCCCATTTTTGATTGCACCTCATTAATAACCTTTTTGATTTTGATGTGGTTAGATTTTAGTTCTTTTATTTCTTCAGAAAGGGATTCTATAGTATCTTCTATGCTTTTTTCAAGCCAAGCTAGTATCTTTATAATTGTCATTCTGAACTCTAGTTCTGACATCTTACTGATGTCCATATTGATTAGGTCCCTAGAAGTCAGTACTGCCTCTTGTTCTTTTTTGGGGGGTGAGTTTTTCCACTTTGTCATTTTGTCCAGAGAAGAATAGATGAATGAGAAAACAAAATGCTAAAAGGATAACAATGGCCCCAGAAAAATATACACTAAATGAATCAGAAGAAACCCGAAAATGGGGGGAAAATGAAGGAAAAAGAGAGAAAGAAAGAGAAAGAGAGAAAAAGAGAAAGAAAGAAAGAAAGAAAGAAAGAAAGAAAGAAAGAATATGATCTAGCTGGTGAATAGAACAGGGCCACACACTTGATTTTGGGTGTAATTTGGTCTATTAGGAGAGACTGTCTCTCAAAATCTTAAAGAAAGAAAAATATTACTGTAAAGATAAAAATTTAAAAAAGATTTTAAAAAAGGAATTGATATGAACTTCATTGAAAAAAGAAAGAAAAAAATTAGAAAAAAAAAAAAAAGAATGTGGTCAGGCAGGAGACTAGAACAAAGCCATACACTAGATTTAGGGTATATTTTGGTCTGTTAGAAGAAACTTTATCCCAAAATTTTAAAGAATGAAAAACTTACAAATATACAAAAAATAACATTAAATACAATGAAGGAATAGAATATGACTGTGAAAATGAAAATTAAGAAAGATTTAAAAAAAAAGAATTGATAAGATGTTGGTTGAAAAAGGAAAGAAGAAAAACTTAAAGAAAAAAGAAGTGGAAAATAAAAAAAATGAAGAAAATTAAAAAAATTAACTTTGAAAGACTAAGGAATCATGGGGAGAAAGCCATGAATTCTATGTGCTGTATTCTTCTAGCGCTGGAGTTTTTCAGTTCTCATTGATTGGTAGACTTGGTCTTGTCTGGGTGTTCTTCCTGATCTTCTATCTTCTGGGGCAGGGGCCTGTTGCAGTGACTTTCTAATGTCTTTGCCCCAGGCGGAATTGCATCACCCTTGTGAAGTGCCTGGCTAAGTAGTCTGCTGGGGTTTGCTCTCTGTAGCTTTTGTTCCCTAAAAGCTTTCCATACAGCTTTGGAGGACGAGAATGAAAATGGTGGCCTCCCAGTCTCTGGTCCCAGAGGAGCCAAGAGCTTGGGACCCTACTCCTCAGTGAGCCCTCAGAGAAAAGTAGTCAATCACTTCTCTCTCCCTGGTCTATGGATGCACTCCATTCTCACCTGGCCTGTGACTGAGCATTTCTATCTCTGGCATATGACCCCATTTGGAGTCTCCAAACTCAACAGATTCCTGTTCTCTGCTCTTGTGCTGCTCCTTACAGGGGAGGAAGGGGGAGTCTCACCAGGGCCACTTGTTGGGCCCCTGCTCTTTGAGCAGGGGCCCAACCGTGCCTCTGATTGTGGTTTATGGCAACCCTGAGCACACAGCCCACTCCTTGGCTCTGTCTATGCAGTCAGCTTTCCTGTTCCCATACTTTAGAGCTCTGCCACACTCAGGCACCCTTAGTCTTTCTGTGACCCTGGGTGTCCTGAGACCACACTGTCCCAGCAAGGACTCCACCCACCAGCTTAGCCACTGGAGTGGTGTCCCTCTGTGGAGTAGACTTCTGAAAGTTCTGATTTTGTGCTCCACTGCTCTATCTCTTGCAGAAAGCCAGATGATGAAGGCTCCCTCCCCTTCCTGTGGTCTATCTTCTCAAATATTGCCTCAGATTCACTTTTCCACACGTCCTACCTTCCAGAAAGTGGTCTCTTTCCCATTCATAGAATTGCTGTTGTTCTTTTCTTTGACCTCCTGTTGAGTTTGTAGGTGTTCAGAATTGTTTCCTATCTATCTAGCTGAATTCCTGGGACCAGATGAAATTTAGGTCTCCTACTCCTCCACCATCTTGCTCCTCCCCCTTCCCTGTTTGTGTATTATTGCTTGCATTTTATCCTATTATAGCCTGCATTTTATCCTTTACATAGTTCGTCATGTTCTGTAAACCATGGACAATGGCTTGAGAAGTAGACTTTACTCTCAAAACTCTCAAGTAGTTTTCTTGGTGTTTTCCAAGTCCATCTGAGTGGATAGATCAACCAAATTTCCTCCATTCAATTCTTTATGAGTCTGAGGCTGTTTGTCTATGAAGATTATGAAAAAGTTCATATTTTCCTTAGGAAAAGAAGTTCTCTCTCTCTCAAGGGATAGTGAAAATCCCATCATGGCTTTTTGGTCTTGATGTAGGATCTAGGAGCATAGTCCAAATCTTGGAAATTGCTTCAATTTCTTGGGTGACTTTAGAAGATTCTGGTAATTTGACATATTTACCAAATAGTTTAGTTCCCCAAGATTCATTTGATTTTATTTGTGCTTCATCCCTAAGTTTTAACTATAAGGGTATGGTGGAGTATTAACAATGCTTTCAGAAGTTCTGCCATTTGGATCCCATTTTTGACTGGAATACCAGCTGCTGTCATGAATTTTCTGTGTTTCAGGACATACCAAAATCATGTACTACCCCAAAGTCTTAGTGGCTATCAGTATAAATATTAACCTTTTCTACTTTTACTCATACACAAACCTAAGTAAGAGCAACTAACTTGGCTACCTGAGCTGATTTGACATTTGGCTTAATATTCTAGAGATTTATATTGATCAGTGATGGCATATCCAGCCTGGAAGTTCCCGTCTTCCTTCTGGATGTAGGAGTCATCAATATGAAGAGTGAAGTTAATTTGGAGGTGGGCTTTTTTGATAAATCTAGTTTAGGATAGGAGAATGATCTAGTATTAATGATACAATTGTGGGATGTCCCATCAGTGGGTAAAGGAAACAAAATGTCAAGGTTAAGATTTTGATGACAATGTCTGGTGATGGGAGAGAGTAGTATTTTATGAGGTAAGCCAATGCACAGAGCAGTGCTGTATTTTCCTTAATAGAGTCTGCACAACATGAAGAACATGCATGTTAAGTGGATTACCTAACACTAAATCAGAGATAGCTTGGGCAAAATAGGCAGTTGCAGTGACTGCTTGAAGGTAATGAGGCATGGTTTTAGCTACTGGGTCCAAGGCCAAGTGATAATATCCCAGAAATCTTTGGTGTACATTATGCTTCTGAGCTAGCAATCCCAGTTCTCTTATTCATGTACTAACAAGGCAGGGAGTAATTTGGATGTCCAACTGTGGGAGGTGAAAGTACAGAGACCTTAAGGTTCACAGAAGCATCTTTGAAAAGGGGGTTCCAGACTACTGGATTTGGAGATAACTCCCTAGTCTTGCATAAAGAGGTGAGACAATCATAGACAAATTAGGTATCCATATACCACAAGATCCGGAAAAAACTCTTGGTTGTTTTTTTCAGGGAGCAGAAAATGTTGGTAATAAAGTCTTTGCCTCTAGATATAGTTTTATTTGCAGCTGAAATATTATGACCCAGAAATCAGACACACTTGATAGCAAAGTTGAATTCTGTCTCTAGTCACCTTATGGCCCTATGCTTCTTTTTTTTTTTTTTTAAAGATTTTATTTATTTATTTGACAGACAGAGATCACAAGTAGGCAGAGAGGCAGGCAGAGAGAGAGAGAGAGAGAGAGAGAGAGAGAGAGAAGCAGGCTTCCTGCGGAGCAGAGAGCCCGATGCGGGGCTTGATCCCAGGACCCTGAGATCATGACCCGAGCCGAAGGCAGCAGCCCAAACCACTGAGCCACCCAGGCGCCCGGCCCTATGCCTCTTATGCTTTAAGAAGGTATTCAGTGTCTACAAGGGAGTAGTCATGGAGCACCTGGGTGGCACAATCAGATAAGCACCTAACTCTTGGTTTCAGCTCATGGTCATGAGATCAAGCCCTGAGACAGGCTTCACACTCAGCATGGAGTCTGCTTGAGATTCTCTCTTCTTCTCCTTATGCTCCTCCAGCTCATTCCCTCCCTCAAATAAAGAAATAAATCTTAACAAAAATTAAAAAAAAAGGGAGGGATTGTAAGTATCAGAACACAGAAGAAGTCATCTACATATTGGATTACAGGGAATTTTAAGTCCTCAAACTGGTAATTAAAGTGCACAATAAGTAGGTAGAGGACTCAGTAAATCCATGGGATGTAATAGTCCAGGTGAAGGCAAATAAGTATTGGGATTCCTTATGAAGAGGAATACTAGAAAAAGTAGAATATTTGTATAGATGCCTATGGAATATTGGATGTTGGAAGTGACAGCAGACAGGATACAGTTAGGAATGGGCACCAAGGGTTTTGGTTTGACAAATTTATTGCTAGTTCTTGGATCTTGGACCAACCAATAACCTCCCCAACCCTCACCTTCTCTTTTGAACAAAATCAGAGTATTACACAGACTAGAAGTGGGGACTAGAAGTTTTTGTCTAATAAGATTTGGATTATTGAGCAGAACTTCTCAAGTCCTACTGGCTTTAAATGATATTGGGGAATCCTGGGAAGGGTCACCAAAGAATCTATTTTACCTTTAGATGTTCTGCATGTCACCTTTGAAACAAATAATACATTATATATTAATAAAAAAAGTTCTTCATGCCATATGCTCCCAATACTGGTGGCGTTTTTTGCCCATAAGTAAGAGGGAATTCTAGTAGTTGATTTAAGTCTTCAGTGAAATAGGTATTAGGTTGAAGGGACAAAAGAACTCAGGGGAGTTGGACAAAGCCATTAGTGAACACAGCCAAGGGTCTGTAGAAGGAATCCTCTGGGAGCATAATGAATTTTTATACCCAAATTCATGAGAATATTCCTTCCTAACAGGCTTACTAGAGTGGTACAACTGAGAAGTTGTGTTGAGCTTTAACAAGTCTCATAGAAATAATGAGGAACTGGGATAGAGACAAATCATGAAGTCTCATCAAAATCCACTACTGATGAAGTTTGGTGACTCTAAACAACGATAGCAAGAAACAAGGAAATATTTTTTAATGGATTAATACTTTAAAAAAATTTAATTCCAGTATAGCTCAGAGTGTTTTGTTAGTTTCAGGTGTACAATATAGTGATTCTACAATTCCATGCATCAACTGGTGCTCATCATGACGAGGCCTCTTCTTCTTCTTCTTTTTTTTTTTACTTTTTAAAAAAAGATTTTATTTATTTATTTGACAGAGATCACAGGTAGGCGGAGAGGCAGGCAGAGAGAGAGGAAGGGAAGCAGTCTCCCTGCTGAGCAGAGAGCCTGATGCGGGGCTCCATCCCAGGACCCTGGGAACATGACCTGAGCCGAAGACAGAGGCTTTAGCCCACTGAGCCACCCAGGGACCCCAAAGCCTCTTCTTAATTCCCATCACCTATTTCACTCATCCTCCACCACCTCCCCTCTGGTAACCAGCAGTTTGTTCCCTATAGTTAAAGAGCCTGTTTCTTGGTGGGCCTCTTTTTCTCCCTGATGATTGCTTATTTTGTTTCTTAAATTCCACATATGAGTGAAATCATATAGTATTTGTCTTTATCTGACTAGTACCATATTGTTTTAATGACTACAGCTTTGTGATATAACTTGAAAGGAAACAAGGAAGTATTAAGAGTAGAATGGATGGTACTGGTCTCAGTGAGAAATGTGTTGGGGCACACTTACACTTGCAGGGTTGTTTCCCCTTTCGAGTTTAAACACAGATGAGGGCATTGGACATTTACCTTCCTAGAGGAGAGTCAATAATTTTCTGGTGAGGAAGGAAACTGAGCTTCCTCTGGTCTCTGAAGGTCCCAGTGTCCTTTTTTTTACCCTACAAGGTTGGTAAGAGTCCTGATCAATGGGAGAACATGATTTGGGGGCTTGTAATATATTAAATTTATCAGGCATTTCTAGTTGTTTTAACTGCAATACTATAAGTTTGTGTTGTGTATTTTCTATTAAAAAATACTATCTTCATAATGCTGGGCTAATATCTGGAACTCATACATATTTGCATTTTCCAGTTAATGTTCTTTTTCTCTGTAATGTGTCACTGAATTCCAGTCTGAAAGAAACCATTTATAAAGGTCGTGGCCAGGTTAGAGGCTATTTTGGAAGTGAGTTCCAGTCCCAAACACTCTTTACAAGTAGTTTTTAGTGGATGGCTACAGTTAGCAAAAATTTTATCTCTTTATTGTTTACAACTTTGAATACATGCCTGATCAACTTTGGTGGACTAGACATGAGGAATGGCTCCTAGTAATTTATTTTTTTCTTATGGGAATCACAGGGTTGTCTGAGACCCTTGAAAGGCTTCAGGAATGGTGTTCCATTTGGCCTTTTCAAACCAAAGGGAGGCAAATCCAGGGCTGACTAATGGGTGAATAAAGTGATATAAATCAGGGAATCATGGAGACTATGCTCCCAGAACCATTCTAAATTCGATGTCTTTTCCTTTCTTTCTGAGGGTCAGGAAAGTCCCTTTTAAAAAAGATTTTTATTTATTTGACAGACAGGGATCACAAGTAGGCACAGAAGCAGGTGGTGGGGGGAGCAGGTTCCCTGCTGAACAGAGAGCCCAATGTGGGGCTCGATCCCAGGACCCTGGGATCGTGACCTGAGCTGAAGGCAGAGGCTTAACCCCCTGAGCCAACCAGGCACCCTGGGTCAGCAAAGTCCTTGATGATGACATGCATTCTGGACCAAGACCAACATTTAAATGCTATGTCTTATGTTGTTCTTACTGGAGAACAAGTACTGGCTGCACCCTGGGTGTCACCTATAGGAGATGAAGGTCTACTTCATCTTCATCTTTACAGTTACAAGGTATTTAGGGGCTGGGAGAGGAAGATAAAAAGGAGAGCTAGGAGAGGAATAGGAGGCTCTTGTGGAGGATGATAGGTAGTTTTCTGGGTCAGAAAGTTTTCTGAAGACATTGTTTAAGAATCTCAACAGTTTGAATGAGTTTTGAATTATTTAGCCATTTTGGTTTTTTTTTCCATACCAAGAAAGAAAGGCAGACCATTGTGCATCTGAGACTCTTGTTCCTTTTCCCTCTAGTACTCCCTAGAGGTGGAGTAATTTGGTCATATCCTAGGAGCCCCAGAGGGGCCTTTGTAGCTCAAGAGAGGTTTTAAGTAAGGTTTTGCCAAGTTTTTTTTTGTTTTGTTTTTTTAGATATTATAGGGCCATTATGGTGAAGCATATAGTCAGCAATTGAGAAACTCTGATGTTAATGATTAATGATAACAGCTCCACACTTATGAACAGAGAAACTTGAGATTCTAACCCAACCTCTGTTTTCCTGAGATTCTAATCCAGATACTTAGACATAGTTGTTTGCTTAGGATTCTAAACCAATTGATACAAACAGGGAAACCTGGAACTCTACCTGGATTCTGCTTGTCAGGAACTTCAACCCAGCTTTTAGAGTATATTCAGAATCTTAAGAATCAACATCTATCCTCACTGTGATTCAGTGGACATTTATCTGGAGCACAGGATTTTGAATAGAGTCGGATTTGCTACTGATACCCAAATGAACAAGAAGACTGGAGAAAAAAGTCCTTGGTGGGAGCCGGGAGGCTTGGTTATCCCATCCAAGGGACTGATGGTGGTTCTGATCCAGATCCCAGTTGTGGCACTGAAAACTGTTAAAGAGAACCAGAGCCAGACAGAAATTAAAGTGATGAAGATAGATTTTATTTAATAAGTTATTGTAATAGGGGAAGATAGATGTCAGTATAGAACTAGGCTCAATTCTGAATACAAATGGAAGAGAGGGGATTTATAATTAAGGAGCAAATTGACACTGGTTGGGGGCATTGGTGGATGGAGAATCACTAAGGGACATCAAGTCTGGAAGAATTCTGGCTGAACTAACCTCATAGGATTCTTGCTGAAGGCAGGCAGGAGTGATCAGACATCACCTGGGAGATAGTAGGGATGAGGTATTTGATCAGACAGAAAAGTTGGGGAATTCTCACTAACGTAACTGAGCAGGATTCTTGCTAAAACTGGATTATACAAGGAATTACATGCATGGGCCTTGTGGGGCAGAGGGTTCAGGGATGCCTAACTAAAGTCTGGTCAAAAAAAGAGTCTTTGTTAGTGGACATGAGTTTTAAATTCCTTTGGGTAATACCAATGAATGGGATTGCTGGATCATATGGTAAGAGCGTGTTTAGTTTTTTTTTTTTTTTTAAAGATTTTACTTATTTATTTGACAGAGAGCTAGAGAATGAGAGCAGGACTGGGGGTGGAGAGGGGCAGAGGAAGAGTAAGAGCAGGCTCCCTGCTTACCAGGGAGCCTGTCGGGGCTGAATCCCAGGACCCTGGGATCAGGACCTGAGCTGAAGGCAAATGCTTACCTCTTAGCCACCTAGGTGCCCCAAGCACGTTTAGTTTTGTAAGAAAACACCAAACTGTCTTCCAAAGTGGCCATATCATTTTACATTCCCACCAGCAATGACTGAGAGTTCTTGTTGCTCCAAATTATTGTCAGCATTTGATGTCACCTCACAATGTTTTAAAGTGCTGTTGGGCCTTAGAAGTCCTAAACTTGGAAAGGGAGGTTTTGCCACTAACTCATTTTGTCTGAGATTGTTTTTTCCTTCTCTTTGGCAAACTCTTACTTGTATTTTAGGTTCTAACTCTTCCTGGAACACTGCCTGTACATTCTTCTGTGCTCTTACAGTCTTCTTTTGCTTGTGTTTTTGTCTCCTTTACAGACTAGGTGTGGGTCTGATTAGATGAGGTCACAAACATATACTAAAAAGATTGTTGATGCCAATTCTGGACTGGAAGTATAGAATTAGTTATAGTCCATAATAGTGAGTATTGCTATAGAACTAAATGAGTATTAAGTTCTCAGCACAATGCCTTGGACTGTGTAAGTGCTCAATAAATGTTAGCTATCATCATTGTCACCATCACCACCACCATCATCATCTTTACAGGTCAGTCTATAAATATATAGCCCATTTCTAACTGATCAAATCACAATCCCTAGCAATACTTTTAATTTTTCATTATTGCAAACAAATTAGCAAGTTTTATACTTGTTTCTACATGCTTTCTTGAAAGTTCCCTCCCTTTTTTTTCTTAAGATTTTATTTATTTATTTGACAGAGAGAGAGCACAAGCAGGCAGAGTGGCAGGCAGAGGCAGAGGGAGAAGCAGGCTCCCTGCTGAGCAAGGAGCCCCATGCAGGACTCATCCCAGGAGCCTGGGATCATGACCTGAGCTGAAGGCAGATGCTTCACCAACTCAGCCACCCAGGCGTGCCAGTTTTTCCCCCTTCTAAATCAAGGGTTAAGTGTGGTCCCCAAACCAGTTAGCATCAACATTACTCTGAAGTTTTTAGAAAGGCAAATTTTCAGGCCCATTCCAAATCCACTGAATCAGAAATTCTGCTAGTGGGTGGCCTCAACAACCTGCGTTTGAACAAGACAGGAGTAGTGAGTTTGGGGTTTGCATTTTTTCTTGGATTCCTTTGTCAAGCAAACCACCACTTTGCTTGAATTTCTCATGAGTTGGGTGTTGCCACTTTTTAAAGCATCAGAAAAGGAGAAAGGGAAAAGGGAGAAGTGCCAGGCTTGAAGCTCCGCCCCACTGTCGCAGAGGCAGCCAATTGGCCAGTGGAGGGGGTGCATGCGAACCAGTGAGAATGAAGAAATCGTGCAGAGAGTGGGGAGAGTGACTTGTGGGGAGGGAGGAACATGAATAGGAGTAGCCGGGGTCAGATAAATCTGCGCCTAGCCCGGGGTAGAACACCTACTAAGAGATGGAGCTCCAGAAGAGGGGAGAGGGAGGCATCTTGCACGCAGAGAATTAGGCTGGGTCTGGACCCTCCAGTGCAGAAGCCACTGCCTAGGAGGTTAGGGCCTCCTTAGAGTAGGTAGTCGGGTTGCCGCCAGGGGCTCACCGTGCCTGCCTACTCCCACAGGTGGGCTGCAAATACTAACTCATACATTTTGAAACCGTTCGTTTTTTGTATTTCTTTCCTTTTCTGCCTTATCCTCTCAGAGAAAAGGACCATAGGTGATTCACCTGTGGAATCCCCAGCACTTAGTAGGGGGCCTGTTATAAAAAAGGTAAATAATGAATGAAGGAGAAGACAAGGGTAAAAACGGGGGAAACAAGGCTCAGAGATGTTTATAGTTTACGTAAAGAAAGTTTTGGCCTTTTTTGGGTTAAATTTTTATTTTTTATTAACATATAATGTATTATTAGCCCCAGGGGTACAGGTCTGTGAATCGCCAGGTTTACACACTTCACAGCACTCACCATAGCACATACCTTCCCCAATGTCCATAACCCCGCCACCCTCTTCCTAAGGCCTTTTTTTTTTTTTTAAATAGAGAAGACATTTTAATTGTCTACCAGCAGACTCTGAGCTCACAGAGCTTTTATGTTGTTGCAGAGTGTACACATAACCCTGTATCCTTAGTTACAACACAATAAATTTTCCTAGTTGCTATAGAATCTCCACAGTCACCATTCCTTGGGAATGGTTATAGAATATTCCATCAGACAACTGTGTCACGATCCACTTCACCCTTCTCCTTGTGTTGGATATTTAGCCTACTTCTCTGCCATCAGAAAATAGCCCTGAAAGAAATAGTTTTGTGCTAAGAGCTTTTCCTGTTTGGCAGTGGGAGTGGGTGGATATTGATTTAGGTTCAGAATAACTGGGAAAATTGTATGAACATATTTTACACTCTAGTGGACCTGCTTTCCTGAAAGATTTTGTGCTTATTGATACCAGAGGCCAAATCCAAAATCAATCCTAGTGAACTCCAGGTCTTGTCTGTCTCCAGGCTGGTTTTAATTTCTCCATCCTGCAGCAGTACCCAAGTTTATTATTAGTTCTGACCTTTGGGGTAAGAAAGACATACACCAAAGGTTCGGGGACAACTTTAGCAATCGCAACAGCTGATACTGTGAGAGGTGCTGCTCAGGTTTCAAGCTTGGACAACTGGAGTGGATGAACTTATCTTACCAAGACAGGGAATCTGAGAAGAGGAACAGGTTTGGGAGGGGGCAGATGAAATGAGTTTTAAATATGTTTAGTTCAAGGTGCATTTGGACACCTAAGGGAAGTTATCCAGGAGACAGGCATACAAATGGATAAACAACAGATTTTGCCTTTCTCTGATCTCCCAGAACTCCCTATCTGTGGATCTCTCATGGCTCAGGTTGCTTTTTTCCTTCCATTATTCTGGGAGCTCCTTGAAGACAGGATAAGGGCCTGATTCATTTGTGTATCCCTCTTCCCAGTGCCTAGTACAGTCCTTTCCACCTAGGAGACCTTAAAAGTCTATCCCGAATGAAGGAACTTCATTGATTTCTTTTGGATGATTCCTGCAGTCGTAATAGTAGAAAATGAAAGTTGAAAGTTCTCAGAAGGCTTCCTGTGAGAGGTGGTGTAATGTTACTGTTAATAATCATGACAATTTCTTGAAGACTTACCATGTACTAGTCACTGTGTTACACACATGCATTGCAAATGCTCCTTCTTGCCTGTCATCCTTATACCTGCTCTGGGAAATCTATTCTACTTAGAATTCCTGCTGAATGGTCAAATGAGGCCTAACTATATTCTATGTCATCCCCTCTTTCAAGTATAACTGATTGTACCTGATCAAAGGCTAGCCCTACAACCCGTGTGTTTTACCACCCAGCTTGGAAAGATGAGGTGTGCCAATCAAATCGCTTTTTTAAAGAATATGAGCCAAGAGATTAAGAGAGGAGTTGCCAGTTAGTTGTGGGTAGTTGATCCAATAGGTCCAGTAGACCAGGATGTTGCTGAAAATGGGCATTATGGACCATCTTGCAAAGTGCCAGCTGAAATTCTTAGTTGAGAGAGGAGCATGGGGGAAATGTGCTGAGAGAAGCCAACATCTAGTGTATTTTTAAAAAACTTCCTAGTTTGAAATAATTATAGATCCACAGGAAGTTGCAAAATATAATAGAAAAAGTACTTATACTCTTTATACAGCTCCCCCTAATGATCATAGCTTGTGATAATAAAATACAGTATCAAAATCAGGTTATTGACATTGGTGCCATCTATAGGTCTTCAGATTTTAGCAGTTTTCCTGTGCACAGCCTTGCATGTATTTGTGTGTGTGTGTGTGTGTGTGTGTGTGTGTGTGTAGTTCTTTGCAATTATATCATTCTATGTATAGATTTATGTAACCACTATAATAATCAAGATTCAGAATTTTTCTGTACTGCAAAAGAACTCTTTCATGCTGCTATTCTTTTGTAGTCATACTTTTTCCCTGCCATCATCCATATTCCCTGGAAAATACAAATATATTCTCCATCTCTATAATTTTATTATTTTGAGAGTGGTATATAAATTGGATCATATAATATGTGACATTATGAGATTTTTAAAAAATTAACATATAATGTGTTATTTGTTTCAGGGGTACAGGTCTGTGAATCATCAATCTTACACAATTCACAGCACTCACCATAACACATACCATCTCCAATGTCCATCACCCAGCCACCCTATCCCTCCCACTTTGCTTCCCTCCAGCAATCTATTTGTTTCCTGATATTAAGAGTCTCTTATGGTTTGTCTCCCTCCCTGGTCCCATCTTGTTTCATTTTCCCCTCCATTTCTCCCATGACCTGATACCCTGCCTCTCAAATTCCTCATGTTAGAGAGAGCATATGATAATTGCCTTTTTCTGACTGACTTATTTTGCTTAGCATAATACCCTCTAGTTACATCCACGTCATTGCAAATGGCAAGATTTCATTTTTATGGCTGCATAGTATTCCATTGTATATACATACCACATCTTCTTTATCCAATGGAGATTGGCTTTTTTTCACTCAGCATAATGCCCTTGAGATCCATCCTGGTTGCTGGGTATATAAGTAGATAGTTACTTTTCATTGCAGTATAACATTCTATTGTATGGATTTATCACACATCAATTAAAGAACATTTGGGTTATTTCCAGTTTGGGACCATAATAAGTCATATACAGATTTATATATGTATATATATATTTATTTTATAATAAGGCATATACAGATTTATATATGTATATATGTAAGTTTCCACTTTCTGTCATAAATTCCCAGGAATGTGATTGCTGGATCATTTGGTAAAATATATGTTTAGATTTTTATGAAACTAGTAAATTCTATTCCAGAGTATCTGTACAATTTTATATTCCCACTAGCAATGCACGAGAGATCCAGTTTCTCAACATAATAACAAAAAAATGATATTGTTACTAATTTTACTTTAAGATGTGTATAGTAATATCTCATCATGGATTTAAGTTTATCCATTAAGCATTTACTTAATGGATAATAAAGTTGAACCCTTTTAATGTGCTTATTTGCAATCCATATTTTTTTTGTTTTTTATTTGGATTGTACTTAGTAAACCTACAGTGTAATATTAGCTTCAACTATATAATATAGTGATTCAACACATCCATACAACACCCAGTGCTCATCACAAGTGCACTCCTTAATCCTTATCACCCATTTAACCTGCCTCCCCACCCACCTCCTTTCTGTTAACCATTAGTACATTCTCTACAATTAAGAATCTGTTTCTTGGTTTGCCTCACTCTTTTTTTCCTGTTTGCTTGTTTGTTTCTTAATTTCACACATGAATGAGATCATATGGTATTTGTCTTTCTCTGACTGACTTATTTCACTTAACGTAATACTCTCTTTCTCCATCCATGTTGTTGCAGGTGGCAGGGTTTCATTCTTTTTGATGGCCAAGTAGTATTCCACTATGTGTACCTTCTTCTTTATCCATTCATCAATCGATGGACATTTGGGCTGATTCCATAATTTGGCTGTTCCAGACAATGCTGTTATAAACACAGGGATACATGTATCCCTTTGAGTGAGTATTTGTTTATTCTTTGGGTAAATACTTAATAGTGCAATTACTGGATCATAAGGTAGTTCTATTTTTAATCTGTTGAGGAACCTTCATACTGTCCTTTCACAGTGGCTGCACCATTTTGCATTCCCACCAACAGTGCAAGAGGGCTCTACTTTCTCCACATGCTCACCAAAACCTGTTTCTTGTGTTGTTGATTTTAGCCATTCTGATACATGTGAAATGATATCTCATTATAGTCTTTTTCTTCAAGTTTTTAAATTCCATTTAGTTAACATACAATGTAATATTAGTTTCAGGTGTAGAAATTCAACACTTACATATAACAACCTGCTCATCACAAGTGTGCTCCTTAATCCCCATCACCTATTTAACCAATCCCCCACCCACCTCTATTCCAGTAACTATTAGTTTGGTCCCTACAGCTAACAGTCTGTTTCTTGGTATGCCCTTCTTTTTTCCCCCCTATGTTTGTTTGCTTTGTTTCTTAAATTCCATATATGAATGAAATCATGTGGTATTTGTCTTTCTCTGACTGACTTATTCTGCTTAGCATAATACTCTCTAGCTCCATCCATGTCATTGCAAATGGCAAGATTTCATTCTTTTTGATGGCCAAGTAGTATTCCATTGTGTATATACACAACATCTTCTTTGTGAATTAACCAGTCAGTGGACTTGGTCTGTTCCCATAATTTGGCTATGTTATAATACTGCTATAAACATTGGGGTGCATGTATGCCTTCAAATTAGTATTTTTGTATTGTTTAGGTAAATACCTAGTAGTGCAATTGCTGGATCATAGGGTAATTCTATTTTTAACTTTCTGAGGAACCTCCATAATGTTCTCCAGAGTGACTGTGCTAGCTTTCATTCCCACCAACAGTGTAAGAAAGTTCCACTTTCTCCACATCCTTGCCAATACCTGGTAGTTTCATGTGTTGTTAATTTGAATATTCTGACTATTGTGAAGTGGCATTTCATCATAATGTTGATTTGTACTTCCCTGATGATGAATGATGTTGAACATCTTTTCATGTGTCTGTTGGCCATCTATATCTCTTTGGAATAATGTCTATTCATGACTTCTACCAATTTTTTAATTGGGTTATTCATTTTTTCAGTGTTGAGTTTGATAGGTTCTTTATATATTTTGGATATTAACCCTTTATCAGATATGTCATTTGCAGATGTCTTCTCCCATTCCATAGGTTGCTTTTTAGTTTTCTTGACCATTTCCTTTGCTGTGAAGAAGCTTTTTATTTTGATGTAGTCCCGATAGCTTATTTTTAAAAAGTTTTTATTTACTTATTTATTTGACAGAGAGAGCATGAGTGGAATGAAGGACAGAGGAAGAGGGAGAAACAGACTCCCTGCTCAGCAGGGAGTCCCAAGTGAGGCTTGATCCCAGAACCCTGAGATAATGATCTGAGCTGAAAGCAAACCTTAACAAACTGAACCACCCAGGTGCCCCCAATAGCTTGTTTTTGCTTTTCCTTCCTTTGCTTTAGGAGACATAACTAGAAAGACGTTGCTATGGCAAATGTCAAAGAATATACTGCCTAAGCAGTAATATCTTTGACCTCAGCTATAGCAACTGTGATACCTCCAGCATTACTTCTCCTTTCCAAGGTTGTTTTGCCTTTTCTGGGTCTTTTGTGTCTTTCTTTTTTTTATTTTTTACTTTTATTATGCGATGTTAGTCACCATAGAATATGTCATTAGTTTTTGACATAGTGCTCCATGGTTCATTTTTGCATGTAACACGCAGTGCTCCATGCAATACATGCCCTCTTTAATACCCATTACCAGGACAATCCATGCCCCCACGCCACTCCACTTTAAAACCCTCAGTTTTTTTTCCTGGAGCCCACAGTCTGTCATGGTTTGTCTCCCCCTCCGATTCCCACCCCCGCTTCATTTTTCCCTTCCTTCTCCTAATGTCCTCCATACTGTTCCTTATATTCCACAAGTAAGTGAAACTATATGATAATTGACTTTCTCTGCTTGACTTATTTCACTCAGCATAATCTCCTCCAGTCCCATCCATATTGATGCAAAAGTTGGGTATTCATCCTTTTTAATTGCTGTGTAATATTCCATTGTGTATATAGACCACATATCCTTTATTCATTTGTCTGTTGAAGGGCATCTCAGCCCTTTCCACAGTTTGGTTATTGTGGACATTGCTGCTATGGACATTGGGGTGCATATGGCCCTTCTTTTCACTACATTTGTATCTTTAGGTTAAATACCCAGTAGTGCAATTGCTGGATCATAAGGTAGCTCTATTTTTAATTTTTTGAGGAACCTCCACACTGTTTTCCAAAGTGGCTGCACCAACTTGCATTCCCACCAACACTGTAAGAGAGTTCCCCTTTCTCACATCCTCTCCAACGTTTGTTGTTTCTTGCCATGTCAATTTTTACCATTATAACTGGTGTAAGTTGGTATCTCAATGTGGTTTTGATTTGAATTTCCCAGGTGGCTAATGATGTTGAACATATTTTCATGTCTCCGTTAGCCATCTGTATGTCTTCTTTAGAGAGGTGATTGTTCATGTCTTCCACCCATTACTTGACTGGATTTTTGTTTTATGGGTGTTGAGTTTGAGAAGTTCTCTATAGATCTTGGATACCAGCCCTTTACCTGTAATTTTATTTGCAAATATCATCTCCCATTCCTTGGGTTGGCGCTTTGTTTTGATGACTGGTTCTTTTGCTGTGTAGAAGCTGTTTATCTTGATGAAGTCCCAAAAGTTCATTTTCACTTTTGTTTCCCTTGCCTTTAGAGACAGGTCATGAAAGAAGTTGCTGTGGCCAATGTCAAAGAGGTGGCTGCTTTTGTTCTCCCCTAGGATTTTGATGGATTCCTGTCTCACATTGAGGTCTTTCATCCATTTTCAGTTTTTCTTTGTGTATGGTGTGAAAGAATGGTCCAGCTTCATTTCTCTGCATGTGGCTGTCCAATTTTCCCAGCATCACTTATCAAAGAGACTGTCTTTTTACTTGGATATTTTCCCCTGACTTCTCGAAGATTAGTTGACTTGTCCACAAAAATCTGGCAGGCCAGAAAGGGCTGGTAAGACATCTTCATGGCACTAGATGAGAAGAACATGCAGCCAAGAATACTTTATCCAGGAAGGCTGACATTCAAAATGCATGGAGAGACTTAGAGCTTCCAAGACTGGCAAGGTCTAAAAGAGTATGTGACTACCAAGCTGGCACTATAAGAAATATTAAGGGGGTTTCTATAAAAGAAGAAAGATCCCAAGAGTGACATAGATCAGAAGTTTACAGTATAGAAGAAAAAATAATTTCACAGACAACATGATGTTATAAAAACGTATCTTTCAGGGGCTCAGTGGGTTAAAGCCTCTGCTTTTGGCTCAGGTCATGATCCCGAGGTCCTGGGATTGAACCCCGCATTGGGCTGTCTCTCTGCTCAGGAGGGAGCCTGCTTCCCTTCCTCTCTCACTGCCTGCCTCTCTGCCTACTTGTGATCTCTGTCTGTCAAATAAATAAATAAAATCTTAAAAAAAAAGTATCTTGGGCACCTGGGTGGCTCAGTGGGTTAAGCCTCTGCCTTCGGCTCAGGTCATGATCTCAGGGTCCTGGGATCAAGTCCCATGTTGGGTTCTCTGCTCAGTGGGGAGCCTGCTTCCCCCCTCTCTCTGCCTGCCTGTCTGCCTACTTGTGATCTCCCTCTGTCTGTCAAATAAATAAATAAAATATTTAAAAAATTTTAAAAAAGTATCTTTCAGTAATCACTCTCAATGTAAATCACTCTCAATGTTACCAAAAAATGGCACAAGGTTGAAGATTGGATAAAACGGCAGGACCTGTCCATATGCTATCTACAAGAGACACATTTGGAACCTAAAGATACACCCAGACTGAAAGTGAAGGGATGGAGAACCATCATTCATGCCAATGGGCCAGAAAGCTGGGGTAGCAATCTTCATATCAGATAAATTAGACTTTAAGCTAAAGACTATAGTCAGAGATACAGAAGGACCCTACATCATTCTTAAAGTGTCTATCCACCAAGAAGATCTAACAATTGTAAATATTTATGCCCTCAATATGGGAACAGCCAACTACATAAGCCAACTGCTAATCAAAATAAAAGGCCATATTGACATGAATCTATTAATAGTAGTGGATATTAACATGGCACTCTCAGTAATAGATCATTCAAGCAGAAAATCAAATAAAGAAACAAGAGCTTTGAAAGACACGTTGGACCAGATGGACCTCATAGATATATACAGAACATTCCACCCTAAAACAACAGAATACTATTTCTTCTCAAGTGCATATTGAACTTTCTCCTGAATAGACCACATACTGGGTCGCGAATCAGGGCTCATCCAATACAAAACACTGAGATTATGCCCTACATATTCTCAGACCACAATGCTTTGAAACTGGAACTCAACCACAAGAAAAGTTTGGAAGGAATTCAAACAGTTGGAAGCTGAAGACCACCCTGCTTAGGAATGTTTGGATCAACCAAGAAATCAAGGAAGAATTTAAACAATTCATGGAAACCAATGAAAATGAAGACACGTTGGTCCAAAACCTATGGGATATGGCAAAGGTGATCCTAAGGGCAAATACCTACTCATCCAAGCCTCGCTCTAAAACATTGAAAAATCCAGAACACACCAGCTCTCTTTGACCTTAAAGAACTGGAAAATCAACAACAAATTAAGCCAACCCCAAACACAAGAAGGGAAATTATCAAGATTAGAGCAGAGATCAATGAGATAGAAACTAGAGATATAGTAGAACACCTCAATGAAACCAGAAACTGGTTCTTTGAAAGAATTAATAAGATTGACAAACCACTGACCAAACTAATCCAAAAGAAAGGAGAGAAGATGCAAATCAATAAAATTATGGATGAAAGGGGAGAGATCATGACTAATGCCAAGTAAATAGAAACAATCATCAGAAATTATTATCAACAGTTATATGCCAATAGGTTAAGCAACCTAGAAGAGATGGAGGCATTCCTGGAAGCCTAAAAATTTCCAAGACTGAAACAGGAAGAAATTGGCAACCTGAATAGACCAATATCTAGTAACAGGATTGAAACGCTGATAAAAAACCTTCCAAAAAACAAGAGTCCAGGACCTAACGTATTCCCTGGGAATTCTACCAAACATTCAAAGAAGAAATAATACCTATTCTTCTGAAGGCGTTTCAAAAAATAGAAAAGAAGGCGTAGGAGGAGGCACTGTTTCAACCTGAGAAGCCAGGTCTTGGTCCCTGAGCTGCCAGCACGCCAAAGAGTGTCTGGATGGCGGTGCCCATGAGGGTGAGGGAGCCAGTTGTGGACACCAACTGGAAGAACCACAGCCTTTTGCACTCTGCATGCACGCTGTGTGACCAGGGTTTGTGGTTTTTTTTTTTATTAAATTAATTTATTTATTTTCAGAAAAACAGTATTCATTATTTTTGCACCACACCCAGTGCTCCATGCAATTGGTGCCCTCTCTAATACCCACCACCTGGTTCCCCCAACCTCCCACCCCCCTGCCACTTCAAACCCCTCAGTTGTTTTTCAGAGTCCATAGTCTCTCATGATTCACCTCCCCTTCCACTTTACCCCAACACCCTTCTCTCTACCTCCCCATGTCCTCCATGCTATTTGTTATGCTCCACAAATAAGTGAAACCATATGATAATTGACTCTCTCTGCTTGACTTATTTCACTCAGCATAATCTCTTCCAGTCCCGTCCATGTTGCTACAAAAGTTGGGTATTCATCCTTTCTGATGGAAGCATAATACTCCATAGTGTATATGGACCACATCTTCCTTATCCATTCATCCATTGAAGGGCATCTTGGTTCTTTCCACAGTTTGATGACCATGGCCGTTGCTGCTATGAACATTGCTATGAACAGATGGCCCTTCTTTTCACTACATCTGTATCTTTGGGGTAAATACCCAGGAGTGCAATGGCAGGGTCATAGGAAAGCTCTATTTTTTTTTTTTTTTTTTTTTTTTTTTCCTTCATTTTTTTTATTTTTTATTTTTTATAAACATATATTTTTATCCCCAGGGGTACAGGTCTGTGAATCACCAGGTTTACACACTTCACAGCACTCACCAAATCACATACCCTCCCCAATGTCCATAATCCCACCCCCTTCTCCCAAACCCCCTCCCCCCAGCAACCCTCAGTTTGTTTTGTGAGATTAAGAGTCACTTATGGTTTGTCTCCCTCCCAATCCCATCTTGTTTCATTTATTCTCCTACCCACTTAAGCCTCCATGTTGCATCACCACTTCCTCATATCAGGGAGATCATATGATAGTTGTCTTTCTCTGCTTGACTTATTTCGCTAAGCATGATACGCTCTAGTTCCATCCATGTTGTTGCAAATGGCAAGATTTCATTTCTTTTGATGGCTGCATAGTATTCCATTGTGTATATATACCACATCTTCTTGATCCATTCATCTGTTGATGGACATCTAGGTTCTTTCCATAGTTTGGCTATTGTGGACATTGCTGCTATAAACATTCGGGTGCATGTGTCCCTTTGGATCACTACATTTGTATCTTAGGGTAAATACCCAATAGTGCAATTGCTGGGTCATAGGGCAGTTCTATTTTCAACATTTTGAGGAACCTCCATGCTGTTTTCCAGAGTGGCTGCACCAGCTTGCATTCCCACCAACAGTGTAGGAGGGTTCCCCTTTCTCCGCATCCTCGCCAGCATCTGTCATTTCCTGACTTGTTGATTTTAGCCATTCTGACTGGAGTGAGGTGATATCTCATTGTGGTTTTGATTTGTATTTCCCTGATGCCGAGTGATATGGAGCACTTTTTCATGTGTCTGTTGGCCATCTGGATGTCTTCTTTGCAGAAATGTCTGTTCATGTCTTCTGCCCATTTCTTGATTGGATTATTTGTTCTTTGGGTGTTGAGTTTGCTAAGTTCTTTATAGATTCTGGACACTAGTCCTTTATCTGATATGTCGTTTGCAAATATCTTCTCCCATTCTGTCAGTTGTCTTTTGATTTTGTTAACTGTTTCCTTTGCTGTGCAAAAGCTCTATTTTTAATTTCTTGAGGAATCTCCACCCTGTTCTTCAAAGTGGCTGTACCAACTTCCCACCAACAGTGTAAGAGGGTTCCCCTTTCTCCACATCCTCTCCAACACCCGTGGTTTCCTGTCTTGTTAATTTTGACCATTCTAACTGGGGTAAGGTGGTATCTCAATGTGGTTTTGATTTGAATCTCCCTGATGGCTAGTAATGATGAACATTTTTTCGTGTGTCTGTTAGCCATTTGTATGTCTTCATTGGAGAAGTGTCTGTTCATGTCTTCTGCCCATTTTTTGACATGATTATCTGTTTTTTGAGTGTTGTATTTGAGAAGCATTTTATAGATCCTGGATATCAGCCTTTTGTTTGTACTGTCATTTGTGAATATCCTCCCCCATTCTGTGGGTTACCTCTTTATTTCGTTGACTGTTTCCTTTGTTATGCAGAAGCTTTTGATCTTGAGGAAGTCCGAAAAGTTCATTTTCACTTTTGTTTCCTTTGCCTTTAGAGCTGTGTCTTGAAAGAAGTTGCTGTGGCTGATATCGAAGAGGTTATTGCCTCTGTTCTCCTCTAGGATTCTGATGGATTCCTGCCTAAAATTGACGACTTTTATCCATTTTGAGTTTATTTTTGTGTATGGTGTAAGAGAATGGTCGAGTTTCATTCTTCTACATATAGCTGTCCAGTTTTCCCAGCACCATTTATTGAAGAGACTGTCTTTTTTCCACTGTATATTTTTTCCTGCTTTGCTGATGATTATTTGAGCATGGAGTTGAGGGTGCATATCTAGGCTCTCTACTCTGGTCCACTGGTCTATGTGTCTGTTTTTATGCCAATATCATGCTGTGGCTGATATCAAAGAGGTTACTGCCTATGTTATCCTCTAGGATTCTGATGGATTTCTGCCTCACGTTGAGGTCTTTTATCCATTTCGAGTTTATCTTTGTGTATGGTGTAAGAGAATGGTCGAGTTTCATTCTTGTACCTATAGCTGTTCAATTTTCCCAGCGCCTTTTACTGAAGAGACTTTTTTTCCACTGTATATTTTGTCCTGCTTTGTCGAAGATTATTTGACCATAGAGTTGAGGGTCCATATCTGGGCTCTCTGCTCTGTTCCACTGGTCTATGTGTCTATTTTTATGCCAGTAACATCCTGTCTTGGTGATCACAGCTTTGTGGAAAAGCTTGAAATCCGGCCACGTGATGCTGCCAGTTTTGTTTTTCTTTTTCAACATTTCCTTAGTAATTCAGGGTCTCTTCTGATTCCATACAAGTTTTAGGATTGTTTGTTCCACCACTTTGAAAAATGCCTGTGGAATTTTGATCAGAAAAGCATTGAAAGTATAGATTGCTCTAGGCAGTATAGACATTTTAACAATGTTTATTTTTCGGATCCATGAGCATGGAGTGGTGTTTTATCTTTTCATGTCTTCTTTGATTTCTTTCATGAGTGTTCTGTAGTTCCTTGAGTACAGATGCTTTACCTCTTTGGTTAGATCTTTTCCCAAATATCTTATCTCCCCATTCATTTTGAATGTCAGCCTTGCTGGATAAAGTATTCTTGGCTGCATGTTCTTCTCATTTAGCACCCTGAGTATGTCTTTCCAGCCCTTTCTGGCTTGCCAGGTTTCTGTGGATAGGTCTGAGGTTATTCTGATGGTCCTTCCTCTGTACATAAGGAATTTCTTCCTCCAGCCTCCCTTAAGACCTCTTGTTTGAAATTATGATTTGTGAATTGTACAATTAAGCATCTGGATGCCTTTGTAGACTCATTGATTTTGGGGGTTTCCTTTCTGCCTCTAGGACTCAAACACTTGTTCCATTCCCCAGGTTAGGGAAATTTTCATCCAGAATTTGTTCAACAATATTTTCTAGTCTTCTCTCTTTCTACACCCACTCAGGGATCCCAATGATTCTTACATTGGAATATTTCATGGCATCATTTATTTCCCTAATTCTGTTTTCATGGTTGCTAAATTGTTTGTTCCAAGCCTTCTCCTGGTCCTGCTTTTCTATCAGTTTGTCTTCTTGATCACTAATTCTATTTTCTACCTTAGTTACCCTAGCTGTTAGAGTATTTAGATTAGATTGGATCTCATAATAGCATTTTTAACTTCTGCCTGATCAGCTCTCACATCCACCCTTAGATATTCTATGCTGCCATTAGTGGTCTTCTCTAACCTAGCCATTGCCTGGACAATTTTTATCCTGAATTCCATATCTGACATATTGTTTATGTCCATATCCAATAGTTTTGTGGCAGAAGTCACAGTCTCTGAATTTTTCCTCCATTGGGTGTTCCTCCTGCTAGTCACTTTGGTGAGAGGTGGTTGAGGAGATGTATAGCTGAATATATCAACCTCAATCCAGTCAAGATGCCCCTCTCCACTGAGGATCTCCTGTCCCCATATGGATACAGAAGTGTATAATCTTACAACCTAGGCTGATTTCATGGGTGTTCAGAGTGTTCTGGTAGATCTTTAGCTTACTTCAGGGGACTGGCTGAAACAAGGTCTCCTATTTCTCTGCCATCTTTTGACATAGTATCTCCTTTCCCCATTTTTAATCAAGTTTGTGTGTGTGTGTGTTTGTGTGTGCATGTGTGTGTGTGTTGGGTTGTGTAAGTTCTTTTCATATTTTGGACATTAATTTCTTTCGTTTTTTACAGATATTATTTATTTATGTGACAGACAGAGATCACAAGTAGGCAGAGAGGCAGGCAGATAGAGAGGGGGAAGCAGGTTCCCCGCTGAGCAGAGTGCCTGATGCAGGGTTTGATCTCAGGACCCCGGGATCATGACCAGAGTGTAAGGCAGAGGCTTTAATGTACTGAGTCACCCAGGCACCCCTGGACATTAATTTCTTATTGGCTATATCGTTTGCAAATATCTTCTCACAATCAGTAGGTTGCATTCTTGTTTTATTTCTTTATTTTTTTTGGAGGTAGTTAGTCTACTTTATTTTATTTTTTTAAATTTAATTTAATTTTTTCAGTGTTGCAAGATTTATTGTTTATGCACACACCCAATTCTCCATGCAATATGTGCCCTCCTTAATAACTACCACCAGGTTTACTCATCCCCCAGCCCTCTCCCTTCCATAACCCTCAGTTTGTTTCTAATGCCCTTCAACAGATGGATAAAGTAGATATAGCCCATATATTCAATGGATTATTATGTCTTTTTGTTTCATTGATGGTTTTATTCACAGCATTTTTTGCCATTTTTCATTATGTTAGTCACCATATAGTAAGTCATTAGTTTTTAAATTTTTTTTTATTTTTTAAATTTCATTTCAGTGTACCAGAATTCATTGTTTATGCACCACACCCAGTGCACCATGCAATACGTGCCCTCCATAATACCCACCACCAGGCTCCCCCAACCTCCCACCCCCCAACCCTTCAAAACCCTCAGATTGTTTTACAGAGTCCACAGTCTCTCATGGTTCATCTCCCCCTTCAATTTCCCCCAACTTCCTTCTCCTCTCCATCTCCCCATATCCTCTGTGTTATTTCTTATGATCCACAAATAAGTGAAACCATATGATAATTGGCTCTCCCTGCTCTATTTATTTCACTCAGCATAATCTCTTCCAGTCCCGTCCATGTGGATACAAAAGTTGGGTATTCATCCTTTCTGATGGAGGCATAATACTCCATGGTGTATTATCCATTCATCTGTTGAAGGGCATCTTGGTTCTTTCCATGTTTGGCAGCCGTGGCCATTGCTGCTATGAACATTGCTATGAATAGATGGCCCTTCTTTTCACTACATCTGTATCTTTGGGATAAATACCCAGTAGTGCAATTGCAGGGTCATAGGGAAGCTCTATTTTTAATTATTTTTTATTTTTTATTTTTTAAAAGGAGGAAGCAGGCTCTCCATGGAGCAGACAGCCCGATGTGGGGTTCGATCCCAGGACCCTGGGATCACGACCTGAGCCGAAGGCAGAGGCCTCAACCCACTGAGCCACCCAAGTACCCCCACTATTTGTAATTTCTTAAGGCATCTCCACACTGTTTTCCAAAGTAGCTGTACCAATTTGCTTTCACACCAACAGTGTAAGAGGGTTCCCCTTTCTGCACATCCTCTCTAATACCCGTTGTTTCCTGTCTTGTTAATTTCGGCTATTCTAACTGGTGGAAGGTGGTATCTCAATGTGGTTTTGATTTGAATCTCCCTGATGTCTAGTGGTGATGAACATTTTTTCACATGTCTATTAGCTATTTGTATGTCTTCTTTGAAGGAATGACTGTTCATGTCTTCTAGGAGTTGGTTCTTTAAAAAAAATTAACATAGTTAATAACCCTCTAGCCACACTTTTCAAGAAGAAAAGAGAAAGGACCCAAATAAATGAAATCATGAATGAAAGAGGAGAGATAAGAACCAACACTGAAGAAATATTAACAACTATAAGAGAACATTATGAAAATCTATATGCCATAAAATTGGAGAAACTGGGAGAAATGCATAAATTCCTAGAAACATATAAGCTACCAAAAGTAGAACAGGATGAAATAGAAAACTTGAACAGACTGATTACCAGAAAAGAAATTGAGTCAGTAATCATAAATCTACCAACAAACAAATGTCCAAGGTCAGATGGCTTCTCAGGGGAATTCTAGTAAACAATTACAGAAGAATTAGTGCCTGTTTTTCTGGAACTCTTCCAAAAAGAAATGAAAAAGAAAAAGAAAATAAAAAACAATAAAAGGAAAGCTTTCAAACTTTTTCTGTGAGGCCATCATTACCTTGATTCTAAAACCAAACACCCCACTAAAGCAGACAACTACAGGCCAATATCCCTAATGAACATGGATGCAAAAATTCTCACAAAGATACTAGCCAATGGGATCCAAGAGTAAAGTAAAAGGATAATTTACCATGACCAAGTAGGATTTATTCCTGGGCTGCAAGGGTGGTTCAATATCCACAAAACAATCAATGTGATAAACCACATCACTAAGAAAGGACAGGAATCATATGAACTTCTCAATAGATACAGAAAAAGCATTTGACAAAATATAGCATCCTTTTTTACTAAAAACCCTCAAGAAAGTAGGAATAGAAGAAATATACCTCAACATCATAAAGGCCGTATAGAGCTAAATCATTATTAATGGGAAAACCTGAGAGCTTTCCACCTAAGGTCAGGAACATGACAAGAATGTCCACTCTCACTACTGTTTTTCAACATAGTACTGGAAGTCCTATCCTCAACCATCAGACAAGAAAAAGAAACAGAAAGCATCCAAATCAGCAAGGAAGGAGTCAAACTTTCACTCTTTTCAGAAGACATGATACAAGAGAAAACCCAAGACTCCAACCTATTGGTAGAACTGATACAGGAATTCAGTAAAGTTCAGGATATAGAATTAATGTAGAGAAGTCTGTTGCATTTCTATACAACAATAATGAAGCATCAGAAAGAGAAATTGAGGAATCAGTTCCATTCCCTTTTCACCTAAAACCATGAGATACCTAGGAATAAACTGAACCAAAGAGGTAAAGGATCTGTGCTCTAAGAAGTACAGAACACATATGAAAGAAATAGAGGAAGGCACAAATAAATGGGAAAATATTTGACGTACATGGATTGAAAGAACAAATATTGTTAAAATGTCTATACTAACTAAATCAATCTACACATTCAATGCAAACCCTATCAAAATACCACCAGCATTTTTCACAGAACAAAGAACCCTAAAATTTGTATGGTATAAGAAAAGACCCCAAATAGCCAAAGGCATGTTAACAAAGAAAACCAAAGCTGGTGGCACCACAATTCCGGACTTTAAGTTCTATTACAAAGCTGTAAAGATCAAGACAATATGGTACTGGCACAAATGCAGATATGTAGATCAATGAAACGGAGTAGAAATCCCAGAAATGGACCCACAATAATATGGTCAACTAATTTTTAACAAAGCAAGAAAGACTACCCAATGGAAAAAAAGTCTCTTCAATAAATGATGCTGGGAATATTGGACAGTGACATGTAGAAGAATGAAACTGGACCATTCTGTCACACCATATGCAAAGATAAATTCAAAATGGATGAAAGACCTAAGTGTGAGACAGCAATCCATCAAAGTCCTAGAGGAGAACAATGGCAGAAGCCTCTTTGACTTCAGCCATAGCAACTTCTTCCTAGATGTATCAACTCAGACACAGGAAACAAATGCGAAAATGAACTATTGTGACTTCATCAAGATAAAATCCTTTTGCACACCAGAGGAAACAGTTAACAAAACTAAAAGACTTCCGGTGAAATGTGGAAAGATATTTATAAATAACATATCAGATAAAGGGCTAGTATTCAGAAATCTTTAAAGAGCTTATGAAACTCTACACCCCCAAAATTGAAAATCCAGTTAAGAAATGGGCAGAAGACATGAAAAAACAGTTCTCCAAAGACATACAAATAGCTTTGGGGGGTGAGATGGTGGACGAGTAGGGAACCCTATTTCAACTAGTCCCCTTATTTGAGCTGGATATCTACCAGAGCACTCTGAACACCCATGAAATCAGCCTGAGATATAAGATTATACACTCTGGATCTCTATGAGGGCAAAGGATCATCAGTTGAGAGGTACAAAAGACGGAGGTGGGATTGTGCAGAAAGATATTGGAGGATAGGGGGAGCCACCAGAAGCAAACCATTGGAAAATAATACTAAAATTCAAAAGTTCCCTGTGCTTGGGGACCAGCAATAGCTTGGAGACTGGTGGCTGTGAGAGGGGAAGGGACTGCTAACAGTGCTCAAACAGAACAAAGGGACTTAAGGGACAAATGATAGGACCAGGCAGTTGCAGGCATGGACCTAAGCCCATGGTCCTGGGACCAGCCACAACCTCTCCCTGTCTGCACCTGAGAGGACCAGGCATATGTTTGAGTCACTGGTCCTTGGGTATTTTTTTGGTGGCACGGAGTACAGAAAAAAGCGAGGGCCACCAGCATCCACTGAGAGGATCTCTGGGGGTGTGCACCATCTGTGGGAGGCTATGATATTCAATGGAGCCTGCAAAGGGTGAATGTGTGTTCTGGAGGATTCAGAGAACAGCAGTCTGTGGCTTCTTTCTGAAGTGGAGATCTGGGTGCAGACAGTTTACTTTGCTCTGACCCTCTGAAAAGGCACAAAAAGCGGCCAGAGAACAAAAGCCTCCAGAGAAAAAAAGCATGAAAAACCAGGAGTCCAGCCCCTTGATAGGGGCCAGAGCAACTCTGCCCAAGCAGGACTGATTGAAGAACAACGTGGCAGGCCCCTCTCCCAGAAGATAGGCTGAAAGAACAAGAGGACAACAACCACAGGATTCCCATAAAACTGTAAAACCCTAACACCAGGGGAAAACCGTATATTAATCTCCTGTTACTGCCTCACAATCTGTATATTTCCTGGATACAACTTTTCTCTCCCTCTATTTTACTTTTCTTTTACATACTTATCATTTCAACTGGATATTTAATAAAACATATTCCACAGTAACTTTTTAACTCGAACTTTTTCATACATATATTTATTTTTCTTTACATATATAAAGAAAAAGACATATTCTTATATATGTATATATGTGTATGTATATATACATATATATACTTCAATGTAGTCTTTTTTTTCTACTCAATACTACCTTTATATGTACACCAATTTTAATTTCCCAGTATCTCTGGAAAGTTGAGTTCTCCAACAAAGATAACAAGATACACCCAGAAAGATCTGAAATACCCTTCCTCGCCCACATAGGGGGATTATAACCACCCTCCCTCCAATCCCCCTTTTTTATTTTGTTTTTTCCCCCCTTCTATCAGTGTTTTTGTTTGTGTTTTTGTAGTGTATAAAACCTGCTCTTGGAGCTCATTTTGGCTGGATTTGTTTTTTGTTTGCTTTTCTTTTTTTTTCCTTTTTGGCGATGACTTCTGATTGCTCTGAAATTTCCCAGGATACACCTTGCCCAGGTAGTGGTTGATATTTTTGACTGTACACCCCCTCAACCACAACTCAACAGAATGAGAAAGAGGAGGAATTTCCATAAAAGGAAAGACCCAGAGACAATGGCCTCTCCAGTAGATCTAATGGATATGGCTCTAAGCAAGATGTCAGAAATGGACTTCAGGGTAGCAGTTATGAAGACAATAGTCAGGCTGGAGAAAACTACTTATGACAACATGATTCATTAAGGGCAGAAGTGACAGCAGATTTGGCAGAACTTAAAAATGTTACCAATGAGATACAATCTAATCTAGTTACTCTAATCGGGTAAATGAGGTAGAAGAATGAATTAGTAATTTTGAAGACATACTGATAGAAAAGAAGGAGCAGGAGGAGACCTGCAACAAGCAATTTAAAATCCATGGAAGCAGAGTTAGAGAAATAAATGATGTCATGAAATGTTTCAATGTCAGAATTATTGGTATTCCTGAGGGGGTGGAGAGAGAGAGAAAGGACCAGAAGATATATTTGACAAAGTCATAGCTAGGAACTTCACCAATCTGTGTAATGAAACAAGTAATCATGTTTCTAGAGGCAAAGTGGACCCTTCCCAAGATCAATGAGTGTAGATAAACACCCAGGAATGTAAGAGTTAAACTTCCAAATCTTAGAACTAATGAAACCATTCTAAGGGATGTTGGGGAAGAAGTTCCTTCTGTAGAGATGGAGGAACATCAGAATAACTTCAAACATCTCCACAGAGACCTGGCAAGTGAGAAAGGGCTGACAAGACATATTCAGGGTAGTAAATGAGAAGAATACACAGCCAAGAATTCTTTATCCAGCAAGGCTGTCCCTCAGAATAGATGGAAAGATAAGAAGCTTCCAGGACTGGCAGAGACTAAAAGAATATGTGACCAGTGAGCTGGCCCTGCAAGAAATATTAAGGGGGGCTCTTTAAAAGGAGAAAGACCCCAAGAGTGATAAAGAACAGAGATACGCAGAGATAATCCACAGAAACAAGGACTTCACAGGCAACATATGACAATAAAATCTCTGTCAATAATGACTCTCAATGTGTATGACCTAAATGCTCCCATAAAACAGCACAGGGTTGCAGACTGGATAAAAATACAGGACCAATACATATGCTATCTACAAGAGATTCATTTGGAACCTAAAGATACATCCAGACTGAAAGTGAAGGTCTGGAGAACTATCTTTCATGCCAATAGACCTCAAAAGAAAGCTGGGGTAACAGTTCTCATGTCAGACAAATTAGATTTTAAGCTAAAGACTGTAGTCAGAGATACAGAAGGACACTATATCATTTTAAAGGGTTTATGCAACAAGAAGATGTAACAATTGTAAATATCTATGCCCCCAACATGAGAGCAGCCAACTATATAAGCCAACTAATAACCAATATAAAGAGACATATTGGTAATAACACATTAATTGTAAGAGAACTTTACACTCCACTCTCAGCAATAGACAGATCAACTAAGCAGAAAATCAACAAAGAAACAAGAGCTTTGAATGACACACTGGAACAAATGGACCTCAGATATATACAGAACATTCCACCCTAAAACTACAGAATACTCATTCTTCTCAAGAACACATGGAAATTTCTCCAGAATAGACCACATACTGGGCCATCAGTCAGGTCTCAACAGATACTGAAAGACTGAGATTATTCCATGCATATTCTCAGATCACAGTGATTTGAAACTCCAACTCAATCAGATGAAAGAGTTTGGAAGGAATTCAAACACCTGGAAGCTAGAGCCCACCCTCCTCAAGAATGTATAGGTCAATCAGGAAATCAAAGAAGAACTTGAGTCGTGGAAACCAATGAGGAACCAATGAGAATGAAGACACATCAATCCAAAACCTATGGGATACATCAAAGGGGAAAATACAACTATCCAAGCCTCACTCAGGAAAGTAGAAAAATCCCCAATACATGAAGAAACTTTACACCTTAAGGATCTGAAGTATCAACAACAAATTATGCCTAACCCACACACAAGAAGGGAAATATTTAACATTAGAGAAGAGATCAATGAATTAGGCACCAGAAATACAGTAGACCACATTAACCAAACTAGAAGTTGATTCCTTGAAAGAATTAATAAGATCAATAAGGAACTGGCCAGACTTATCCAAAAGAAAAGAGAAAGGACCCAAGTTAATGAAATGATGAATGAAAGGGGAGACATCACTACTAACATCAAGGAAAGAAATACAATTATCAAAAATTATTATCAAAAGCTATATGACAATAAATTAAGCAAACTGGAAAAATGGATACATTCCTGGAAACCTATAAATTATCAAGACTGAAACAGGAAGAAATTCACAACCTGAATAGACCCATACCAGTAATGAGATTGAAACAGTGATCAAAAACCTCCCAAAAAACATGTGTCCAGGACTTGATGGGTTCCCTGGAGAATGCTACCAAACATTACAAGAAGAAATAATACTTATTCTTCTCAAGCTGTTTCAAATAACAGAAACAGAAGGAAAACTTCCAGACTCTTTCTATGAGGCCAGAATCACCTTGATCCCCAAACCAGGCAAAGACCCCATCAAAAACTTAATCTCACAAAACAAACTGAGGGTTGCTGGGGGAGGGAGGGGGGTTGGGAGAAGGGGAGTGGGTTTATGGACACTGGGGAGGGTATGTGCTTTGGTGAGTGCTGTGAAGTGTGTAAACCTGGCGATTCACAGACCTGTACCCCTGGGGATAAAAATATATGTTTATAAAAAATAAAAAAATTTAAAAAAAAGAGACTTACAGACCAATATCCCTGATGAATATGGATGCCAAAATTCTCAACAATATCCTAGCTAATACAATCCAGCAGCACATTAAAAGGATTATCCATCATGACCAGGTGGTATTAATCCATAGGATGCAAATGTGGTTCAACTTTAGCAAATCAATCACTGTGATAGAACACATTAATAAGCGAAGAGACAAGAACCACATAGTCCTCTCAATTAATGCAGAAAAAGCATTTGACAAAGTACAGCATCCTTTCCTGATTAAAACTCTTTAGAATGTAGGGACAGAGTGAACATTCCTCAACTTCATAAAACCCATCTATGAAAAACCTCTAGTGAATATCATTTTCAATTGAGAAAAGCCTGGAGCCTCTCCCTTAAGATCAGGAATACAAGGATGCCCATTCTCATCACTGTTTTTCAGTATAGCACTAGAAGTCCTGGTCTCAGCAATCAGACAACAAAAAGAAGTAAAAGGTATTCAAATTGGCAAGGAAGAAGTCAAACTCTGTCTCTTTGCAGATGACATGATACTCTATGTGGAAAACCCAAAAGTCTCCATCCCCAAATTACTAGAACTCACACAGCAATTCAGTAATGTGGCAGGATACAAAATCAATGCACCACAATCAGTTCTTTCTTATACACTAACAACATAACTGCAGGAAGAGAAATTAGGGAATCAATTCTATTTATAATAGTACCAAAAATCATAAGATACCTTGGAATAAACCTAACCAAAGACACAAGGAATCTATACTCTAGTAACTACAGAACACTTATGAAGGAAATTGAGGAAGACACAAAAAGATGAGAAAACTAATCATGCTCATGGATTGGAAGAATAAACATTATTAAAAATGTCTATGCTACCTATAGCAATCCATACTTTCAACACCATCCTGATCAAAATGCCAACAGCATTTTTCAAAGTGCTATACCAAATAATCCAAAAGTTTGTGTCAAACCAAAAAAGACCTTGAATCACCAGGGGATTGTTGAGATGCCCTTCAACAGATGAATGAATAAAGAAGATGTGGTCCATATAAAATGGAATATTACTCAGCCATTAGAAAGGATGATTATCTACCATTTGGATCAACATGGATGGAACTGGCAGAGATTATGCTAAGTGAAATAAGTCAAGCAGAGAAAGACAATTATCATATGGTTTCACTTTCTTGTAGAACATAAGGAATAACACAGAGGACATTAGGAAAAAGAAGGTAAAAATGAAGTGGGGGAGAAATCAGGAGGAGACAAACCATGAGAGACTATGGACTCTGGGAAACAAACTGAGGGTTTTAGAAGGGAATGGGTGGAGGGTGTGTTAGCCTGGTGTTGGGTATTCAGGAGGCCACATATTGCATGGAGCACTGGGTGTTATATACAAGCAATGAACCATGGAACACTACATCAAAAACTAATGATGTACTGTATGGTAACTAACATAGCACAATAAAAAAATTTTTAGTAAGTAAAGGAGAAGAAAAAAAGAAACCTGACCCCCCAAAAAAGAGAAAAGAAAATGAAAAACAAACAAAAAAAACTATAAAGTTAATTCTAAGAGAAACAAGAAAAAATATTTAAAAAAGGAAACCTCATCCTTCTTCCACCAGAACTGCAGGTGATGATTTGAAGCACTCTATGATCAATAGTCTTGGCCCATGTGGGGGTTCTTTCTATGCTGGTCTTCTGGTGGAGAGGCCTATTGTGCTGAGTCACATTCAGACCTGCCCCATTAAATATGAACTTTTGAGAAATAGGGGGTGGGTTTTTGGGGTCAGGGTTTGGTATAAATGTCTCTCATCTCCCCTGGGTACCACTGTGTTGCTCTGAAATCCAACTTTGTTGGTGCTGAGGAAGAAAATGGTGATCCCCACTGTCTCATCCTAGACAGAGGATCTCACACGCCTGTTGTTCAGGAAGCCCTCACATTATAGTGAGGACTGTCAGCATATCAGGCACCACAGCTCTCCTCCACTTTACTTTTGGTGTGCAACTGAGTTTCAAAACTCTAAATCTTAAATGACCTGGCACAGCATGAACCTTTTTCTATCCTTGAGAGTAGAGCCTCACCACACTGTATCTGGTGTTCTTTGTCCCAGAAAGATAGTCCTATTGATTACACGGTGCATGGAATCCATGGTCTAGCACAGCAAAAAACAGTGACCATATTATCCACCCTCTGTGCACACTTTCCCCCCCTACTGATGAAAGGCCATTTGCTGATGTTTGCAGGGTGTTTTGTCATTGGAAAGGCTATATACCCTTTTCCACATGTACTTCAGGAAGGGGAACATTCTCTCCCAGTGCAGCCCAGGAGATCCGTACACTATGTTGTAAGTGGAAGTTTGACCCACACTTGGGTTAACACACTTCTTCCCAGAAGTGCATGTCATACCTCCGCTCTAGTGAAAATCAGGCTCTTCCAAAACCTCAATGTTTGCACTCCAACACATTGTTTGCAAAACAAAGAAACAAAAACAGAACAACAACAAAACCTATGCTACTCAATACCCCTTACTTCCCAGTCCCTGGTCGGGAGATGTTTTCATCTTGCCTGAACCTGAAACCATGCTCTCTCGACCCCTCTTTTTCCTCTTTCTCTCCTCATGGAATGGGTTCTCTTGACTCCATGGCACTGCAGTTTTTCTCTCCCCCAATTCACTTCCACACATTTCACATCTATCGTGTTGTATTTCTGCAACTGTGGAGATCCTTCACCCAGTCCTCAGATTGATTTCCCATGTGCTCCAAGTGATCTGACGTCAATAGTTGTGTTCAAGGGGCAAGGAAAACCTAGGGTCCCCCTACTTCTCTGCTGCCTTACTTTCTCCCCAATTTTAAAGTGAAGTTTCCCTTCCAGAGCATGAATTTTCCTTTCCTAGCCATGAAATCCCTTTGTTACCATACTTACTCAAATGGCTTGGTTCTTTCCAAATACGTTATCAGAAAGGGAAGTCTGTGGGGCCTTCACGTACAGACAGCTCTATGCCCCAGAAAGGAGTGCTCAGTCTTTATCATCACAGTGGGTAAAAAGAGTAGGTTGGTACCTAGAAGAATCTGAAATGGAGCTAAAAGGACCCTGCTACAAGCGATAAATTAGATTTCTTTGAAATTCAGTGTTTTATCTTAGAAATTTATTTGAATTTTGGGGGTAGGAGCAAGATGTCAGAGGAGTAGGAGACCTAAATATCAGTCTTAGGAGTTTAGCAAGATAGTTATCAAACCATTCTGAATACCTACAAACTCAACAGGAGATCAAAGAGAAGAAGAGCAGCAATTCTAGGAACAGGAAAGTGACCACTTTCTGGAAGGTAGGATGTGCAGAAAAGTGAATCCAAGGTAATATGGAGGAAGTTAGATCATGGGGGGAGGGGATGGCTCCCAGCAAGTGGTAGAACAGTGCAACACAAAATCTGAACTTTTAGAAATCTGCTTCACTGAGGGACGTCACTCTAGAGGCTAAGTGGGGGTGGAGCCCTCTCTGGACAGTGTGGTCACAGGACCTGTGGGGTCACAAAAAGACCTGGGGTGTCTCAGTGAGCAGAGCCCCCAGGTATCAGAGCAGGGAAGCCGGCTATAGAGGTGGGGCAGAGGACTGTGCTTTCAGCTCATGGTTACCTTAAAGTGTGATCTGAGGCACAGTTGGGCCACTGCTTTTTGAGCAGGGACCCCACAAGTGACAGACCTGGGGAGAACCCATCCTTCCTCATCTGGGAGGAGTGGCACAGGAGCATGCTGCAAGAATCTGCTGGGTTTGGAATCTCCAAACGGGACCATGTGTCAGAAATAGAAATGCTCAGTCACAGGCTGGGTGAGCACAGAGTGTGGATGGAGACCAGGGAGATGAGAGTGATTGACTGTTTTTCTCTGAGGGTGCACTGAGGAGAGGGGTCCAAAGCTTTCAGCTCCTACAGGGCCAGAGATTGGGAGGCTGACATTTTCATTCTCATCCTCCAAAGCTGTATGGAAAGAGATCAGGGAACAAAAGGTACAAATCACAAACACAAGCAGATTACTTAGCCTGACCCCTGGCAAAGGTGGTGCACTTCTGCCTCAAGCAAAGACATTTAAAAATTACTGCAACAGGCCCCTCCCCCAGAAGATTAGCAAGAACATCTGGCCAAGATGAAATTCAGGGATCAATGAGAACTATGGAACTCCAGAGCTAGGGAATAGTAAAACTTATAAGATTCAGTGAAAAAAAAAGAAAATCCTGAAAGCAGCTTAGGACAAGGGGTCTGTAACATACAATGGTAGAAATATAAGATTAACAGGAGATCTATCCACAGAGACTTAGCAGGCCAGAAAGGACTGCATGATATATTCAGAGCACTAAATGAGAAAAATATGCAGCCAAGAATACAATATCCAGCTGGCTGTCATGAAAAATAGAAGGGGAGATTTTAAAGGTTCCTGGACAAACAAAAATTAAAAGGATTTGCAAACACCAAACCATCTCTACAGGAAATATTGAAAGGGGTCCTCTAAGCAAAGAGAGAGCCTAAAAGTAACATACCAGAAAGGAACAGAGATGATATACAGTAAGAGTCACCTTACAGGCAATACAATGGCACTAAATTCATACCATTCAATAATTACTTTAAAGGTAAATGGGCTAAATGCCCCAGTCAAAAGACACAGGGTATCAGAATGGATAAAAAAAACCCAAGACCCATTCATATGCTGTTTGCACAAAACTCATTTTAGACCCAAAGATACCTCCAGATATAAAGTCATGGGGTGGAAAAAAAATTTACCATGTTAACGGACATCAAAAGAAAGCTGGGGTGGCAATCCTTGTATCAGGTAAATTAGATTTTAAGCCAAAGACTATAATAAGAGATGAGGAAGGACACTATATCATACTTAAAGGGTCTGTCCAACAAGAAGATCTAACAATTTTAAATATCTATGCCTCTACCACAGGAGCAGCCAATTATATAAATCAATTAAATACAAAATCAAAAAACACACCAACAATGCTACAATAATAGTAGGGGACTTTAACACTCCCCTCACTGAAATGGACTGATCATCTAAGCAAAATATCAACAAGGAAATAAAGGCTTTTAATGACACACTGGACCAGATGGACATCACACATATATTCAGAACATTCTATCCCAAAGCAACAGAATACACATTCTTCTCTAGTGCACATGGAACATTCTCCAGAAGAGATCACATCTTGGGTCACAAATCAGGTCTCAACCAGTACCAAAAGATTGGGATCATTCCTTGCATATTTTCAGACCACAATGTTTAGAAACTAGAACTCAACCACAAGAGGAAAGCTGGAAAGAACTCAAATACATGGAGGCTAAAAAGTATACTACTAAAGAACGAAAGGGTCAAGGTCAACCAGGAAATTAAAGAAGAATTTTAAAAATTCATGGAAACAAATGAAAATGAAAACACAACTGTTCTAAATCTTTGGGATGCAGCAAAGGTGGTCCTGAGAGGAAAGTATATAGTGATACAAGTCTTTCTCAAGAAACAAGAAAGGTCTCAAATACAAAACTTAACCCTACATCTAAAGGGTCTAGAGAAACAACTGCAAGGAAAGCCTAAACCCTGCAGGAGAATAGAAATAGTAAAGGTCAGAGCAGAAATCAATGAAATAGAAACCAAAGAACAGTGGAACAGATCAACAAAACTAGGAATTTGTTCTTTGAAAGAATTGACAAGATTGATAAACCCCTGGCCAGACTTATCAATAAGAAAAGAGAAAAGACCCAAATAAATAAAATTATGAATGAAAGAGGAGATATCATAACCAACACCAAAGAAATACAAACAATTATAAGAACATTTTATAAGCAACTATAAGACAGCAAATTTGACAAACTGGAAGAAATGGATGCATTCCTGGAGACATATAAACTACCAAAACTGAACCAGGAAGAAATAGGAAACCTGAACAGACCCATAACCAGTAAGAAGATTGAAGCAGTCATCACAAATCTCCCAACAAATAAGAGCCCAGGGCCAGATGGCTTCCCAGGGGAATTCTACCAAACATTTAAAGAAAAATTAATACCTATTCTCCTGAAACTCTTCCAAAAAATAGAAATGGAAGGAAAACTTCCAAACTCATTTTATGAGGCCAGCATTATCTTGATCCCCAAACCAGATAAATACCTCATCAAAAAGGAGAATTACAGACCAATATCCTTGATGAACACAGATGCAAAAATTCTCACCAAAATACTAGCCAATAGGATCCAATGGTACGATCATTCTCCATGACCAAGTGGGATTTATTCCTTAGCTGCATGTTTGGTTCAACATCTGCAAATCAATCAGTGTGATAACAATACATTAATAAGAGAAAGAACAAGAACCATATGATACTCTCAGTAAATGCTGAAAAGGCATTTGTCAAAGTATAGCATCCTTTCTTTATCAAAACTCTTAAAAGTGTAGGGATTGAGGGTACACACCTCAATATCATCAAAGCCATATATGAAAAACACACAGTGATTATCATTCTTAATTGGGAAAAACTGAGAGTTTTCTAGTAAAGTAGAACCAGAAAAGACCCTGAATAGCCAGAAGAATGTTGAAAAAGAAAGCCAAAGTTGTTGGCATCACAATTCCAGACTTCAAGCTCTATCACAAAGCTGTCATCATCAAGACAGCATGGTACTGGCACAAAAACAGACACATAGATCAATGGAACAGAATAGAGAGCCCAGAAATAGACCCTCAACTCTATGGTCAACTAATCTTTGACAAATCAGGAAAGAATGCCCAATGGAAAAAAGACAGTCTCTTCAACAATCGTGTAGGGAAAATTGGACAGCCACATGCAGAAAAATGAAACTGGACCACTCCCTTATACCACACATAAAAATAGACTCAAAAATGGATGAAAGACCTCAATGTGAGATAGGAATCCATCAAAATCCTTGCAAGAACACAGGCAGCAACCTCTTCGACCTTAGCTGCAGCAACTTCTTCCTAGAAACATTGCCAAAGGCAAGGGAAGCAAAGGCAAAAATGAACTACTGGGCCTTCATCAAGATCAAAGGCTTTTGCACAGCAAAATAAACAGTTAACAAAACCAAAAGACAACCAATAAAATGGGAGAAGATATTTTCAAAGGACATATCCGACAAAGGGCTAGTATCCAAAAGAACTTATGAAACTCAGCACCCAAAGAACAAATAATCCAATCAAGAAATGGGCAGAAGACATGAACAGACATTTCTGCAAAGAAGAAATCCAGGTGGCTAACAGACATATGAAAAAGTGCTCAGTATCACTTGGCATCAGGGAGATACAAATCAAAACCACAGTGAGATACCACCTCACAGTAGTCAGAATGGTAAAATTAACAAGTCAGGAAGTGACAGATGTTGGTGAGAATACAGAGAAAGTGGAACCCTCCTACACTGTTGGTGGGAATGCAAGCTGGTGCAGCCACTCTGGAAAACAGTATGGAGGTTCCTCAAAAAGTTGAGAAGAGAGCTACACTTTCCTCCAGCAATTGCACTACTAGATTTTCACCCTAAAGATACAAATGTAGTGATCCAAAGGGGCACGTGCACCCAAATGTTTATAGCAGCAATGTCCACAATAGCCAAACTACAGAAAGAACCTAGATGTCTATCAACAGATGAAAGGATAAAGAAGAGGTGGTATATATACACAATGGAGTACTATGCAGCTATCAAAACCCCCCAAAATCTTGCCATTTGCAATGATGTGGATGGAACTAGAGGTTATTATGCTGAGCAAAATAAGTCAATCAGAGAAATACAATTAGCATATGATCCTCCTGATATGAGGAATTTGAGAGGCAGAGTGGGAGGCTTGGGGGCCAACAAAACTGAAAGGTCACCTACTGAATGGGAGAAGATAGTTGCAAATGACATATCATGTAAAGGGTTGGTATCCAAGATATATTAAAAAAAATGATCAAACTCAACATCTGAAAAACAACAAATCCAGTCAAGAAACAAGCAGAAGACAGGAACAGACACTTCTCCAAAGAAGATGTACAAATGTCCAATAGATACATTAAAAAATGCTCTACGTCACTTGTCATTGGAGAAATACAAATCAAAACCAGAATGCGATACCACCTTAGACCAGTTGGAATGGCTAAAATTAACAAGACAGGAAACAACAAATGTTGACGAGGATATAGAGAAAGGGGAACGCTCCTACACTCATTGTTCGTGGGAATGTAATCTAGTACAGCCATTCTAGAAAAAGTACAGTTTCCTCAAGAAGTTAAAAATAGAGATCCCTATGGCCCAGCAATTGCTCTATGAGGTATTTACCACAAAGATATAGGTGTAACAAAAAGAAAGGTCGCCTGCACCCCAATGGTTATAGCAGCAATGTCCATAGTAGCCAAACTGTGGAAGGACTCGACATGTCCTTCAACAAATGACTGGATAAAGAAGATGTGGTTCACATATACAATGGAATATTACTCAGCCATCAGAAAGGATAAATACCTACTATTTACATCAACATGGATTGAACTGGAAGAGATCATGCTAAGTGAAATACATCAAGCAGAGAAAGTCAATTATCATATGGTTTCACTTGTATGTGGAATATAAGAAATAGTGCATTGGATGGGAAGGGAGGGAAAACTGAATGGGAAGAAATCAGAGAGGGAGAAAAACCATAAGAGACTTTTGACTCTGGAAAACAAACTGACAGCTGCCAAAGGGGATGTGGGTGGGGGATGGGGTAACTGGGTGATGGGCATTAAAGAGGGCATGTGATGTGATGAGCCCTGGGTGATATACACAACTAATGGATTAATGAACAGCACATCAAAAACTAATCATGGACTATATGTTGGCTAATTGAATTTAAATAAATAAAAAGATACCACCTCACACCTGTCAGAATGGCTAAAATTAACAACACAGGAAACAACAGATGTTGGCAAAGATTCAGAGAAACTGGGGCCCTTTTACATTGTTGGGTGGGAATGAAAACTGCTATAGCCACTCTGGAAAATATTATGGAGATTCTTCAAAAAGTTAAAAAATAGACCTACCTCAACAATTTCATTATTTGGCATTTACCCAAATGATACAAACTAAGCAATCTGAAGAGGAATATGCACCCCAATGTTTATAGCAGCAGTTCCACAATAGCCAAAATATGGAAAGAGCTCAGATGTCTATGGACAGTTGAATGTGTAAAGAAGATGTGGCATGTATGTGTATATATAGATCACAGATGGTATGAAGGGGAGGGAGCCATGGTCACTGCAAATGGAGAGAGGGAGAATTGCAAACAGGGAAATGCACAAGGAGAACATTTTCCCAAAGCCATTGGTTTACAAATTGAGAGAAGTGGAATTTCACAAGTTCTTAAAACCAGTGGGGCTTAAAGCCTAGAGTTTTAAAGGTTGTTAGGCCTAGCTGAACTAGAGCCTAAAGGACACTCTGCAGCTCCTGGAAAGAAGGCAGGCAAAAAACCTGGGGGCAGATGGCATGGAAACAGCAATCTGAAGAGCCCCCAGGGCACACAGTTAGATTATTTTTTTCTTCTGGGAGCACCTCCTCTATGGGCAGCATTCACAGAACACGTCTCAGGGAACAAAAGAGTGATCTGGTGTCATTTCCCTCACCTGACCCTCAGCATAAACACTGGGCAACCTACAGGAAACATCTCAGTGCCAAAAGTGTCTGCCTAACTTGCATATGCCAAGCTCCAAGCCCTGGAACTCGGGTGGGAATGCCCTTCTCAGTCATGCCTGCCTCAGTCCCAGTGTAGTGGGTCCCTCCTCCAGAAGAACAGCACAAAGCCCTGCCCACACCACATCCCCCAATCAGAGCTCTGCAGGGCCCTGGTTTTGGTGGATGTGGTTCCAGGTCTCATTTAACAAGCAGACCAGAGCACAACTAGTTAAAACTCACCACACTCAGGCTAGACACCAAACATTGCCCACAGCAGGCAAGGAGAGCCTCTGCAGATGGCTGGACTGAAGGAAAGAGCAGCCAAAATACAACAGCAGACATTAGAGACATAGCACACATTAGAGACACACCCTGAAGAACCAGTCTCTGGGGAGAACTGTCAGGAACAGGAGACAAAACTGGATTTTTTAACTCAGAGAAGAAGGCAGAGAATTAGACAAAATGCCAAGATGGAGAAATTGATCCTTAATGGACAAACAAGATAAGGCCATGTCCAGAAGTCTAAGCAAAACAGATATAAGTAACATGCCTGATGGATAATTTAAACAATCATAAGGATTCTTGCTGGGCTTGTGAAAATATTAGAAGGTATCAGTGAGACCCTTTCCACAGGGATGAAAGAGTTTGAAAAGAATCCATCAAATTTGAAGGGCACCATAAAGAATATTGGAAACAGGTTTGATGTAATAAATAATCAATGGGCTGGAAGAAGCAGAGGAATGAATCAGTGACTTAGAAAACAAAATAATGGAAAATAATGAAGCTGAACAGAAGAGAGAAAGAAGAATTTTGCAACTTGAGTATTCACTTAGGGGACACAGTAACTCCACCAAATGTGATAACATTCATATTATAGGAGTCCCAGAAGAAAAGACAGAAATTGGTGCAGAATATTTATTTGGAGAAATAATAACTGAAAAATTCCTCATTCTGGAGAGGAAAACAGACATCCAGATCCAGAAGTCACAGAGAACTCCCACCAAAATCAACAAAAGCAGGCCAAGACCAAGACATATTTTCATTCAGTTTGCAAAATATAGTGGTAAAGAAAAAAAAATCTTAAAAGCAGCAAGAAAAGAGAAGCCTTTAACTTACAAGGGAAGACCAATAAGCAGGCTGGAGATTTCTTAACAGAAGGTGAGCAGAAGGGAGTGGCATGATATATTCGAAGCACTGGGAAAAATCTGCAGCCAAGCATACTCTATCCAACAAGGCTATATTCAGAATAGAAGGAGAGTTGAAGAGTTCCCCAGACAAACAAAATCTAAAGGTGTTCATGACCACTAAACCAGCCCTGGAAGAAATATTAAAAGGGACTCTTTGAGTGGGAAGGAGGGACCAAAACTGACAAAGACAAGAAAGGAACAGAGAAAATCTCCAGAAACAAAGAAATAACAAGTAATAAAAAGGTACTATGTATTTGTCAATAATTATTTTGAATCTAAATGCACTGAATGCTCCAATGAAAAGACATAGGGTGTCAGAATGTATCAAAAAGCAAGACCTATGTATATGCCTACAAGAGACTCGTTTTAGACCAGACACCTTCACATTGGAAGTAAGGGAACAGAAGAATATTTATCATACAAACTGATGTCAAACTGGAGTAGAAACACTTGTATCAGACAAACTAGACATTAAAATAGAGTGTGGGGTGCCTGGGTGGCTCAGTGGGTTAAGGCCTCTGCCTTCAGCTCAGGTCATGATCCCAGGGTCCTGGGATCCAGCCTTGCACCGGGCTCTCTGCTCAGTGGGGAGTCTGCTTCCCTTCCTCTCTCTCTGCCTGCCTCTCTGCCTACTTGTGATCTCTGTCTGTCAAATAAATAAAATCTTAAAAAAAAGTGTAACAAGAGATGAAGAAGGGAACTATATCATAATAAAGATGACAATCCAACAAGAATATATAATCATGGTAAATATTCATGCACTTAAGATGGGAGCACCCAAATATGCAAAGCAATTAATAACAAACATAAAGGAACCCATTAAAATAGTAAAATTATAGCAGGGAAATTTTTTTTGGTCTTAAGTTTTATTTATTTATTTATTTATTTTTTATTTCGTTTCAGTGTAACAGTATTCATTGTTTTTGCACCACACCCAGTGCTCCATGCAATCCGTGCCCTCTCTAATACCCACCATCTGGGTCCCCCAACCTCCCACTCCCCACCCCTTCAAAACTCTCAGATTGTTTTTCAGAGTCCATAGTCTCTCATAGTTCACCTCCCCTTCCAATTTCCTCCAACTCCCTTCTCCTCTCCATCTCCCCTTGTCCTCCATGCTACTTGTTATGCTCCACAAATAAGTGAAACCATATGATAATTGACTCTTTCTGCTTGACTTATTTCACTCAGCATAATCTCATCCAGTCCCATCCATGTGGATAGAAAAGTTGGGTATTCATCCTTTCTGATGGAGGCATAATACTCCATAGTGTATATGGACCACATTTTCCTTATCCATTCATCTGTTGAAGGGCACCTTGACTCTTTCCACAGTTTGGCGACTGTGGCCAATGCAACAGCAGAGAAATTTAACACCCTACTTTCACCAATGGACTGATCATCTAAACAGAAAATCAACAAGGAAATAATGACTTTGAAAGACACCCCGGATTGGATGAATTTAACAGATATATTATGAACATTCCACCCTACAACAGCAGAACTGGGTGTGATACATAAACAATGAATTCTGGAACACTGAAAAGAAATAAAAAAAAACCAGCAGAATAAACATTCTTTTCAAGTGTGTGTGTGTATGTGTGGCATTCTCCAGAATAGATCTCATATTAGGTTACAAATCAGGCCTCAACAAATATAAAAAGTTTGAAGTCACACCATACACATTTCTGACAACAATGCTACGAAACTAGAAGTCAGCCACAAGAGAAAATTTGGAAAGACCACACATACAAGGAGGTAAAAGAACATATTACTAAATAATGAATGGGTTAGCCAGGAAATCAAAGAATAAACAATCTTGGAACACTGAAAAAATAAAATTCAATTAAAAAAACAAATTAAAAAAATACATGGAAACAAAGGAAAAGAAAAATACAGTGGTCTGAAAGCTTTGGGAAGAAGCAAAAGCAGTCCTAACTGGAAAGTGTTTAGCAATACAGCATTACTTCAAAAAGCAAGAAAAATCTCAAATAAATAACCTAACCTTACACCTAAAGGAGCTAGAAAAAGAACAAGAAATGGAGCCTAAAGCCAGCAGAAGGAAGGAAATAAAAAAGATCAAAGCAGAAATAAATGATATAGGAGCTTAAAAAAAACCCCAATAGAACAGATCAAAGAAGCAACGAAATGGTTCACTGAAAAAAATTAATAAAATTCATAAACCGGGAGGAGTCAAGATGGCGGAGAAGTAGCAGGCTGAGACTACATCAGCTAGCGGGAGATCAGCTAGATAGCTTATCTAAAGATTGCAAACACCTGCAAATCCATTGGCAGATCGAAGAGAAGAAGAACAGCAATTCTGGAAACGGAAACACAACCACTTTCTGAAAGGTAGAACCGGCAGAGAAGTGAATCCAAAGCGACGGGAAGATAGACCCCGGGGGAAGGGGACGGCTCCTGGCAGGCCTCGGAGCAACGGAGCACAAAATCAGGACTTTTAAAAGTCTGTTCCGCTGAGGGACATTGCTCGAGAGGCTAAACCGGGATGAAGCCCACACGGGGTCAGCGTGGCCTCAGGTCCCGCAGGGTCACAGAGGGATCGGGGGTGTCTGAGTGTCGCAGAGCTTGCGGGTATTGGAACGGGAAAGCCGGCTACAGAGACAGAGCCGACAGTGAGCTCACAGCTCAGGGTTACCTTGAACTGGTCGCAGGCTTGGTGAGCTCGGAGCATGGCCGGAGGTCAGGCAGACGGGAGTAACTGGGCGCTGTTCTCTGAGGGCACACTGAGGAGTGGGGCCCTGGGCTCTCAGCTCCTCCGGGCCAGAGACCAGGAGGCCGCCATTTGTATTCCCGTCCTCTGGAACTCTACGGAAAGCACTCGGAACAAAAGCTTCTGAAAGCAAACCCGAGCGGATTACTCAGCCCTGCCCCTGGTTAAGGGCGGTACAATTCTGCCTGGGGCAAAGACACTTGAGAATCTCTACACCAGGCCCCTCCCCCAGAAGATCAACAAGAAATCCAGCCGAGACCAAGTTCACCTACCAAGGAGTGCAGTTTCAATACCAAGGAGAGCAGCAGAATTCCAGAGGAGGAGAAAGCAAAGCACGGAACTCATGGCTTTCTCCCTGTGATTTTTTAGACTTGCAGTTAATTTAATTTTTTTCTTTTTCATTTTTTTCCCTCTTCTTCTGCTAAATTTTTTTAACTTTTACCCTTTTCTTTTTTAACGTTTTTTAACTAGCTTATCTAATATATATATTTTTTCTTTTTTATATATTTCTTTCTACGTTTTCTTTTTAAAATTCTTTTCTTTTTTTTTTCCTTTTTTTTCTTTCTTTCTTTTTGAACCTCTTTTTATCCCCTTTCTCCCCCCTCAAGATTTGGGTTCTCTTCTGATTTGGTTAAACCATATTTTCCTGGGGTTGTTGCCACCCTTTTAGTATTTTACTTGCTCCTTCATATACTCTTATCTGGACAAAATGACAAGGCGGAAAAATTCACCACAAAAAAAAAAAAAGAACAAGAGGCAGTACCGAAGGCTAGGGACCTAATCAATACAGACATTGGTAATATGTCAGATCTCGAGTTCAGAATGACAATTCTCAAGGTTCTAGCCGGGCTCGAAAAAGGCATGGAAGATATTAGAGAAACCCTCTCGGGAGACATAAAAGCCCTTTCTGGAGAAATAAAAGAACTAAAATCTAACCAAGTTGAAATAAAAAAAGCTATTAATGAGGTGCAATCAAAAATGGAGGCTCTCACTGCTAGGATAAATGAGGCAGAAGAAAGAATTAGTGATATAGAAGACCAAATGACAGAGAATAAAGAAGCTGAGCAAAGAAGGGACAAACAGCTACTGGACCATGAGGGGAGAATTCGAGAGATAAGTGACACCATAAGATGAAACAACATTAGAATAATTGGGATTCCAGAAGAAGAAGAAAGAGAGAGGGGAGCAGAAGGTATACTGGAGAGAATTATTGGGGAGAATTTCCCCAATATGGCAAAGGGAACGAGCATCAAAATTCAGGAGGTTCAGAGAACGCCCCTCAGAATCAATGAATAGGCCCACACCCTGTCACCTAATAGTAAAATTTACCAGTCTCAGTGACAAACAGAAAATCCTGAAAGCAGCCCGGGAAAAGAAGTCTGTAACATACAGTGGTAAAAATATTAGATTGGCAGCTGACTTATCCACAGAGACCTGGCAGGCCAGAAAGAGCTGGCATGATATTTTCAGAGCACTAAACGAGAAAAGCATGCAGCCAAGAATACTATATCCAGCTAGGCTATCATTGAAAATAGAAGGAGAGATTAAAAGCTTCAGGACAAACAAACACTGAAAGAATTTGCAAACACCAAACCAGCTCTACAGGAGCCGGAGATCAGCTAGATAGCTTATCTAAAGATTGCAAACACCTGAAAATCCATCGGCAGATCGAAGAGAAGAAGAACAGCAATTCTGGAAACAGAAAAACAACCACTTTCTGAAAGGTAGGACCGGCGGAGAAGTGAATCCAAAGCGACGGGAAGATAGACCCCGGGGGGAGGGGCCGGCTCCCGGCAAGCGGCGGAGCAACCGCGCACAAAATCAGGACTTTTAAAAGTCTGTTCCGCTGAGGGACATCGCTCCAGAGGCTAAAAACCGGGGGCGAAGCCCACGCGGGGGTCAGCGTGGCCTCAGGTCCCGCAGGGTCACAGAAGGATCGGGGGTGTCTGAGTGTCGCAGAGCTTGCGGGTATTGGAACGGGAAAGCCGGCTACAGAGACAGAGCCGACAGTAAGCTCGCAGCTCCGTGTTACCTTGAACCGGTCGCAGGCTCGGTGAGCTCGGAGCGCGGCCGGAGGTCAGGCAGACGGGAGTAACTGGCTGCGCTGTTCTCTGAGCGCGCACTGAGGAGTGGGGCCCTGGGCTCTCGGCTCCTCCGGGCCGGAGACCAGGAGGCCGCCATTTGTATTCCCGTCCTCTGGAACTCTACGGAAAGCGCTCAGGGAACAAAAGCTCCTGAAAGCAAACCCGAGCGGATTACTCACCCCGGCCCCGGGTAAGGGCGGTGTAATTCCGCCTGGGGCAAAGACACTTGAGAATCACTACCACAGGCCCCTCCCCCAGAAGATCAACAAGAAATCCAGCCGAGACCAAGTTCACCTACCAAGGAGTGCGGTTTCAATACCAAGGAGAGCAGCAGAATTCCAGAGGAGGAGAAAGCCAAGCACGGAACTCATGGCTTTTTTCCTGTGATTTTTTTTAGTCTTGCAGTTAATTTAATTTTTTTCTTTTCATTTTTTTTTTTTTTTTTTCGCCTTCGGGTAAAAAATTTTTTTTTTTAAACTGTTACCTTTTTCTTTTTTAACGATTTTTTACTAGTTTATCTAATATATATATATATTTTTTTTTTTTTACATTTTTCTTAGGTGTTTTTCTTTTTTTTTTAAAAATTCTTTTCTTTTTTTTCTTTTTTTTTTTTTTTTTTTTTTTTTTTTTTTTTTTTTTTTTTTTTTTTTTTTCTTTTTTTTTTTTTTTGAACCTCTTTTTTATCCCCTTTCTCCCCCACTCACGATTTTGGATCTCTTCTAATTTGGTTAAAGCATATTTTTTCCTGGGGTTGTTGCCACCCTTTTAGTATTTTTTACTTGCCCCTTCATTTACTCTTATCTGGACAAAATGACAAGACGTAAAAATTCAACACAAAAAAAAAGAACAAGAGGCAGTACCGAAGGGCTAGGGACCTAATCAATACAGACATCGGTAATATGTCAGATCTAGAGTTCAGAATGACAATTCTCAAGGTTCTAGCCGGGCTCGAAAAAGGCATGGAAGATATTAGAGAAACCCTCTCGAGAGATATAAAAGCCCTTTCTGGAGAAATAAAAGAACTAAAATCTAACCAAGGTGAAATCAAAAAAGCTATTAATGAGGTGCAATCAAAAATGGAGGCTCTCACTGCTAGGATAAATGAGGCAGAAGAAAGAATTAGTGATATAGAAGACCAAATGACAGAGAATAAAGAAGCTGAGCAAAAGAGGGACAAACACTACTGGACCACGAGGGGAGAATTCGAGAGATAAGTGACACCATAAAGACGAAACAACATTAGAATAATTGGGATTCCAGAAGAAGAAGAAAGTGAGAGGGGGAGCAGAAGGTAGGTATACTGGAGAGAATTATTGGGGAGAATTTCCCCAATATGGCAAAGGGAACGAGCATCAAATCATTCAGGAGGTTCAGAGAATGCCCCTCAAAATCAATAAGAATAGGCCCACACCCCCCCGTCACCTAATAGTAAAATTTACAAGTCTCAATGACAAAGACAAAGAGAAAATCCTGAAAGCAGCCCGGGAAAAGAAGTCTGTAACATACAATGGTAAAAATATTAGATTGGCAGCTGACTTATCCACAGAGAGACCTGGCAGGCCAGAAAAGAGCTGGCATGATATTTTCAGAGCACTAAACGAGAAAAAACATGCAGCCAAGAATACTATATACTATATCCAGCTAGGCTATCATTGAAAATAGAAGGAGAGATTAAAAGCTTCCAGGACAAACAACAACTGAAAGAATTTGCAAATACCAAACCAGCTCTACAGGAAATATTGAAAGGGGTCCTCTAAGCAAAGAGAGAGCCTACAAGTGGTAGATCAGAAAGGAACAGAGACCATATACAGTAACAGTCACCTTACAGGCAATACAATGGCACTAAATTCATATATCTCTCAATAGTTACCCTGAATGTGAATGGGCTAAATGCCCCTGTCAAAAGACACAGGGTATCAGAATGGATAAAAAAAAAACAAAACCCATCTATATGTTGCCTCCAAGAAACACATTTTAAGCCCGAAGACACCTCCAGATTTAAAGTGAGGGGGTGGAAAAGAATTTACCATGCTAATGGACATCAGAAGAAAAAGCAGGAGTGGCAATCCTTATATCAGATCAATTAGATTTTAAGCCCAAAGACTATAATAAGAGATGAGGAAGGGACACTATATCATACTCAAAGGGTCTGTCCAACAAGAAAGATTTAACAATTTTAAATATCTATGCCCCCAATGTGGGAGCAGCCCAACTATATAAACCAATTAATAACAAAATCAAAGAAACACATCAACAATAATACAATAGTATAGTAGGGGACTTTAACACTCCCCTCACTGAAATGGACAGGTCATCCAAGCAAAAGATCAGCAAAGGAAATAAAGGCCTTAAATGACACACTGGACCAGATGGACATCACAGATATATTCAGAATATTTCATCCCAAAAAGCAACAACAGAATACACATTCTTCTCTAGTGCACATGGAACATTCTCCAGAATAGATCACATCCTCGGTCCTAAATCAGGACTCAACCGGTATCAAAAGATTGGGATCATTCCCTGCATATTTTCAGACCACAATGCTCTAAAGCTAGAACTCAACCACAAAAGGAAGTTTGGAAAGAACCCAAATACATGGAGACTAAACAGTATCCTTCTAAAGAATGAATGGGTCAACCGGGAAATTAAAGAAGAATTGAAAAAAATCATGGAAACAAATGATAATGAAAATACAACGGTTCAAAATCTGTGGACACAACAACAAGGCAGTCCTGAGAGGAAAATATATAGCGGTACAAAGCCTTTCTCTCAAGAAACAAGAAAGGTCTCAGGTACACAACCTAACCCTACACCTAAAAGAGCTGGGAGAAAGAACAAGAAAGAAACCCTAAGCCCAGCAGGAGAAGAAATCATCATAAAGATCAGAGCAGAAATCAATGAAATAGAAACCAAAAAAAAACAATAGAACAAATCAACGAAACTAGGAGCTGGTTCTTTGAAAGAATTAATAAAATTGATAAAAAACCCCCTGGCCCGACTTATCAAAAAGAAAAGAGAAAGGACCCAAATAAATAAAATCATGAATGAAAGAGGAGAGATCACAACTAACACCAAAGAAAAATACAAACTATTATAAGAACATACTATGAGCAACTCTAAACGGCAATAAATTTGACAATCTGGAAGAAATGGATGCATTCCTAGAAAACATATAAACTACCACAACTGAACCAGGAAGAAATAGAAAGCCTGAACAACCCCCCAACCAGTAAGGAGATTGAAACAGTCATTAAAAAAATCTCCAAAACAAACAAAAGCCCAGGGCCAGACGGCTTCCCGGGGGAATTCTACCAAACATTTAAAGAAGAACTAATTCCTATTCTCCCTGAAACTGTTCCAAAAAATAGAAATGGAAGGAAAACTTCCAAACTCATTTTTTTATGAGGCCAGCATCACCTTGATCCCAAAACCAGACAAGGATCCCACCAAAAAAGAGAGCTATAGACCGATATCCTTGATGAACACAGATGCGAAAATACTCAACAAAATACTAGCCAATAGGATTCAACAGTACATTAAAAAAGATTATTCACCACGACCAAGTGGGATTTATTCCAGGGCTGCAAGGTTGTTCAACATCCGCAAATCAGTCAATGTGATACAACACATCAATAAAAGAAAGAACAAGAACCATATGATACTCTCAATAGATGCTGAAAAAAAGCATTTGACAAAGTACAAACATCCCTTCCTGATCAAAACTCTTCAAAGTGTAGGGATAGAGGGCACATACCTCAATATCATCAAAGCCATCTATGAAAAAACCCACCGCAAATATCATTCTCAATGGAGAAAAACTGAAAGCTTTTCCGCTAAGGTCAGGAACACGGCAGGGATGTCCATTATCACCACTGCTATTCAACATCGTACTAGAGGTCCTAGCCTCAGCAATCAGACAACAAAAGGAAATTAAAGGCATCCAAATCGGCAAAGAAGAAGTCAAATTATCACTCTTCGCAGATGATATGATACTATATGTGGAAAACCCAAAAGACTCCACTCCAAAACTGCTAGAACTTATACAGGAATTCAGTAAAGTGTCAGGATATAAAATCAATGCACAGAAATCAGTTGCATTTCTCTACACCAACAGCAAGACAGAAGAAAGAGATATTAAGGAGTCAATCCCATTTACAATTGCATCCAAAACCATAAGATACCTAGGAATAAACCTAACCAAAGAGACACAGAATCTATACTCAGAAAACTATAAAGTACTCATGAAAGAAATTGAGGAAGACACAAAGAAATGGAAAAATGTTCCATGCTCCTGGATTGGAAGAATAAATATTGTGAAAATGTCTATGCTACCTAAAGCAATCTACACATTTAATGCAATTCCTATCAAAGTACCATCCATCTTTTTCAAAGAAATGGAACAAATAATTCTAAAATTTATATGGAACCAGAAAAGACCTCGAATAGCCAAAGGGATATTGAAAAAGAAAGCCAACGTTGGTGGCATCACAATTCCGGACTTCAAGCTCTATTACAAAGCTGTCATCATCAAGACAGCATGGTACTGGCACAAAAACAGACACATAGATCAATGGAACAGAATAGAGAGCCCAGAAATAGACCCTCAAATCTATGGTCAACTAATCTTCGACAAAGCAGGAAAGAATGTCCAATGGAAAAAAGACAGCCTTTTCAATAAATGGTGCTGGGAAAATTGGACAGCCACATGCAGAAAAATGAAATTGGACCATTTCCTTACACCACACACAAAAAATAAACTCAAAATGGATGAAGGACCTCAATGTACGAAAGGAATCCATCAAAATCCTTGAGGAGAACACACGGCAGCAACCTCTTCGACCTCTGCCGCAGCAACATCTCCTCCTAGGAACAACGCAAAAAAGGCAAGGGAAGCAAGGGAAAAAATGAACTATGGGATTTCATCAAGATCAAAAGCTTTTGCACAGCAAAGGAAACAGTTAACAAAATCAAAAGACAACTGACAGAATGGGAGAAGATATTTGCAAACGACATATCAGATAAAGGACTAGTGTCCAGAATCTATAAAGAACTTAGCAAACTCAACACCCAAAGAACAAATAATCCAATCAAGAAATGGGCAGAAGACATGAACAGACATTTCTGCAAAGAAGACATCCAGATGGCCAACAGACACATGAAAAAGTGCTCCATATCACTCGGCATCAGGGAAATACAAATCAAAACCACAATGAGATATCACCTCACACCAGTCAGAATGGCTAAAATCAACAAGTCAGGAAATGACAGATGCTGGCGAGGATGCGGAGAAAGGGGAACCCTCCTACACTGTTGGTGGGAATGCAAGCTGGTGCAGCCACTCTGGAAAAACAGCACCAAACTATGGAAAGAACCTAGATGTCCATCAACAGATGAATGGATCAAGAAGATGTGGTATATATACACAATGGAATACTATGCAGCCATCAAAAGAAATGAAATCTTGCCATTTGCAACAACATGGATGGAACTAGAGCGTATCATGCTTAGCGAAATAAGTCAAGCAGAGAAAGACAACTATCATATGATCTCCCTGATATGA